>NC_047114.1:4463006-5121940 GCF_902500255.1 Thalassophryne amazonica
GTGTCTTTCTCTCTATGTGTCTGTGTGTCTGTGTCTCTGTTTCTTTCTCTGTTTGTCTGTGTCTCTGTTTCTTTCTCTGTTTGTCTGTGTCTTTCTCTCTATGTGTCTGTGTGTCTGTTTTCTTTCTGTGTCTGTGTCTTTCTCTCTGTGTGTCTGTGTGTCTGTGTCTTTCTCTCTATGTGTCTGTGTATCTGTGTCTCTGTTTCTTTCTCTGTGTGTCTGTGTCTTTCTCTCTATGTTTCTGTGTGTCTGTGTCTGTTTCTTTCTCTGTGTGTCTGTGTCTTTCTCTCTGTGTGTCTGTGTCTTTCTCTCTGTGTGTCTGTGTCTTTCTCTCTGTGTGTCTGTGTCTGTGTCTTTCTCTGTGTGTCTGTGTCTTTCTCTCTGTGTGTCTGTGTCTTTCTCTCTGTGTGTCTGTGTCTTTCTCTCTATGTGTCTGTGTGTCTGTGTCTCTGTTTCTTTCTCTGTGTGTCTGTGTCTTTCTGTCTGTGTGTCTGTCTTTTCTCTATGTGTCTGTGTGTCTGTGTCTCTGTTTCTTTCTCTGTGTGTCTGTGTCTTTCTCTCTGTGTGTCTGTGTGTCTGTGTCTTTCTCTCTATGTGTCTGTGTGTGTGTCTCTGTTTCTTTCTCTGTGTCTCTGTGTCTTTCTCTCTGTGTGTCTGTGTGTGTGTCTCTGTTTCTTTCTCTGTGTCTCTGTGTCTTTCTCTCTGTGTGTCTGTGTGTCTCTGTCTTTCTCTCTGTGTGTCTGTGTGTGTGTCTCTGTTTCTTTCTCTGTGTCTCTGTGTCTTTCTCTCTGTGTGTCTGTGTCTTTCTGTCTGTGTGTCTGTGTCTTTCTCTCTATGTGTCCGTGTCTGTGTCTCTGTTTCTTTCTCTGTGTGTCTGTGTCTTTCTCTCTGTGTGTCTGTGTGTCTGTGTCTTTCTCTCTGTGTGTCTGTGTCTCTGTTTCTTTCTCTGTGTGTCTGTGTCTTTCTCTCTATGTGTCTGTGTGTCTGTGTCTCTGTTTCTTTCTCTGTGTGTCTGTCTCTTTCTCTCTATGTGTCTGTGTGTCTGTGTCTCTTTCTCTCTATGTGTCTGTGTGTCTGTGTCTCTGTTTCTTTCTCTGTGTGTCTGTGTCTTTCTCTCTGTGTGTCTGTGTCTTTCTCTCTATGTGTCTGTGTGTCTGTGTCTCTGTCTCTTTCTCTGTGTGTCTCTGTCTTTCTCTCTGTGTGTCTGTGTGTCTCTGTCTTTCTCTCTGTGTGTCTGTGTGTCTGTGTGTGTAGGTTTCTACGTGACCCTGGCCTTTAATCGTTGGTGGGGTCAGTACACCAGCTTCCCGCTGCCTGACGACCTGATGATGGTGGTGTCCGGGAACGTGCACGGTGCTGATGACAGTGGTCGCCTGCTGCGACGCACACTGATGAGATACGCCAACCTGTCTTCGGTTCTGATTCTCCGCTCCATCAGCACCAGAGTCCGCAAGCGATTCCCAACTTTGGAGCACATCGTGGAATCTGGTAAGAAGACACATTCTAGCACTCTTTAGAGCCCAAACATCTGCTCAGGCACCAAATGCCTCATCTCAGTATTTAACAAACAAACAAACAAACAAAAAAATTCTGGCTCAGAGGAACTCTGATGGTCCTTGGTCATGTGTTCATGGTTCCTGAAAGACCAACAAGGTCCAGGTTTTGTTGCAACCAGAGACTCTCCACGTCGGTCTTATTCAGTAAAGGCAAAAATATTTTTATAAAAGTAACAACTACTACTACTGCTACTTATTTTCTTTCTTTCTTTCTTTCTTTCTTTCTTTTTCTTTCTTTCTTTCTTTCTTTCTTTCTTTCTTTCTTTCTTTCTTTCTTCTATCCCAAGTTAAGACTCATTTTAAACAAATTTCTACATGAAAATGAGTTATTTCATAAAATTCTTTAAAAAATGTTCTGAGTTCTCTTAATCAAACCCAAGTATTTTAAATATCATTTAATTTAAAACTTGAATATGGTGTTAAATTTGATTTTTGAAGAAAACATTAAAAGAGGAGAATCTAGTAAAATAATTAAGAAATAAGATCTGAAGTCAAAATTCTGTCTGAAACTGTTTCTAATCTTCAAATTGAATTTTATTCCACATTTAACATCATAGTTTGTAGCATCATGCTCAAATTTAGTTTCTTTTAAATGAATATTCAAATGAATTTTCTGTAGAAAATATGAGTTCATGGAGGTGATTTTAATCTGTTGTCAAGATTAAGGATGAATGCAGCAATATTAAATTGAAATCAATCACATTTTATTCACTACACCATACAATATCATGTTCTTTAACCCAGAACAAGTCTGAACTTTTTACCAAGTTTATAAATATATAAAATCCAGATCGGATGCACATTTTAATACTTTCTTTTTAAGGGGCAGCTTATCATGTTTTCTGAAAATCAGTTCATTATTTTAACTATTTTATTCTACTGTATAAAACAAACCATCAGTTCCAAACAAAAACTAAGACTTTGAAAAGATAAATAAATTTTACTGTTTTTACTTCATTTTACTTTGTGTAGTGAGTGCTTGTCAGTGTTTATGCACGGCACCGTGGGTTAGTGCAGGGAACAGATTTCTTCCTTATAAAATAGACTTTGACACAATTTTATCAAATTCCTTCAGTCACAGATCTGGTTTTTGTCTCTCTGTGTTCAGGATTTATGACCTCCCAGGAGCTTAAAATGTTTGAGTCCCTTCACTCTGACTTCAATAAGTACTGGATGCCTTTGACTTGGTTTGCAAATCTGGCATCCAGAGCGAGAGAGGAGGGTCGAGTGAAGGACGACATCGCTTTGAGGCTGCTCATGGATGTGAGTTCTCACTTCACCAAATAACCACATGCCTCCAGTAAATATGAAGAGTTCAGCTGCAAAACCCTGATAAGAACTTGTTTGTTTGTTTGTTTGTTTGTTTTTTAAAGACACTTAAAATGGGAATTTTAAGCAAAACACACTAAAATATGCAGATTTCCATAAATAAAATAAAAATGGTGTGCTAAAATTATTAAATTTTTTTTGCACACAGGCAGTTACCACAAAGCAGCCGAGTGCATGTTGGCCTCAAATAAAAATTTGTGGTTTCGGAGTTCCAGGATTTTGCATCTTCATGTTTCCAGTCAATCAGGATTAAATAATTAAAATCCAGTTTAAGTGCAACATCTCAAAGTAGATTTATAACTTGATCAAAACAATAAACATGTTGAGAAAAACTAGTAAATTTTGGTGTGCATAAATTACAGCTATTTCATTTTTTTCCCCAAGTTTCACTTTTTTCAGTGTATATACCAAGTATATAGTGTATCATGACAAACTGTGCCTGCAGGAGCTGAATAAGTACCGAGCCAAGTGTAGCCTCCTCTTCCACTACGACTGGATCAGCATCCCTCTGGTCTACACACAGGTAGGACATGATTGGTCCATTTACTCGAAGGTCAAATGGATCCAGGTCAGGACTTATAGGACGGTCTCCCATTGATGGTTTT
Source organism: Thalassophryne amazonica (assembly GCF_902500255.1). Lineage (NCBI taxonomy): Eukaryota > Metazoa > Chordata > Actinopteri > Batrachoidiformes > Batrachoididae > Thalassophryne > Thalassophryne amazonica. Next base: position 4,466,497 of record NC_047114.1, read on the forward strand.
TATACCTGACTGTGAACATTTTTTGGTGCAGAAAAAACAAAGAAAGAAAAAAAAAGCAGATAGCCAGTGGAGGTTTGAAACCAGGTGTAACCTGTGAGGTTTGTGATGCTGGTAACATCATCCTTGGTTTCACTCATATATAACCACTTAGGTTATAGGTAATAATTCAGATTTGCTTACAATTTTCAAACAAATTCTGGTCTGATGTCTTCAGTTTTGACATCAGAATGGAAATTGGGATCAAAAATCATCAATCAGAGACCAGCCTTGATACAAAAATGTTCAAATGGCACAATACCGCTGAGATTATGGGCAGTTTTGTTGTTTACGCTTCATTAAGTTTAAAGTGGCTCAGTTCTCCTCCAAGACCACACAAATTCTGGTCCAGACACAAAATTCTAGAAATTTGTGAAAATGTAATTCTTGACCACCCAGAATCCTGAAATAAAACCACTTTCCGTGAAACTCAATCAGTTGGAAGCATGTCAACACTGAAAGAAGTCAAAAATGTCAAAAACAATTTTAGTCTGCAAATGTTCAGTAATAACTTAAACAAGTCTAGATTCAAGATTCAGACCCAAATTCACTTGGTCTTGGGGAGGGACCGAGTCCACTGTTACACTCGAAAGAAAATCTCTAGAAATGTTTGGTTTATGCCACAAATAACACAATACCCACCCCCCACCCCCCCACCAGCCAAAAAAAAGAAAGGAAAAAGAAAGAAAGAAAATAAAATGAGGAAGTTTTTAAGTTTGATAAGCTACTGTTTAAAGTGTTTTTTTGGAGATTTCTGGAAATTCAGTCAAAAATTCGGTGGTGATTATGGAAGACATGATTCACAATAAAAATGTATATTTTACTTTAGAAATTTAACTTTTTATGTGAGTATTCTTCATGGAAAGATATAGAACATCAGTGATGCTGTCGCTGCATGAGCAGATTGCTCAACTGCGATGAATCACCCACCCGAACCAAAGCCTTCTGGATCCACACCTGACAAAACCTCAGAGTTATTGAAAAATATTCAATTTGGCTCCAGATCTGGATCTGCATGATCTCAGAAAAAAACAAACCCTAATGTCACATAAGTCACATAAAACACACGGCCAGAGAAAGAAACACCAACGGTTCAGAATCATGACAGACACATGTCCAGCTGGTCTCTGAGGTGGACAAATGGACCTGCAGTCACACTTTACTGCCTTCTGTCAAAACTTCATTCTTGCTGTTTGTCTTCTTTTAAAAAATTGGTCTTATTGTTGACCTTTTTTGCAGGTCGTTACAATCGCGGTCTACTCGTTCTTTGCCTTCTGTGTGATTGGCCGACAATTTCTGAACCCCAAGAAAGGCTACAAAGACCAAACATTCGATATGTACGTCCCTGTTTTCACGCTGCTCCAGTTCTTCTTCTACACTGGCTGGCTCAAGGTAAAGTAAACAAACAAACAAACAAACAAACAAGTAAATAATCTCCACCAAAAGCCTAATAGCAGGATCAGTCAAAAATATTTTTTGGTGTGCAATGAAAAAAAAACAAAAACAGAATTGTTAGTCCAACCTAATAACGTGCTTCAAATCGTAACACTCGAATGATTAAGTTGATTCAAATTACCTTGTCAAGTAATATTTAGGCCAACTTGTTAAATTAATATGGATGAAATTAGTAATTTGCGTTTTACTCATGTGAAGCACCTTGAGGCAGCGTTGTTGTGATTTGGCAATATATCACATCCATCCATCCATCCATCCATCCATTTTCTATACCTTCTTACTCCAGTTAAGGGTCACAGTGGGGCGGGGCCGGGGCTGGCACTATAGAAGTAAAATAAATTGAAATTGAGAAAGTCGAGTTCTGTTTTTTACAGTATTGGGCCCCTTGGTATTTCACACATTTTAATTTGTTTATGCCATTTCAAATACAAAAAGTAATTCAGGCTTCCCAGTGTACAAATTTCTAAAATTATTGCCTGTTGGGGTGAAATCCGGTGGGGACCTTGTGTGTCCTGTGTCCACTACAGTAAGTATGAAGGCCCAACAGGAACTCTGAACACAAGACGGCTAACGGGGCTCCTGAAACAAGAAGTCTTCAACGGCGGATCAGGTGGACGAGGTGACGGCTTGTAACTCACACTCAAAAAAACCAACACGGGTGTTGTTGGTTTTTATGTTACATGAACGTAAGTCTAACATGTAGCTTCTATGATATCAAATCAACTTTTATGAGTGAACACATTCAAATCATGTAGTTTTAACATAACACGCAACAACTTAAAATCTAACTTGCTCTGTGAACATAATAAAATTATGGAAAGTATTTCCACCCAAGTAAAATGTGTTAACTCTCTGGAGCCCAGGGTATGTGGTTCTGGCTCCTGTTCTGTGTGACACCTGTTTTGTCTGTGCTACACAGTTAACACACCAGTTCCACCATAAAGTCCTTGTATGTCATGGGCTGCACTTGCTTGACATTGCTGATCTCACAATACAAGATAAATGCATTTGTGGTTGCACTGTCAAGGAAGTGCAGCAATACTGTCCTGTACCAGCGTGCAGTTTTCCAACGGGTGGAGTAGTACTGGATGAGCTGGTCAGATAGGTCGACTCCTCCCATGTTTTTATTATAAGCCAACACTGGAGTAGGACATGGAATGTCTTTCACTGTCCAGTGTCCATCCTTCCCATCCTTCACCCTTCTCCACACTGTCTCAACTAAAAATGCATGATGGATGGTGGAGCACACAGACACCTCCCGTGTGTCCATCCACTTTATAAACACCAGAGGCCCCTCTCTTATCCATCTTATAGATCATCTTGCACATTTTTTTGTGAGAGCATTTGCCCTCCCTCTGGGGCATCCTTGTCTGTTCTCCCTGTATGTGCCACATGCCCCAAACTTCATGTTAGCCAGGTCCATGAACAGTATGGGACTCATTTAAAAATTGTCCATGTAAATGTGGTACCCAGTACCAAGCGAGGTTGGCTGGATCAAGTTCATGACCACATCGTATGACAGCCCGTGCTCACTTGTGGTCACAGTCTTGCCAGTGTAAATGGTGAACTTGAGTGTGTAGCCATCACTTGAAACAGCCAACACAAAAAGTTTCATGCCCCATTTTGTTGGCTTGTTGTTCAAATATTGAGTCATTCCAGTTTTTGCCTTCGTCACCACCATCCTTTCCCAGATCCCACCTCGGGTGATAATAAGCCTGGCAGGCACTGAGGATGTCATCATAAAGAGGCCTGACTCGAAACAGTTTGTCATGACCTGGTGTTCCCTTTTTTCTATCACTTTCAATGTCCTCATCTGGATCACTTGGGTGGATGTTCCAGAATATCGATCTAAATCTGTCTCTGGACTTTCACTGGAAAGAGCACAGACAAAATATTGTTTTGTTTCCAGTAGTCCTGAAGACTTGGCAATGACACCAATGACATGTATATCAGAAGTCCAAAAAATTTGTACAGATCTTTCATTTCAATGTCTGTCCAGTTGTATTTTTTTCCCTAATGCCTTGTTTTTTGCAGCAATTTTATTGGTGTTTGTGCAAATTGTTCTAATTGTGTCAGTTGCAAAAAACAAAAGAAAAAGGTCTTTTGGACTTTGGGTGGAAAGTGTATCAACCTGGACTCCTGGTGTTCTCCGAGGCTGAAATCTGCTTACTGCTGTAGCAGTGTCTGCGTCCTCCTCCATGTTCCAGCAGTCAGCGCTGGGGTGTGTTTCTGCTGTGTGTCCAAGCGGAGATCTGGATCTGGAAACAGAATCGCACACTCCGACCCTCTGTTCAGATCTCCGTGTGCACATTGGTGGATCCACCTGCTTTGGTTGCTCCTGCAGAACAAAAGAGGGATCTTCTCTGTTAGCACCAGAATCCTCATCATCTGTTTCAGACTCTGACAACGCGCTGCGCACTCCGTCTTCCTCCAGTTAAAAAAAACTGAAGCACTTGCTCCACATTCATAAAAACGCCTAGTTTTTTACAAAAAAAAACCAAACAACAAGAAAACACTAACCACACACGCTTTCCACCATTAATAAAGTGAAAGCGACCAGACCCACATGGGGTGGGTGGGCTGTGAACAAACACACATGGGGTTAGTGAACACACGTGGGGTTAGTGACTTCTGATTGGTGGAAAAGTCATGAGCCAGCCAACCAATGAGGAAGGAGTCATATTTCTTCCCACCACTGTCGCTGCTGTAGTAGAGAAGGAAATGATCCTTTTGGCTGCGTGTATGTACATAAATGGGCAGTGAAAAATGACAATAATATTCATGAAAACGCGTGGCATAAAAAATACTCATGTCAAGTTATACTGGGCCTATTAACAAAATTTAAAAAGTGCTATAAAGGTTGAAGTCTCTACGTTCAACATGCATTTAAAGGGAGCCTCAGAGTGCAGCAGATTGGGCCTCATGTATCAACGTTGCGTACGGCGATAGTTGAGCGTATATGGGGTGTACGCCAAAATGGCTGCGCTACTTGGCATTTATCAGTGTGGTCGTTGGCGTACAGTGTGCTGAAAATATACACCAGGTTGAGAGGTGGTGTAAATTATACACCAGTGGCGGCTGCCCATAGGGGGCGCTAGGGCGCTGCCTTCCAAGATGTGGAGAGGAAAAGTCATAATATATATATATTTAAAAAGTATTATCAATGTCAGTTTTACTTAATAGTATGTGCCTACATGTAATATGAACACTTCCTCCAACTGCTCAAGGAAGCCCTACCATTAATTAATGCTTTGATCTTAAATATGATCAGTCTATCTTTATTAGTTGCCTATGTACCACAGGCTTTTAAGGTGGCAGTAATTAAACCATTACTTAAAAAGCCATCACTTGACCCAGCTATCTTAGCTAATTATAGGCCAATCTCTAATCTTCCTTTTATCTCAAAAATTCTTGAAAGGGTAGTTGTAAAACAGCTAACTGATCATCTGCAGAGGAATGGTCTATTTGAAGAGTTTCAGTCAGGTTTCAGAATTCATCATAGTACAGAAACAGCATTAGTGAAGGTTACAAATGATCTTCTTATGGCCTCGGACAGTGGACTCATCTCTGTGCTTGTTCTGTTAGACCTCAGTGCTGCTTTTGATACTGTTGACCATAAAATTTTATTACAGAGATTAGAGCATGCCATAGGTATTAAAGGCACTGCGCTGCGGTGGTTTGAATCATATTTATCTAATAGATTACAATTTGTTCATGTAAATGGGGAATCTTCTTCACAGACTAAAGTTAATTATGGAGTTCCACAAGGTTCTGTGCTAGGACCAATTTTATTCACTTTATACATGCTTCCCTTAGGCAGTATTATTAGACAGCATTGCTTAAATTTCATTGTTACGCAGATGATACCCAGCTTTATCTATCCTTGAAGCCAGAGGACACACACCAATTAGTTCAACTGCAGGAATGTCTTACAGACATATAGACATGGATGACCTCTAATTTCCTGCTTTTAAATTCAGATAAAACTGAAGTTATTGTACTTGGCCCCACAAATCTTAGAAACATTATGTCTAACCAGATCCTTACTCTGGATGGCATTACCCTGACCTCTAGTAATACTGTGAGAAATCTTGGAGTCATTTTTCATCAGGATATGTCCTTCAATGCGCATATTAAGCAAATATGTAGGACTGCTTTTTTGCATTTGCGCAATATCTCTAAAATTAGAAAGGTCTTGTCTCAGAGTGATGCTGAAAAACTAATTCATGCATTTATTTCCTCTAGGCTGGACTATTGTAATTCATTATTATCAGGTTGTCCTAAAAGTTCCCTGAAAAGCCTTCAGTTAATTCAAAATGCTGCAGCTAGAGTACTGACAGGGACTAGAAGGAGAGAGCATATTTCACCCATATTGGCCTGTCTTCATTGGCTTCCTGTTAATTCTAGAATAGAATTTAAAATTCTTCTTCTTACTTATAAGGTTTTGAATAATCAGGTCCCATCTTATCTTAGGGACCTCATAGTATCATATCACCCCAATAGAGCGCTTCGCTCTCAGACTGCAGGCTTACTTGTAGTTCCTAGGGTTTGTAAGAGTAGAATGGGAGGCAGAGCCTTCAGCTTTCAGGCTCCTCTCCTGTGGAACCAGCTCCCAATTCGGATCAGGGAGACAGACACCCTCTCTACTTTTAAGATTAGGCTTAAAACTTTCCTTTCTGAAAAAGCTTATAGTTAGGGCTGGATCAGGTGACCCTGAACCATCCCTTAGTTATGCTGCTATATACTTAGACTGCTGGGGGGTTCCCATGATGCACTGAGTGTTTCTTTCTCTTTTTGCTCTGTATGCACCACTCTGCATTTAATCATTAGTGATTGATCTCTGCTCCCCTCCACAGCATGTCTTTTTCCTGATTCTCTCCCCTCAGCCCCAACCAGTCCCAGCAGAAGACTGCCCTTCCCTGAGCCTGGTTCTGCTGGAGGTTTCTTCCTGTTAAAAGGGAGTTTTTCCTTCCCACTGTCGCCAAGTGCTTGCTCACAGGGGGTCGTTTTGACTGTTGGGGTTTTTCTGTAATTATTGTATGGCTTTTGCCTTACAATATAAAGTGCCTTGGGGCAATTGTTTGTTGTGATTTGGCGCTTCTAAATTCTTCCTATAGCTTCCAATGAGAAGTTGGTTTCTGAGCATGGTCAGCCCGCTTAAAATCACACCACAGATTTTCAATACTATTCAGGTCTGGGGACTGAGATGACCACTCCAGAATGTTGTACTTGTTCCTCTGCATGAATTCCTTAGTAGATTTTGAGCAGTGTTTAGGGTCATTGTCTTGTTGAAAGATCCAGCCCCAGAGCAACTTCAACTTTGCCACTGATTTATGAACATTGTTCTCAAAAATCTGCTGATATTGACTGGAATCCATGTGACCCTCAACTTTAACAAGATTCCCAGTACCGGCACTGGCCACACAGCCCCACAGCATGATGGAACCACCTCCAAATTTTAGTGTAGGTAGCAAGTGTTTTTCTTGGAATGCTGTGTTCTTCCACGTCCCAACAGCCAGGGGCTGTGAGCATGGACCGGGCCGCCGGGCCGCCGGGCCACCCGCCCTCGACCGCCACCCAATCCTCTCTGCACCCGACCCCCACGGCCCCCTCTGCAGGTAGTGAACCCACAGGAGGACGGGCCCATGTCGCTCTTTCGGGCTGAGTCCGGCCGGGTCCCATGGGCTAAGGCCTGACCACCAGGTGCTCGCGCACAAGCCCCAACCCCAGGCCTGGCTCCAGGGTGGGGCCCCGTCTCCGCCATACCGGGTGACGTCTCGGTCCTTGATTTTATACTGGTCATGGAGGTTCTGAACTGCCCTTAGTCTGACCCGTCACCTAGGACCTGTTTGCCTTGGGAGACCCTACAAGGGGCACAAAGCCCCCGACAATATAGCTCCTAGGATCATCCGGGTACGCAAACTCCCCCACCACGATAAGGTGGCAGCTAGAGGGGGAGAGAGCTGAGTAGGGGGGCAAAGCTCTCGATTTACCAATCGATCTTCGTTCCGATCCTCACCTATGGTCATGAGATTTGGCTCATGACCGAAAGAACGAGATCGCGAGTACAAGCGGCCGAGATGAGTTTCCTCCGCAGGGTGGCTGGGCGCTCCCTTAGAGATAGGGTGAGGAGCTCGGTCACTCGGGAGGAGCTCGGAGTCTAGCTGCTGCTCCTCCACATCGAAAGGAGTCAGTTGAGGTGGCTTGGGCATCTTTTCCAGATGCCCCCTGGACGCCTTGCCGGAGAGGTGTTCCGGGCACGTCCCATTGGGAGGAGGCCCAGGGGAACACCCAGGACACGCTGCAGGGACTACATCTCTCGGCTGGCTTGGGAATGCCTTGGGGTTCCCACGGAGGAGCTGGGGGAGGTGTGTGTGGATCGGGAGGTCTGGGCGGCTTTGCTTGAGCTGCTGCCCCCGTGACCCGACTCTGGATAAAGTGGAAGAAAATGGATGGATGGATGGATGGATGGATGGATGGATGGATGGATGGATGGATGGATGGATGGATGGATGGATGGATGCTGTGTTCTTTTTCAGACATGCTTACCTCCCCTTGTTATGTCCAAATAACTCAGTTTTAGTTTCATCAGTCCACAGCTCCTTATTCCAAAATGACGCTGGCTTGTCCAAATGTGCTTTAGCATAACTCAAGTGACTCTGTTTGTGGCGTGTACATAGAAAAGGCTTCCTCTGCATAACAGCATCATACAGCATCTCTTTGTGCAAAGTGTGCTGTATAGTTGAACGATGCACAGAGACACTATCTGCAGCAAGATCATGTTGTAGGTCTTTGGAGCAGGTCTGTGGGTTGACTATGACTGTTCTCACCATCCTTCACTTCAGCTTATCTGAGATTTTTCTTGGCCTGCCACTTCAGGTCTTAACTAGTACTGTGCCTGTGGTCTTCCATTTCTCGTTATGTTCCTCACAGTGGAAACTGACAGCTGAAACCTCTGAGATAGCTTTTTGTATCCTTCCCCTAAACCATGATGTTGAACAATCTTTGTTTTCAGGTCATTTCAGAGTTGTTTAGAGGCTCCCATGTTGCCACTCATTAGATGAGAAGCAAAGTGGGGAAACATTTGCAAATGGCCACCTTAAATACCCTTTCTCATGATTGGATTCATCTGAGTAAGAACGTCAGGGGTCAACAAACTTACCAAACTAATTTTGTGTTCCAATAATTAGCGCTAAATGTATCAAATCAATAAAATGACAAGGGTGCCCAAATTTATGCACCTGCCTAATTTTGTTTAAATAATTATTGCACACTTTCTGTAAATACTAGAAACTTCATTTCACTTCTCAAATATCAGTGTGTTTGTCTGCTATATGATATATTTACCTGAAATTTCTGATCCACTCAACCAATGATTTATAAAGGAAAATCATGAAAATTATCAGGGGTGCCCAAACTTTTGCATACAACTATAAGTCCCTTTGGCTGCTCGCTTGATAAGTTGACATGTAACTGTACGATTTTAAAAGTAGTTGCAACTACTTACAGGCAGGGGTGGTGGCCAAGTGGTTAGTGCACTTGCTTTCAGTATGAAAGATTCACGGTTCAAACCCCACCCCTGCCACATTTGTCTGTGTAATGTGGAGTTGTATCAGGCAGGGCATCCGATGTGAAACTTGTGCCAATTCAACATGCAGATCCACCTCAGATTTGCTGTGATTACTCTAAGCGTAAACAAGAGAGAAGCTGAAAGGGCTTACTTATTATTTTTGTTACATTTACCCTTACAAATCTTGTTGGCCTAAACCATGATAATTGAGTAACCGTAACACAATTTCATCATGTTCATCCAACAATTTTACATTTATTTCTACATGTCCCTTTTCAAATCTAATTGGCCTGAACCATGGTAATTAGGTAACAGTAACGCAAATTCATCATGTTGACCCAACAAATTTACACTTAGGTCACTCAGCAAAATTGTTTCTGGCTAGGTTAATGCATTTTACTTGGGTGGAAATACTTTACAGATTTTTTTTTTATGTTCACTGAGCAAGTTTTTTTTTTTTTTTAGTGCAGCGGCTGTGATGGTGGATTAAGGCTGCAGCAAGTCCTTAGACCTCGATCGTTTGGGATTTCCCAGCCATCGGACCAGGCTGAGAATCTGTCACGTGTGTTTGTAGACGTGCGATGACATTCCCACACACAGGCGTCTCCAGATGGTCTTCCTCGCCACAAATGATTTTAACTTGTGTTGTAAATATTTTACGTTTTTGTTGTGTGTACCTGCAAAATTGAAGTCCACCACCTGCGCAAGTGTTGCGTTTGCTCTTGGCTGTGGTATCTGCTCTCTGAGTGCTCCTCTAGGTGTGATGTGTAACAGAAGGGTACCTTCTCTGCAGGTGGGGGAGTTGATTATCAATCCATTTGGAGAAGATGACGATGACTTTGAAACCAACCAGCTGATCGACAGAAACATCCAGGTCCATCCTGCAGAGCTGCTCTGCTGTAACACCTGTGTTTGTTCCACAGCTCACAGACCTTCTCTCCCACCTGCAGGTGTCCATGCTGGCTGTGGATGACATGTACCAGAACCTTCCACCTGCTGTGAAAGACAAGTACTGGGCCCAGGGACATTTTTCTGTCCCTTACATTCTGTCGACTGCAGCAGAGAGTCTCAAACCAGCCTTCAAAGGCTCCACCTTTGATATGAGGTCAAGGAAGAACCACCTTCACGTTTCAGTGCCTTCTCTTTGTGCCATGGACCTGAGTACTTAATTCATCTCCCATCGTTGCAGGATGAGTACAGAGGATCTTGATCTTCTCCAGCCTGAGGATGTTCTGCTGAAGACGCAGTATTTGCAGAGGGGCAAAGGTTTCCTCCACGAGAGGAGTCTGCCCTCTTTGGCAGACGTCTCTTCCCATCATAATGAGAGTGAAGATGGTGATGGTGCTGATGGCAGGGATGATGTCACTTTAACCCCTGATGATGACATCACTGCCACCAGTCGCAAAGAACACAAAGCACTGATTAGAATTGAGGTGGAAAAACACATCTGATGTACCCACAATGTACGTTTTTCACTCTAAAAGAAGCCAAATGTTCCAAATAAACCAATTCAAATCCAAACAAGTTAGCAAAACTAAAAAAAAAAAATATGCCTCAAATTCTTTAAGTTTATCTACATAAAAATAAGTTATTTGAAGTTACATATTTGAAGTTGTACATATTTCCACTGATTAGAGTTTAAAAAAATCCTGATTGTAATTTTCTCATATACCACCTCAAATTAGAAAAATGTATAAAATACACAATACATCTATTTTGCCTTCTAGCAGTATGAACCCGATATTTCATATTTTTTCTGGTCAACATCATTTCATCTATACATTAAAAGCTAAGTGGCCTCTGTGGATGTGTATGCATGCATGTGTGTGTATGGCTCCGATCACGGACAAACTGGGGAGAGCTGATATTTGCCGTTTGGTACACTTACGTATTTTGGGGTCAAGGATGAATACCGCCAAAACGGAATGTTGATAGGACTAATATTTTTGGAGAAATTATGGATATTACATAACAACAGTGAACAATGGACGCTAATAATTACATTCTGGACTCACACACCATTATAAGTCATTATAGAAATAAATAAAGGTTATACAAATAGAACAGAATTGAAAAAGTTTCTGAAAGTAATCCTTTGCCCCACATTGTTATATCAGCTATTGAGGAATGAAAGTTCTTGAAGCAGTGCTGTCTGAGGGATCGGGGGGTGACAATATGGCTTGTGCCCTTTGCTGTTTATGCACTGAAATAGATTCCTTCAATCATTTAAGAATGTTATACGCTGTAGATGGAGAGATATGTAAATCTCTTCCAGTCTTTCTTTGAGAGTAAGTAAGTCCCTTCGGCTGCTCCCTTGTTTGCACTCGGGGTTGCCACAGCAAATCCAAGGTGGATCTGCATGTTGATTTGGCACAGGTTTTACGCCAGATGCCCTTCCTGACGCAACTCCACATTACATGGAGAAATGTGGCAGGGGTGGGATTTGAACCCAGAACCTTCCGAACTGAAACCAAGCGCATTAACCACTTGGCCACCACCCCCTCCAGTCTTTCTTTGAGAAACATTATTTTTATTATTTACTCAGGGATTAGTCTACTGACTTTCTAGCTTTAGTCCAGTCTGCTTTACCGTCTACACACCATTACCCCAACTGATACAGTTTAACTTTAGTTGCTTGATTCCAGCATATTTACCATTTGAGTCAACTTCAGCAAACCAAAAAATAAAGACAATAATATCTAATGAGCTCCTTCATTCAGAGTCAGTCTTTGATAGACATTTTCCCCTTAAGAAAAAAAGGACACATTTGGAATATATGTTGACACGGAAACATCAGTGCCTCCAGCTCAGTTGGCAGAACAGGTTATTCACAAATGAGAAGGTCTTGGTCTCAGTACCTTCATGCTTTTGTCACTGTGCAACATGCTTGAATTCTTCAGGTTGTTTTATTATTATAAGATGATTTAACTTAAATTAACCAAGTTCATTTTATTTAAGTTTGAATTGTCTAATTTAATTTACTTAAATTCAAATATTAATATAGCACTGACATCACATATTCTAACAATTTGTCTTTGAATGCATGAATGTTAAAAAAAATGCAGAGGAATTTTTTTAAGTCCTGCCAATTTGTTGGGGTTTGCAGTGTATATGCTGTTATTGTTCAACTTTGAAGATGAATCTGGAAAAATGTTTTACCATTTATAGGAATCTGATCTCACATAAGATCCAATTGTTTAATTGAATGTTTTATAATAAAAACGTTGGCTCTTTTGCTTCTGTCTTTCACATCTTTCCTCAGAATACGATCAGGTGATTGGGATTGAATTATATGGATTATGTTATTTAACTAGAATAGGCACTTGGATGAGCGTAACACCAGAGCCTTCCATGTTTAACTGATCAATACAAATTATTTATTTATGACTCAGTTATGCCAGAATGTGCAGTTTGATCAATTCCATCATCATTTCCAAAATCTAACTGCTTTTTAAAATCCTTATGGTTCCAAAATGTTTGAGTTAATCAATTTTAACTTTGAGTTTGACCACTGGTGGTCAAACTATGGTTATGATTACACACTAATATGAAGTCCGGTATCACATTTATCTGTCAATGAGGACTTCACATTAATGTTTAGTCATAACACAGGTGTATCTTAAACAAGTCCCCAAACTACAATCCTAAATATTCACTATATGTAATGAATTGGCAAAGATTTTATTTTTTATCTTCGCCTAACCTTGATTTTTAACCCATTAAAAAAAAATAAAAAATCAAATCACTTTGTCCTTTATATTCCATCAAGTCTGGTTCTAATTGTAACAAATAATATGAGTAATAATAATATGAGTAATAATATAATATAATGTATATATAATATAAAATAATATAATATTTTTTATGCATACACAGACAGACAGGATTAAAAGTAAAACCTCCACATTTTTTCTCTGATTACAGATGACATTTTCTAATAAAGTGTAGATTATTTAAATGAATAAATATTCCGTATATAAACATCATATCTGTCAACATTCTTCTGTGCGGAGACCATGAGTGGAGTGGATGGTGCAAAAGATATGTTACTCGTTTTTATCTTCAGTGAGTACAGTTTGTGTCAGTCCAAAATCAGAATCTTCTGCTGTTGGGAAAAGCATCAAACCATTATTCAATCACAGCATCGGGAAGTGATTGAATGAAGACACGCTGATTAAATAAGACTTCATCAACAGATAAAATTAACGCAAAAACAAGTGAATAATAATGAACAAAGGCTCAATTGAAACTAGTGTATACAAATGTATAAAAAATCATTATTTTTGCTTGAAGGCAGAAAAGGGAGCATGATCACAGTACAGTTTAGTGCAGTTTACATTTTCTTATCACACGTGAACTGGGGTCTTTCTTTTTTCCTAAATAAATAAATAAACAAAGAAAAAATACAGTTATTGAGAAATAAAGGAGCTCGTTCTTCTTTATTTTGAAAGGCACGTAACGGATGTTTTCAAAGCTGAAAAAGGCTTCTTTTTGCTTCCGCGTTGTGAAGTGACCGCTGCAGTCATAGAAGATCATTTTAATTGTTTTTATTTATTGAAACCTGTCAGTATTTAGGGTACGTGTACAGTTTGATGCTTTGTCTTTTGAGGGTGTTATTTTCTTTGTAACTTAGCTTGCATGTAATGTTATTACGTCGTTTACACCTAGTTAGCTTGCTAATCTTAGCTAACTAGCGTAGCTGAGTGTGCGGGGAACTTTGACCGTAGATGAAGAGATTTTAGACTGAACCGTTTCGCAGAAAGAGATTGTCTGGTGCCACGGAGTTTAGTTTTTCTAACTCACTTTTCTGATCTTTAAGGTCGTTTTGTTTTTGTTTGACAGAACCATCGTAAGAGAGGAAAGTGGTGTGATGCTCCGCCCCCGACTGTGCTGACTGTCACTGATGTCCATCATCATGTCCCTGGGCGACACCCTCACCTGCTCCTCGGCAGGATCCGCTTCTTGAACCAGTGCATTGAGTGTTTCCAGAAGAGTGAGAAGCTCCCGGAGTCTTTGTGTTATGTGCCCCAAGGAGGTGTGCTATAAAATCTGCAAAGACCCTCATCCAACGCCACCTCCGCCGGTGCGCCTTCAGGAGGAAAAACCTATTGTCTCTGTGTTTGAAAGTCCCCATCAACGGCGCACAGCAAGAAACTATGCAAGTACATCATAGAACCAAAGAAAGGGACTTGTATCGGACTACAGCGGAGGAGTACTGTAACAACCAAGGCCTGTGGGTGCAAGATCAGTAAGGTAAGGCTCAGTTATTGGCAGTGGATGATCTTTAAGGCTGCTGGAACAATAATCATCAGTCTATTTTATCCTCATGCTGACCACATTTACAGTGTATCATGTGATCATTTTTTTTAAAAACACCCTGACAGAAACATACAACCTCTTGTTATATGTTGCGGGACATGACGAGCGAAGCTCTTCAGCATTCACCCATATCATTTAGGTCCTTCATTACTTTTTTTTTTTAGTAAATGCTTCAGCGGAGTATGAGCATGACTAAAACCTGTCAGCTTCCCCCCGCCTTTTTTAAACATTTTTTTGTTTGTTGTTTTTGCCTTTCAGCTTCTGGGGGAGCTCCGCCGCCTTTTTACGCATGTTTTTTTTTTTTTTTTTTTGGCCACGATATGGCTCAGTTATCATATGGCAGTATTGTTATATCAGTATGATATCTGATATGAAATTCAGTAAGGTATATCTTCTATTATACATTCCAAATCTAAGGTGGAACTCTACTAGTGTATACTAAGGTACACACTAGTAGCGAAAAAAGAAAGCAGAGCACAATTAGGTGCCTGGTCTTGAGAACCACTGGATGGTAGGTTGAAAAGCTTTTTTTTATACCATGGGAACTCTCCCTACCCACCCAAGCAGCTCAGTATGGACAGCATGTATATAATTGACATTTACACAATCAGGGCAGTGTAAACAACATATACAAGAAATATAATTACTAATAATATTATAGGAGTTAGCTCCTGAATCCTAAGAGTTCATACAGGAGAAGATTGTAGTATACATCTACCTAGTCTGTGGACTTGTTGTAAAACTAATTATAGCTAGTAGGCTAAGATTTAAATCTGGTTATGTTATTATAGAAACAGAAGGTATGATATAATATGTTTTAGGTTTCTATCTAAAGTTCATACTGCTAGGTAGGTTATGGATTGCTACTGTAGGAAGACAAATTCCATACTCTACATGCTTTCAAATGGAAACCCCAACTTAGAAATTATCTATTGATATCTATTAAAGAACACTATAAACTGAAGAACCATTAAAAATCTACACCATGTAAAATAAATATGTAAATAATATGACTATGATTTCACACAAAGTGCAGCAACAGTGAAAATTAAACACCCCCTTCTTAAATGAAACAGTAATAATGCCACACATCATTTTACAGTCATCATAAGCTTAGGATACAATCCCCTCCAAAAGTATTGGAACACTTGGTATTTCACACTATTATGTTAGAAACAAAATAAGATTATAAAATCAAACCTTCACTGTCCCTTGTGATAGAATCACTACGATGACTGGTCCAAGATGGTGGCCGCATTTCTTGCGCCACAGCAACCAATCTATGTCTACTCTTTATAATGTTTATGTTCGACTACCATCGGTTTGTGGCTTTTTACAGCTTTTATGACAGCGTTGTCCGGTTTGTGGCTTTTTCTCCACGGGCTGAATTTTTGTGGCATTTCCTGTTTATATCTCCTTTTACCATAGAGCGAGCTTTCGCCACTGCATGTGCTCTGCTCGTATAATATAAATTAACCTTAACCTAAAAAACTGGAAAGTTTGAACCAACAACAACACTGTGTGATGCCATTGCCAGCAGAAGTCAAACTGAAGTCTTGTGATCACTACTTCTAGCTGGCAATAATTCTGGCACTTGGAAAAAATAGGCTAAAGCCCCCGTCACACATAGCAAGAATGTGCTGGAACCAGGCTGAAACGGCAAATATTACCATCATTGGATGCAGTCAGGAGGGAAAGAAGCGTGGTCAGCAGTGCCAGAATGCAGCCAGACTACCTCGTCCACACCTGCACGATGGCATCCAAAGCACATGTAGAACAGTTTAGATGACACATACTTGAAATCAATCACATTTATTCACTACACCATACAATATCATGTTCTTTAAACCCGAACAAGTCTGAACTTTTTACCAAGTTATAATATATAAAATCCAGATCGGATGCACATTTTAATACTTTCTTTTTAAGGGGCAGCTTATCATGTTTTCTGAAAATCATTATTTTAACTATTTTATTCTACTGTATAAAACAAACCATCAGTTCCAAACAAAAACTAAGACTTTGAAAAGATAAATAAATTTTACTGTTTTTACTTCATTTTACTTTGTGTAGTGAGTGCTTGTCAGTGTTTATGCACGGCACCGTGGGTTAGTGCAGGGAACAGATTTTC
Organism: Thalassophryne amazonica; assembly: GCF_902500255.1. Classification (NCBI taxonomy): domain Eukaryota; kingdom Metazoa; phylum Chordata; class Actinopteri; order Batrachoidiformes; family Batrachoididae; genus Thalassophryne; species Thalassophryne amazonica. The sequence goes on from NC_047114.1 coordinate 4,483,008, forward strand.
TTCCTTATAAAATAGACTTTGACACAATTTTATCAAATTCCTTCAGTCACAGATCTGGTTTTTGTCTCTCTGTGTTCAGGATTTATGACCTCCCAGGAGCTTAAAATGTTTGAGTCCCTTCACTCTGACTTCAATAAGTACTGGATGCCTTTGACTTGGTTTGCAAATCTGGCATCCAGAGCGAGAGAGGAGGGTCGAGTGAAGGACGACATCGCTTTGAGGCTGCTCATGGATGTGAGTTCTCACTTCACCAAATAACCACATGCCTCCAGTAAATATGAAGAGTTCAGCTGCAAAACCCTGATAAGAACTTGTTTGTTTGTTTGTTTGTTTGTTTGTTTGTTTGTTTGTTTGTTTGTTTGTTTTTTAAAGACACTTAAAATGGGAATTTTAAGCAAAACACACTAAAATATGCAGATTTCCATAAATAAAATAAAAATGGTGTGCTAAAATTATTAAATTTTTTTGCACACAGGCAGTTACCACAAAGCAGCCGAGTGCATGTTGGCCTCAAATAAAAATTTGTGGTTTCGGAGTTCCAGGATTTTGCATCTTCATGTTTCCAGTCAATCAGGATTAAATAATTAAAATCCAGTTTAAGTGCAACATCTCAAAGTAGATTTATAACTTGATCAAAACAATAAACATGTTGAGAAAAACTAGTAAATTTTGGTGTGCATAAATTACAGCTATTTCATTTTTTCCCCCAAGTTTCACTTTTTTCAGTGTATACCAAGTATATAGTTATCATGACAAACTGTGCCTGCAGGAGCTGAATAAGTACCGAGCCAAGTGTAGCCTCCTCTTCCACTACGACTGGATCAGCATCCCTCTGGTCTACACACAGGTAGGACATGATTGGTCCATTTACTCGAAGGTCAAATGGATCCAGGTCAGGACTTATAGGACGGTCTCCCATTGATGGTTTTTATACCTGACTGTGAACATTTTTTGGTGCAGAAAAAACAAAGAAAGAAAAAAAAAGCAGATAGCCAGTGGAGGTTTGAAACCAGGTGTAACCTGTGAGGTTTGTGATGCTGGTAACATCATCCTTGGTTTCACTCATATATAACCACTTAGGTTATAGGTAATAATTCAGATTTGCTTACAATTTTCAAAAAAATTCTGTCTGATGATCTTCAGTTTTGACATCAGAATGGAAATTGGGATCAAAATCATCAATCAGAGACCAGCCTTGATACAAAAATGTTCAAATGGCACAATACCGCTTGAGATTATGGGCAGTTTTGTTGTTTACGCTTCATTAAGTTTTAAAGTTGGCCTCAGTTCTCCTCCAAGACCACACAAATTCTGGTCCAGACACAAAATTCTAGAAATTTGTGAAAATGTAATTCTTGACCACCCAGAATCCTGAAATAAAACCACGTTCCGTGAAACTCAATCAGTTGGCAGCATGTCAACACTGAAAGAAGTCAAAAATGTCAAAAACAATTTAGTCTGCAAATGTTCAGTAATAACCTTAAACAAGTCTAGATTCAAGATTCAGACCCAAATTCACTTGGTCTTGGGGAGGGACCGAGTCCACTGTTACACATCGAAAGAAAATCTCTAGAAATGTTTGGTTTATGCCACAAATAACACAATACCCCACCCCCCACCCCCCCACCAGCCAAAAAAAAGAAGGAAAAAGAAAGAAAGAAAATAAAATGAGGAAGTTTTTAAGTTTGATAAGCTACTGTTTAAAGTGTTTTTTTGGAGGATTTCTGGAAATTCAGTCAAAATTCGGTGGTGATTATGGAAGACATGATTCACAATAAAAATGTATATTTTACTTTAGAAATTTAACTTTTTATGTGAGTATTCTTCATGGAAAGATATAGAACATCAGTGATGCTGTCGCTGCATGAGCAGATTGCTCAACTGCGATGAATCACCACACCCGAACCAAAGCCTTCTGGATCCACACCTGACAAAACCTCAGAGTTATTGAAAAATATTCAATTTGGCTCCAGATCTGGATCTGCATGATCTCAGAAAAAAACAAACCCTAATGTCACAATAAGTCACATAAAACACACGGCCAGAGAAAGAAACACCAACGGTTCAGAATCCTGACAGACACATGTCCAGCTGGTCTCTGAGGTGGACAAATGGACCTGCAAGTCACACTTTACTGCCTTCTGTCAAAACTTCATTCTTGCTGTTTGTCTTCTTTTAAAAATTGGTCTTATTGTTGACCTTTTTTGCAGGTCGTTACAATCGCGGTCTACTCGTCTTTGCCTTCTGTGTGATTGGCCGACAATTCTGAACCCCAAGAACGGCTACAAAGACCAAACATTCGATATGTACGTCCCTGTTTTCACGCTGCTCCAGTTCTTCTTCTACACTGGCTGGCTCAAGGTAAAGTAACAAAACAAACAAACAACACAAGTAAATAATCTCCACCAAACGCCTAATAGCAGGATCAGTCAAAAATATTTTTTGGTGTGCAATGAAAAAAAAAACAAAAACAGAATTGTTAGTCCAACCTAATAACGTGCTTCAAATCGTAACACTCGAATGATTAAGTTGATTCAAATTACCTTGTCAAGTAATATTTAGGCCAACTTGTTAAATTAATATGGATGAATTAGTAATTTGCGTTTTACTCATGTGAAGCACCTTGAGGCAGCGTTGTTGTGATTTTGGCAATATATCACATCCATCCATCCATCCATCCATCCATTTTCTATACCTTCTTACTCCAGTTAAGGGTCACAGTGGGGCGGGGCCGGGGCTGGCACTATAGAAGTAAAATAAATTGAAATTGAGAAAGTCGAGTTCTGTTTTTACAGTATTGGGGCCCCTTGGTATTTCACACATTTTAATTTGTTTATGCCATTTTCAAATACAAAAAGTAATTCAGGCTTCCCAGTGTACAAATTTCTAAAATTATTGCCTGTTGGGGTGAAATCCGGTGGGACCTTGTGTGTCCTGTGTCCACTACAGTAAGTATGAAGGCCCAACAGGAACTCTGAACACAAGACGGCTAACGGGGCTCCTGAAACAAGAAGTCTTCAACGGCGGATCAGGTGGACGAGGTGACGGCTTGTAACTCACACTCAAAAAAACCAACACGGGTGTTGTTGGTTTTTATGTTACATGAACGTAAGTCTAACATGTAGCTTCTATGATATCAAATCAACTTTTATGAGTGAACACATTCAAATCATGTAGTTTTAACATAACACGCAACAACCTTAAAATCTAACTTGCTCTGTGAACATAATAAAATTATGGAAAGTATTTCCACCCAAGTAAAATGTGTTAACTCTCTGGAGCCCAGGGTATGTGGTTCTGGCTCCTGTTCTGTGTGACACCTGTTTTGTCTGTGCTACACAGTTAACACACCAGTTCCACCATAAAGTCCTTGTATGTCATGGGCTGCACTTGCTTGACATTGCTGATCTCACAATACAAGATAAATGCATTTGTGGTTGCACTGTCAAGGAAGTGCAGCAATACTGTCCTGTACCAGCGTGCAGTTTTCCAACGGGTGGAGTAGTACTGGATGAGCTGGTCAGATAGGTCGACTCCTCCCATGTTTTTATTATAAGCCAACACTGGAGTAGGACATGGAATGTCTTTCACTGTCCAGTGTCCATCCTTCCCATCCTTCACCCTTCTCCACACTGTCTCAACTAAAAATGCATGATGGATGGTGGAGCACACAGACACCCTCCCGTGTGTCCATCCACTTTATAAACACCAGAGGCCCCCTCTCTTATCCATCTTATAGATCATCTTGCACATTTTTTTGTGAGAGCATTTGCCCTCCCTCTGGGGCATCCTTGTCTGTTCTCCCTGTATGTGCCACATGCCCCAAACTTCATGTTAGCCAGGTCCATGAACAGTTTGGGACTCATGTAAAAATTGTCCATGTAAATGTGGTACCCAGTACCAATTGAGGGTGGCTGGATCAAGTTCATGACCACATCGTATGACAGCCTGTGCTCACTTGTGGTCACAGTCTTTCCAGTGTAAATGGTGAACTGGAGTGTGTAGCCATTACTTGAAACAGCCAACACAAAAAGTTTCATGCCCCATTTTGTTGGCTTGTTGTTCAAATATTGAGTCATTCCAGTTTTTGCCTTCGTCACCACCATCCTTTCCCAGATCCCACCTCGGGTGATAATAAGCCTGGCAGGCACTGAGGATGTCATCATAAAGAGGCCTGACTCGAAACAGTTTGTCATGACCTGGTGTTCCCTTTTTTCTATCACTTTCAATGTCCTCATCTGGATCACTTGGTGGATGTTCCAGAATATCGATCTAAATCTGTCTCTGGACTTTCACTGGAAAGAGCACAGACAAATATTGTTTTGTTTCCAGTAGTCCTGAAGACTTGGCAATGACACCAATGACATGTATATCAGAAGTCCAAAAAATTTGTACAGATCTTTCATTTCAATGTCTGTCCAGTTGTATTTTTTTCCCTAATGCCTTGTTTTTTTGCAGCAATTTTATTGGTGTTTGTGCAAATTGTTCTAATTGTGTCAGTTGCAAAAAACAAAAGAAAAAGGTCTTTTGGACTTTGGGTGGAAAGTGTATCAACCTGGACTCCTGGTGTTCTCCGAGGCTGAAATCTGCTTACTGCTGTAGCAGTGTCTGCGTCCTCCTCCATGTTCCAGCAGTCAGCGCTGGGGTGTGTTTCTGCTGTGTGTCCAAGCGGAGATCTGGATCTGGAAACAGAATCGCACACTCCGACCCTCTGTTCAGATCTCCGTGTGCACATTGGTGGATCCACCTGCTTTGGTTGCTCCTGCAGAACAAAAGAGGGATCATCTCTGTTAGCACCAGAATCCTCATCATCTGTTTCAGACTCTGACAACGCGCTGCGCACTCCGTCTTCCTCCAGTTAAAAAAAACTGAAGCACTTGCTCCACATTCATAAAAACGCCTAGTTTTTTACAAAAAAAAAACCAAACAACAAGAAAACACTAACCACACACGCTTTCCACCATTAATAAAGTGAAAGCGACCAGACCCACATGGGGTGGGTGGGCTGTGAACAAACACACATGGGGTTAGTGAACACACGTGGGGTTAGTGACTTCTGATTGGTGGAAAGTCATGAGCCAGCCAACCAATGAGGAAGGAGTCATATTTCTTCCCACCACTGTCGCTGCTGCAGTAGAGAAGGAAATGATCCTTTTGGCTGCGTGTATGTACATAAATGGGCAGTGAAAAATGACAATAATATTCATGAAAACGCGTGGCATAAAAAATACTCATGTCAAGTTATACTGGGCCTATTAACAAAATTTAAAAAGTGCTATAAAGGTTGAAGTCTCTACGTTCAACATGCATTTAAAGGGAGCCTCAGAGTGCAGCAGATTGGGCCTCATGTATCAACGTTGCGTACGGCGATAGTTGAGCGTATATGGGGTGTACGCCAAAATGGCTGCGCTACTTGGCATTTATCAGTGTGGTCGTTGGCGTACAGTGTGCTGAAAATATACACCAGGTTGAGAGGTGGTGTAAATTATACACCAGTGGCGGCTGCCCATAGGGGGCGCTAGGGCGCTGCCTTCCAAGATGTGGAGAGGAAAAGTCATAATATATATATATTTAAAAAGTATTATCAATGTCAGTTTTACTTAATAGTATGTGCCTACATGTAATATGAACACTTCCTCCAACTGCTCAAGGAAGCCCTACCATTAATTAATGCTTTGATCTTAAATATGATCAGTCTATCTTTATTAGTTGCCTATGTACCACAGGCTTTTAAGGTGGCAGTAATTAAACCATTACTTAAAAAGCCATCACTTGACCCAGCTATCTTAGCTAATTATAGGCCAATCTCTAATCTTCCTTTTATCTCAAAAATTCTTGAAAGGGTAGTTGTAAAACAGCTAACTGATCATCTGCAGAGGAATGGTCTATTTGAAGAGTTTCAGTCAGGTTTCAGAATTCATCATAGTACAGAAACAGCATTAGTGAAGGTTACAAATGATCTTCTTATGGCCTCGGACAGTGGACTCATCTCTGTGCTTGTTCTGTTAGACCTCAGTGCTGCTTTTGATACTGTTGACCATAAAATTTTATTACAGAGATTAGAGCATGCCATAGGTATTAAAGGCACTGCGCTGCGGTGGTTTGAATCATATTTATCTAATAGATTACAATTTGTTCATGTAAATGGGGAATCTTCTTCACAGACTAAAGTTAATTATGGAGTTCCACAAGGTTCTGTGCTAGGACCAATTTTATTCACTTTATACATGCTTCCCTTAGGCAGTATTATTAGACAGCATTGCTTAAATTTTCATTGTTACGCAGATGATACCCAGCTTTATCTATCCTTGAAGCCAGAGGACACACACCAATTAGTTCAACTGCAGGAATGTCTTACAGACATATAGACATGGATGACCTCTAATTTCCTGCTTTTAAATTCAGATAAAACTGAAGTTATTGTACTTGGCCCCACAAATCTTAGAAACATTATGTCTAACCAGATCCTTACTCTGGATGGCATTACCCTGACCTCTAGTAATACTGTGAGAAATCTTGGAGTCATTTTTCATCAGGATATGTCCTTCAATGCGCATATTAAGCAAATATGTAGGACTGCTTTTTGCATTTGCGCAATATCTCTAAAATTAGAAAGGTCTTGTCTCAGAGTGATGCTGAAAAACTAATTCATGCATTTATTTCCTCTAGGCTGGACTATTGTAATTCATTATTATCAGGTTGTCCTAAAAGTTCCCTGAAAAGCCTTCAGTTAATTCAAAATGCTGCAGCTAGAGTACTGACAGGGACTAGAAGGAGAGAGCATATTTCACCCATATTGGCCTGTCTTCATTGGCTTCCTGTTAATTCTAGAATAGAATTTAAAATTCTTCTTCTTACTTATAAGGTTTTGAATAATCAGGTCCCATCTTATCTTAGGGACCTCATAGTATCATATCACCCCAATAGAGCGCTTCGCTCTCAGACTGCAGGCTTACTTGTAGTTCCTAGGGTTTGTAAGAGTAGAATGGGAGGCAGAGCCTTCAGCTTTCAGGCTCCTCTCCTGTGGAACCAGCTCCCAATTCGGATCAGGGAGACAGACACCCTCTCTACTTTTAAGATTAGGCTTAAAACTTTCCTTTCTGAAAAAGCTTATAGTTAGGGCTGGATCAGGTGACCCTGAACCATCCCTTAGTTATGCTGCTATATACTTAGACTGCTGGGGGGTTCCCATGATGCACTGAGTGTTTCTTTCTCTTTTTGCTCTGTATGCACCACTCTGCATTTAATCATTAGTGATTGATCTCTGCTCCCCTCCACAGCATGTCTTTTTCCTGATTCTCTCCCCTCAGCCCCAACCAGTCCCAGCAGAAGACTGCCCTTCCCTGAGCCTGGTTCTGCTGGAGGTTTCTTCCTGTTAAAAGGGAGTTTTTCCTTCCCACTGTCGCCAAGTGCTTGCTCACAGGGGGTCGTTTTGACTGTTGGGGTTTTTCTGTAATTATTGTATGGCTTTTGCCTTACAATATAAAGTGCCTTGGGGCAATTGTTTGTTGTGATTTGGCGCTTCTAAATTCTTCCTATAGCTTCCAATGAGAAGTTGGTTTCTGAGCATGGTCAGCCCGCTTAAAATCACACCACAGATTTTCAATACTATTCAGGTCTGGGGACTGAGATGACCACTCCAGAATGTTGTACTTGTTCCTCTGCATGAATTCCTTAGTAGATTTTGAGCAGTGTTTAGGGTCATTGTCTTGTTGAAAGATCCAGCCCCAGAGCAACTTCAACTTTGCCACTGATTTATGAACATTGTTCTCAAAAATCTGCTGATATTGACTGGAATCCATGTGACCCTCAACTTTAACAAGATTCCCAGTACCGGCACTGGCCACACAGCCCCACAGCATGATGGAACCACCTCCAAATTTTAGTGTAGGTAGCAAGTGTTTTTCTTGGAATGCTGTGTTCTTCCACGTCCCAACAGCCAGGGGCTGTGAGCATGGACCGGGCCGCCGGGCCGCCGGGCCACCCGCCCTCGACCGCCACCCAATCCTCTCTGCACCCGACCCCCACGGCCCCCTCTGCAGGTAGTGAACCCACAGGAGGACGGGCCCATGTCGCTCTTTCGGGCTGAGTCCGGCCGGGTCCCATGGGCTAAGGCCTGACCACCAGGTGCTCGCGCACAAGCCCCAACCCCAGGCCTGGCTCCAGGGTGGGGCCCCGTCTCCGCCATACCGGGTGACGTCTCGGTCCTTGATTTTATACTGGTCATGGAGGTTCTGAACTGCCCTTAGTCTGACCCGTCACCTAGGACCTGTTTGCCTTGGGAGACCCTACAAGGGGCACAAAGCCCCCGACAATATAGCTCCTAGGATCATCCGGGTACGCAAACTCCCCACCACGATAAGGTGGCAGCTAGAGGGGGAGAGAGCTGAGTAGGGGGGCAAAGCTCTCGATTTACCAATCGATCTTCGTTCCGATCCTCACCTATGGTCATGAGATTTGGCTCATGACCGAAAGAACGAGATCGCGAGTACAAGCGGCCGAGATGAGTTTCCTCCGCAGGGTGGCTGGGCGCTCCCTTAGAGATAGGGTGAGGAGCTCGGTCACTCGGGAGGAGCTCGGAGTCTAGCTGCTGCTCCTCCACATCGAAAGGAGTCAGTTGAGGTGGCTTGGGCATCTTTTCCAGATGCCCCCTGGACGCCTTGCCGGAGAGGTGTTCCGGGCACGTCCCATTGGGAGGAGGCCCAGGGGAACACCCAGGACAAGCTGCAGGGACTACATCTCTCGGCTGGCTTGGGAATGCCTTGGGGTTCCCACGGAGGAGCTGGGGGAGGTGTGTGTGGATCGGGAGGTCTGGGCGGCTTTGCTTGAGCTGCTGCCCCCGTGACCCGACTCTGGATAAAGTGGAAGAAAATGGATGGATGGATGGATGGATGGATGGATGGATGGATGGATGGATGGATGGATGGATGGATGGATGGATGGATGCTGTGTTCTTTTTCAGACATGCTTACCTCCCCTTGTTATGTCCAAATAACTCAGTTTTAGTTTCATCAGTCCACAGCTCCTTATTCCAAAATGACGCTGGCTTGTCCAAATGTGCTTTAGCATAACTCAAGTGACTCTGTTTGTGGCGTGTACATAGAAAAGGCTTCCTCTGCATAACAGCATCATACAGCATCTCTTTGTGCAAAGTGTGCTGTATAGTTGAACGATGCACAGAGACACTATCTGCAGCAAGATCATGTTGTAGGTCTTTGGAGCAGGTCTGTGGGTTGACTATGACTGTTCTCACCATCCTTCACTTCAGCTTATCTGAGATTTTTCTTGGCCTGCCACTTCAGGTCTTAACTAGTACTGTGCCTGTGGTCTTCCATTTCTCGTTATGTTCCTCACAGTGGAAACTGACAGCTGAAACCTCTGAGATAGCTTTTTGTATCCTTCCCCTAAACCATGATGTTGAACAATCTTTGTTTTCAGGTCATTTCAGAGTTGTTTAGAGGCTCCCATGTTGCCACTCATTAGATGAGAAGCAAAGTGGGGAAACATTTGCAAATGGCCACCTTAAATACCCTTTCTCATGATTGGATTCATCTGAGTAAGAACGTCAGGGGTCAACAAACTTACCAAACTAATTTTGTGTTCCAATAATTAGCGCTAAATGTATCAAATCAATAAAATGACAAGGGTGCCCAAATTTATGCACCTGCCTAATTTTGTTTAAATAATTATTGCACACTTTCTGTAAATACTAGAAACTTCATTTCACTTCTCAAATATCAGTGTGTTTGTCTGCTATATGATATATTTACCTGAAATTTCTGATCCACTCAACCAATGATTTATAAAGGAAAATCATGAAAATTATCAGGGGTGCCCAAACTTTTGCATACAACTATAAGTCCCTTTGGCTGCTCGCTTGATAAGTTGACATGTAACTGTACGATTTTAAAAGTAGTTGCAACTACTTACAGGCAGGGGTGGTGGCCAAGTGGTTAGTGCACTTGCTTTCAGTATGAAAGATTCACGGTTCAAACCCCACCCCTGCCACATTTGTCTGTGTAATGTGGAGTTGTATCAGGCAGGGCATCCGATGTGAAACTTGTGCCAATTCAACATGCAGATCCACCTCAGATTTGCTGTGATTACTCTAAGCGTAAACAAGAGAGAAGCTGAAAGGGCTTACTTATTATTTTTGTTACATTTACCCTTACAAATCTTGTTGGCCTAAACCATGATAATTGAGTAACCGTAACACAATTTCATCATGTTCATCCAACAATTTTACATTTATTTCTACATGTCCCTTTTCAAATCTAATTGGCCTGAACCATGGTAATTAGGTAACAGTAACGCAAATTCATCATGTTGACCCAACAAATTTACACTTAGGTCACTCAGCAAAATTGTTTCTGGCTAGGTTAATGCATTTTACTTGGGTGGAAATACTTTACAGATTTTTTTTTTATGTTCACTGAGCAAGTTTTTTTTTTTTTTAGTGCAGCGGCTGTGATGGTGGATTAAGGCTGCAGCAAGTCCTTAGACCTCGATCGTTTGGGATTTCCCAGCCATCGGACCAGGCTGAGAATCTGTCACGTGTGTTTGTAGACGTGCAATGACATTCCCACACACAGGCGTCTCCAGATGGTCTTCCTCGCCACAAATGATTTTAACTTGTGTTGTAAATATTTTACGTTTTTGTTGTGTGTACCTGCAAAATTGAAGTCCACCACCTGCGCAAGTGTTGCGTTTGCTCTTGGCTGTGGTATCTGCTCTCTGAGTGCTCCTCTAGGTGTGATGTGTAACAGAAGGGTACCTTCTCTGCAGGTGGGGGAGTTGATTATCAATCCATTTGGAGAAGATGACGATGACTTTGAAACCAACCAGCTGATCGACAGAAACATCCAGGTCCATCCTGCAGAGCTGCTCTGCTGTAACACCTGTGTTTGTTCCACAGCTCACAGACCTTCTCTCCCACCTGCAGGTGTCCATGCTGGCTGTGGATGACATGTACCAGAACCTTCCACCTGCTGTGAAAGACAAGTACTGGGCCCAGGGACATTTTTCTGTCCCTTACATTCTGTCGACTGCAGCAGAGAGTCTCAAACCAGCCTTCAAAGGCTCCACCTTTGATATGAGGTCAAGGAAGAACCACCTTCACGTTTCAGTGCCTTCTCTTTGTGCCATGGACCTGAGTACTTAATTCATCTCCCATCGTTGCAGGATGAGTACAGAGGATCTTGATCTTCTCCAGCCTGAGGATGTTCCGCTGAAGACGCAGTATTTGCAGAGGGGCAAAGGTTTCCTCCACGAGAGGAGTCTGCCCTCTTTGGCAGACGTCTCTTCCCATCATAATGAGAGTGAAGATGGTGATGGTGCTGATGGCAGGGATGATGTCACTTTAACCCCTGATGATGACATCACTGCCACCAGTCGCAAAGAACACAAAGCACTGATTAGAATTGAGGTGGAAAAACACATCTGATGTACCCACAATGTACGTTTTTCACTCTAAAAGAAGCCAAATGTTCCAAATAAACCAATTCAAATCCAAACAAGTTAGCAAAACTAAAAAAAAAAAAATATGCCTCAAATTCTTTAAGTTTATCTACATAAAAATAAGTTATTTGAAGTTACATATTTGAAGTTGTACATATTTCCACTGATTAGAGTTTAAAAAAAATCCTGATTGTAATTTTCTCATATACCACCTCAAATTAGAAAAATGTATAAAATACACAATACATCTATTTTGCCTTCTAGCAGTATGAACCCGATATTTCATATTTTTTCTGGTCAACATCATTTCATCTATACATTAAAAGCTAAGTGGCCTCTGTGGATGTGTATGCATGCATGTGTGTGTATGGCTCCGATCACGGACAAACTGGGGAGAGCTGATATTTGCCGTTTGGTACACTTACGTATTTTGGGTCAAGGATGAATACCGCCAAAACGGAATGTTGATAGGACTAATATTTTTGGAGAAATTATGGATATTACATAACAACAGTGAACAATGGACGCTAATAATTACATTCTGGACTCACACACCATTATAAGTCATTATAGAAATAAATAAAGGTTATACAAATAGAACAGAAATTGAAAAAAGTTTCTGAAAGTAATCCTTTGCCCACATTGTTATATCAGCTATTGAGGAATGAAAGTTCTTGAAGCAGTGCTGTCTGAGGGATCGGGGGTGACAATATGGCTTGTGCCCTTTGCTGTTTATGCACTGAAATAGATTCCTTCAATCATTTAAGAATGTTATACGCTGTAGATGGAGAGATATGTAAATCTCTTCCAGTCTTTCTTTGAGAGTAAGTAAGTCCCTTCGGCTGCTCCCTTGTTTGCACTCGGGGTTGCCACAGCAAATCCAAGGTGGATCTGCATGTTGATTTGGCACAGGTTTTACGCCAGATGCCCTTCCTGACGCAACTCCACATTACATGGAGAAATGTGGCAGGGGTGGGATTTGAACCCAGAACCTTCCGAACTGAAACCAAGCGCATTAACCACTTGGCCACCACCCCCTCCAGTCTTTCTTTGAGAAACATTATTTTTATTATTTACTCAGGGATTAGTCTACTGACTTTCTAGCTTTAGTCCAGTCTGCTTTACCATCTACACACCATTACCCCAACTGATACAGTTTAACTTTAGTTGCTTGATTCCAGCATATTTACCATTTGAGTCAACTTCAGCAAACCAAAAAATAAAGACAATAATATCTAATGAGCTCCTTCATTCAGAGTCAGTCTTTGATAGACATTTTCCCCTTAAGAAAAAAAGGACACATTTGGAATATATGTTGACACGGAAACATCAGTGCCTCCAGCTCAGTTGGCAGAACAGGTTATTCACAAATGAGAAGGTCTTGGTCTCAGTACCTTCATGCTTTTGTCACTGTGCAACATGCTTGAATTCTTCAGGTTGTTTTATTATTAATAAGATGATTTAACTTAAATTAACCAAGTTCATTTTATTTAAGTTTTGAATTGTCTAATTTAATTTACTTAAATTCAAATATTAATATAGCACTGACATCACATATTCTAACAATTTGTCTTTGAATGCATGAATGTTAAAAAAAAAATGCAGAGGAATTTTTTTAAGTCCTGCCAATTTGTTGGGGTTTGCAGTGTATATGCTGTTATTGTTCAACTTTGAAGATGAATCTGGAAAAAATGTTTTACCATTTATAGGAATCTGATCTCACATAAGATCCAAATTGTTTAATTGAATGTTTTATAATAAAAACGTTGACTCTTTGCTTCTGTCTTTCACATCTTTCCTCAGAATACGATCAGGTGATTGGGATTGAATTATATTGGATTATGTTATTTAACTAGAATAGGCACTTGGAGAGCGTAACACCAGAGCCTTCCATGTTTAACTGATCAATACAAATTATTTATTTATGACTCAGTTATGCCAGAATGTGCAGTTTGATCAATTCCATCATCATTTCCAAAATCTAACTGCTTTTTAAAATCCTTATTGGTTCCAAAATGTTTGAGTTAATCAATTTTAACTTTGAGTTTGACCACTGGTGGTCAAACTATGGTTATGATTACACACTAATATGAAGTCCGGTATCACATTTATCTGTCAATGAGGACTTCACATTAATGTTTAGTCATAACACAGGTGTATCTTAAACAAGTCCCCAAAACTACAATCCTAAATATTCACTATATGTAATGAATTGGCAAAGATTTTATTTTTTATCTTCGCCTAACCTTGATTTTTAACCCATTAAAAAAAAATAAAAAATCAAATCACTTTGTCCTTTATATTCCATCAAGTCTGGTTCTAATTGTAACAAAATAATATGAGTAATAATAATATGAGTAATAATATAATATAATGTATATATAATATAAAATAATATAATATTTTTTATGCATACACAGACAGACAGGATTAAAAGTAAAACCTCCACATTTTTTCTCTGATTACAGATGACATTTTCTAATAAAGTGTAGATTATTTAAATGAATAAATATTCCTGTATATAAACATCATATCTGTCAACATTCTTCTGTGCGGAGACCATGAGTGGAGTGGATGGTGCAAAAGATATGTTACTCGTTTTTATCTTCAGTGAGTACAGTTTGTGTCAGTCCAAAATCAGAATCTTCTGCTGTTGGGAAAAGCATCAAACCATTATTCAATCACAGCATCGGGAAGTGATTGAATGAAGACACGCTGATTAAATAAGACTTCATCAACAGATAAAATTAACGCAAAAACAAGTGAATAATAATGAACAAAGGCTCAATTGAAAACTAGTGTATACAAATGTATAAAAAAATCATTATTTTTGCTTGAAGGCAGAAAAGGGAGCATGATCACAGTACAGTTTAGTGCAGTTTACATTTTCTTATCACACGTTGAACTGGGGTCTTTCTTTTTTCCTAAAATAAATAAATAAACAAAGAAAAAATACAGTTATTGAGAAAATAAAGGAGCTCGTTCTTCTTTTATTTTGAAAGGCACGTAACGGATGTTTCAAAGCTGAAAAAGGCTTCTTTTTGCTTCCGCGTTGTGAAGTGACCGCTGCAGTCATAGAAGATCATTTTAATTGTTTTTATTTATTGAAACCTGTCAGTATTTAGGGTACGTGTACAGTTTGATGCTTTGTCTTTTGAGGGTGTTATTTTCTTTGTAACTTTAGCTTGCATGTAATGTTATTACGTCGTTACACCTAGTTAGCTTGCTAATCTTAGCTAACTAGCGTAGCTGAGTGTGCGGGGAACTTTGACCGTAGATGAAGAGATTTTAGACTGAACCGTTTCGCAGAAAGAGATTGTCTGGTGCCACGGAGTTTAGTTTTTCTAACTCACTTTTCTGATCTTTAAAGGTCGTTTTGTTTTGTTTGACAGAACCATCGTAAGAGAGGAAAGTGGTGTGATGCTCCGCCCCCGACTGTGCTGACTGTCACTGACTGTCCATCATCATGTCCCTGGGCGACAACCCTCACCTGCTCCTCGGCAGGATCCGCTTCTTGAACCAGTGCATTGAGTGTTTCCAGAAGAGTGAGAAGCTCCCGGAGTCTTTGTGTTATGTGCCCAAGGAGGTGTGCTATAAAATCTGCAAAGACTCCTCATCCAACGCCACCTCCGCCGGTGCGCCTTCAGGAGGAAAAACTATTGTCTCTGTGTTTGAAAGTCCCCATCAAACGGCGCACAGCAAGAAACTATGCAAGTACATCATAGAACCAAAGAAAGGGACTTGTATCCGGACTACAGCGGAGGAGTACTGTAACAACCAAGGCCTGTGGGTGAAGATCAGTAAGGTAAGGCTCAGTTATTGGCAGTGGATGATCTTTAAGGCTGCTGGAACAATAATCATCAGTCTATTTTATCCTCCTGCTGACCACATTTACAGTGATCATGTGATCATTTTTTTAAAAACACCTGACAGAAACATACAACCTCTGTTTATATGTTGCGGACATGACGAGCGAAGCTCTTCAGCATCTCACCATATCATTTAGGTCCTTCATACTTTTTTTTTTTTAGTAAATGCTTCAGCGGAGTATGAGCATGACTAAAACCTGTCAGCTTCCCCCCGCCTTTTTAAACATTTTTTTGTTTGTTTGTTTTTGCCTTTCAGCTTCTGGGGGAGCTCCGCCGCCTTTTTACGCATTGTTTTTTTTTTTTTTTTGCCTACGATATGGCCAGTTTATCATATGGCAGTATTGTTATATCAGTATGATATATGATATGAAAATTCAGTAAGGTATATCTTCTATTATACATTCCAAATCTAAGGTGGAACTCTACTAGTGTATACTAAGGTACACACTAGTAGAGAAAAAAGAAAGCAGAGCCAATTAGGTGCCTGGTCTTGAGAACCATGGATGGTAGGTTGAAAAGCTTTTTTTATCCCATGGGAACTCTCCCTACCCACCCAAGCAGCTCAGTATGGACAGCATGTATATAATTGACATTTACACAATCAGGGCAGTAAACAACATATACAAGAAATATAATTACTACATAATATTATAGGAGTTAGCTCCTGAATCCTAAGAGTTCATACAGGAGAAGATTGTAGTATACATCTACCTAGTCTGTGGACTTGTTGTAAAACTAAATTATAGCTAGTAGGCTAAGATTTAAATCTGGTTATGTTATTATAGAAACAGAAGGTATGATATAATATGTTTTAGGTTTCTATCTAAAGTTCATACTGCTAGGTAGGTTATGGATTGCTACTGTAGGAAGACAAATTCCATACTCTACATGCTTTCAAATGGAAACCCCAAACTTAGAAATTATCTATTGATATCTATTAAAGAACACTATAAACTGAAGAACCATTAAAAATCTACACCATGTAAAATAAATATGTAAATAAATATGACTATGATTTCACACAAAGTGCAGCAACAGTGAAAATTAAACATTCTTAAATGAAACAGTAATAATGCCACACTCATTTTACAGTCATCATAAGCTTAGGATACAATCCCCTCCAAAAGTATTGGAACACTTGGTATTTCACACATATTATGTTAGAAACAAAATAAGATTATAAAATCAAACCTTCACTGTCCCTTGTGATAGAATCACTACGATGACTGGTCCAAGATGGTGGCCGCATTTCTTGCGCCACAGCAACCAATCTATGTCTACTCTTTATAATGTTTATGTTCGACTACCATCGGTTTGTGGCTTTTTACAGCTTTTTATGACAGCGTTGTCCGGTTTGTGGCTTTTTCTCCACGGGCTGAATTTTTTGTGGCATTTCCTGTTTATATCTCCTTTTACCATAGAGCGAGCTTTGCGCCACTGCATGTGCTCTGCTCGTATAATATAAATTAACCTTAACCTAAAAAACTGGAAAGTTTGAACCAACAACAACACTGTGTGATGCCATTGCCAGCAGAAGTCAAACTGAAGTCTTGTGATCACTACTTCTAGCTGGCAATAATTCTGGCACTTGGAAAAAATAGGCTAAAGCCCCCGTCACACATAGCAAGAATGTGCTGGAACCAGGCTGAAACGGCAAATATTACCATCATTGGATGCAGTCAGGAGGGAAAGAAGCGTGGTCAGCAGTGCCAGAATGCAGCCAGACTACCTCGTCTACACCTGCACGATGGCATCCAAAGCACATGTAGAACAGTTTAGATGACACATACTGTTGTCAGACGGCCATAAAAGGCGCTGCAGACTGCCCAATGTCCAAATGTCTGGATGACAAACACGGGACCGGAGTGGGAGGCAGTGCTGTGTTCCTCATGCGCACGTGCACCATGCGCTCACGCTGAAATGATCACTCAGCTGTGTGTGTGTGTGTGTGTGTGTGTGTGTGTTCATAATGGCTGCATGAGCCACTAAGCGTGCGCGCAGGATGCACGCATGTGTGCACGTGCCACTGAACACCTTTGCTGAAAGATTGCTGGCAGTGGGCCATGCAGTCCTACCATGCATCAGACGCAGCCTTTCCAGCGAACTTTAATTTCTCTTTACTTTTTTGCTCACTTCTGGAGCACAACACAACTCTGTACACCGTGATGTCGGTTGGATTATCACATGGGATTTAATTTTTGCAGTGGTTACTTGCAGCGCACAGCAGCCGGGTGAGAGACTTTTCACCACAGGCTGTGGTTTGGTTCCTGCACGCTCTGCACTGTGAAACGATCGTGGTTCTGTGCTGGAGGTGAGTTTTATGTTTAATAATGTTGTCATGACCTGGCGATACAGTTCCATGTCACACCACTTACAGAGTTTAGATGGTGATGAAGTAATAATATGTATATTACAGTGGTGAGATCCATTCAGCTCCCAGCCTGATGTGCACTGTGACACATTACTGTGCATGAGACCACAGAGAGGTGAAGCAGCATACGATGCTTTTCGTTTGATTGTGCGCTGTTCACACCCACTGTACATAATGAAAGTGTGCCACATACATGTTATTACATATCAACATTTTCTTTGCCCTCCCTGGCCGGGGTCCAGTGGAGGTGGACATACGTGGCACATCATGCCAGTGAGCTTTGCTGTGACCGATCGATCTCAGAGTCAATCAACCACGATCACATCATTTCAGATGCTGTTTTGATGCCGTCAGAATATGTATCAGATGACGCACAAACTGCACATAGACCGCCGTCGGATGTGCCTCCCATCTCGATGGCGCCAAGAGTGTTTTGAACATGTGCAACACACTTGGGACAGCTGAGCGAATGGGACCAAATATGTAGACTGCTCACAGACTGCCGTCTGTTGGTCTTCAGACCACACCTCAGTACTTCCCGATTGTGACCGGATGTGTCACTCTGATGCCATTCGGCCTCAATCGCCATATGTGTGATGGGGGTATAAGTTTTCTGGTGTGCCGGAAAGATAGCCAGTCCATTTGTCGTTCTGAAATGAAACAGTCATGATATTGTGGTGTAGCTGTTCAGCTTTACTTAATGGGTTTAATGAACATGTCACATTAACCATTTAGGAATTACAGCCATTTTTATAAACAGTTCTCCTGTATTTAGGGGCCATAACTGATTGGACGAAGTTATTATGAGTAATATTTTTGCCATAGTGATTCAGACATCACTTTGTGGTTCAGTCAGTCAGTCAGTCAGTCAGTCAGTCAGTCAGTCAGTCAGGGCAACATTTCACTTGTGAGCAACATGACTTCAAATTTACTGCCCTGATTGTCATCAGACTTGATATATGCATTAGGCATAGTGACCCCAAGAAGCCTACTTGTTTGGGGGTCAAAATGTCAAAGGTCAGGGTCACTAGAGCTGAGCATAGCTTGAAAAAAATCTTTTGAGCACAATAACTTATTTCCTAATTGCCCGATTGTCATCAAATGTGACGTGTGTTAGGGATATTGACTCCATGAAGACTGTTGATTTTGGGGTCAAAAGGTCAAAATTACTTTGTGAAAGCATTCTTCAGATCAGCGTCACTTACCAGTGGTAAGCATATCAGCATTTACCCAGAGGGCTGTGGGTGAGTGCAGACTATGCATGTGTTCACACAAGATATCATCTTTGAAGCCAGTATTTTTTTAAACAAGTCATGGAATGGATACATGAACATTTCTAAGTCTCTGATTCCTTGAACTTTATATCAATCAGTAAGAAATATTTGCACTCAGGTAGTGTATGGCAAATCTCTGTGGTCTAGGCAATTCTCCGAAACTGAGTGAAGGAAGCCAACAAGACACTCATGGCAACTTTGAACTCTGTTTAAATTCAAATCCATTGTGGTGCACAGAGGTGGTGGTGGTGTGTGTGTGTGTGTGTGGGGGGGGGGGGGGGGGGGGGGGCTTAGTTTTTCTGGTTTTCAGATGTTCTAAATGGGAATGATGGGAATGATTCATAATGGATCTTTACAGAAAAAATTTCATTTGGCTGAAATCAGAAGAAAATGTTCTGTTTGTTCCCTAATCTTGCATCTTATTTGAGCCTCTGGCATGTTTAATTTCTGATAAATTGAATTAATATGATTGGAGTAAAGTGTAAAATTTTTCTGTTACCAGGAGCAGATGGAGGAGCACCGTCCGGGTCAGGAGCTGCAGGAAGGCTGGATCCTGGTGTGCAAGCACACAGAGGGCGGAGATAGACTGGTGCCGGTTGAGTCGCCGGAGACCGTCAGCAGGCAGCAGCAGCTCTTTGGCTATGACCACAAACCGTACAGCAGGTGGGAGCACGTTGTGGATGTGGAGAGTGCTTTGCACATCGGCTCCAAACCGAGAGTGGCAGAGTGTGATGATGCTGCCATGCAGAAGCTGAGGTGAGGCTGGCTTCTGGAGGGGGAGGAGACTCCCTCAGGTTCGTGTTTCCAGCGACAAATTGTAAGAGTATCACCTTCCAGGTATGTTCCTCCAACCTGGACGTATGAATGTGACGAGGATCTGGTGCACTACTTATACGAACACATCGGGAAGGAGGATGAGAACCTGGGCAGTGTGAAGCAGTGTGTGAACAGCATTGACGTGTCTTCCTGTTCAGTAAGTTGCAGCATTTTATGTTTGAATGTTGCACATGGGTGCTACTGTTTTCTGCCTCTAGGACAGCAGAGATGAGTTCTACTTCTGGAGAGCCTCCTCCCTGCATGTTTGTGTTCTTTTCCTGCTCTACCTTCACCTGACTTATTTAGAGAGGAGGGTCATTGAGGCGTGATAAGTGGGATGTGAACAAGCAACAATAACATATTTTATGTCTGTAAAGTAATAACCATTGGCAGTTGTGTATAAAAATCTGATGTATGTCTGTCTGCTTATGACTGGCCTATTTTTGAGCAACAATAACTAGCATCCCCTAACGTGCACATACAGAGTCCACCTTCCTTCAAAGTTTCCTAGGACTTCCACAGTCGACAGTCAAAAGACAAAAAAATGTAATCTACAGCTGTCTTCTTTTATTTTATTTTTTATTTACATAACCTATTAGAAGTAGAGCATTAGCAGGCATATGCATGCATTTGGGGGTAGGGCTGTCACGATTAGGAATTTCTGGAGACGATTAATTGTCAGACAAATAATTGCGAATGACGAATATATTGTCTATTTTTTTTTTCTTTTTTCCCTTCTTTATATTCTACTATCGTAGTATAATTACACAAGTCTGGAAGAACGTTTGGCTTCTGTGAGTGGAGAAACTGGGAATAGTGCGACATTTTTATTTTTATCTTCATTTTACATACAGTCCCAACTTTTTCTGATTTGTGGTTGTTTCTGTTGCATTTCTGAAATTGTTTCTCCTCATCAGTCACGTTTTGTGCTTAAACACTACATTAAGCTCAAGATTGAACAAATAAATACCTTTGGAAAATAACAGCTGTTAAAGTTCAGAGTTCTCACCTGCTTTTTGTGATCTGTGCGTCTGAACATGACCACAGCTTCTCCATGTCAGTTTTTTTTTTTTTTTTTTTTTTTTTTTTTTTTTTTTTTTTTTGCTCAGTTCATTCATATATTCTAATTTTTTAAATATGTTTTTAAAGATATTTGACCGTTTATTTCATCTCATGATCTCATAAATTCAGTATACGACGCGCACATGGTGTGAACAGGACGGTAACGGCAGAATCACACCGGGAGAGAAAGTTCAGAGAGAAGTAAAAGCAGCTCCACGTTTTGGTTTTGTTTTTTTAACATGTTCACTCGGGTTAAAATCCTCTCTCTGCTCCGCGCTCGCTGTCTCACGTGCACTGATGGTTCTCAGACTGTAACGTGTCGCGCCTCCATTCAGGAATCTCCCTCCCCCACCCCCTCCCTTGCAGTCTGCAGCCTGTTGACTCCGCGTGCACACACACAGAGACACGCACACCAACAGCTCCTTCAGTAAATGTATTTTAGACGGCTTTAAAGAAGACGGCCACTGTTTTAATCGGCCGTCTTATCCAAACAGCAGGACGGATCGCTCCTCAGCCTCCATGTTATTGTCCTGCCTTAAGATGAGAGCGAAACAGAGTGAGCGAGGCTGCAGCACAATGACGTCAGATTCTGAGTTTCATCAAGCTGTTTTGGTGTTTTTGCTGACAGGAGGATCCCAGCGGCGGAGCCAGCTGTCTAACGGACGGTGACACAGAAACGTACTGGGAGAGCGACGGCATGCAAGGACAGCACTGGATCCGCCTGCACATGAAGAGAGGCACCGTGGTCAAGTAAGCTTAGTCACATTATACACAAAGTTAATGTAGACCAGAGGTGCCAAAAGTCTTTTCATTGAAGGGCCATGAATTAATCTCGATGGAGGACCACGTGCCAGAAATAAATGTCATGTTGCATGAGTTACATACACATGTGCAGTTACATTAGAATTAAATATGTACACGTACATATAGAGTCCAGAGGTGTCTTATTTTTTCAGACTTGCCCTCACACTCTGTCGTAGCCAGCAGGTTCCACCTGTGCAGCTTGACATCAACATCTTTAAGCTTTGCTTAGTAATGGGTAGAGATGGGTATTGATAAGATTTTACCAATATGGATGCCATTATTGATTTCACTTATCAATCCGATTCCTTATTGATTCCCTTGTAGATACCTCTTGTGAATTTTCTGTGTACTAAAAGTAGGCTTTACAGGTTTTCTGTGTCAACAACACAGAGATAGAATTTATTGAGTCTTAAAGTATATAAATATTGGTCACTGGAAATTGGTCACTGGATTTTTAATCTCTGGACATAAATAGAAATAAACACAATCTGTAGTAAATGGACTGCATTTATATAGCGCTTTTGCCTATATAGCTAATGCCTCACATTCACCCTGATGTCAGGGTGCTGCCATACAAGGTGCTCACTACACACCGGGAGTAACTAGGGGATTAAGGACCTTGCCCAAGGGTCCTTAGTGATTTTCCGGTCAGGCTGGGATTTGAACCGAGGATCCTCTGGTCTGAAGCCCAACGCTTAACCACTAGACCATCACCTCCCCTTTTTGTCAAAAGCATTTCCTTTCAGATATTAATGACAGAAATGTAACCTCATAGCCTCTTAGCTGAGCTCAGCCGGCTGTGCTGCACGTCAAAAAATACGGACGACGTCTCATTCTGGGAGAAAAAGATGTTTTGGTTTGTTGTCTGTATTACAACATTTGGAAAGAGGTGTCATTTGATTTAAAACAGTGATTCACTTTTAAGTTATTAATTCTGACCGGACTCTATCTTTCTAACTTGACTCAGCAGAGAGCGGTGCAGCGTTTGGAGCTGTGCAAACGGAACAGAGGATGATTCTCGTTTCTTGCCCGCAGCAGGACAAGAGCCCCAGTTAGTGACTTTAATCCACACAAAAATGACTCATGATTGGCATATTTTAATGGCTTTGAGAGGGGTGAAGAAACGGACTTGCCGCTTCTGAAAAGCAGCGAAGCAGAGAACCAATGAAGCAGTGGGTTGGAGCACTGCTTCATTGGTTCAAGCTTCGACAAGCACAGCCAATGCAGAAGTGGTTGATTACAGACAAACATTGTACATACATACAATAAACATTGTGCTGTTTAAATAGGATTTTAGACAAGATTATGTGTTTTTTTTTTTTGTTTTTTTTTTCTCCATTAATCTAGACTTTCTTTCATTGGGGAAAAAAGACATTGTGGCTTTGAACGGATTTACATGAATTTACACAAGAATGTAAATGCGTTTTTTATTAATGTAGACTTTTTTCATGGGAAAAAGACATTGTGGCTTTGAGTGGATTTACAGGAATCTACACACGAATATGTGACTTTTTTACTATAAGGTATATTGTTAATATTTTACCATGATTTTCAAAATATTCTCCAAGCTTTAGCTGTGGGTTTTGAAATGCTTTAACAGTCTTTTCAGTCTTCATGAATTTCATGTAGTTTAATTGTTCTGAGTTAATGCATAATTTGGTTTACAATTAAAAGGAAAATCATTCCAGGTCCTACTTCCACATCATATTCTGTTATTTCAACATTATCATTGACAGTTCAAATGAAAGGTTGAATATAGGATCATTTAAATATCCACTAATTTTGAGATTTTTTTCCAGGAGATGCTGAAAATCTGTCATAAGATAAAAAATTAATGTGGTTTCTGGGGCCCCACGGGGCCCGATACCCCGGCTCCTGGGGGCCTACACCCCCCAGACCCCCTGCAAAGTTTCCTCGGATGTGTGTGTAACAGTTTCCGCTATGAGAGGTAACACGACTACTAATGATGGAGAAACCAAAGCTTTTTCAACCACTGAATCAATATGAAGCAATTGTGTTAAAATGGTTCAGTGTTTTGAAGCCTTTGATATAATTCAATATGGCATCTTCTGCTGGCCAATCTTCAACATAGCCTAGCACTTGCATGGAACAATAAAGGGCAAGGTGTCCTGAAACAGTGTTGCCACAGTTACTTTGAAAAGTTACTTTATTAGTTACTTTTTAGTTACTTTACACAGTTACTTTATTAGCATCTGCCCAAGTTGTCGGCAGCTGCTGAATGTAACTTGTAATCTAACTTGTTTACTCTTAAGCATGAGTAATCAGCGAAGTAATTAATTAGCAAAGTAACCAATAGTTAATTTTCTGAGTACTCAATCTTAAAAAATAACCAAGTTAATGACTAGTTACTTTATTAATTACAACTTACAAGTTGCAAGTTATACAGTTACAAGTAACTGTATAAAGTAACGAATAAAGTAAGTTTTCAAAGTAACTGTGGAAACATTGTCCTGAGGCACTGTTATGTATGTTTACTATAAAGGTTGGAAGTGCATATTAAAATTTTTGACTGTATTTTAAAGACATTAATAATATAATTGTGTTATAATGTGATTGTGTCATAATACAAGCGAAGCGCCGTGCAGCAGTGCGAAGCTCACTCATGGTACACTGAGTCCCAAACAGGAAGTGGCAAATTTTGAGCCCACAGTGAAACAGGAAATGTCAAATGTTGAACACTTCCTGGCATGGTTGGACCTCGAGCGGAGCCCAGGGTTGCACTGGACTCCCTTGAAATCTGATTGGACACAGATGATTGACATGTCACGGCACCGCACATCTGGTTGAAAAGAACTGCCTTTTGAAATCTGTGACACATATTGACTGCTAGGTTCCTCCTGTACAGTAGTTGGCGATGTTTACCACAAGAAGTTCTAATCCACTTTAGTAGAAGAAGAAAAATCTTTGATCCAGATTTGAACCTGAATACGTCGTCTGAAACACGGACTCCGAATGACACCAGAGTTATGTCAGTGAGTAAACAACCGTATTTTATGCCAATAATGAGGTCCAGGTTATTAAAAGTGGCATTTCTCCTTTAATTCCGCTTGCGTTATATGTCTTTCTCCGGTGATGTTAATGAATGAAACGAGGCAGCAGCTGATTCATGCTCTGTTGACTTATATGAGATATAACATGAAGACGCTCAGGCTGACCTGGCGCCCATTGAAAATGTGTGGCGCATTATGAAGCACAAAATACAACAACGGAGACCCCGGACTGTTGAACAACTGAAGTCATACATCAAGCAAGAATGGGAAAGAATTCCACCTACAAAACTTCAACAATGAGTGTCCTCAGTTCCCAAACGCTTATTGAGTGTAGTTAGAAGGAAAGGTGATGTAACACAGTGGTAAACATACCACTGTCCCAGCTTTTTTGAAACGTGTTGCAGGCATCCATTTCAAAATTAGCAAATATTTGCACAAAAACAAAGTTTATCAGTTTGAACATTAAATATCTTGTCTTTGTGGTGTATTCAACTGAATATAAGTTGAAGAGGATTTGAAAATCGTATTCTGTTTTTATTTACATTTTACACAACGTCCCAGCTTCATTGGAAATAGGGTTGTATCTCGCAATGTGGATAGCCCATATCACCCATCACTATTTTTGGTTAAAGTTTGTCATGTACCTCAGATTGACTTTGTTTGTGGTAAACAATGTTTTTTTTTTTTTGTTTTTTTTGTCTATGCCTTCCAGTAAACTGATATTGACGGTGGACGCCACAGATGACAATTACATGCCAAAGAGAGTGACAGTGTACGGCGGAGAGGGAGGCAATCTGAAGAAGTTGAGTGATGTCAACATAGATGAGTGAGTGATTCTATCATCTGTTGCATTCTGAAGTTCACAAAAACCACCTCTGGGTGTGTGCACGTTTGATTCCTACTACAGTATTTTAGCTTTGTTCTGATATTCGTGACTATCCAGGGTTGGGACCAGGAAGCAGAGTTGTAGTCTTACACACCTCTCTGCAGCTTCTCTCCCCCTGCCGTCCCCTCATTACCCCATCCCCGTAGAGACGGTGCCTGCTCCCAGACCACCAATAACCAGCAAAAATCTATTTAAGCATAAAAATTCAAAAAGAAAAAATAATATAGCACCTTCAACTGCACCACAGACTAAAACAGTTAAATGTGGTCTATTAAACATTAGGTCTCTTTCTTCTAAGTCCCTGTTAGTAAATGATATAACAATTGATCAACATATTGATTTATTCTGCCTTACAGAAACCTGGCTACAGCAGGATGAATATGTTAGTTTAAAGTCAACTCCCCCGAGTCACATTAACTGCCAGAATGCTCGTAGCACGGGCCGAGGTGGAGGATTAGCAGCAATCTTCCATTCCAGCTTATTAATTAATCAAAAACCCAGACAGAGCTTTAATTCATTTGAAAGCTTGTCTCTTAGTCTTGTCCATCCAAATTGGAAGTCCCAAAAACCAGTTTTATTTGTTATTATCTATCGTCCACCTGGTCGTTACTGTGAGTTTCTCTGTGAATTTTCAGACCTTTTGTCTGACTTAGTGCTTAGCTCAGATAAGATAATTACAGTGGGTGATTTTAACATCCACACAGATGCTGAGAATGACAGCCTCAACACTGCATTTAATCTATTATTAGACTCTATTGGCTTTGCTCAAAATGTAAATGAGTCCACCCACCACTTTAATCATATCTTAGATCTTGTTCTGACTTATGGTATGGAAATAGAAGACTTAACAGTATTCCCTGAAAACTCCCTTCTGTCTGATCATTTCTTAATAACATTTACATTTACTCTGATGGACTACCCAGCAGTGGGGAATAAGTTTCATTACACTAGAAGTCTTTCAGAAAGCGCTGTAACTAGGTTTAAGGATATGATTCCTTCTTTATGTTCTCTAATGCCATATACCAACACAGTGCAGAGTAGCTACCTAAACTCTGTAAGTGAGATAGAGTATCTCATCAATAGTTTTACATCCTCATTGAAGACAACTTTGGATGCTGTAGCTCCTCTAAAAAAGAGAGCTTTAAATCAGAAGTGCCTGACTCCGTGGTATAACTCACAAACTCGTAGCTTAAAGCAGATAACCGGTAAGTTGGAGAGGAAATGGCGTCTCACTAATTTAGAAGATCTTCACTTAGCCTGGAAAAAGAGTCTGTTGCTCTATAAAAAAGCCCTCCGTAAAGCTAGGACATCTTTCTACTCATCACTAATTGAAGAAAATAAGAACAATCCCAGGTTTCTTTTCAGCACTGTAGCCAGGCTGACAAAGAGTCAGAGCTCTATTGAGCTCAGTATTCCATTAACTTTAACTAGTAATGACTTCGTGACTTTCTTTGCTAACAAAATTTTAACTATTAGAGAAAAAATTACTCATAACCATCCCAAAGACGTATCGTTATCTTTGGCTGCTTTCAGTGATGCCGGTATTTGGTTAGACTCTTTCTCTCCGATTGTTCTGTCTGAGTTATTTTCATTAGTTACTTCATCCAAACCATCAACATGTTTATTAGACCCCATTCCTACCAGGCTGCTCAAGGAAGCCCTACCATTATTTAATGCTTCGATCTTAAATATGATCAATCTATCTTTGTTAGTTGGCTATGTACCACAGGCTTTTAAGGTGGCAGTAATTAAACCATTACTTTAAAAGCCATCACTTGACCCAGCTAATTATAGGCCAATCTCCAACCTTCCTTTTCTCTCAGAAATTCTTGAAAGGGTAGTTGTAAAACAGCTAACTGTTCATCTGCAGAGGAATGGTCTATTTGAAGAGTTTCAGTCAGGTTTTAGAATTCATCATAGTACGGAAACAGCATTAGTGAAGGTTACAAATGATCTTCTTATGGCCTCAGACAGTGGACTCATCTCTGTGCTTGTTCTGTTAGACCTCAGTGCTGCTTTTGATACTGTTGACCATAAAATTTTATTACAGAGATTAGAGCATGCCATAGGTATTGAAGGCACTGTGCTGCAGTGGTTTGAATCATATTTATCTAATAAATTACAATTTGTTCATGTAAATGGGGAATCTTCTTCACAGACTAAGGTTAATTATGGAGTTCCACAAGGTTCTGTGCTAGGACCAATTTTATTCACTTTATACATGCTTCCCTTAGGCAGTATTATTAGACGGCATTGCTTAAATTTTCATTGTTATGCAGATGATACCCAGCTTTATCTATCCATGAAGCCAGAGGACACACACCAATTAGCTAAACTGCAGGATTGTCTTACAGACATAAGGACATGGATGACCTCTAATTTCCTGCTTTTAAACTCAGATAAAACTGAAGTTATTGTACTTGGCCCCACAAATCTTAGAAACATGGTGTATAACCAGATACTTACTCTGGATGGCATTACCCTGACCTCTAGTAATACTGTGAGAAATCTTGGAGTCATTTTTGATCAGGATATGTCATTCAAAGCACATATTAAACAAATATGTAGGACTGCTTTTTTGCATTTACGCAATATCTCTAAAATTAGAAAGGTCTTGTCTCAGAGTGATACTGAAAAACTAATTCATGCATCTATTTCCTCTAGGCTGGACTATTGTAATTCATTATTATCAGGTTGTCCTAAAAGTTCCCTGAAAAGCCTTCAGTTAATTCAAAATGCTGCATCTAGAGTACTAACGGGGACTAGAAGGAGAGAGCATATCTCACCCATATTGGCCTCTCTTCATTGGCTTCCTGTTAATTCTAGAATAGAATTTAAAATTCTTCTTCTTACTTATAAGGTTTTGAATAATCATGTCCCATCTTATCTTAGGGACCTCATAGTACCATATCACCCCAATAGAGCGCTTCGTTCTCAGACTGCAGGCTTACTTGTAGTTCCTAGGGTTTGTAAGAGTAGAATGGGAGGCAGAGCCTTCAGCTTTCAGGCTCCTCTCCTGTGGAACCAGCTCCCAATTCGGATCAGGGAGACAGACACCCTCTCTACTTTTAAGATTAGGCTTAAAACTTTCCTTTTTGCTAAAGGTTATAGTTAGGGCTGGATCAGGTGACCCTGAACCATCCCTTAGTTATGCTGCTATAGACTTAGACTGCTGGGGGGTTCCCATGATGCACTGAGTGTTTCTTTCTCTTTTTGCTCTGTATGCACCACTCTGCATTTAATCATTAGTGATTGATCTCTGCTCCCCTCCACAGCATGTCTTTTTCCTGGTTCTCTCCCTCAGCCCCAACCAGTCCCAGCAGAAGACTGCCCCTCCCTGAGCCTGGTTCTGCTGGAGGTTTCTTCCTGTTAAAAGGGAGTTTTTCCTTCCCACTGTCGCCAAGTGCTTGCTCACAGGGGGTCGCTTTGACCGTTGGGGTTTTTACGTAATTATTGTGTGGCTTTGCCTTACAATATAAAGCACCTTGGGGCAACTGTTTGTTGTGATTTGGCGCTATATAAATAAAATTGATTGATTGATATTTATCATGCCCTAAATGATTTGTTTTTTTCTGACACTAGCTGCTACACTAGCTCTTGTTTGCAGAATCACACAAACCTTCACAGGGTGGGACTCACATGCACGAAATGTGCACTTACAGAAATCTGATGCAGTAGATGTGCATGTGCAGCCAGGCTGAGAATGTAAATGAAATGGAAAAGTGCAGAGCACAGAGGGAGTGTTGCTTCATTCTCACAAGAGACCATTAAGAAACTAAATATTTGCATAGAAAATAATTTTTGACTGATTTATTGGTGTGTAAAAGGCCATTATGGACATTTTCAATAAAAAGCCAGTATCTTCCTGACAAGGCTCAATAATCCTCAATAATCTGTACGGTATTTGTTTTTAGCTTCTTTTTTTAATTGGGAAGATTTTGCATCTTCCATTTTCAAATTGTGACAAACTACAGGGATCTGTTTCACACTCCACTCAGCAGTGTTTATTTTAAATTCTGTTTTGGTTTTAGCAATCTCATAGGTGACGTGTGCGTTCTGGAAGATATGACGTGCCACCTGTCTGTCATTGACATCCGGCTCGAGGAGTGCAGAGGTGAGACTCTGTAGACAGCTCTATATTTGTATTATAATCACATTTCCCATGCTTAGCTGCTACGTGTTACCTTAAAGGGCTTTAGTTGGCTGTGAGAGTCTTGTAGTGATGACACGTCTGGACACATTGCTTTGTCTTTTGCTTTCACAGATGAAGGGATAGACGTCCGGATCCATGGTTTAAAGATCAAGTCGTCATGTGAGAGAGACCTGGGTTTAAATGCTGATGTTTTCCAGTCATCTTATTTGGTGCGTTACCCACGTTTGCAGGGCACTCTACCTGACGTCCTGTACCGCAGGGCGCTGGTCATCCAGAGGTAGGTCAGCCATCATCAAGCTACCAGTCATTGGAATTATCAAATGTTGTTTTTGTTCCACACTGGGCTTAAAAAATAAATTCTATTTCTCAACTATTTTTTTTTTAACATCACACAAAATGAAAATCAAGATGAAAATTTCATTGCCCAAATTATTTCTAAGCATGATTTTCCAGTTCTGAATTTTTTTTTTCTTCTCCACAGGTTCATTTGTCTACTGGACAACGTGCTGCCACACTTGGTGCCTGCCTGGGACTACAGCCTGGGAACCTTCAACCAGATCAAAGTGATTCTTTTCACATTTACTTTGAAACACGGTGCCACTGTTTCATGCAGCTACAAACATACTAAATTTCATCAGAAGACCATCAGGGAGGTGATGGTCTAGTGGTTAAGGTGTTGAGCTTGAGACCAGAAGCTCCTCTGTTCAAATCCCCGCCTGACTGGAAAATCACTAAGGGCCCTTGAGCAAGGTCTTTAATCCCCTATTGTTCCTGGTGTGTAGTGAGCGCCTTGTATGGCAGCACCCTGACATCGGGGTGAATGTAAGGCATAATTGTAAAGCGCTTTGAGCATCTGATGCAGATGGAATAGCGCTATATAAATGCAGTCCATTTACCATTTTACCATCACTGCATTATTTATTTATTTATATCATGCACACACTGGGTTAGCAAGCAGAGGTTTACAGACTAATTAATGTTATTGTGTGAGGCACAAAGACCTACAGAGTAAAACTGCTTGTCACCACTGAAAAGATGAAAATGTCAACGTGGAGCTAAATGTGTGCACATTTACCTCACTAAATGTAAATAAACATTTTAATTGTACATTAAAAAAATGGCAGTTAGCTTTATCTTAGCCTAGCTGTCCTCGTTTTGCTCCAGCTGTCCCACAAACTACATGTTCTAAGAAGGTTGTTCCCTCTCTTTATTTAAGGGTGTGGTCTTTCAGTTTGAGAGCACAGTTTATTAATTTTGCTCATTCTCTGAGACCCTGCATGTTCTCCTCATTGAGATCTTTTTTTTTTTATGTCGGTTGGCATTCAGGTTACTCGTGCATTACAGTCACCTTCTGCTTCGGAGGGAAGATATGACAGTTCCTCATTCAGATCAGTATACAGGAGCAGCTTGTCATGCATATAGATGGTGCCATTCTTCTTCTTACTTATAAGGTTTTGAATAATCAGGTCCCATCTTATCTTAGGGACCTCATAGTACCATATCACCCCAATAGAGCGCTTCGCTCTCAGACTGCAAGCTTACTTGTAGTTCCTAGGGTTTTTAAGAGTAGAATGGGAGGCAGAGCCTTCAGCTTTCAGGCTCCTCTCCTCTGGAACCAGCTCCCAATTCGGATCAGGGAGACAGACACCCTCTCTACTTTTAAGATTAGGCTGAAAACTTTCCTTTTTGCTAAAGCTTATAGTTAGGGCTGGATCAGGTGACCCTGAACCATCCCTTAGTTATGCTGCTATAGACTTAGACTGCTGGGGGGTTCCCATGATGCACTGAGTGTTTCTTTCTCTTTTTGCTCTGTATGCACCACTCTGCATTTAATCATCTCTGCTCTCTTCCACAGCATGTCTTTTTCCTGATTCTCTCCCCTCAGCCCCAACCAGTCCCAGCAAAAGACTGCCCCTCCCTGAGCCTGGTTCTGCTGGAGGTTTCTTCCTGTTAGAAGGGAGTTTTTTCTTCCCACTGTCGCCAAGTGCTTGCTCACAGGGGGTCGTTTTGACCGTTGGGGTTTTTCCGTAATTATTGTATGGCTTTGCCTTGCAATATAAAGCGCCTTGGGGCAACTGTTTGTTGTGATTTGGCGCTATATAAATAAAATTGATTTGATTTGATTTGTTTTATTTATTTATTTATTTTACCTGTGTTGCTTCAAACTGTAAGTTGCAGGAGTAGCCAGAAAAGAAAAGTGCAATTTATAGGCCTGAAAGTAAGGTAACCGGCCCCCAATAATTAGCATTTGAGAATTGTACTTTGACTTTTCACAAAGTGAACAACGAATGAAGGTGTCTGCAAAAATATAGTGGAAATTAAAAACGATTAGATCTGTCAGGCCCGTTTGTGACACCACATTGCCTTGTGAGCTGCACAGTATCTACAGGCCTCCAGTCAGCTTCCAGTCTGAATATAACATTGTAGAGCAGCAGCCCAGAGCATTTTGGTCAAACAAAGCAGGTACCAATATCTAACTACATGAGCATTTGGGAGGGCGCCAGTCATGTGCAGATATGGATGTCTGTTAGGGTGCATCTGCTGCATGTGGCCCCCAGGGACTCCCCCCTCCCAAAAGGCTGCAATTATGGGATGGCTCAAACATTGTTAATGCTGCATTTAACATTTTGGATATGTATAAGTTTATTATAAGGAGTGCAGAATGGCCACTGTCAGACAAAATTTCTGTTGTTTTTAAGCCCGCCAGATGCCAAAAAAGGGTCCAAAAATTTGGCCCAGATCAAACATTGGAGATACTACATGAATCAAAATTAAAATGAACAAGTACATCCCACAGACAATTGAAAGCCCCCCGACAGACAAATGTCAAAAGTACCATACAAAACCGTCAATGAACATAAACGTCAAGTACATTATAGAACAGCTCTTGCCAGACAAAATTTCTGTTGTTTCTTGTCTGCCAAACCCCCACAAAAAAGGTCCAAAAATTTGGTCCAGATCAAACATTGGAGATACCACATCAGTTAAAATGAAAATGAACAAGTACCTCCCACAGACAATAGAAAAACTCCTGACAGACAAAAGGTCTGCTGCATATGGCCCGACAGACAACCCCAAAAATTGGACCCTTGCGACCAAGCCCGAACGAATGTCTATAAAGCCAATAACCACCGTAAAGTGATCGTATATCAGACAGACAGAATTCCTTGTTTACAACTGTGCTAGGACAAAGGTCATGTCATGCACTAGTTTTAAACCAATTAGAAATGAATTTGCATATAGACAAAAATCCAACATATTTAGTTTTTTGGACTTAAGTCAGACCCTTTGCCCTCTTGTCAATCAACCAGAAGTACGGGATATGTTCTTCATGAGTGCTGACCTTCTGCCGAGTGGTGAGCCACACAACTATTTAAAACTACCTGAATTTTCATGTAAAATTGGCCTGTTATTGTGCATGATGTGAAACTGAAGCACATTTTAAAAGTGTTAATTGTTATTCATGTTCACTTTTTAAAACAAGAACATTTTTCACATCCTTAACGGTTTTTCTGGATTTAGACATTACGTCAACTCTCAGCACCGCAGTGTCTTGTCTACATGTCTATTTCACTGTCACTGTCATCACTCCAAGATGGCTCAGAAATAGAATCATCCATTTCATCATATTCGGTATCCTGCTCTTGCTGGTCATTCCCAGGTTCTACAGGGGTTCTGCCATCCTCTTGTTTCACTTCCTCAAAAAGATCGTCAGGCAGGGCTGGTCCCTCAAACCAAATAGGAACATAGCACCCGTTCTTCTGTCTTCCATAGTCCAGGGGATCCAGGTCGTTTCCTGGCTATGGTGAGTCAGCTTTTCCCCGTATGATGCTGATCAGTTGTGCCCCTTGCAATTTCTTTTTCAGGGTGTTGGCACATGGTGGCAGTAATGTACAATCAACTTTCTTGATGTTTGCCATAGCGTTCTCCTGAAATGAGACAATTAGCAATTCAAATGATCATCTATATCACATACGATCTGCTCTGTGTCAGTCTGATCCCATCAGATGTCAGAAGCTAAGCAGTGCTGGACCTGGTTAGTACTTGGATGGGAGACCTCTTTGGAACACCGGCGGCTGTGTGTGTTTCTCCAGGTAAAACTGGAGTTGCGTCATGAAGGGCATCCGGCGTAAAACGTGCCAACTACCGATGTGGATCTGGCTGTATCCGCTGTGGTGACCCTGAACACAAAAAAAGGGAGCAGCGGAATGGACAACAACATCTATATCACAGACTCAGGCCTCCAGCTGGACCAAAAATGGTTGGAGCCACCAATGGAACAAGAAGAATTGACAATAAAGAAGGTGTTTTTGTAAGAAAGTTGGAGCCAATGACATTTTCCAGGAGCCAACTGGTTTTTATTTTATTGGCTAATGGACCCTGCAGATTAGTGTGATGAAGTCACCGTCTTGGGAGCAATTTTTCGGTTGTGCTTGCTCTATTCTATATTTTTGCCCATAAATATAAATTCTCAAAGCAAGTGTAAGCCACATTACCTTATTCATTTTTCCAGTCATCTGACAAAGCTTCACATATTGGCCCTCGTTGACTTTCTGTACATCACCCTTTATGCCATACAAGGCACAGATGAACTCTTCAGCTTTCTCCTGGTCAGGCTGGTCTTCAGTGGCCAAACTGGTGAAGAATTGGATGATGTTTCCATCTTTGTCTCTCAAGAATTTCCAGTGGCTTGATTTTACACTTCCGGTGGAATGCTGTGGTGTAGATGTGTACATGTGAATACATGAAGCCCTGGCAATGCTGCTGCAAGTCCCTTTTGCTTGGACTCCAAGGTCGTGGTGATGCTACTGATATCAGTATAGCAACGAGTATTCCCGGTGTTAAGGTCCATGGTGGTGCGATCATATGAGGTGGGCCACTAATTGTACAGGTCTCTTCCTAACATTCCAACGATGATTACCCTGACATCATTCCAGATACCATGCCAGATGCTCTGATCATCATGTTTCCCTTGGTGCTGGACAGGTGGAATGTGATGAGAGTGTCGGCCTCCACATGAATCCCCTGGAGATGGCCTGGATGCTCAGTATTTATCCTGGATTCATTCTGATCAAATGAGACAACACCAGTGCCTTCATACCAGTGACATGTCCATAATGATGTTCTTGCCATTCTTTGAGCAGAAACCCTGCCAGGTGATACTTGAATATCTCATTTTGCAACAGCTTATGGCAACTCTGTCATGGGGATTGCTGTTGACCAGTTATGACAAAAGGGCGATCTTCGGCTCCACGTAACCTTCTCTCACTCGCTTTCAGGGACATTGGACGATACGTATCGAACAATACATGAATGTCATTCCCGTGGTTGTGACATGGCAAACTTTCCATAGCTTGTGATGTTCCCAATTGCAGGTAGGTAGGAATGGAGGAGGAGTCCACCATCTATCAAGGTCACGTCAGTGGCTGGCAGTGGTCTTTCTGTGAACCCTTCCTTAAGTTCTTCCAGCTTCTTTAGCAGGTCTGAACAATACTTACCTTCCAATCTCAGCAAAAGATATATCTTGAATTTTCGAAAACAAAGGAAAAACAAATCTGCTCTAGACTCATGCAGTCATGGCAGTGTGCTAATTCTCATCAGTGCTGATCTTCCTGTTCCTATAACTTGCATACTCTTCATATGAGGAATGTCATAAGATATAGGTCTATAAAGGTCAGGGTAAGAGTTGCTTTCTGGCCATTATACAAAACTGAGTCACAATAACCTGAGCCAAAGTTTTGAACCCTTTTTTGGTCTGTTGGGCCATATGCAGCAGACATTTTGTCTGCCAGGGGTTTCCTATTGTCTGTGGGATGAACTTGTTCATTTTAATTTTGATTGATGTTGCATCTCCAATGTTTGACCTGGGCCAAATTTTTGGACCTTGTTTTTGGGGGTTTGGCCAACCAGAAACAGCAGAAATTTTGTCTGCCAGTCACCATTCTGCACTCCTTATAATAAACTTATACATATCCAAAATGTTAAATGTGGTATTATCAATGTTTAATCCATCCCAGAATTGCAGCCTTTTGGGGGGTCCCTGGGGGCCACATGCAGCAGGTGCACCCCGGCAGACATCCATATCTACACGATTGCCGCTCTCCCAAATGCTCATGTACTTGGATATTGGAACCTGCTTCGTTTGACCAAAATGCTCTGGGCTGCTGGTCTATTGTGCAGTGTACTAAAACACTGCAAACTGTTTTGTGATTATTGCTGCAAAATTAGTGTCCTGTCATCATGTACGTGCACCAATGCAGACGACCACGAGTTCTCGATAATGACGGGTGAGGCGATCTTTCTCCCATCAGCATTTATCTGTTGTTGTTCTTATTGTGCTCTTTGGACTTTGAGTCACACGGTGTAACAGAGAAGTACCGTTATTGTAAAACAAATTCTCTCCCCTTCAAACTAGCTGATAAATGTGTCACAGTTAATGCGGCTGCTTCATGTGAAGTCCTGTTCAGACTCAAGCCTACATTTGCGAAGAACATGAAAAAACAATTGTGATGATCAGAAAATTTGAGAACTTAGCCCCCTGTATGACCACATGCTGTTGGATGGAAGACGGACAGACACAGATGCTTTTCTGGTCTGATCTGAATGTTTGTAGTCACCTTTTAGACGTTTGTAATTTATTGTTTACTTGTGTATTCTTTGGCATCCTCCAGCGAATAAAGCAGTTCCTCCTGCTGTCCAAGCGTCGCTCGGCCCTCATCATGCAGTGCCTGAAGGACTCCGAGACCAGTAAACCCATCTGCATGCCCCGCCTCTACATCAACAGGCGACTGGCCATGGAGCACAGAGACAACCCGTCCCTGGATCCCAGCTGCAAGAATGCCGTTTTCAGTCAGGTAACGTTTTT
Source organism: Thalassophryne amazonica (assembly GCF_902500255.1). Classification (NCBI taxonomy): domain Eukaryota; kingdom Metazoa; phylum Chordata; class Actinopteri; order Batrachoidiformes; family Batrachoididae; genus Thalassophryne; species Thalassophryne amazonica. Next base: position 4,519,576 of record NC_047114.1, read on the forward strand.
TTTTTGTCTGGGAATATCATGTCCTCACAGTTACACAAACACGATGGTTAATATAAAATTCACAGTAACATTTTACAATAACGCCACATTACGGTAATTGACAGTGAAGGCAGTAAAAAGTGTTCATGTTAAGGATGGCATCGATCTGATTCAGTATCTGTATTGGCTTGAACTGAATTGTTGCTGAAAACGTGTGCTGAAAACTCAGCCGCTTCAGCGTCCCAAGGCTGTGAAACGCTATGAAACGGCAACTCAGAGCGCAGCTGAACAGAGTTTCTATCCGCTGAATGGGGAAAAAAATACTCCATCAAAATCCTTCAGTATTAATCCAGAGTTCCTCACGTGAGCGTAGCTGATGATACATTTAGAAATTTACTGTTTATTTTAAAATTGAAAGGCTTTGTGTTTTTAGAGAGAGAGAGAGAGACAGAGACAGAGGGAGGCAGAGAGAGGGAGAGAACTTAATTTTTAATTATTTTTTTTACTCTATCACTTGCTTTGACAATGTAAACATGTTTCCCATGTCAATAAAGCTCTATTGAAATTGAAAATTGAGGAGATGGAGAGAGACACACACGGAGAGGATCGGAAGTGGAAAAAAATGTGGATCGGTGCATCCCTAGTTCATGTTAAGTGATGTATTAAGTTGTACATTGTAGAAATTGAGTCAGACGAAATGAGGAGAGCCGATTTCGACAGTCTAACACGCATGGTGTATCCTTTATTCACACAAAAGTAAAAACTGAAAACTTTCCAGGCACACAAAATTATATAGGGCTCAGCCCGGCTTCCTTCCCTGCAGTGGGCTTGGTAATGAAACACAAAGGGCTAGGCCAGCTGATTACATAAACAGCAGGTGTCTGTGCTTGGCACAATGCAGTGAGTGATAAAAGTTTGCAAACACATTTTTGAGACATCTTTGGAAACCATCAGTAGAACATCGTCAGGCGGGGGACCTGCCAGGAAAACATCTATGCCTTGGCTCATTAACATATGAGGCAAGAAGCACAGTGTAACCTTGAGTGCCAGACATTTACGGGTGAACAGGTTTAACATATGCAGGTTTGGCTCATCAACATATGTAAGGCAGGAAACACAATGTAATTGTAAGTGGCTGACATTTACATGTGAACAGGTGTAACCTAGATGGGCCACCAGGGGTGGTCTAAGGTGGTGAATTAGGTCTGAACAACACCTTCCGTGTGCATGTATGTGTGTCCGCGCTACAAAGGCCCTCCCACAAATCACTATAGGGAAGAACAATATAAAGGAAGAAAAGAAAAGAAATCATCAGGTGTGGGGGGTGGTGTATAATCCGGCTGGAACAGCTCCTTCGTATCGGGGCATTGAAGGCGCTGCGTAGAGGTGTTTGAGATGTGCCGGTTGGGTGGCTGGGCTGGTTTGGCTTGTGGCCCTGTGGAGGTGGACGGGCCAGCTCCATGGGCCTTCCGCAGGCCCAGCATGACCCATGGGAGCCTGTCCATCCATCTGCTGTCTGTTTGATGTGTATGTGGACTTTGGAGAGCTGGCAGTCCCCACAAGAAGTGGCCCAGGCTTTAACATCTATTTTGGGCATGTGCCAGATGAACTTGGCTGCCACCAGCCTTTGTGACAGTTTCCTCCCGGGTGGGAAAGGCCATGCACAGCCTCAAAGATGTTCCGCTTCTGTACGGTGGGGACCACTGATCGTGGCTGTCCTGTGGAGACGTCACAGAGCAGCCTGGTGCCGCCCTCCCAATGATTATGTCCATCACCTGTAATCTGGTAACCACAGACTTGAGTGCTTGCACCTCTGGATCGGCAGCCTGATCAGCTATAGTCCAGGTCAAGATGGATGGTGGCTGTGAAGGGTCAGGAGAAGCTGTCCACAGCGGAGTTCGTCTTGCCGGTGACATGCTGGATGTCGGTCGTGGACTCTGATATGTAGGCGAGCTGCCATTGCTGGTGGGCGGACCAGCATTCCAACACTTTGGCCTTGGCAAAAGTCAACAGCTTGTGGTCGACAAAAGCTGTAAACCACCGGCCCTCCAGTAGCGTGCGGAAGTGTGGGAAGGGAAGGTTCAGGGCGAGCAGCTCTGAGTCAAATTGCTGTAGTTGTGCTTGTTTGGGCTTAACTGGCAACTGACAAAAGCAAGTGGCTGCCACGCCCCGTTTACCCACTGTTCGTGTTGATGCATCTGTGGTGATGGATATGGGGGGTGTCCGGTAATGAGTGGGCCAGCATCATCATGGAAGTGAAGGCTGTCTTGGGATCCGAGAATGCGGTGTCTCTCTCTGCTGACCAGTTCACCAGGTGTTTGGGAGCTTTCTCCTTTAGTGCCTTGTATAAAGGGCGCATGACCATGGCAGCTTTGAGGATGAAGCAGAGGAAAACATTCATCATTCCCAAGCACTCCTGCAGGACTTGCACTATGATTGGTCACAGGAGATTCAGAACTGCCTCCACCTTAGACAAGAGGGGCACCGCTCCGTCTTTCATGACTCTGTGTCCCAGAAAGTCGATGGTGGTCAACTCAAACTAGCACTTAGTGAGGTTGATGATTAGTCCATGCAGGCTGAGGTGTTCAAAAAGTATCTGCAGGTGGGACAAGTGCTCCGTTTGGGATTTGCTGGCCACTAGGATGTCATACAGGTAGACAAACAGGAACAGGGCTTGGCCCGGCTTCCTACAATGCTGAGGGCTTGGCAGTGAAACACAAAGGGCTGGATGCTTACATGAACCGCAGGTGCAGACGATTGCCTGCGCGCTGCACAATGCAGGGGACCTGCCGGGAAAACAGATGTGCACCTTGGCTCATTAGCATGTCAGGCGAGGAGCACAGTGTAACCTTAAGTAGCTGACATTTATGTGTGAACAGGTTTAACCTAGAGTGGACCACCGGTGGTGGTCTGATTGGTGAATTATGTCCAAACAACACCTTGTGTGTGCATGTCCGTGTGCAAGCGCTACAACATTAATATATAAAGACACTGAACAGTATTAATAAATGATTACTAAACACAGTTAACCTTTAATTTACTGTTAGCTAATGCTTATTGGATGGATGGATGACATTTATTGTCATTGTCATTACAAGTGCAACAACAATGAGATTACATCCACACTCATTGCCACAGACAAGATACAGCAATTAATCCACAATTATTACTTGTTTACTGTAATAATGGCATTAAAGAATTAAAGACAACACATATACATTTGACATTGTTTATGTGCACTAAACTTGAAACAGTCCGTTTTCCAAATTGGGGCGATGTGAGTATGTGGTAGCTGTAGCAACATGTCGTCACACCACCACCAGCTTGGGGGGAACGGGGGCCTACCGAAGTTAAAACTGCACAGCTCCCGGACGGGGAATAGAGTGCCGTGAGTGGGGGCCGGGATGGGGTGGTGGATGGGGACAGGAGGGGGGGTAGGGACGATGTAGAGCATGCTTCAGTCTCTTGTCCTTGTGTGAGTCAGTTACTGTATAACAAATGTACTCTTGTGTTAAAATGTGACCAAATTCACTAAAATCACCTTCACTATATGGAAGAGTAATGTTATATATGATAATTGTGTTTTTAGGGATTATTACTCTGTTTCCATCTCTTTTATTATTGTTTTATTTATTTATGGGGTTTTTTTAACTCATCTGTCCCTCTGTATTGCTTTATGGATCATGTGACTATTGGCTTGTGTTGACCCCCGCCCTTTTTTTTTTCTCTTTTCAGGTCTTTGAGGGTCTCAAACCATCTGACAAACTAGAGAAGACTTTGGACTACAGGTGCACATGTTTTATTTTTACATTATTTGACATTTGTGGGCACAGTGGCAGAAGGTCACCAGTCCAAAGCCACTTCTGGCCTGATCTCCATGTTTTGAGTTGTATCAGCAAGGGCAGCCGGTGTAACATTTGTGCCACATCAACATGCAGAACAATCCTGGATCCTCTGTGGTGGCTCTGAGCCAAAATGGGATTAAACTAAACTAAACCTGAATAAAGAGTATTTAGATCTGAAATTCACTGATTTGATGGACAAATTGAGCATGAACAATTTTGTTAATTTATTAATTGTTCCAGATTTTTCTGCTATTGTCTGTTTTCTATCACGAGAAATCGACCATCCCCCAAAACACATACACGCACACTTGCATACATACACTTTTCAACATTTTCGGAACTTTTACAGGCCGGTTGATCAGTTAATGGAAAAAATATATGCAGCTGGTTAATGAGTAATGGAGAAAATGTAGCAAATAAAGTAGCAATAAACGCATGTTTTTTTTTTTTTTTTTGGTTTGCCAGGTGGCCTGCTCGGCACGACCAGTGGTGGGAATGTAAGTTCATTGCAGAGGGAATCATCGACCAGGGCGGTGGTTTTCGGGACAGTCTGGCAGACATGTCCGAGGAGCTTTGTCCCAGCTCAGCAGAGTTTCCGATGCCTCTGCCGTTCTTCAACCGGACATCCAACCAGGTCACTACCACTCAGCAGTCAATTAATCAGTTTGAGTCTTTGTTTTAAAGGTCTAAAATGCTCTGATTTCAGCTTCTTAAATGTGAATATTTTCTGGTTTCTTTCCTCTTCTCTAACTGTAAATGGAATATTTTTGGGTTGTGGACAAAAAACCAAACCCTAGAGGACGTCCTCTTTGACTTTGAAAACACTGATTAATATTTTTTTTTACCCTTTTGACACTTTATGAACCAAACTACTTAATGATTAATAAACAAAATACTAAACACATTAATTGGTAGTGAAAATAATCAACAGATGCAGCCTAGTTGTATTTTATTTTTCTGTCTTTTTGTGTCTCAGGAGGAGGCAAAGCTCTGTGCAGGATTTTCTTCCATAATTCTCCCCTCCCACATTTAGTGCATTTTTAATTGTTGACACTATATTCTTCATATGTTGGGATTTGTAAAATAAGTACTTTTTATCACAATACATTTGAATGGAAAATTTAAAGTTATTGTTAGAATTTATAGTTATGATTTACCAGTAAATTAACCAGAGGATAATCAACTAATTGGAAAATCATGAATAGGCTAAGAAGAAAATCGATTAATTAATCGATTCCCATATTTTCTAGAGCATTGGTCATACTTTTTTGTATAATCACCTCTTTAATTTGTGATTTTGTGTAGCATTGTAGTGTACTTTATATTATTAATATTTCTTCTTTTTTATTGGAGTTTATTGTGTTTAGTGCTTTGATTCCTGGGAATCAATTATTATTGTTATTATTAATAATAATGATGATGAATGCATGATTCTTCAGTATGTAAGTCATAAATTTCACAATCTCCCAAACTTGTAATTAAAAGATACTTCTACTCTGAAAAATACAGTAACTGTAAAAATAGATTTATGGATTACAAAAATAGTCACTAGTTGCAGCACTATTAGAGTCCCATTTTTGTTTTGTTTTTAGTAAGTGTATTTTTTTTCTCCAGGGGACTTTAGAAGCTCGCGACTACTATGTTCCCAACCCGTCCTGTAAAGACTTCAACAAGTTTGAGTGGATTGGTCAGCTCATGGGGGCTGCTCTCAGAGGAAAAGACTTTTTGGTGAGTGATAGTCATTGTTCAGCATATGTCGGACGTTTGCGTTACTTTAATCAGTGATCGGCATCCACGACTTGGATTTCAGCTTGCATCCTCTTGCTGCAGGTCTTGGCTCTGCCTGGTCTGGTGTGGAAGCAGCTGACTGGGGAGGCTGTCAGCTGGAATAAAGATTTCCCTGCTGTTGACCCTGTGCTGGTGAGGACAAAAAAAAAAAAAATTCATAAAAAACAAGCTGTTTCAGGTTGTTGATTGACACTGTGATTTATACCTTCTAAAGTATTCTGATGTTAAGATTAGTTACCTGCAGGCAATTTTTTAATTTAAAATCATTTCATTTCACTTATACAGCGCCAAATCACAACAAAGCTGCCTCAAAGCACAAAGACTCAGAGGGGTGACCTACTGCTTAGGCCATTCTAACAGTTGCAAGGTTTTTACAAAGTTTACAGAAGCTGAAGAAACAGGAAACAGAAAAAAACAGAGTAGCATCAGAAACAGTGCATTATTGAGGTGAGCACGCAGTCATTGGTGCCACAGGCAGGGTGTCGTGAGATCAGTCCAGTACCCTGGCGTGCAGGGCCAGTGTCCATACATTGCCTTGTCAGTTTCATTTTATTAAAAGCTGTCTTCATGGAAGACTGCATTCCAAAAGCAGACTGCAGTGGCTCAGAGAGGTCCCCCTCAGCAAGGTGGTCCACAGGCTGCTGTGTCATCTTCAGCCAGGCCATCTCGTGGTCAGTCCAACACCCTGGACTGCTTAGCCATCATCTGCAGGAAGTCTCCTCAGTGCCTCGGACAGAGAGAAAAAGAGCAGAATCAGTTGGTTGGAAATAACTGCACCTAAGGTATAATCCACCAGCAGTAAATTGACAGGGAAGCAGAGAGAATACTAAGGTGATCACTGGCAGTTAATCAATCAATTTCAATCAATTTTTTTTTTATATAGCGCCAAATCACAACAAACAGTTGCCCCAAGGCGCCTTATACTGCAAGGCAAGGCCATACAATAATTATGTAAAACCCCAACGGTCAAAACGACCCCCTGTGAGCAAGCACTTGCCTACAGTGGGAAGGAAAAACTCCCTTTTAACAGGAAGAAACCTCCAGCAGAACCAGGCTCAGGGAGGGGCAGTCTTCTGCTGGGACTGGTTGGGGCTGACGGAGAGAACCAGGAAAAAGACATGCTGTGGAGGGGAGCAGAGATCGATCACTAATGATTAAATGCAGAGTGGTGCATACAGAGCAAAAGAGAAAGAAACAGTGCATCGTGGGAACCCCCCAGCAGTCTACGTCTATAGCAGCATAACTAAGGGATGGTTCAGGGTCACCTGATCCAGCCCTAACTATAAGCTTTAGCAAAAAGGAAAGTTTTAAGCCTAATCTTAAAAGTAGAGAGGGTGTCTGTCTCCCTGATCTGAATTGGGAGCTGGTTCCACAGGAGAGGAGCCTGAAAGCTGAAGGCTCTGCCTCCCATTCTACTCTTACAAACCCTAGGAACTACAAGTAAGCCTGCAGTCTGAGAGCGAAGCGCTCTATTGGGGTGATATGGTACTACGAGGTCCCTAAGATAAGATGGGACCTGATTATTCAAAACCTTATAAGTAAGAAGAATTTTAAATTCTATTCTAGAGTTAACAGGAAGCCAATGAAGAGAGGCCAATATGGGTGAGATATGCTCTCTCCTTCTAGTCCCCGTTAGTACTCTAGCTGCAGCATTTTGAATTAACTGAAGGCTTTTTAGGGAACTTTTAGGACAACCTGATAATAATGAATTACAATAGTCCAGCCTAGAGGAAATAAATGCATGAATTAGTTTTTCAGCATCACTCTGAGACAAGACCTTTCTAATTTTAGAGATATTGCGTAAATGCAAAAAAGCAGTCCTACATATTTGTTTAATATGCGCTTTGAATGACATATCCTGATCAAAAATGACTCCAAGATTTCTCACAGTATTACTAGAGGTCAGGGTAATGCCATCCAGAGTAAGGATCTGATTAGACACCATGTTTCTAAGGTTTGTGGGGCCAAGTACAATAACTTCAGTTTTATCTGAGTTTAAAAGCAGGAAATTAGAGGTCATCCATGTCTTTATGTCTGTAAGACAATCCTGCAGTTTAGCTAATTGGTGTGTGTCCTCTGGCTTCATGGATAGATAAAGCTGGGTATCATCTGCGTAACAATGAAAATTTAAACAATACCGTCTAATAATACTGCCTAAGGGAAGCATGTATAAAGTGAATAAAATTGGTCCTAGCACAGAACCTTGTGGAACTCCATAATTAACTTTAGTCTGTGAAGAAGATTCCCCATTTACATGAACAAATTGTAATCTATTAGACAAATATGATTCAAACCACCGCAGCGCAGTGCCTTTAATACCTATGGCATGTTCTAATCTCTGTAATAAAATTTTATGGTCAACAGTATCAAAAGCAGCACTGAGGTCTAACAGAACAAGCACAGAGATGGGTCCACTGTCCGAGGCAATAAGAAGATCATTTGTAACCTTCACTAATGCTGTTTCTGTACTATGATGAATTCTAAAACCTGACTGAAACTCTTCAAATAGACCATTCCTCTGCAGATGATCAGTTAGCTGTTTTACAACTACCCTTTCAAGAATTTTTGAGAGAAAAGGAAGGTTGGAGATTGGCCTATAATTAGCTAAGATAGCTGGGTCAAGTGATGGCTTTTTAAGTAATGGCTTAATTACTGCCACCTTAAAAGCCTGTGCTACATAGCCAACTAACAAAGATAGATTGATCATATTTAAGATCGAAGCATTAAATAATGGTAGGGCTTCCTTGAGCAGCCTGGTAGGAATGGGGTCTAATAAACATGTTGATGGTTTGGATGAAGTAACAGAACAATCTGAGAGAAAGAGTCTAACCAAATACCGGCATCACTGAAAGCAGCCAAAGATAACGATACATCTTTGGGATGGTTATGAGTAATTTTTTCTCTAATAGTTAAAATTTTGTTAGCAAAGAAAGTCATGAAGTCATTACTAGTTAAAGTTAATGGAATACTGAGCTCAATAGAGCTCTGACTCTTTGTCAGCCTGGCTACAGTGCTGAAAAGAAACCTGGGGTTGTTCTTATTTTCTTCAATTAGTGATGAGTAGAAAGATGTCCTAGCTTTACGGAGGGCTTTTTTATAGAGCAACAGACTCTTTTTCCAGGCTAAGTGAAGATCATCTAAATTAGTGAGACGCCATTTCCTCTCCAACTTACGGGTTATCTGCTTTAAGCTACGAGTTTGTGAGTTATACCACGGAGTCAGGCACTTCTGATTTAAAGCTCTCTTTTTCAGAGGAGCTACAGCATCCAAAGTTGTCTTCAATGAGGATGTAAAACTATTGATGAGATACTCTATCTCACTTACAGAGTTTAGGTAGCTACTCTGCCCTGTGTTGGTATATGGCATTAGAGAACATAATGAAGGAATCATATCCTTAAACCTAGTTACAGCGCTTTCTGAAAGACTTCTAGTGTAGTGAAACTTATTCCCCACTGCTGGGTAGTCCATCAGAGTAAATGTAAATGTTATTAAGAAATGATCAGACAGAAGGGAGTTTTCAGGGAATACTGTTAAGTCTTCTATTTCCATACCATAAGTCAGAACAAGATCTAAGATATGATTAAAGTGGTGGGTGGACTCATTTACATTTTGAGCAAAGCCAATAGAGTCTAATAATAGATTAAATGCAGTGTTGAGGCTGTCATTCTCAGCATCTGTGTGGATGTTAAAATCGCCCACTATAATTATCTTATCTGAGCTAAGCACTAAGTCAGACAAAAGGTCTGAAAATTCACAGAGAAACTCACAGTAACGACCAGGTGGACGATAGATAATAACAAATGAAACTGGTTTTTGGGACTTCCAATTTGGATGGACAAGACTAAGAGACAAGCTTTCAAATGAATTAAAGCTCTGTCTGGGTTTTTGATTAATTAATAAGCTGGAATGGAAGATTGCTGCTAATCCTCCGCCCCGGCCCGTGCTACGAGCATTCTGACAGTTAGTGTGACTCGGGGGTGTTGACTCATTTAAACTAACATATTCATCCTGCTGTAACCAGGTTTCTGTAAGGCAGAATAAATCAATATGTTGATCAGTTATTATATCATTTACCAACAGGGACTTAGAAGAGAGAGACCTAATGTTTAATAGACCACATTTAACTGTTTTAGTCTGTGGTGCAGTTGAAGGTGCTATATTAGTTAGAAAGGAGCTTCACGAACAGACCCAGAATTTAGATGAAGTGAGGCCAAGACCTGTTTTGTTGCTAATAAGATGAATTAAAGGGATGGGAAGCGTAGTTCCATACTTCTGGAACAGAACTGGAGAATAGAAGCGTCTTTACTCTGAACTTACAGAATCTGACTGTTTTATTTCCATAGGGAGATCATTGTACAAATCAGGTACACAATAAGAGAGGGCTCTGTGACCTGCAAACCTTTTATTCACCATAAGGACACAAAGGAGCCCTGCTCCCTGAGAATGCAGAGCCCGGGCCAGAACGTAGGGTTTAATTAGGTCAGCTAAGTAGGGAGGTGCTAGTCTGAATATTTTTATAGGTTAGTAACAGAACCTCAAAATCAGACCTCACAGAGACAGGAAGCCAGTGAAGAGACGCCAGGATCGGTGTAATGTGGTTTAACTTTCTGCTTTTTGTCCAACTGAGCTTTTGGGAAATTATCATTGCTTTATTTATTTACTGCTAATCTAATCATCCTGGACTTCAGCATGGTTCAGACTGGCTGTGAGTTTAACCACAGAATGTGTGTCTCTAAGTTCAGTTCACTGAGTTCACAGCTTTTGATGTGACAAAATAAATGAATAATAATAATAAAAAATTTAAGAAAATGTAACTTCAGACATTACTCTCACTGTGCCAGAACCTCAGCCTGAAATACTTCAGGAGCCGCCTGTTATCCGGCTGAGTTCAAATGGCAGTTATGTGTAAGATGTTCCAGTTGTTCCTACTTGAACCATGTGTGAAGTTTTTACCTTGAAAGAATAACATTTCTCTGTTAAATAGAATTTAAATTAGAGTAAAAGTGGTGTTTTTTTCAGTGTTACGAATTTGCAATTGACAATAGCATTAAAGGAGGGAGACAAGATGGCGCCTGTGTGTGTTCCGGCTGCTGCTTGCCTGTTACCATGTCGTTTTTCTGTTATTTTCCTGATTGTGTGTGCTGTCATATCAGCTTTGATGGATAGCGATTGCGTGAGTGCAATACAGATTTATGATCGCGACCCTCTTTTTAAAATTAAAGAGACAATGGAATGCCTCTTTCATGACTGGGATAGCTACCAGCAAACTTTATCACCTCTGTTTGTGTGTTCCCCCTCCTCCCGGGAATACCTAATGTTGTGGCGACGTCCAGGTAGTCCGAAAAAGAGGAGAAGAGGCTGCAGAGCGGGTGTCCAGGTTCAGATCAGACGAGGAGTGTGGCGTGCGGCTCGTGGATACCGAAGCTACAGGTGGCTTCGCCCAGTTCCACTCTTGCAGGGCCATACGGCTGGCGGTGTGGCCCTGTTCACGCATCCCACCACTCCTCTGTGTTGCAGGACTCAGCCTGGACATCACTGGGTCCCCGATGGACGAGTCGCTTGGGTCCCGGGTCCGTCCCTGCTTTCCGTGTTTACATCTCAGGAGCAGCGTGGGTTTCGCCGGTACAGTGGTGCCTCATGTGACCGTGGGAGATGTCTGCAGCCTATCCCGCTGTGCTCAGCGGACTCGACTACCGCCTCATTGTTGAGTCGGATTGGATTATTGAATGTGCGCTCTATTTCAAATAAGGCGTTCTCCATTAATGAGCTTTTTGTCAGGAAAAACTTGGACTTTCTTTTCCTCACAGAAACGTGGCAGAGGGAAAATGAATGCATCCATTTAAATGAACTCTGTCCTGCGGGTTGCTTAGCAGTGGGTAAGCCCCGCCCCTGTCGCACGGGGGGAGGACTGGCTGCTGTGCACCGGGACCGGTACACATACAGACTGTCGGATACAAGCCACGCCCCCTCTTTTGAGGCGCTCATGATGGAAGTTGGTTCCTCACATAAATTTTATAGTATTTTGATCTGTCAACCTCCTGGCCCTGCTGGAACTTTTCTTAAGGCTTTTACTGACTTTTTATCGTCTATAATTAGATTTGAAAATGTCTAAATTTTGGGTGATTTTAATTTCCAGATTGATGTTGATACTTCCACTTCAGCAAGAGAGCTTATAACTATGACAGAGGCTTTTAATTTAAACAGTATGTGTCAGGTCCCACTCACAACAAGGGTCACACGTTGGATCTGGTTTTTGCACTGGGTCTGGAAATTACCAATGTATGTGTGGAGGATGTTCTTCTGAGTGATCATTGTTGTGTTTTCTTTGATTTGATGGTGCCATCTGAGCCTCGACCTGTTTCTACTAAGGCAGAAAGGAGAATTATCACAGAGACAACAGCTACGCTTTTCTGTGATAAGTTCAACCCTTTACTTTTTAATAATCTCACTGAAACTGATTGTTTTATGAATAGCTTTAATAGCCACTGTGCCACTATCTTGGATCAAGTGGCACCACTAAAGGCTAATAAAGCTCCTCGTGAAAGTTTCTGTCCTTGGATAAATGATGGGATTATGACTCTAAGGAGAACATGTTGCCAGATTGAACGCCTATGGAAGTCAACAAAACTGGAGGTTCACAGGCTACATTTAAGAGACTTAATATCTTCCTTAAATAAGATGATAGAGGAGGCCAGGACGAGTTATTTTAATCGCCTGATTTCCTCCAATAAAAGAAATCCTAAAGTGCTTTTTGACACAATCAGCTCTCTTGTGTCACCTGCTGCCTTCACTCCTGTTATCTCTAAAACTAGTTGTGAGGAGTTCCTGGATTTCTTTATTTGTAAGGGAATCTCCCACTCAGTGCTGGGCCTCATTTTAGCCTGTTACTGTAGAGGACATCTCAACCATCATGAATAAAGTGAAGCCATCCTCTGGTATTTTGGATGTTCTTCCGTTTAAACTGTTTGTGAATGTATTTGACTCCATCGGGCCCTACATTGCTAAAATGTTTAATATATGAGGTCTGTTAGAAAAGTATCGGACCTTTTTATTTTTTTCAAAAACTATGTGGATTTGAATCACATGTGATTACATCAGACAAGCTTGAACCCTCGCGGGCATGCGTGAGTTTTTCACGCCTGACAGTTACGTCATTCGCCTGTGGGCTGGCTTTGAGTGAGGAGTGGTCCACCCCTCCCGTTGGAATCTCTTTGTCTGAGAACTTCCTGAGAGACTGACGCTTTGCTTGATCAAAATTTTTTCAAAAACTGTGAGGCACATCGAAGTGGACATCATTCGAGAAATTCAGATGGTTTTCTGTGAAAATTTTAATAGCTGATGAGAGATTATGGACTGTTGCTGTCGCTTTAAGGACTGCCCACGGAGTGGGACGTCGCGACGCGCCCTGAGCCGCCGCTGTCTGCCTGTTTAGAGCTGAAAGCTTCCAAATTTAAGCCTCTGTTGACCCAGGACGTCGTGACAAAACGGAGAACTTTCAGAAGAGGTCGGGATCAACAGTTTATCCGGACATTCCACTGTTAAAGGAGATTTTGTAATGAAAGAAAGTGCGGACGGGTCCGCGTCGGGACGCAGCCGGCACCGCGCGCCGCCACAGGAAAAACACCTCCGTTGGAAGCCTTAAGGACAAGTTGGAACATGTCCAGCTGTTAAACAATTTCTCAGATACTCACTCAACTGAAAGCCATCAAAAGCCGCCTGGTTTTTACAAATGGTTATCAACACAGAGGTGTTTTTCCTGTGCCGCCGCACCGTGCCGGCTGCGTCCCGACGCGCAGACCCGTCCGCACGTCTTTCATTAATAAAATCTCCTTTAACAGTGGAATGTCCAGATAAACTGCTGATCCCGACCTCTTCTGAAAGTTCTCTGTTCTCTCACGACATCCTGGGTCAACAGAGGCTTAAATTTGGAAGCTTTCAGCTCGAAACAGGCAGACAGCAGCGGCTCAGGGCGCGTCGCGACGTCCCGCTCTGTGGGCAGTCCTTAAAGCGACAGCAACAGTCCATAATCTCTCATCAGCCGTTAAAATTTTCACAGAAAACCAGCTGAATTTCTCGAATGATGTCCACTTTGATGTGCCTCACAGTTTTGGAAAAAATTTTGATCAAGCAAAGCGTCAGTCTCTCAGGAAGTTCTCAGACAAAGAGATTCCGACGGGAGGGGTGGACCACTCCTCACTCAAAGCCAGCCCACAGGGGAATGACGTAACCGACAGGCGTGAAAAAACTCACGCATGCGCACGAGGGTTCAAGGTTGTCTGATGTAATCGCACGTGATTCAAATCCATATAGTTTTTGAAAAAAATAAAAAGGTACGTTAGTTTTATCACAGACCTCGTATCTTTGTCGAGTGGTGTGTTTCCCTGTTATTTTAAACATGCCATTGTGGAACCACAGTTAAAGAAAGCTGGATTGGATTCTACAGAACTCAAGAACTTTAGGCCAATATCTAAAACCCCTTTCTTGGCCAAAGTCTTGGAAAAGGTAGTCTATGCTCAATTGAGATTGTTTTTGCAGGCTAACATCCATGACACTTTTCAATCTGGGTACCGTGAGTTTCATTCTACTGAAACAGCCCTGTTGAAGGTGTCTAGTGACATGATGATGGCGGCTGACACTGGCAAATGTTCTGTGCTGATTCTGCTTGATCTGTCTTCGGCGTTTGATACCGTTGACCATGGCATTCTGATAAACAGATTGCGGGATTTGGTTGGAATGTCAGGTTGTGTTTTAGAGTGGTTTACCTCTTACCTGACTGGTAGAACTTTTAGTGTGATGGTGGGCAGTGCCGTATCGGAATCTGCAGATCTTCTGTGGGGTGTGCCGCAGGGATCGGTCTTGGGACTTGTTTTGTTCTCGTTGTATCTCCTTCCTCTCAGCAAGCTGATCCAGCAGTTCAGTGATGTGTCCTATCATTTGTATGCTGATGATCTGCAGCTGTACTGCTCTTTTAAGACAACTGAGCCACAGAAACTCTGCTCTTTCACAAATTGTTTGGCCAAAATTACAGAATGGCTCACTGAGGACAGTCTGCAGTTAAATTCCAATAAGACTGAGACTCTGATTGTAGCACCAGATAGTGCTGTACCTGGAATTAAGCAGCATCTCAGTAGCCTAAGCTGCACGGTCAGAAGCAGCCTGCGTAACCTGGGTGTCATTTTGGATGGAGGAATGTCTCTGGAGCAGCACACAAATTACCTGGTTAAGAACTGTTTTTTCCAAATTCTGAACATCTCTAAGCTCCGTAAGATGGTGACTTTAAAAGAGCTTGAGATGATTGTTCATGCGTTCGTCTCATCGCGTTTGGGTTATTGTAACAGTCGTTTCACTTGTCTGAATAAGAAGGAGTTGGCCCGCCTGCAGGTTGTGCAAAATTCTGCTGCGCGCCTGTTTACCTGCACCCGCAGGAGGGACCATATTACTCCTGTTCTTAATACTTTGCATTGGCTGCCTGTCTCCTACAGGATTCATTACAAAATCCTGGTATTGACTTTTAGAGCTCTGCATGGACAAGCACTGGAGTACATCAGGGACCTGATCCAGCCTTATGCTTCCTCCAGGAGCCTCAGGTCGTCCAATCAGAACCTGTTGATGGTTCCTCGGACCTGTTTTAAAAGTCGCGGGGACAGATCATTTAAAGCGGTGGCGCCTAGCCTCTGTGCCCTTCGTTCTCTGGATTGTATAGATACTTTTAGAAGGCAACTAAAGACGCATTTCTTTAAGTTAGCTTTTTAGCCTAATATTGTATTTTATTGTTTTCGTATGTTATTTTTAGATTATTTTTGTATGCCATGTGCAGCGCTTTGTGACCCTGGTCTGTGAAAGTCGCTTTATAAATAAAGCTTACTTACGTACTTACTTAAATTTAAAAATGATAAACAGCCAGCTGATGTCACGCTGCCTTTCTCTACTCTGTTTGGCTGGCACCTACCTAGCTGACCTAATTAAACCTTACGTACCGTCCTGGGTTCTGTGTTCTCAGGGTGTAGGACTAATTAGTGTCCCTAGGGTGAATAAAAAAGTCTGTGGGTCACAGAGCTTTCTCTTATCGTGCCCCTGTTCTGTGGAATGATCTCCCTGCGTCAATATAACAGTCAGATTGTGTAGAGACTTCCAAGTCCAGACTTAAGACGCACTTATTTTTCCTTTCGTATGGCTAGCATACTGGCATAGTAGGTTACTATGCTTTTTACTCTTTTAAATTTATTTTATTAGTAAACGGAGCGTGCCGCGGCCTCAACTTTATCTAAAGTCTGGGTCTTTTAGTGAAGTTTAGGACTAGTGCCCGGCGATCACCTTAGTATTTCTTCTGTTTTTTTGTTGTTTAATGCTGACAAATTCTGCTGTATTTGTTGTCTTTCTGATGTCTGATGCTGTTTTTTCCTCTCTGTTTGAGGTGCGGCTCCATCTTGAGATGGGTGTGGTGTCTGTTTCTGAAATCCTCCTGTCCTGTGTGCCAGCAAAATATCGTGTATATTCATTTTGTGAATTGTTTTGTAAATTGTGTCATTGCATGGCCCAAGCAGAGGGTCACCCCTTTGAGTCTGTTTGAGGTTTCTTCCTCAAATCATTATTTGTTATTTTATTATATTTTTCCTTAACACTGTCGCCTGTGTTCTTGCTCTGGGGTTTGGTAAGGTTAGACTTACTTGTGTGAAGCACCTTGAGGCAATTTTGTTGTGATTTGGCGCTTTATAAAGGAAAATAAATTGAAATTGAGAGTCAATAGTGAGTGACAGAAACACTGTTAAACAGAATACTCTCACACTGCACGGTTTAGTCCGGCGTCACCAACCGAACGGTATCCCCTAAAAATCGGTCCACCCTGCCTTCATTGTGCATGTGTCATTAGCTGCGGTTCACCGATTATCACCTTGTTTATATTTAAAACTGCATCCAGTCATCATCTATCTCAACAACCATTTCCACATAAATTCAGCATTATTTCATCAGAGAAGACGGAGCAAGCAATCAATGCGCCGCGGCTACACGAGCTGCTAGCTGATGCATTCCCTGCACGTCGGTCATTTCAAATCATCACCGAGTATCACCTCTTTTCTGCTTAAAATGGCCTGAATTCTGCTTAAAACTGACTTTAGAATGATTTAAGAGGTTTTACCTTTATCATCTGATGGTTAATAATCATATTAATCCATTTGATTACTTTGGGCGAAGAGACTCTGTGTCAGACAAGCAACTGATATCTGAAATGACCCATGCACAGTGGAGGCAGGACAGACCGATTTTTAGAGGTGGACCGTTCGGTCTGCAACACCGGTATTCAATAGAGAAGAAGAAAAAAATTACGCAGATGTGCTCTGCAGTTTTTTGTGTCAAATATGTTCAAACCTAAACTGTTTAATGAAGAAATAGAGGAGGAAAAAACCCCATCTAATTTAAACCACTTAATTCTGCATAGCGCACAGGACGCAAAAAAAATTCTTCTTCTTTGTCTTTCGGCTGTTCCCGTTAGGGGTCGCCACAGCAGATCAATCGTTTCCATCTCACCCTGTCCTCTGTATCTTCCTCTGTCACACCAACCACCTGCATGTCCTCTCTCAGCACATCCATGAACCTCCTCTTTGGTCTCCCTCTTCTCCTCCTGCCTGGTGGCTCCATCCTCAGCATCCTTCTCCCTGTATACCCTGGGTCCCTCCTCTGCACATGTCCAAACCATCTCAATCTCGCCTCTCTGACTTTGTCTCCAAACTGTCCCACCTGAGCTGTCCCTCTGATATGTTCATTCCTAATCTTGTCCATTCTTGTCACTCCCAAAGAGAATCTCAACATCTTCAGCTCTGCCACCTCCAGCTCTGCCTCCTGTCTTTTTGTTAGTGCCACTGTCTCTAAACCATACAACATAGCTGGTCTCACTACTGTTTTGTAAACTTTCCCCTTCACTCTTGCTGATATTCTTCGGTCACAAATCACTCCTGCCACCTTTCTCCACCCACTCCACCCTGCCTGCACTCTCTTCTTCACCTCTCTACCACACTCTCCATTACTTTGAACAGTTGACCCCAAAATATTTAAACTCATCTACTTTCACCACTTCTACTCCTTGTAACTGCACTATTCCACTGGGCTCCCTCTCATTCACACACATGTACTCAGTCTTTCATTCCCCTTCTCTCCAAAGCATATCTCCACTTCTCCAGACTAGACTCAACTTGCTCTCTACTCTCACTACAGATCACAATGTCATCTGCAAACATCATAGTCCATGGGGACTCCTGTCTGATCTCATCTGTCAACCTGTCCATCACCACTGCAAACAAGAAAGGACTCAGAGCTGATCCTTGGTGTAATCCCACCTCCACCTTGAATGAGTCTGTCATTCCGACTGCGCATCTCACTGCTGTCACACTATTCTTGTACATGTCCTGCACTACCCTGCAGCCAGTACATTCTGAGTGCCGGTCCCAAGCCCGGATAAATGAGGAGGGTTGCGTCAGGAAGGACATCCGGCGTAAAACAAGCCAACCCAACTATGCAGACTCAGGACGCAAAAAAAATGAAACGTTTAATTTTTGTTTGCGCCCCTTGCACTGTTGTGGCGCCGAGCTGCATCGTCTCGGCACTAGGTTGCTTCCACGTGGCATCGTCATGACGACACATGACGCAACTGGGAGCAGCCCCGGTGTGAAAAGGGCTTAAGACAGAGAACCGGTGTGGAAGGGTGGGGGAGAAGGCTCTGCTCCGCTGACTGATCTGATGGAGTAACTCTGGCGCAGAGTGCCAGAGAGGGACTTTTCTTCAGCCACTACAAGGAATTAAAGTATGATTAATCCACTAATATGAACGTGTAAGACCTTATATTTACACTGTGTGTGAATTTACATCACATGAGGAGCGCAGCTTTCAGGAAATCAGTTGACAGCCAGTCAATTATAAATCTCTCACTAACATCCAGATCTGTTCCTAAATGTTTCAAGTCTGCAGTGATTAAACCATTACTTCAGAAAACCAGTCTTGACCCTGGTGTATTGAAGAATTATAGGCCGATATCAAATCTGTCATTTTGTTCTAAAATTCTGCAAAAAAGTGGTTTCATGGTAGCTTGTGGACCACCTTACTGAGAATAATCTTTTTGAGTCATTGCAGTCTGTTTTTAGAAAATATCATTCCACAGAGACGGCTCTCACTAAAGTAGTGAATGACCTGCGAGCAATGGGCTCGGACACCACTGCGGTTTTGGTGCTGTTGAATCTCAGAGCTGTGTTTGACACTGTGGATCAAAATATTTTACTCGATAGGCTGGAGAATCATTTTGGGATTACTGGAACTGCCCTGGCGTGGTTGATGTCATATCTGTCCAGTCGTTCTCATTGTGTTTTGTACAGTAACACTACCTCTGATCTTAGGGATAGTTTGGGGTTCCGCAGGGATCCGTTTTAGGCCCTCTGCTTTTTTCCCTTTATGTAGCACCCCTTGGGAATATACTGCGGCGTTTTGGGATTGCCTTTCACTGCTATGCTGATGATACTCAACTGTACATGCAACTGCTGGGAATCTTACTCACATAAAATCTTTAGAAAATTGCCTTACAGCAGTGACAAGTTGGATGTCTAGCAACTTCCTACTTTTAAACTCTGATAAGACTGAAGTGATGGTTCTTGGTCCAGCAAGACATCAGCATTAATTTGACCAGCTAGCACTTAGCTTAGGTTCGTGTGTTATACATCATACGGACAAAGTGAGGAACCTTGCAGTAATTCTTGATCCTACGTTGTCCTTTGACCTCCACATTAGAGATATTACGAGGACTGCTTTCTTCCATCTGCAAAATATAGCAAAGATTCGTCCTAGCCTGTCTATGGCTGATGCTGAGACTCTGATACATGCATTTATCTCCTCCAGATTGGACTATTGCAATGCTTTATTTACTGATCTACCGCAGTCCAGCACTAGGGGTCTTCAGCTGGTTCAAAATGCTGCTGTCAGACTTTGGACATGAAGCAGAAAGTTTGACCACATTACACCTGTGTTGACATCCCTTCATTGGCTTCCTGTCTCTTTGAGATCAGACTTTAAGGTGTTGTTACTGGCCTGTAAAATTGTTCACGGACTGGCGCTTCCCTACCTGGCCGACCTGGTTGAGCCCTATGTACCGGCTGGGCCTTGCGTTCGCAGGGCGCAGGACTGGTGTGTGTCCCTACGGTGAACAAAAAGTCGACGGGTCACAGAGCTTTTTCCTATCGTGCCCCGGCTCTGTGGAATGATCTGCCGGGCCACATACGACAGTCAGACCATTTTTGGAGATTTTTAAATCTAGATTGAAGACAGATCTTTTTTTCCCTATTTTGTTATTAGAATTTTATGTTATTGTGTTTTCTTTTCTTTTTTTTTTTACTTATTTATGTTTTTATTTTTATTTATTTTTTTTTTTTTGTAATCTTTCTGGTCTTGTTAGGAGAGACGGCATCCATCCCACTTTGGATGGAGCAGCTCTCATTTCTAGAAATCTGGCCAATTTTCTTAAATCCTCCAAACTCTGACTATCCAGGGTTGGGACCAGGAAGCAGAGTTGTAGTCTTACACACCTCTCTGCAGCTTCTCTCCCCCTGCCATCCCCTCATTACCCCATCCCCGTAGAGACGGTGCCTGCTCCCAGACCACCAATAACCAGCAAAAATCTATTTAAGCATAAAAATTCAAAAAGAAAAAATAATATAGCACCTTCAACTGCACCACAGACTAAAACAGTTAAATGTGGTATATTAAACATTAGGTCTCTCTCTTCTAAGTCCCTGTTAGTAAATGATATAATAATTGATCAACATATTGATTTATTCTGCCTTACAGAAACCTGGTTACAGCAGGATGAATATGTTAGTTTAAATGAGTCAACACCCCCGAGTCACACTAACTGCCAGAATGCTCGTAGCACGGGCCGAGGCGGAGGATTAGCAGCAGTCTTCCATTCCAGCTTATTAATTAATCAAAAACCCAGACAGAGCTTTAATTCATTTGAAAGCTTGACTCTTAGTCTTGTCCATCCAAATTGGAAGTCCCAAAAACCAGTTTTATTTGTTATTATCTATCGTCCACCTGGTCGTTACTGTGAGTTTCTCTGTGAATTTTCAGACCTTTTGTCTGACTTAGTGCTTAGTTCAGATAAGATAATTATAGTGGGCGATTTTAACATCCACACAGATGCTGAGAATGACAGCCTCAACACTGCATTTAATCTATTATTAGACTCAATTGGCTTTGCTCAATATGTAAATGAGTCCACCCACCACTTTAATCATATCTTAGATCTTGTTCTGACTTATGGTATGGAAACTGAAGACTTAACAGTATTCCCTGAAAACTCCCTTCTGTCTTATCATTTCTTAATAACATTTACATTTACTCTGATGGACTACCCAGCAGTGGGGAATAAGTTTCATTACACTAGAAGTCTTTCAGAAAGCGCTGTAACTAGGTTTAAGGATATGATTCCTTCTTTATGTTCTCTAATGCCATATGCCAACACAGTGCAGAGTAGCTACCTAAACTCTGTAAGTGAGATAGAGTATCTTGTCAATAGTTTTACATCCTCATTGAAGACAACTTTGGATGCTGTAGCTCCTCTGAAAAAGAGAGCTTTAAATCAGAAGTGCCTGACTCTGTGGTATAACTCACAAACTCGCAGCTTAAAGCAGATAACCCGTAAGTTGGAGAGGAAATGGCGTCTCACTAATTTAGAAGATCTTCACTTAGCCTGGAAAAAGAGTCTGTTGCTCCATAAAAAAAGCCCTCCGTAAAGCTAGGACATCTTACTACTCATCACTAATTGAAGAAAATAAGAACAACCCCAGGTTTCTTTTCAGCACTGTAGCCAGGCTGACAAAGAGTCAGAGCTCTATTGAGCCGAGTATTCCTTTAACTTTAACTAGTAATGACTTCATGACTTTCTTTGCTAATAAAATTTTAACTATTACAGAAAAAATTACTCATAACCATCCCAAAGACGTATCGTTATCTTTGGCTGCTTTCAGTGATGCCGGTATTTGGTTAGACTCTTTCTCTCAGATTGTTCTGTCTGATTTATTTTCATTAGTTACTTCATCCAAACCATCAACATGTCTATTAGACCCCATTCCTACCAGACTGCTCAAGGAAGCCCTACCATTATTTAATGCTTCGATCTTAAATATGATCAATCTATCTTTATTAGTTGACTATGTACCACAGGCTTTTAAGGTGGCAGTAATTAAACCATTACTTAAAAAGCCATCACTTGACCCAGCTATCTTAGCTAATTATAGGCCAATCTCCAACCTTCCTTTTCTCTCAAAAATTCTTGAAAGGGTAGTTGTAAAACAGCTAACTGATCATCTGCAGAGGAACGGTCTATTTGAAGAGTTTCAGTCAGGTTTTAGAATTCACCATAGTACAGAAACAGCATTAGTGAAGGTTACAAATGATCTTCTTATGGCCTCAGACAGTGGACTCATCTGTGTGCTTGTTCTGTTAGACCTCAGTGCTGCTTTTGATACTGTTGACCATAAAATTTTATTACAGAGATTAGAGCATGCCATAGGTATTAAAGGCACTGCGCTGCGGTGGTTTGAATCATATTTATCTAATAGATTACAGTTTGTTCATGTAAATGGGGAATCTTCTTCACAGACTAAGGTTAATTATGGAGTTCCACAAGGTTCTGTGCTAGGACCAATTTTATTCACTTTATACATGCTTCCCTTAGGCAGTATTATTAGACTGCATTGCTTAAATTTTCATTGTTACGCAGATGATACCCAGCTTTATCTATCCATGAAGTCAGAGGACACACACCAATTAGCTAAACTGCAGGATTGTCTTACAGACATAAAGACATGGATGACCTCTAATTTCCTGCTTTTAAACTCAGATAAAACTGAAGTTATTGTACTTGGCCCCACAAATCTTAGAAACATGGTGTCTAACCAGATCCTTACTCTGGATGGCATTACCCTGACCTCTAGTAATACTGTGAGAAATCTTGGAGTCATTTTTGATCAGGATATGTCATTCAAAGCGCATATTAAACAAATATGTAGGACTGCTTTTTGCATTTACGCAATATCTCTAAAATTAGAAAGGTCTTGTCTCAGAGTGATGCTGAAAAACTAATTCATGCATTTATTTCCTCTAGGCTGGACTATTGTAATTCATTGTTATCAGGTTGTCCTAAAAGTTCCCTGAAAAGCCTTCAGTTAATTCAAAATGCTGCAGCTAGAGTACTAACGGGGACTAGAAGGAGAGAGCATATCTCACCCATATTGGCCTCTCTTCATTGGCTTCCTGTTAATTCTAGAATAGAATTTAAAATTCTTCTTCTTACTTATAAGGTTTTGAATAATTAGGTCCCATCTTATCTTAGGGACCTCATAGTACCATATCACCCCAATAGAGCGCTTCACTCTCAGACAGCACGCTTACTTGTAGTTCCTAGGGTTTGTAAGAGTAGAATGGGAGGCAGAGCCTTCAGCTTTCAGGTTCCTCTCCTGTGGAACCAGCTCCCAATTCAGATCAGGGAGACAGACACCCTCTCTACTTTTAAGATTAGGCTTAAAACTTTCCTTTTTGCTAAAGCTTATAGTTAGGGCTGGATCAGGTGACCCTGAACCATCCCTTAGTTCCTGTTAAAAGGGAGTTTTTCCTTCCCACTGTCACCAAGTGCTTGCTCACAGGGGGTCGTTTTGACCGTTGGGGTTTTTACGTAATTATTGTATGGCCTTGCCTTACAATATAAAACGCCTTGGGGCAACTGTTTGTTGTGATTTGGCGCTGTATAAATAAAATTGATTGATTGATTGATTGATCTTTTAATTCATTTTGTTTTGCCTTTTTAAGTTGTGTTGTGTGAAGCGCCTTGAGGCGACCCCGTTATGAATTGCCACTATATAATTTAATATATTTGAATTTGACATCATCAGTTAACGTATTTGACTTATGAAAAGCCTGTAAAAATCCTTAAATTAGTCGCATCATTGTAAAAGCCGCAGTGTTCAAAGCGTGTGAAAAAAGTAGTGGCTTATAGTCTGTAAATTACAGTGCTTTTTTTTGTGTGTGTGTATTTTCCGTGTTCAGGTGAACCTGCTGGACGCCATGGAGACCATGGACCAGGGGACGTTTGAGTTCAGGTTTGGAGAGGAGCTGGTGTACACCACGCTGCTGAGTGATGGCCAAATGGTGGAGCTGCTGCCCGGCGGCAGTAACGTGGTGGTTCACTACGAGGACCGCATGGAGTTCATCCGCCTGGTGCAGAAAGCGCGGCTGGAGGAGAGCAAACAGCAGGTCTGGTTCCCGCTCTTAAAACTCAGCATGTCGTTTTCTGCTGTTGCAGTTTTGTGGTTGTTTTTCTCATTTGGTGTGTAACCTGTTTGAGGGGTGCAGATTGCAGCCATGCAGGCGGGGCTGCTGAAGGTGGTTCCTCAGGCAGTTCTGGACCTGCTCACTTGGCAAGAGGTGGAAAAGAAAGTGTGCGGAGACCCAGAGATCACTGTGGAAGCTCTGAAACGGCTCAGTAAGTCACCCAAATGGAATCCATTTATCCGCTGGAGGAATAAACACAAGCTTGATTTTTTTTGTTGTTGTTCTTTTTTTTTTTTTCTTCTTCTTTTTTTTTGGCTGTTGGTCCAAGTCCTTAAATTTGTCATTTACTGTTTAGAATTAAATGTTGTTCATTTTTTTGTTTTTTATTATTATTATTATTTTATGTATTTATTTAATATTTGGGGGGATGTCAGTCCTCGTCCTTAAATTTTGAGTATTTGCTGTTTAGAGTTGGATTTATTTAATTTAGATAAATTGTCTTTTTTCCTGTCTTGCGTTAAACGCTTTGGAACACAAACAAACCAAAGTGTGTTTTATATATTTGAGTGACTCGGCTGCTCAGTCTCTGTTTTATGCCTTCAGCTCGTTACGAAGACCTGGAACAAAGTGACCTGAGGGTGCAGCACCTGTGGGAAGCCCTAACAAACTTCACCAATGGTCAGTTTTCTGTTTGTTACAGAACGTTAATCAAAGCTCGATGTTGCCACCTTGTGGCCAAAGTAAAACCTTTTTACATTTTACTTATTTTGGTTTCAGTTTTATTTGCTCCCCGTTTCCCTTATAATACACAAAAGCCAACAGGGCAGTTAAGTTATAATGACGATTGGAAAAGTCAAGTCATGACTGGGAATGTGTGCTGGTTGATGCAGTGCTGCGCTGCTTTCATGACACTGCGGGACCGCCTCAGGTCACATATGTTGACCCAAAAGGTGTAGTAGGTTGAAGCTGCAGCTTATTGTGTCTACATTTTTGACACAACATATTCTTACTGTCAACTCGTTTTCTGTTCGTCTCTGAAATACTGTGAATATTGTTGAATGTGAAGTATTTTTCCCACCATTTTCAACGCTCTAACCTTTAACAATTTTATTTATTTTTTTTTTTTTAAGTTTTGACTTTAGAGTATATTCGAAACCGACACACGTGGTCAAGGTCTTTGCTGATTGTTGGAACGTCTTTATCATGCTGATTTGACATTTACAACCAAACAAATGATGATGTGTTTTCTGACTTTGAACAGTTGGTTTGTTTATTTCTCTGTCTGCTGAACCACTCCTCTGCTTTACCTTTAACCAGCAACATTATATCAGGCTAAAACAGTTTGTCGAGTAATAATTTGGGTGGTCAAGAGAAAAATAGCGACTGTCTATTTGGAACATTAATCAATCATTTGGGACAGTATGGAGCCTGGATCCTGTCAGTGTTGTAATTAAGTTTACAATTAATCAAATTGCTTATGATTATTAAAAAAATAATAATCAGAAAATAATAAAAACAAAGCCATGAGAAAACAATTATGTGTTCTTCATCTATGTGGAAATACTTTCAATATTTTGCTTTTAAAACAAACTTAATTACTTCCGCCAAGGATGCAATAAAATCATCGGCGTTTGTTTATTTATTTATTTGTCTGTCTGCCTGTTAGCAGGATTATGTCAAAACTACTTCACGGATTCTTGCCATATTTGCACCACAGATAGATACTAGGGCATGGAAGACTCCATTAAATTTTGGAGGGGATTCTGGCGCAGGATTTCACTTTATATAGGCTTTTAAGGATTACCGGTATGCCAAAATTACTTCACAGATTCTCACCATATTTGCACCACAGATCAATATTAGGGCATGAAAGAGTCCATTGAGTTTTGGAGCTGATCTGGATCTGGATTGGTGGGCATCATAAATCTCTGATTGCTCTTGTTTAAATTTTTAACTTAATTACACTTTCACCTTAATATGGTTAACGCACTCACACTTCTTATGTTTTATCTTTAATTTTAGAAAAAAAAGTATTTGAAATGGAATAAACAAATTAAAATGTGTGAAATACCAAATGTTCCAATACTTTTGAGGGCAGTTGAGAAACACTGAGGAGCAGCATCTTACTTCTTATATATAGTTCAGCAGATAAGAGAATATTTAGAGTGGAATCCTGCAAACATCAAATTTGGCACAAAAGTGATATTAATCAAGATGCTCTAATCATATAGAAAACTACACCACATTATTTGTCTGATCATAACGATTCCCAAAAGGTATAGTTTGGACTATCTGTGACTGAATGTTATGGAGTTATATTGCCTACTTTTATGATTAAAGCTTTGTGGAGGCTTCAGAAAATTTTGAAATATCAAAGCGGCCATGGAGTTCTTAAGTTTGGGGATTCTTGTTTTAGGTTAGTGCTTAAAAAAACCATAGCAAAGGTTTACTTATTTATGTTTCTTTCATACCTACTATCAAGCTTTGCTAATCTTAGGGTCCCTTCACACATAGTACAAATGTGGTCAAAGTGCGCATGAAGCAGGAATTGTATGCAATATGTGTAAAATCATAGCGTTAGCTGCCTCTAATGCCTCATACACCTGTTGCTACAACAGTAGCAGCTGTGGAGATCTGTGGTTCTGGATGTCCCAGCTGGGGAACACGTACCATGTTTGGATGGACATGAACTAACAGCTGTCCACTGTGATGCGCGTGTGTCTGCTTGCTGTCCTCACGTGGACATACATAGAAACATATAATATTGTTGCAGTGGGCTGCGCGTGCACATTGACTGGCTACCCCAGGTGAAACGGACCGCCAGATCATAACACGCAGTGGACGGTCTAACTGTCACGTCACCCACGTGAACTCTATTCCACATGACACGGTGTCTGTCCCACGGCGCGCCGTCCACAAGACGCACTTGTCAGGCAGGACACGTGCACGGGGCCTGCTGGTGTGTCCAGCTGGCTCCACCAGTAGATGTGGACATAAGAGCGCCCTGCTTCTCATTCACATCATTTCATGACTATATGTCTGTGACCATGGGTCATCTACAGAGGAACAGACGGATCATACTTGTATTGTCCGCTTGATAAGAGTGATTCGATAAAATGCGGTGTTTTTATATGGTGTGTGGTTTTATTTTTTCTTAAATACGTCCATGTCCTTCTTGATATCAGGCATTTTCTCGCACCTTTTACAGGACAGTGATGGTAGTGCAGTTGTAAAGCTTCTGGCTAGCAATCAGAGCTTTTGGAAATTGCAGGTTCAAATTCCGTGGGTGGCATGTATTTATTTATTTATTTTTATTTTCACAGCAGCTGTGCGATGTGGTTACACATGCTGCAGCTGCTCACACTGTGTTCCCATTTGCACGACACCGTCGCAGCGGCATCATTCATGCCTGCCCATCGGCTCGATGATTTCATGGTTCGCTCATACGAGCTGTTCTGCCATGATTCGCCCTGAGTTGTACTTATTTGTACAATGTGTGAAGGGGCCCTTAGTTTTGATATCAGTTTAAATTGTCTTTCGGTTTTGGGTTGTCGCTCACACAAAAACCAAATTTTGTTTAAAGAATTATTGCACACTTTCTGTAAATCCTATAAACTTCATTTCACTTCTCAAATATCACTGTGTTTGTCTGCTATATGATATATTTAACTGAAATTGCTGATCCAAATAACCAATGATTTATAAAGGAAAATCATGGAAATCATCAGGGGTGCCTAAACTTTTATATACAACTGTATCCATCATGGGAGGAAAAGTGGAAAGTCCCTCACAAGAAATACCTGTTTCCTCCATTTGCTTTTCTAAATTCATCATTCATGAGGTTTCAGTGGCAGTGCACAGAGTGACAATGTGCTCTGTCTGTCAAAGCTGCAGGCAAAGAGGAAGAGAGAGACAGACCCATGTGACCTTCTTTGCTCTCTAGGGTTGGCTGTGAGGCAGAGATTGTCTAGAACAGTGAGTGAAACTAGAGGTGACACTGTAGTTTCAGGAAGTGGTTGAATGAAGTCTCTGTGATGTTCCGTCACTGATTTTATTCTTGGAAACATGAGTCGCGTCCATTGCCCTCAGAGGGTTAAATGACATTTTATAGAGCAGTCAGTTTACTAACACAAATAATCATGGTTTGTGTTTTCAGAGGATCGTAGCCGATTTCTGAGGTTTGTAACCGGCAGGTGTCGTCTGCCTGCACCGATCTACATCTTTCCAGACAAACACGGGTGAGTGAACGTGTGTGAGAGTTGCTGTATTTTTATTTTTTATTGATTTATTTAGATTATAAGGTGTTAAAATGTGTTTGTGTTTCTGTTTGTAGCTCTGAAACCACAGATGCTCTTCCACAGTCCTCCACATGTTCCAGCACTCTTTATCTACCAAACTATCCAAGGTATGCTCACATTCTGTGTCTCTGCTCATTATAGAGTTGATTCTTAACGTGAAATTGTGTTTTTAATGTTGTATAACATTCATAATCACTTCTAATCGTGTCCAAAGCAGATAACTCCCCCCCCCTTCATTTTTCTGCAGTGCAAAGGTTTGTGAGGAGAAACTGCGTTATGCGGCATACAACTGCGTGGCCATCGACACGGACATGAGTCCATGGGAGGAGTGACGTCTCCGCTCAGCTCTGCGCACAATACAAACAAACAATAAATAAATCATGAATGAGTGCTTTTCGTCTGCTATCTTGTGTCCAATAAGCTGCCAGCTGTACATAATAAATGATTATATGGAAACACAGGAGTTTTTATTTCTTCATTTTTTTGCATGAAAAATTCTTCCTCTCACAAACTTGATAGTTGATATTAACTACGTTTGATGCATGGCTTTGTTCTTTTGTGTGTGTGTGTGTGTGTGTGTGTGTGTGTGTGTGTGTGTGTGTGTGTGTGTGTGTGTGTGTGTGTGTGTGTGTGTGTGTGTGTGTGTGTGTGTGTGTGTGTGTGTGTGTGTGTGTGTGTGTGTGTGTGTGTGTGTGTGTGTGTGTGTTAATCTGGATGAATGTTCTGCTTCTTTAAGTTTGTAAACACTGAGAAATGTTGCAGATCCAGGACTCGGCAGAGGTATGCACTCTGAGTGCAGCTGTGTTTGGGACCGTTTTTGTCCTGTGACATGGCAGTAATGATCATTTATGTACAGGATTTAAAATATGAATGCAAATGGATTATTTAATATGCTGAGAATATATACAAAAATGTTCAACATCATAATATTTTATATAATAATAATAAAAAAAATATGTCCAAGTCGCTTTTTCTACTACTTGGACAAATCAGAGGGTGGATACATAAACATTTCTGAGTCACTAAATATGTTTTTGACTTTGCGTGAATCAGTACAAGAACAAGACGAGTGAGGGAAGCCACTGAGACACTGGGCACAGTGACACTTTTTGTCTTGTCCCCAATTACACCACTTCATGGTGGACTGGAGCAGAGCAAGAATTTTAAAATAATCTAGGTTTGAGTCTCCTACATACTGTTTGGGAAATCAGCAGAAATTTCATATCTTTTGAAGACGATCCTCTGCTGTTCAGCTCCATGGTGGAGCTGTAACTGGTGACACAAGAAAAGTTGCACGAAGTACAGTTTCTCCAGTCACAGCCACAGAATCCTCTATAACTCCTGGGTAGTTGCTGTGGAGGTTTCCCTCAGCAGCCTCCTGCACTCCAGACATATTTACTATAGAGCACTATACTGTTGGCATGAACTTAATAATTGATCTAAATGGCTTTGTTAATTTTATTTATGTAAAGATTTATGGAGTGAGGGGGTCCCTTCTCAGGGCCATCCAATCTGTACTCACGAAGTAAGAGCTGTGTTCGGTGCTCGGCATTAGTTGGACTCGTTTCTAGTGTGGGTTGGCCTCCGCCAGGGCTGCACCTTGTCACAAATCCTGTTTGTGATGTTCATGGATAGGACATCGATGCGTAGTCGGGGGAGGAGGGTTTCCTGTTTGGTGGGCTCAGGGTTTCATCACTGCTTTTTGCAGATGATGTGGTCCTGTTGGCTTCATTGGCCTGATTGCATCGGTTCATAGCTGTGTGAAGTGGCTGGGATGAGGAGCAGCACCTCTAAATCTGAGACCATGGTGCTCAGCAAGAAACCGATGGATTGCCTACTCCGGGTAGGGAATGCGGCCTTGTCCCAAGTGAAGGAGTTCAAGTACCTCGGGATCTTGTTCACGAGTGAGGGGACAATGAAGCGTGAGATTGGCCAGCAAATTGGTGCAGGTGGGGTGGTGTTGCATTCACGCTACCGTACTGATGTGACGAAAAGGGAGCTGAGCCAAAGGGTGAAGCTCTCGATCTACTGGTCAATCTTCATTCCTTCTCTCACCTATGATGGTCATATTGGTTCATGACCGAAAGAACTAGATCGCAGGTACAAGTGGCTGAAATGGGTTTACTCAGGATGGTGGCTAGTGTCTCCCTTGGAGATAGGGTGAGAAGTTCGGTCATCCGTGGGGAGCTCGGAGTAGAGACACTGCTCCTTCATGTTGAAAGGGGCCAGTTGAGGTGGTTTGGGCATCTGGTAAGGATGCCCCCTGGGTGCCTCCCTAGGGAGGTGTTCCAAAAATCTATTTAAGCATAAAAATTCAAAAAGAAAAAATAATATAGCACCTTCAATTGCACCACAGACTAAAACAGTTAAATGTGGTCTATTAAACATTAGGTCTCTCTCTTCTAAGTCCCTGTTGGTAAATGATATAATAATTGATCAACGTATTGATTTATTCTGCCTAACAGAAACCTGGTTACAGCAGGATGAATATGTTAGTTTAAATGAGTCAACACCCCCGAGTCACACTAACTGTCAGAATGCTCGTAGCACGGGCCGTGGCGGAGGATTAGCAGCAATCTTCCATTCCAGCTTATTAATTAATCAAAAACCTAGACAGAGCTTTAATTCATTTGAAAGCTTGTCTCTTAGTCTTGTCCATCCAAATTGGAAGTCCCAAAAACCAGTTTTATTTGTTATTATCTATCGTCCACCTGGTCGTTACTGTGAGTTTCTCTGTGAATTTTCAGACCTTTTGTCTGACTTAGTGCTTAGCTCAGATAAGATAATTATAGTGGGCGATTTTAATATCCACACAGATGCTGAGAATGACAGCCTCAACACTGCATTTAATCTATTATTAGACTCTATCGGCTTTGCTCAAAAAGTAAATGAGTCCACCCACCACTTTAATCATATCTTAGATCTTGTTCTGACTTATGGTATGGAAATAGAAGATTTAACAGTATTCCCTGAAAACTCCCTTCTGTCTGATCATTTTTAATAACATTTACATTTACCCTGATGGACTACCCTGCAGTGGGGAATAAGTTTCATTACACTAGAAGTCTTTCAGAAAGCGCTGTAACTAGGTTTAAGGATATGATTCCTTCGTTATGTTCTCTAATGTCATATACCAACACAGAGCAGAGTAGCTACCTAAACTCTGTAAGGGAGTTAGAGTATCTCGTCAATAGTTTTACATCCTCTTTGAAGACAACTTTGGATGCTGTAGCTCCTCTGAAAAAGAGAGCTTTAAATCAGAAGTGTCTGACTCCGTGGTATAACTCACAAACTCGTAGCTTAAAGCAGATAACCCGTAAGTTGGAGAGGAAATGGCGTCTCACTAACTTAGAAGATCTTCACTTAGCCTGGAAAAAGAGTTTGTTGCTCTATAAAAAAGCCCTCCGTAAAGCTAGGACATCTTTCTACTCATCACTAATTGAAGAAAATAAGAATAACCTCAGGTTTCTTTTCAGCACTGTAGCTAGGCTGACAAAGAGTCAGAGCTCTATTGAGCTGAGTATTCCATTAACTTTAACTAGTAATGACTTCATGACTTTCTTTGCTAACAAAATTTTGACTATTAGAGAAAAAATTATTCATAACCATCCCAAAGATGTATCGTTATCTTTGGCTGCTTTCAGTGATGCCGGTATTTGGTTAGACTCTTTCTCTCCGGTTGTTCTGTCTGAGTTATTTTCATTGGTTGCTTCGTCCAAACCATCGGCATGTTTATTGGACCCCATTCCTGCCAGGCTGCTCAAGGAAGTCCTACCATTATTTAATGCTTCAATCTTAAATATGATCAATCTATCTTTGTTAGTTGGTTATGTACCACAGGCCTTTAAGGTGGCAGTAATTAAACCATTACTTAAAAAGCCATCACTTGACCCAGCTATCTTAGCTAATTATAGGCCAATTTCCAACCTTCCTTTTCTCTCAAAGATTCTTGAGAGGGTAGTTGTAAAACAGTTAACTGATCACCTGCAGAGGAATGGTCTATTTGAAGAGTTTCAGTCAGGTTTTAGAATTCATCATAGTACAGAAACAGCATTAGTGAAGGTTACAAATGATCTTCTTATGGCTTCGGACAGTGGACTTATCTCTGTGCTTGTTCTGTTGGACCTCAGTGCTGCTTTTGATACTGTTGACCATAAAATTTATTACAGAGATTAGAGCATGTCATAGGTATTAAAGGCACTGCGCTGCGGTGGTTTGAATCATATTTGTCTAATAGATTACAGTTTGTTCATGTAAATGGGGAATCTTCTTCACAGACTAAAGTTAATTATGGAGTTCCACAAGGTTCTGTGCTAGGACCAATTTTATTCACTTTATACATGCTTCCCTTAGGCAGTATTATTAGACGGTATTGCTTAAATTTTCATTGTTACGCAGATGATACCCAGCTTTATCTATCCATGAAGCCAGAGGATACACACCAATTAGCTAAACTGCAGGATTGTCTTACAAACATAAAGACATGGATGACCTCTAATTTCCTGCTTTTAAACTCAGATAAAACTGAAGTTATTGTACTTGGCCCCACAAATCTTAGAAGCATGGTGTCTAACCAGATCGTTACTCTGGATGGCATTTCCCTGATCTCTAGTAATACTGTGAGAAATCTTGGAGTCATTTTTGATCAGGATATGTCATTCAAAGCGCATATTAAACAAATATGTAGGACTGCCTTTTTGCATTTACGCAATATCTCTAAAATCAGAAAGGTCTTGTCTCAGAGTGATGCTGAAAAACTAATTCATGCATTTATTTCCTCTAGGCTGGACTATTGTAATTCATTATTATCAGGTTGTCCTAAAAGTTCCCTAAAAAGCCTTCAGTTGGTTCAGAATGCTGCAGCTAGAGTACTGACGGGGACTAGCAGGAGAGAGCATATCTCACCCATATTGGCCTCTCTTCATTGGCTTCCTGTTAATTCTAGAATAGAATTTAAAATTCTTCTTCTTACTTATAAGGTTTTGAATAATCAGGTCCCATCTTATCTTAGGGACCTCGTAGTACCATATTACCCCATTAGAGCGCTTCGCTCTCAGACTGCGGGCTTACTTGTAGTTCCTAGGGTTTGTAAGAGTAGAACGGGAGGCAGAGCCTTCAGCTTTCAGGCTCCTCTCCTGTGTAACCAGCTCCCAATTCAGATCAGGGAGACAGATACCCTCTCTACTTTTAAGATTAGGCTTAAAACTTTCCTTTTCGCTAAGGCTTATAGTTAGGGCTGGATCGGGTGACCCTGGACCATCCCTTGGTTATGCTGCTTTAGACGTAGATTGTGGGGGGGTTTCCCATGATGCACTGTTTCTTTCTCTTTTTGCTCCGTATGCATCACTCTGCATTTAATCATTAGTGATCGATCTCTGCCCCCCTTCACAGCATGTCTTTTTCCTGGTTTTTTCCCTCAGCCCCAACCAGTCTCAGCAGAAGACTGCCCCTCCCTGAGCCTGGTTCTGCTGGAGGTTTCTTCCTGTTAAAAGGGAGTTTTTCCTTCCCACTGTGGCCAAGTGCTTGCTCATAGGGGGTCGTTTTGACCGTTGGGGTTTTTCATAATTATTGTATGGCCTTGCCTTACAATATGGAGCGCCTTGGGGCAACTGTTTGTTGTGATTTGGCGCTATAGAAGAAAAAAGTTGATTGATTGATTGATTCATCTGGGAGGAGACCCCGGGGAAGACCCAGGACTAGGTGGAGAGATTATATCTCCACACTGGCCTGGGAACGCCTCAGGATCCCCCAGTCAGAGGTGGTCAGTGTGGCCCAGGAAAGTGAAGTCTGGGGTCCCCTGCTGGAGTTGTTGCCCCCGCCACTCGATCCCGGATAAGCGATTGAAGATGAGTAAGTTATTTGCATTTTGCACTATCGAAATTGCGTAATTTTTTTTAAATATAATGAAGCATGGAGATTTTTAAAAAATTTGATGTTACATTTTTAAATGTTAGCCCAAGGATTCTCAGACTTATTGATGCAACTGTGTGTATGTGTTAAATCCTAAATTGTCGATTGTAGTTTTTGTGTTTAATTCTGTTTTATGGTGGTTGGTTGTGTGTGTGTGTGTGTGTGTGTGTGTGTGTGTGTGTGTGTGTGTGTGTGTGTGTGTGTGTGCGCGTGTGTGTGCGTGTGTGCGCGTGTGTGTGCGTGTGCGTGTGTGTGAGAGAGAATTCTGTTATCGCAGATTCTCGCGAGAGCATGCGTCTTGAATCCTACCCATGAGCCTTTGCGGTTCCTCTTTCTAGCCGGCGCCTGAGAATGGGTATGTGTTTTCACGCTGGGCTCGGAGATGCAATCCTTATCCATCTGACGTGTTATCGACGGACTTTTCCAATAATGGCTTGCCTCAATGAAGCTAAATGTTGTCTGAATAGATCAGGGTAAAATGTATCGACTACAGGCAGTTTTTCTTACCGGAATATAATTTTCTTTAAAAGGTTGTGAGAATGTTCCAAGATGGCAGCTCTATTTGGCCATGTAGCTGCTGGTGCTAAACTCCACGCTGCACTTTACGCTGTTTGCGGTTCTTTTCCAAAATATTTCTTGAGAGCTGCGTAGATTGTTCTCAAACAGGTGTGAGCTAGTGTTTCTATGATTTTAATCGGTTAACGCTGACCGAGTGGGGATGCTAGCTAACGTTAGCATGATGCTCGTTGCCGTCATGTGTTACTGAAAATAAATATTTTAATATTTCGGAGACTAGCTTAAATAGTCAAATACGTTACGATGTTTGTAGGACAGTTTCCATCACTATAAAAACAGTACACGGAACTGCAGCGTGGCCACCAGTCATTGAGATTTTAGCTTTTCCGTTTTGTTTACTGATCATCAGAATATACTTTATTCTTCTTCTTGATGTTGTTTAATGACTTTAAAAGACGCTTGAGCGACATGATGAAATCCTACATGCAGAGTCCAGATGAA
Source organism: Thalassophryne amazonica (assembly GCF_902500255.1). Taxonomy (NCBI): domain Eukaryota; kingdom Metazoa; phylum Chordata; class Actinopteri; order Batrachoidiformes; family Batrachoididae; genus Thalassophryne; species Thalassophryne amazonica. Next base: position 4,554,719 of record NC_047114.1, read on the forward strand.
TGATGCGGACACTTGAACCTTGGAGAACTGATTCTGCTCAAGCATCCATCATATGTTGTTGTTGGTGATGTTTCCTGCTTTAGTGTTAACTCCTGGTTTCTTCAGGTATCTCCAGGGACAACTGGCATAAACGCCGCAAGACAGGCGGTAAACGTAAGCCCTACCACAAGAAAAGGAAGTATGAGCTCGGCCGCCCTCCAGCAAACACAAAGGTACATAAAAATAGGTGACAACCGGCTCAAAGTATATGGCGTGGCTGATGAAAATCTGACCTTAGGTGGGTCTATTTTGGACCGTTTTGGTTCAAAGCGTTGGACCTATCAATGTTAGGACTTGTCATAGTTACACTGACACGCTTTTTAGTGGTTGTTATTGTTCTTGTTTTGAAGCTTAGGTTCAATTATTGTATATATAATTGATTCTAAACGATTGAAAACAGTAACCTGAGTGCAATCATGACCCACTTTTTTTTATTGTTAAAGATTGGACCTCGTCGCATTCACACTGTGAGAGTTCGTGGTGGAAACAAAAAGTACCGTGCTCTAAGGCTGGATGTGGGGAACTTCTCTTGGGGATCTGAGTGTAAGTTTCCTGATGTCTGTTGAGAATTCTAAAACTTTGCATCCCATGAAGTCACTGTAGTTTAAAGGCCTCTTTTGCCAAATTCACTGTATTTCTCATTGTGATGACAGGTCTGATTTTAATGGTTCTAGCAATAAGCCAATATCAAGTTTATCGGTGCGCATGCGCGGAGACCTTGCTAACACTTCCAGTTCACAGGTCAATGCATACATGCCAACACTGCTAAGAGGACACTTTTGGAAGCAACACAACGGCTTAAAGAGCCAAAATTAGTTGCACTGTGGACAAAAACAGTATGTAAGCAGTTCAAAAGTCCATATTTTTCATGAATTTGTTTTGCTTGTGAACACAAAGGTGAGCATTTAGTTACATTGGTGGTATTTACCCAGCAGCCCCTGCGGCACTTAAACTCAAAACTGGCAATAATAACAGCTTTTTAAAAATAAAAAAAATCAGTGCGTGTCAGCATGGAGGTGAATTTAGTTATATACATAATAGTTTGTATGTGATGTGTGTTGTCCACACAAGATTGAAAGATTGTGTGCCAGTGCAGGGATCAAATTCATGCAGGTGTTTAGATGGCTTAAGCTTTATGCGCATGCTCGACATAGTCTTCAGTTTTTGGGAGGTTACAGTGCCACATACAGGCCTGGCATATACGCTGCATAGTTTTCAGTGTTTTGGTGTATGTGCAGACATTACTTGAAACTTCTGTGTTTTTGAAAACGGCAACAGTTCCCTTTCCGTGTGGACAACATATTAATCAATATTAGCTTAAGAAACCTGTTCTCATCTGTTTGCTTGACTGATCGAGTTGTGTCTGTATACTGATTAGCCCCTGTGGTGAAATACCTGCCTTCCCAACCTCTAGAAAAGTGCTTCTGAGTGTCAGTATGACTGCCTTACTCTTCCCATTGTTTTTGCTGATGTGTGCAACCTGGCACGTAAAACATCTCTGGAGCAGTGCAGGAATAGATGCTCATTTTGTCGGTCATGCGTTGTTCGGCCACGTTTTGCCGTTTGGTAATGACAATTGCCTGGCTATTTGACAAAGATGAGCAGCTCCAAGACATGATCCGATCGCAATCGCTCATATTGTTTGTTGCAGTATTACAAAGTAGCAAAGAAAATGAGCTTTTTTATAGTACAGTATGCTTATGTTCCTATAATGACACATCCTCCTGTAATCCGTCACAGCCGTGCTCTTTGCTGTTTAGTATATATTGTAAACACAATACAGCAGCACTTGCAGTTTGCGGTGTGTCGGCTTTAGCCTGCAGATTTGACTGCTGCTGTGGAAATATATTCCGGTGCCGCCAACCGAATGCCCCCCCCCCCCCCCCCCAAAGATTGGTCCACCCTGCCTTCCCTGCGCTGCATCATTTGGGACCACAGCAGCACGTCTGAGTCTGACTCTGCACCCAAAGCTATCAAAGGGAATAATGTGATTATTAACCATCAGCTGACAAAGTAAAAACCTCTTAAATCATTCTAAAGTCAGTTTTAAGCAGAAACAAGGCAATAATTGCCTCATTTTGCTACTGATGCACTGAAATGATGTAGGCACAGCAGCACGTCTGACACAAAATAATGCTGAATTTATGTGGAAATGATTGTTGTACAACCCCCTGGCAAAAATTATGGAATCACCGGCCTCGGAGGATGTTCATTCTGTTGTTTAATTTTGTAGAAAAAAAGCAGATCACAGACATGACACAAAACTAAAGTCATTTCAATGGCAACTTTCTGGCTTTAAGAAACACTATAAGAAATCAAGAAAAAAAGATTGTGGCAGTCAGTAACGGTTACTTTTTAGACCAAGCAAAGAAAAAAATATGGACTCAATTCTGAGGAATAAATTATGGAATCACCCTGTAAATTTCATCCCCAAAACTAACACCTGCATCAAATCACATCTGCTTGTTAGTCTGCATCTAAAAAGGAGTGATCACACCTTGGAGAGCTGTTGCACCAAGTGGACTGACATGAATCATGGCTCCAACACGAGAGATGTCAATTGAGACAAAGGAGAGGATTATCAAACTCTTAAGAGGGTAAATCATCATGCAATGTTGCAAAGATGTTGGGTTGTTCACAGTCAGCTGTGTCCTAAACTCTGGACCAAATACAAACAAACATGGGAAGGTTGTTAAAGGCAAACATACTGGTAGACCAAGGAAGACATCAAAGTCATATTCAGCGATGAATCTCGAATCTGCATTGGGCAAGGTGATGATGCTGGAACTTTTGTTGGTGCCGTTCCAATGAGATTTATAAGATGACTGCCTGAAGAGAACAGTGTAAATTTCCACAGTCATTGATGATATGGGGCTGCATGGCAGGTAAAGGCTCTGGGGAGATGGCTTGTCATTGCATCATCAATAAATGCACAAGTTTACGTTGATATTTGGACACTTTTCTGGATGTTTGAGGATGATGAAATCATTTTTCAAGAAGATAATGCATCTTGTCATAGAGCAAAAACTGTGAAAACATTCCTTGCAAAAAGACACATAGGGTCAATGTCAACGAGCAGATGTGATTTGATGCAGGTGTTAGTTTGGGATGGAAATTTACAGGGTGATTCCATAATTTATTCTCAGAATTGAGTGAGTCCATATTTTTTTCCTCTGCTTGGTCTAAAAAAGTACCGTTACTGACTGCCACAATTTTTTTTTTCTGATTTCTTATAGTGTTTTCTTAAAGCCAGAAAGTTTGCCATTTGAAATGACTTTAGTTTTGTGTCATGTCTGTGATCTACTTTTTTTTCTACAAATTAAACAACTGAATGAACTCCTCTGAGGCCGGTGATTCCATAATTTTTGCCAGGGGTTGTACAAAAGCTCAGATACCTGTCCACTGACATAGATGATGAATGGAGTGCAGTTTTAAGCAGAAATGAGGTGACAATCGGTGGATTGCAGCTGATGCACCAAAATGACGCATGCACAGTGAAGGCGGGGGTGGTGATTTTGGGGGGGGGGGGGGTCGTTCGGACAACACCGGGTCTCACCCTGACTGGGAGTGATTGGAAATAAATGTATGCCTCATTGTAAATAAATGATCATCAAGAGTACTTCTGGAAAAAGTTAAAATTTCACATAATCTTAGTATTATTTCCAAAAAGGGAAACAGACAAATTACAAAGACAGTAGTCATTAGTCAAATTTTGGTTTTGCTCTTGTTTCATGGGGCCTCTGTTTGTCTTGTTTTTCTGTGAGGATAATTTGGTCCAGTTCTGCTACTGAATGCAAGTGGTGATAACTGAAGACTCTGAGAAAGACCTGATATTTGTGTTGTTGTGCACAATTGTGTAGTCGGCAGGAAAATTAGTGTTTGTACTTACTCTTGTCAACAGGCTGCACACGGAAGACGAGGATCATCGATGTGGTTTACAACGCCTCCAACAATGAGCTGGTCAGAACCAGACTCTGGCAAGAACTGCATTGTCCTCATCGACAGCCTTCCCTTCAGACAGTGGTATGAGGCTCACTATGCCACACCTTTGGGACGCAAGAAGGGGGCCAAACTGGTATGTAGACTCAAAAACAAGTGTCCAGTGTCACTTCCTGGTGTGAATGTCTTTCTATGAAATAACTTTGTCCAGTTCTGCTACTGAATGAAAGTGGTGAAAACAGAGACTCTGAGAAAGACTCTTGCAACTTCTTAAGTTATGTGGAAGGATGATTAATGTTTACATCCCTGTGGAAAATGCTGTAAAAAATATTTATTGCTTATTGTAACAAAGGTCGTGACTGGGCTTTATGGTCTCCATAGTTGTTGATAGCCCTCTGTACGTAGACTGTATTCAGTCAATCAAGAAAGAACACATTAAATCACTTGCCATATTTTCAGGAGTACACCACGCATGCTTGCCCCCCAGGGGGCAGGGTATAGTGAGTTATCTGGGACGAACCAGCCCGAAAATGATCACGCCCTTTTTTCGTCCCGAGTGTTACTTCAAATACAGCTGTATTTTCTAAACTGCAGCAGCTACGGGTTTTCCAAGTATTCAAAATGTTGAGAATGTCTGGAAGGGTCATAGAACATGTTTAGAAATTTTCAGAGAAAATGGCTAAAAATTAAGTGGGTCAGCTGATTACCGTACATTGAAAGAAAATTAACATTGCCAAATATAGTGAAGTTTAGTTTTGGTCATACTGTTATCAATGGAATATTGATTTAAAATTGAAAATACAAAACTTGTTTCTTTTGCAGACAGTATCTATATCTCTTAAATGTTTTAAAGCTTATCAGGGAAATTTCCCAACAGCTGATGATATAACTTATAACACCACATTACTGTTTCTTTTTCAAACACAATTGCAACAAAATCCATATATGAAGATTATGCTTAATCCGTGTTAGGATTTCTGCAGCAGTCACCTCCCTTGCATTTGCAGCCAGCAGCGGATTACAGCCACCCGAAAGTATAGCTAAAAGTGAGCTGTTACAGCTGAGGTAACACTTGGGGACGAAAAAGGGGAGTGGTCATTTTTGCTCTTTGCCCCTATAGAGATTTTGGTGCATATCCTGAGTTGTTCATTGGAGTCATATTAGTCTAGAACAATTGAGTTATCATCTCCTGATGATGTGCATACATGTCTAAAGCCCCTTTCACACCGGGGCTGCTCCCAGTTGCATCGTGTGTCGTCATGAAGACGCCACGTGGAAGCTACCTAGTGCCGAGACAATGCAGCTTGGCGCCACAACAGCACAAGGGACGCAAACAAAAATTAAACATGTTTAATTTTTTTTTTCCGTCCTCTGCTCGGCGCAGAATTAAGTGGTTTCAGCGCAAGTCAGAGCAACAGGACGGTACTCAGTGTGACTGGAAGCCACACCCTCGCAATACATTACCCAACGTCAATTTGTTTCCTGTTGTGTTCTATTGTTCACGCAGTCTAAATCGTGCAGGATTGTTTTTATACCATGTATACAATGCAGTAAAAACTACACGCTCAAAAAAGAGCACAGAAAAAAAATGCTGATTGCAGCCGCAGCTTCTTCTCTCACAAATGTGTTTAAATAAAATCCATGAAAGTCCTGCTCACAGACTGATTGCCAGAGACAGAACATGTCCACATGAAGTAGAATTCCAGACATCTCCACATTTGCTCACGGACGGTTTGTTCACGCACGTACACATCTTGCGGTAAAAGGAGGAAAGATAAACTATAACAGAACTCAGAGTGCAGACCTGCAGCTCAGCACAAGAACAAATATAAACTAGAGGAGGAATCAAAGTGCACAGTCTGGCTGCAGTGAACTGGGCACTCTGATTCCTCTGTGCAGAGAACCTGCAGGCTGTGTTCTCACCTCCTCTCTGTCCCCTGCTGCATGCACCTGACGCAGAAATTCCTGTGTCATCATGATGCAACAGGGAGCAGTTGGAAGTGGGCCTGGTGTGAAAGGGGCTTAAGATAGGTCCCAGACTGTTGTACTCTGGAAAATATGGTAATTGAAAACAAGACATTTGGGGGGGGGGCAGATTGCTGGAACACTCAATAGTGTAGTGTTGACAGTTGTCATAATTGCAGTGATGAGCAGCGTGTTAGATCACAGCTGATTGCATAGAGCAAGTCCTTGATTGGCTGATGGATAGGAGTTGATTTGGTACTTATGTCCTGTGTACACTGAAGCCCATCTGCATCTAGAGTACCCCCAGCTGGCTCCACACCTCAGAGTGGAGGCTGCTGTTGGTGTTACTGTGATGCACGTTCCTGATGTGGTTTTGTCCCTCTGACGAGCTTTATTCCTGCTGCTGTAGACCTCCTGAGGAGGAAGAGGTTTTGACAGGAAGAGGTCAAAGAGACCCAGAAGAATACGATGAGCGGAAAAAGACAGCAAAGATCAGCACCAACTTGGGAGGAAGCAGTTTCCAGCAGGGAAACTGCTTGGTGAGTCCAGTGTGCAGTTTTCCCACAATGCAATTATTTGTCAGTATACATCTGGAAGTGTGCTGGGGAGGACATCCTGCTGTCCTTGTTGGGTCGGGAGTCCCAGTGTGGTTCTTCAGCTTGTTACAGACTGTTGACAGTGAGTTCTTGTGGACTGTGGGCTGATTTCTGTTACAGTCTGCAAAGCTGACCGGTTTGGGTTGTTCACTGAAACCCCGTTCCAACAATTTACCGGTTCCTCTACCGTGGCACCTTGCAGGACCAGTAATAAAGATGTTACCACGTTAACGTGAGCCGCGAGAAAACACTGCAACCCTCTTGACTACAGAAGCTGCATATTCATAACTTGTCACTAAATGCACTTCACATTAAAAGCATTTTAATATAAAAGCAGGGGCAGAATCACTGCAAAGCCTTTTTACTGTGGAAGTCACAAGCGTCATCATTCCGCACAGCTGTTTCCAATTTGGTGGGTGCTAGCCTAAAAGCTGGCAGACTGTTGCCAGTCTGTGTGAATGCACAGAAATTTTCCACAGTTTAGATCATCTCTCAGGAAATGATTAAGCTACATAAAGTTTCATATTCCAAAATCTTAAAACCGTATTTATTGTAAATTGATGTCTTTAGGGTTGGTTGTTGTATGTTTTAATTTGACATCTGCATTTTCCTGACAATAAGTTATTTAATGTAGTCACCCAGTATCAGTTCAGGCCCTGATGACGCAATGAAAACCACCTCACTGCTCTCCAGGATCAGGATTAGGGGCCCTGGTTGAGTTTAAGATGCAGTAAAATTAATTTGTGTATTCTTTTCTTTTCTTCCCCAGGCTGCATCGCCTCCAGACCCGGCCAGTGCGGCAGGGCTGACGGCTATGTCCCTGGAGGGGAAGGAGCTGGAGTTCTACCTGAGGAGATCAAAGCCAAGAAAGGCAAATAGATGTACAGCTGTTTGATACGTCAATAAAACCCAAACCACCCAGACCCGTCTGCCGTCCTCTTTCTGTCAAAGTCAGGACAGGAAAGTAGGAAAGTGCAACATCCAGAGGAATTTTTGTGCATTTGTCAAACTTCACCCATATGAAGGAAAAACTCATTCTGGGCTCAACATCAGCAGTGAGATATGATTAAAATTCCTTTACCGGGCTTATTGTTTTGTTTTTGGTTTTTTTTTTTTATCCATAAAATGGTGAAAAATGTTAAGTGTTTCCAAATGCCTGAGGTGAAGTCTTCATTATTTCATGGGTTAAAGTTCTCCCGTCACCACAACGGATTTCCGTCATTTGGAAAATTTAACCACACATAAGCACGCGCACGCTGGTGTCATGCGTGTTTTGGGGCTGAAATATGATACTCATTGTCAAAGCAACATTACCATTCTGTGCTAGTGAAAACAGCAGCAATGTCAGCGTGCATGGTCCCGCACCGCGGGGAAGGGACTGTGTACATTTTCACCTCCTCTCCGCTCTGTTTCCTGCTTGCCATGAGCCACGGTCTTTCTCCTCTGTCCTTCGTGGGAACATTGGCAGACACTCCAAGTAGAGCAGGGTGTGGCTTTGCATTGAGCCAATGAAAGCAATGCTTCGTTCTGTCTGCTGCTTCGGTTCTTTTTTATTTCACATTATCTTAATTTTCCCTGCTAAAACCCTAAAGAGCATATATCTGCGAGTAATATTTACCTTTTTATATTAAACTGACCTGTTATGGTCTTCTGAAACAGTTGATAGATGTTACAACCCCTGGCAAAAATTATGGAATCACCGGCCTCGAGTATGTTCATTCAGTTTTAATTTTGTAGAAAAAAGTCAGACATGACACAAACTAAAGTCTTTCAAATGGCAACTTTCTGGCTTTAAGAAACACTATAAGAATCTGGAAAAAAAAATTGTGGCAGTCAGTAACGGTTACTTTTTAGACCAAGCAGAGGGGAAAAAAAAAATATGGAATCACTCAATTCTGAGGAATAAATGATGGAATAATGAAAAACGAACACTCCAACACATTACTAGGTATTTTGTTGCACCACCTCTGGCTTTATAACAGCTTGCAGTCTCTGAGGCATGGACTTAATGAGTGACAAACAGTACTCTTCATCAATATGGCTCCAACTTTCTCTGATTGCTGTTGCCAGATCAGCTTTGCAGGTTGGAGCCTTGTCATGGACCATTTTCTTCAACTTCCACCCAAAGATTTTCAATTGGATTAAGATCCAAACTATTTGCAGGCCATGACATTGACCCTATGTGTCTTTTTGCAAGGAATGTTTTCACAGTTTTTGCTCTATGGCAGATGCATTATCATCTTGAAAAATGATTTCATCATCCCCAACATCCTTTCAATTGATGGGATAAGTGTCCAAAATATCAACGTAACTTTGTGCATTTATTGATGATGTAATGACAGCCATCTCCCCAGTGCCTTTACCTGACATGCAGCCCCATATCATCAATGACTGTGGAAATTTACATGTTCTCTTCAGGCAGTCATCTTTATAAATCTCATTGGAACGGCACCAAACAAAAGTCCAGCATCATCACCTGCCCAATGCAGATTCGAGATTCATCGCTGAATATGACTTTCATCCATCATCCACAGTCCACGATTGCTTTTCCTTAGCCCATTGTAACCTTATTTTTTTCTGTTTAGGTGTTAATGATGGCTTTCGTTTAGCTTTTCTGTATGTAAATCCCATTTCCTTTAGGCGGTTTCTTACAGTTCAGTCACAGACGTTGACTCCAGTTCACTCCCATTCGTTCCTCATTTTGTTTTGTTGTGCATTTTCATATTTTGAGACATACTGCTTTAAGTTTTTCTGTCGCGCTTTGATGTCTTCCTGGTCTACCAGTATGTTTGCCTTTAACAATCTTCCCATGTTGTTGTATTTGGTCCAGAGTTTAGACACAGCTGACTGTGAACAACCAACAACTTTTGCAACATTGCGTGATGATTACCCTCTTTTAAGAGTTTGATAATCCTCTCCTTTGTTTCAACTGACATCTCTCGTGTTGGAGGCCATGATTCATGTCAGTCCACTTGGTGCAACAGCTCTCCAAGGTGTGATCACTCCTTTTTAGATGCAGACTAACAAGCAGATGTGATTTGATGCAGGTGTTAGTTTGGGGATGAAAATTTACAGGGTGATTCTGTAATTTATTCCTCAGAATTGAGTGATTCCATATTTTTTTCCCTCTGCTTGGTCTAAAAAAGTAACCGTTACTGACTGCCACAATTTTTTTTCTTGATTACTTAGTGTTTCTTAAAGCCAGAAAGTTGCCATTTGATAATGACTAGTTTTGTGTCATGTCTGATGTTTTTTTACAAAATTAAACAACTGAATGAACATCCACTGAGGCCTGTGATTCCATAATTATGCCAGGGGTTGTATTGTATAACTTAAAAATGGGACCGATGCTAACGCGTTAGCGTGTCTATGGCGTTTTCAATGTTAGCAAAGCTGTAAAAGAGTCAAATGTATTACAAATTGCGATTTTTTTTCCATTTACTTTTATTATATAATAGCAATAACAATAATAGTAATAATAACTAGTAATGCCACAATACAGTTTTAGAGAAACAGACAAAAAGAATCTGATAAAACAGATTAAACCACCTAACAATGAACATAAATAATAGAAATGACTTTCCTGCGAACACCTAGTGACTCTTACACCTCCACTTCATCCCTGTTTTATTTAAGTTTAAGCAGAAGACAATGGATGGATGGATGTTTTGGTCCAACCACATCTAGCTGTGTTTTACACAAGAAAAAAAATGCAGTAAACTGCACATTTGTGTCTTTTAATGAAAATATTTAATATACACTTTAGTCGGGCCTTCAAAAAACTTTTATGGACTCTTGCTTAATGTTGTCAAGATAGTTGCTGTAGGCATCTAAAAATGTTGATAATCAGGTAAAACCTGATAGAAATCTCTGTGTGTCGGTGATGTATGTATGTGCAGAATAAAAACGTTACTCCAGGTGATTTGATGTTGATGTTGCGTGATAAAGGCCTTTTAATAATAACAAAGAAATAATGGCAAAACTCACATGTAAGTTAAAGAAAAAAAAAAAGATTAATTGAAAAAATCAATTAATTGATTACTAAAAAGTTAGTTGCAGCCATAGTTTGTTTTATGAGAGCATTTTATCGATTAAATGTGACTAAGTCAGTTTTGAGTTTCTCAGTGCGCATGTGTTTTCAAAACAGGTGACAGTGTTACTTTGTGCACAGCAGAACAATGTCAGTTGCTTTAGGCCCTAATTTTCTATTTTGACTGTACAAACCAGTGAGACCACCATTTGGTGCATTCACCGAACTGATCAGAAGACAAAGAATTTTTACTGGACAGTTTGAAGTGAGTTTTCTTTGTTTCAGAGGGATTCATACCCCATTAAAATTCACTAGAATATACAAAATTTGACTTGCTCTTTAAAAAAAATTTCTGGGGGAGATCCCTCAGACCCCCATAATCAATAGTGTTTTACTTGACAGTTTGAGTGCGTTTTTGTTGCTTCAGAGGGCTTCATACCCATTAAAATTCACCAGAATATACAAAATTTGACTTCGTCTTTTAAAATTTTTCTGGGGGAGATCCCCCAAACCCCCCAGAATCAAGACTACACCCTGTCCCCCACCACCCTTTTATGTACCTTTAAGTTCAGGTTTTGCATTCTTTTTATGCTTTGTCTCTCTCCTTAGAGGCCATTTGGAAAAGATTGTGTATACTGTATAATGTTTTATTGTATTTGAGGAAAAAAAACTGTGTGCCCCCACTGCACCACATTTTGGGGAATTGCTGGCATTGATTTTTGCCAGGAAAAGATTTCAGTCATAATTTATTGCTTTAACCATGTATTACAGGGTAACATACGTCACAATCCAATGGACATCAACCTTGTTTGACCTCTACTTTGGAGACCAAACACTCAACACAGACAAAACTATTCCATTTATTAATCCTATTAGCTCAACCAGTATTTGCACCACTTTATTACCAAAATTGGTACAACTGAAAATAATATGGCATACTTTTTTCAATATGATTGGAACTTTTTTTTTTTGACCCCTGTGTAAATACTTCATTGACCATGTAGGTCATTAGCTCAGCTTCAGGATGCCTCCACATCTGAAAATGAATGTTACTTTTCCAGAATATGTGCAAATTTTAATGTTTTAGTTACAAAATGTACAGTAATTTTGCCTATCTGCTGCACTATTGCACCTGAATGAAATGTTCATTTCTCTACCACAAGCTGTCTCCCAAGGTGTTTCAGTACATCCAACCGGTCTTACAACTGCAGACCACGTGTAACCACAACAGCCCAGGACCTCTACATCCTGCATGTTCACCTCCAACATGGTCTAAGACCAGCCACCCGGACAGCTGCTGCAACAATCGGTTTGCAGAACCAAAGAATTTCCGCACAAACTGTCAGGCCATCTCAGAGAAGCTCAGCTGTACGCTCGTTCTCCTCGTCGGGGTCTCGACCTGACTGCAGTTCGCCTTTGTAACCGACTTGAGTGGGAAATGCTCGCATTTGATGGTGTCTGGCTGCTGATCTTCACTGTGTGAAGCAAATGGTCACGACAGATACTGAGATTGGTGAACAATATTTGAGATAAATATCTTGTAGAAAATGTTTTAGAATTTTGGTGTTCAGCTCATGAAAAATGGAAGTAAAGTGTTGCGTCAAATTTTTTTTTTTTTTTTAGTGTATGCGCCTGACTGCTTATAATCTTTATGATACACCGTAAACTAGAGCAAATGTCACGCGCCAAACCGCAGCGGTAGAGGATGCATAGGGGCGATGTTACACGTGACCCACTGGGCTGTTGTGATTGGCTGGTCTGACAAGCGTTTCGTGTAGCTGAAGGTTTCGGTGAACCTTCGCGGAGCACAACAATGTTCAAAAAGGTAAAAAAAACAAAATTTAACTTCACTTTGACGACGATTTAAAACATCCTCAGCACTCTAAAATGCTTTCTGTAGCATGCTGACATTTCTTTCTCCTCATGTCTTTTTGGGACGTAACTTGCTAACTTTAGCCACATTAGCAACGGCTTTAGTTTTATTAAACCCATTAACTGTTCTCTACCTTAAATCTTCTACCGGAAAATTAGGGCCATTCAAAGACAGGGGAAAAAAAATGGAGATTACATTTTGAGTTTAAAGTCCGCAAATATAACGAGAATAAACGTGCAAAATTTACAAGAAATAACACGCAAATTTGCGAGATTAAAAACATGCAAATCTGCCACAAACGCAAATTTTCGAGATTATAAACATGCAAACTTTGGAGAAAAAAAGTAGCACATTTAACGCTCGCTGCATTAACTTAATTTAGGAAGTGGCGGCCGTGTCCATACTCATTTCACTATTCGCACGGCAAGATTCTGGTGGAACTTACCCAAGGATTACACTGGTGCAAAAATTATTTAAATATCATACATCCTGTAAGAAAGGGCTAAGAATAGGCCTACACTGTCCTTTTGATACTCTGACAATAGAAGCTTTACCATATACTGCTGTATTATGCAGTTATCTTCCTGTCAGTATTAGAACTGCTAAGACTCAAAGATTTTACAACAAAAACCTATCAGTTTTCTGTGTCTACCTGAAGTTTTACTATGTCATTTTAGAATAAAATGTTTAATCGTATATACTGCAACTACCATGCTTTTATACATTTATATTAATACTGTAGATATATTGTGCGTATCTTATTGTAAACTGCATGTTAATATGTAATCATCCATTCATATTGTATATTATACAAATAATGAATGTTTTATGAGTTTCACCAAATTAATATTCGTACCATTCTTTGAAAGAATGTAAAAAACATTCATTATTTGTTTTATATAACGGCAAAAATAGATAATTGTCATTTGATATTTTATAATTTATAAACAACAGAAAAGGGACTTACATTTTGGTGTTCCACTGTGATGTGTAGTCCAGTGATGCTGTGCACTGACTTTCAGACTTCCATAAAAAAAAGACTTTGTGTAGTTCCTCAGTGCAGCCAAAAATCACATCGTTTCATGTGAGCGGCTCTTCATGCATCCAGGCGGCTTACAGCAGAGTGGATTTTGTGTGTGTGTGTCGCAGCATCAGTTAACTCAGTCAAGTCATCATGTCACTGTCCCCGCGTGCACACGCAAACCGACTCGGTCGAGCTGTGGACCTCTTCAGTGCAGTGAAAAAAAGTCACGTCAGAAATGAGTCCAGGTTTTTTTCTCTTCCTGCTAACAGACAGCACAGTGGATTTGTTTTGTGTGTGTGTGTGTATTTCTTACAAGAATTAGCAGTGTCAGCTCAAATTATACTCAACAAAAATATAAACACAACACTTTTGGTTTTGCTCCCATTTTATATGAGATGAACTCAAAGATCTAAACCTTTTTCCACATACACAATATCACCATTTCCCTCAAATATTGTTCACAAACCAGTCTAAATCTGTGATAGTGAGCACTTCTCTCATTTGCTGAGATAATCCATCCCACCTCACAGGTGTGCCATATCAAGATGCTGATTAGACACCATGATTAGTGCACAGGTGTGCCTTAGACTGCCCACAATAAAGGCCACTCTGAAAGGTGCAGTTTTGTTTTATTGAGGGGGGATACCAGTCAGTATCTGGTGTGACCACCATTTGCCTCATGCAGTGCAACACATCTCCTTCGCATAGAGTTGATCATGTTGTCAGTTGTGGCCTGTGGAATGTTGGTCCACTCCTCTGCGAAGTTGCTGGATATTGGCAGGGAACTGGTACACGCTGTCGTATACGCCAGTCCAGAGCATCCCAAACATGCTCAATTGGTGACATGTCCAGTAAGTATGCCGGCCATGCAAGAACTGGGACATTTTCAGCTTCCAAGAATTGTGTACAGATCCTTGCAACATGGGGCCGTGCATTATCCTGCTGCAACATGAGGTGATGTTCTTGGATGTATGGCACAACAATGGGCCTCAGGATCTCGTCACGGTATCTCTGTGCATTCAAAATGCCATCAATAAAATGCACCTGTGTTCTTCGTTCCATAACAGACGCCTTGCCCATACCATAACCCCCACCGCCACCATGGGCCACTCGATCCACAACATTGACATCAGAAAACTGCTCACCCACACGACGCCACACACGCTGTCTGCCATCTGCCCTGGACAGTGTGAACCGGGATTCATCCGTGAAGAGAACACCTCTCCAACGTGCCAAACGCCAGCGAATGTGAGCATTTGCCACTCAAGTCCGTTACGACGACGAACTGGAGTCAGGTCGAGACCCCGATGAGGACGACGAGCATGCAGATGAGCTTCCCTGAGACGGTTTCTGACAGTTGTGCAGAAATTCTTTGGTTATGCAAACCGATTGTTTCAGCAGCTGTCCGAGTGGCTGGTCTCAGACGATCTTTGAGGTGAACATGCTGGATGTGGAGGTCCTGGGCTGGTGTGGTTACACGTGGTCTGCGGTTGTGAGGCTGGTTGGATGTACTGCCAAATTCTCTGAAACGCCTTTGGAGACGGCTTATGGTAGAGAAATGAACATTCAATACACGAGCAACAGCTCTGGTTGACATTCCTGCTTGTCAGCATGCCAACTGCATGCTCCCTCAAATCTTGCGATATCTGTGGCATTGTGCTGTGTGATAAAACTGCACCTTTCAGAGTGGCCTTTTATTGTGGGCAGTCTAAGGCACACCTGTGCACTAATCATGGTGTCTAATCAGCATCTTGATATGGCACACCTGTGAGGTGGGATGGATTATCTCAGCAAAGGAGAAGTGCTCACTATCACAGATTTAGACTGGTTTGTGAACAATATTTGAGGGAAATGGTGATATTGTGTATGTGGAAAAAGTTTTAGATCTTTGAGTTCATCTCATACAAAATGGGAGCAAAACCAAAAGTGTTGCGTTATATTTTTGTTGAGTGTATGTCTCGAGAGTTGTGTTCCACTCGAGCACATAAACACACAACCTGGTCGGTGCTTGTGCGTGTGTGAACAACAAAAATAAGACTGTGTACGTCCTCAGTGCAGCGAAAAAAAAAGTCACGCCAGAAATGAGTCCAGCTTTTCTTTCTCTCTTCCTGCTAACAACCTCCAGGGCACAGTGGATTGGTTTTGTGTGTGCGTGCTAAATCTTCATGCAGACCCCCTGCTGGAGGTTTCTTCCTGTTAAAAGGGAGTTTTTCCTTCCCACTGTCGCCAAGTGCTTGCTCATAGGGGGTCGTTTTGACCGTTGGGGTTTTTCTGTAATTATTGTATGGCTTTGCCTTACAATATAAAGCGCCTTGGGGCAACTGTTTGTTGTGATTTGGCGCTATATAAATAAAATTGATTTGATTTATTTGGTAATCCTGTTTTATGGAACGGACCCCTGGTCTTGCACAGTAAAGTGTTCACGGCCTGATCACTTTGATACCTTGTTTCCAAACACCGGAAGTGTCTCGTCATAAACGGAGCCGACATGGTCCAACTACTGACTTTAGAAATGTTTACATACAGTTTTCTATCCACACCGTAACTTCTTTCGGCTCTTTAAGCTGTTACATTGCTTCAAAAACATGCCATTCACGTTGGCAGTCTGTTTATATGCATTGACCTGTGAACCGGAAGTGTTAGGAGCTTTCTGCACATGTGCACTGAGAAACTGGAAACTGGCTTATTGGTCCGACCTGCCTTCACTGCACATGTCATTTGGGACCACAGCAGCTGTCTGAGACCGAGTCACTACACCCAAAGCAATAAAAGGTAATACTGTGATTATTAACAATCAGATGACAAAGTGAAATCTCTTAAATAATTTTAAAGACAGTTTTAAGAAAAAATGTGGCTATAATCAGTGAGTTGCTACTGATGCTTTGAAATGACAGAGGCGCAGTGAATGCAGCACCACCAGCTCATCTCCGGCTGCTGTGGTGCTCTGATCGCTTCCTCCATGTTTTATTATGAATAATACTGAATTTATGTGGATATGATTGTTGTACAAAAGCTTCAGATATCTGTCGCTGAGATAGATGATGACTGGAGGCAGTTTTAAGCAGAAACGAGGTGATAATCGATGAACCACAGCTGATGCTCCAAAATGACATGTACAGTGAAGGCAGGGCGGACCAATTTTTAGGGGGGACCGTTCGGTCAGCGACAGGGGTCTGACATATAAAACACGCCTAGAATTCATAGTAAAAGTATATGTTTAAAAAATCAGGTTTATACACCCTGCAAGAAATGTAATCATTATAAATCACACATTATAAACTGTGCACAGGTGGATCGACTTCCTATCCTGCCTCCATCACACCCACATTCAACCAAATATGGTCAATGGGGAACACTTCCTGAATATTCAAGCATACCTGTAAAACCTGAAATGGGCAAACATTTTCTCCTGCCAGGAAGAGTAGGACAAAAAAGTGTCTGAAACAGAAATTGAGGTGCTTGTGTGTGATCACAGTTAGAGCTGGGTATCGATTCAAATTTCAAGAATCGATTCGATTCCAGTCAAGATTCAAGTCAATGATTTAATTCAATCGATATGGATTTTGCCGTTGGTAATGACAATTGCCTGGCTATTGACAAAGATGAGCAGCTCCAAGACATGATCCGATCGCAATCGCTCATATTGTTTGTTGCAGTATTAACAAAGTAGCAAAGAAAATGAGCTTTTTTTATAGTACAGTATGCTTATGTTCCTATAATGACACATCCTCCTGTAATCCGTCACAGCCGTGCTCTTTGCTGTTTAGTATATATTGTAAACACAATACAGCAGCACTTGCAGTTTGCGGTGTGTCGGCTTTAGCCTGCAGATTTGACTGCTGCTGTGGAAATATATCCGGTGCCGCCAACCGAATGCCCCCCCCCCCCCCCCCCCCAAAGATTGGTCCACCCTGCCTTCCCTGCGCTGCATCATTTGGGACCACAGCAGCACGTCTGAGTCTGACTCTGCACCCAAAGCTATCAAAGGGAATAATGTGATTATTAACCATCAGCTGACAAAGTAAAACCTCTTAAATCATTCTAAAGTCAGTTTTAAGCAGAAACAAGGCAATAATTGCCTCATTTTGCTACTGATGCACTGAAATGATGTAGGCACAGCAGCACGTCTGACACAAAATAATGCTGAATTTATGTGGAAATGATTGTTGTACAACCCCCTGGCAAAAATTATGGAATCACCGGCCTCGGAGGATGTTCATTCTGTTGTTTAATTTTGTAGAAAAAAAGCAGATCACAGACATGACACAAAACTAAAGTCATTTCAAATGGCAACTTTCTGGCTTTAAGAAACACTATAAGAAATCAAGAAAAAAAGATTGTGGCAGTCAGTAACGGTTACTTTTTTAGACCAAGCAAAGGAAAAAAATATGGACTCAATTCTGAGGAATAAATTATGGAATCACCCTGTAAATTTTCATCCCCAAAACTAACACCTGCATCAAATCACATCTGCTTGTTAGTCTGCATCTAAAAAGGAGTGATCACACCTTGGAGAGCTGTTGCACCAAGTGGACTGACATGAATCATGGCTCCAACACGAGAGATGTCAATTGAACAAAGGAGAGGATTATCAAACTCTTAAAAGAGGGTAAATCATCACGCAATGTTGCAAAAGATGTTGGTTGTTCACAGTCAGCTGTGTCTAAACTCTGGACCAAATACAAACAACATGGGAAGGTTGTTAAAGGCAAACATACTGGTAGACCAAGGAAGACATCAAAGTCATATTCAGCGATGAATCTCGAATCTGCATTGGGCAAGGTGATGATGCTGGAACTTTTGTTTGGTGCCGTTCCAATGAGATTTATAAAGATGACTGCCTGAAGAGAACATGTAAATTTCCACAGTCATTGATGATATGGGGCTGCATGTCAGGTAAAGGCACTGGGGAGATGGCTGTCATTGCATCATCAATAAATGCACAAGTTTACGTTGATATTTTGGACACTTTTCTGATGTTTGAGGATGATGAAATCATTTTTCAAGAAGATAATGCATCTTGTCATAGAGCAAAAACTGTGAAAACATTCCTTGCAAAAAGACACATAGGGTCAATGTCAACGAGCAGATGTGATTTGATGCAGGTGTTAGTTTTGGGGATGGAAATTTACAGGGTGATTCCATAATTTATTCCTCAGAATTGAGTGAGTCCATATTTTTTTCCTCTGCTTGGTCTAAAAAAGTAACCGTTACTGACTGCCACAATTTTTTTTTTCTTGATTTCTTATAGTGTTTCTTAAAGCCAGAAAGTTGCCATTTGAAATGACTTTAGTTTTGTGTCATGTCTGTGATCTGCTTTTTTTTCTACAAAATTAAACAACTGAATGAACATCCTCTGAGGCCGGTGATTCCATAATTTTTGCCAGGGGTTGTACAAAAGCTTCAGATACCTGTCACTGACATAGATGATGAATGGAGTGCAGTTTTAAGCAGAAATGAGGTGACAATCGGTGGATTGCAGCTGATGCACCAAAATGACGCATGCACAGTGAAGGCGGGGGTGGTGATTTTGGGGGGGGGGGTCGTTCGGCAACACCGGGTCTCACCCTGACTGGGAGTGATTGGAAACTAAATGTATGCCTCATTGTAAATAAAATGATCATCACAGAGTAACTTCTGAAAAAGTTAAAATTTCACATAATCTTAGTATTATTTTCCAAAAAGGGAAACAGACAAATTACAAAAGACAGTAGTCATTAGTCAAATTTTGGTTTTGCTCTTTGTTTCATGGGGCCTCTGTTTGTCTTGTTTTTCTGTGAGGATAATTTGTCCAGTTCTGCTACTGAATGCAAGTGGTGATAACTGAAGACTCTGAGAAAGACCTGATATTTGTGGTGTTGTGCACAATTGTGTAGTCGGCAGGAAAATTAGTGTTTGTACTTACTCTTGTCAACAGGCTGCACACGGAAGACGAGGATCATCGATGTGGTTTACAACGCCTCCAACAATGAGCTGGTCAGAACCAAGACTCTGGTCAAGAACTGCATTGTCCTCATCGACAGCCTTCCCTTCAGACAGTGGTATGAGGCTCACTAATGCCACACCTTTGGGACGCAAGAAGGGGGGCCAAACTGGTATGTAGACTCAAAAACAGTGTCCAGTGTCACTTCCTGGTGTGAATGTCTTTCTAGTGAAGATAACTTTGTCCAGTTTCTGCTACTGAATGAAAGTGGTGAAAACAGAGACTCTGAGAAAGACTCTTGCAACTTCTTAAGTTATGTGGAAGGATGATTTAATGTTTACATCCCTGTGGAAAATGCTGTAAAAAATATTTATTGCTTATTGTAACAAAGTCTTGACTGGGCTTTATGGTCTCCATAGTTGTTGATGCCCTCTGTACGTAGACTGTATTCAGTCAATCAAGAAAGAACACATTAAATCACTTGCCATATTTTCAGGAGTACACCACGCATGCTTGCCCCCCAGGGGGCAGGTATAGTGAGTTATCTGGGACGAACAGCCCGAAAATGATCACGCCCTTTTTCGTCCCGAGTGTTACTTCAAATACAGCTGTATTTTCTAAACTGCAGCAGCTACGGGTTTTCCAAGGTATTCAAAATGTTGAGAATGTCTGGAAGGGTCATAGAACATGTTTAGAAATTTTCAGAGAAAATGGCTAAAATAAGTGGGTCAGCTGATTACCGTACATTGAAAGAAAATTAACATTTGCCAAATATAGTGAAGTTTTAGTTTTGGTCATACTGTTATCAATGGAATATTGATTTAAAATGAAAAATACAAAACTTGTTTCTTTTGCAGACAGTATCTATATCTCTTAAATGTTTTAAAGCTTATCAGGGAAATTTCCCAACAGCTGATGATATAACTTATAACACCACATTACTGTTTCTTTTTCAAACACAATTGCAACAAAATCCATATATGAAGATTATGCTTAATCCGTGTTAGGATTTCTGCAGCAGTCACCTCCCTTGCATTTGCAGCCAGCAGCGGATTACAGCCACCCGAAAGTATAGCTAAAAGTGAGCTGTTACAGCTGAGGTAACACTTGGGACGAAAAAGGGAGTGGTCATTTTTGCTCTTTGCCCCTATAGAGATTTTGGTGCATATCCTTGAGTTGTTCATTGGAGTCATATTAGTCTAGAACAATTGAGTTATCATCTCCTGATGATGTGCATACATGTCTAAAGCCCCTTTCACACCGGGCTGCTCCCAGTTGCATCGTGTGTCGTCATGAGACGCCACGTGGAAGCTACCTAGTGCCGAGACAATGCAGCTTGGCGCCACAACAGCACAAGGGACGCAAACAAAAATTAAACATGTTTAATTTTTTTTCCGTCCTCTGCTCGGCGCAGAATTAAGTGGTTTCAGCGCAAGTCAGAGCAACAGGACGGTACTCAGTGTGACTGGAAGCCACACCCTCGCAATACATTACCCAACGTCAATTTGTTTCCTGTTGTGTTCTATTGTTCACGCAGTCTAAATCGTGCAGGATTGTTTTTATACCATGTATACAATGCAGTAAAAACTACACGCTCAAAAAAGAGCACAGAAAAAAAATGCTGATTGCAGCCGCAGCTTCTTCTCTCACAAATGTGTTAAATAAAATCCATGAAAGTCCTGCTCACAGACTGATTGCCAGAGACAGAACATGTCCACATGAAGTAGAATTCCAGACATCTCCACATTTGCTCACGGACGGTTTGTTCACGCACGTACACATCTTGCGGTAAAAGGAGGAAAGATAACTATAACAGAACTCAGAGTGCAGACCTGCAGCTCAGCACAAGAACAAATATAAACTAGAGGAGGAATCAAAGTGCACAGTCTGGCTGCAGTGAACTGGGCACTCTGATTCCTCTGTGCAGAGAACCTGCAGGCTGTGTTCTCACCTCCTCTCTGTCCCCTGCTGCATGCACCTGACGCAGAAAATTCCTGTCATCATGATGCAACAGGGAGCAGTTGGAAGTGGGCCTGGTGTGAAAGGGGCTTAAGATAGGTCCCAGACTGTTGTACTCTGGAAAATATGGTAATTGAAAACAAGACATTTGGGGGGGGGGGCAGATTGCTGGAACACTCAATAGTGTAGTGTTGACAGTTGTCATAATTGCAGTGATGAGCAGCGTGTTAGATCACAGCTGATTGCATAGAGCAAGTCCTTGATTGGCTGATGGATAGGAGTTGATTTGGTTACTTATGTCCTGTGTACACTGAAGCCCATTCTGCATCTAGAGTACCCCCAGCTGGCTCCACACCTCAGAGTGGAGGCTGCTGTGGTGTTACTGTGATGCACGTTCCTGATGTGGTTTTGTCCCTCTGACGAGCTTTATTCCTGCTGCTGTAGACTCCTGAGGAGGAAGAGGTTTTGAACAGGAAGAGGTCAAAGAAGACCCAGAAGAAATACGATGAGCGGAAAAAGACAGCAAAGATCAGCACCAACTTGGAGGAGCAGTTCCAGCAGGGAAAACTGCTTGGTGAGTCCAGTGTGCAGTTTTCCCACACTGCAATTATTTGTTCAGTATACATCTGGAAGTGTGCTGGGGAGGACATCCTGCTGTCCTTGTTGGGTCGGGAGTCCACAGTGTGGTTCTTCAGCTTGTTACAGACTGTTGACAGTGAGTTCTTGTGGACTGTGGGCTGATTTCTGTTACAGTCTGCAAAGCTGACCGGTTTGGGTTGTTCACTGAAACCCCGTTCCAACAATTTACCGGTTCCTCTACCGTGGCACCTTGCAGGACCAGTAATAAAAGATGTTACCCACGTTAACGTGAAGCCGCGAGAAACACTGCACCCTCTTGACTACAGAAGCTGCATATTTCATAACTTGTCACTAAATGCACTTCACATTAAAAGCATTTTAATATAAAAGCAGGGGCAGAATCACTGCAAAGCCTTTTTACTGTGGAAGTCACAAGCGTCATCATTCCGCACAGCTGTTTCCAATTTGGTGGGTGCTAGCTAAAAGCTGGCAGACTGTTTGCCAGTCTGTGTGAATGCACAGAAATTTTCCACAGTTTAGATCATCTCTCAGGAAATGATTAAGCTACATAAAGTTTCATATTCCAAAATCTTAAACCGTATTTATTGTAAATTTGATGTCTTTAGGGTTGGTTGTTGTATGTTTTAATTTGACATCTGCATTTTCCTGACCAATAAGTTATTTAATGTAGTCACCCAGTATCAGTTCAGGCCCTGATGACGCAATGAAAACCACCTCACTGCTCTCCAGGATCAGGATTAGGGGCCCTGGTTGAGTTTAAGATGCAGTAAAATTAATTTGTGTATTTCTTTCTTTTTCTTCCCCAGGCTGCATCGCCTCCAGACCCGGCCAGTGCGGCAGGGCTGACGGCTATGTCCTGGAGGGGAAGGAGCTGGAGTTCTACCTGAGGAAGATCAAAGCCAAGAAAGGCAAATAGATGTACAGCTGTTTGATACGTCAATAAAACCCAAACCACCCAGACCCGTCTGCCGTCCTCTTTCTGTCAAAGTCAGGACAGGAAAGTAGGAAAGTGCAACTCCAGAGGAATTTTGTGCATTTGTCAAACTTCACACCATATGAAGGAAAACTCATTCTGGGCTCAACATCAGCAGTGAGATATGATTAAAATTCCTTTACCGGGCTTATTGTTTTGTTTTTGGTTTTTTTTTTTTATCCATAAAATGGTGAAAAATGTTAAGTGTTTCCAAATGCCTGAGGTGAAGTCTTCATTATTTCATGGGTTAAAGTTCTCCGTCACCACAACGGATTTCCGTCATTTGGAAAATTTAACCACACATAAGCACGCGCACGTGGTGTCATGCGTGTTTTGGGGCTGAAATATGATACTCATTGTCAAAGCAACATTACATTCTGTGCTAGTGAAAACAGCAGCAATGTCAGCGTGCATGGTCCCGCACCGCGGGGGAAGGGACTGTGTACATTTTCACTCCTCTCCGCTCTGTTTCCTGCTTGCCATGAGCCACGGTCTTTCTCCTCTGTCTTCGTGGGAACATTGGCAGACACTCCAAGTAGAGCAGGGTGTGGCTTTGCATTGAGCCAATGAAGCAATGCTTCGTTCTGCTGCTTCGGTTCTTTTTTATTTCACATTATCTTAATTTTTCCCTGCTAAAACCCTAAAGAGCATATATCTGAGAGTAATATTTACCTTTTTATATTAAACTGACCTGTTATGGTCTTCTGAAACAGTTGATAGATGTACAACCCCTGGCAAAAATTATGGAATCACCGGCCTCGGAGTATGTTCATTCAGTTTAATTTTGTAGAAAAAAAGATCAGACATGACACAAAACTAAAGTCATTTCAAATGGCAACTTTCTGGCTTTAAGAAACACTATAAGAAATCTGGAAAAAAAAATTGTGGCAGTCAGTAACGGTTACTTTTTTAGACCAAGCAGAGGGGAAAAAAAAAATATGGAATCACTCAATTCTGAGGAATAAATGATGGAATAATGAAAAACGAACACTCCAACACATTACTAGTATTTTGTTGCACCACCTCTGGCTTTTATAACAGCTTGCAGTCTCTGAGGCATGGACTTAATGAGTGACAAACAGTACTCTTCATCAATATGGCTCCAACTTTCTCTGATTGCTGTTGCCAGATCAGCTTTGCAGGTTGGAGCCTTGTCATGGACCATTTTCTTCAACTTCCACCAAAGATTTTCAATTGGATTAAGATCCAAACTATTTGCAGGCCATGACATTGACCCTATGTGTCTTTTTGCAAGGAATGTTTTCACAGTTTTTGCTCTATGGCAAGATGCATTATCATCTTGAAAAATGATTTCATCATCCCCAAACATCCTTTCAATTGATGGGATAAGTGTCCAAAATATCAACGTAAATTTGTGCATTTATTGATGATGTAATGACAGCCATCTCCCCAGTGCCTTTACCTGACATGCAGCCCCATATCATCAATGACTGTGGAAATTTACATGTTCTCTTCAGGCAGTCATCTTTATAAATCTCATTGGAACGGCACCAAACAAAAGTTCCAGCATCATCACCTTGCCCAATGCAGATTCGAGATTCATCGCTGAATATGACTTTCATCCAGTCATCCACAGTCCACGATTGCTTTTCCTTAGCCCATTGTAACCTTATTTTTTTCTGTTTAGGTGTTAATGATGGCTTTCGTTTAGCTTTTCTGTATGTAAATCCCATTTCCTTTAGGCGGTTTCTTACAGTTCAGTCACAGACGTTGACTCCAGTTTCCTCCCATTCGTTCCTCATTTGTTTTGTTGTGCATTTTCATATTTTGAGACATACTGCTTTAAGTTTTCTGTCGACGCTTTGATGTCTTCCTTGGTCTACCAGTATGTTTGCCTTTAACAATCTTCCCATGTTGTTTGTATTTGGTCCAGAGTTTAGACACAGCTGACTGTGAACAACCAACAACTTTTGCAACATTGCGTGATGATTTACCCTCTTTTAAGAGTTTGATAATCCTCTCCTTTGTTTCAACTGACATCTCTCGTGTTGGAGCCATGATTCATGTCAGTCCACTTGGTGCAACAGCTCTCCAAGGTGTGATCACTCCTTTTTAGATGCAGACTAACAAGCAGATGTGATTTGATGCAGGTGTTAGTTTTGGGGATGAAAATTTACAGGGTGATTCTGTAATTTATTCCTCAGAATTGAGTGATTCCATATTTTTTTCCCTCTGCTTGGTCTAAAAAAGTAACCGTTACTGACTGCCACAATTTTTTTTCTTGATTACTTAGTGTTTCTTAAAGCCAGAAAGTTGCCATTTGAAATGACTAGTTTTGTGTCATGTCTGATGTTTTTTTACAAAATTAAACAACTGAATGAACATCCACTGAGGCCTGTGATTCCATAATTATTGCCAGGGGTTGTATTTTATAACTTAAAAATGGGACCGATGCTAACGCGTTAGCGTGTCTATGGCGTTTTCAATGTTAGCAAAGCTGTAAAAGAGTCAAATGTATTACAAATTGCGATTTTTTTTCCATTTACTTTTATTTATATAATAGCAATAACAATAATAGTAATAATAACTAGTAATGCCACAATACAGTTTTAGAGAAACAGACAAAAAGAATCTGATAAAACAAGATTAAACCAACTAACAATGAACATAAATAATAGAAATGACTTTCCTGCGAACACCTAGTGACTCTTACACCTCCACTTCATCCCTGTTTTATTTAAGTTTAAGCAGAAGACAATGGATGGATGGATGTTTTGGTCAAACCACATCTAAGCTGTGTTTTACACAAGAAAAAAAATGCAGTAAACTGCACATTTGTGTCTTTTAATGAAAATATTTAATATTACACTTTAGTCGGGCCTTCAAAAAACTTTTATGGACTCTTGCTTAATGTTGTCAAGATAGTTGCTGTAGGCATCTAAAAATGTTGATAATCAGGTAAAACCTGATAGAAATCTCTGGTGTGTCGGTGATGTATGTATGTGCAGAATAAAAACGTTACTCCAGGTGATTTGATGTTGATGTTGCGTGATAAAGGCCTTTTAATAATAACAAAGAAATAATGGCAAAACTCACATGTAAGTTAAAGAAAAAAAAAAGATTAATTGAAAAAATCAATTAATTGATTACTAAAAAGTTAGTTGCAGCCATAGTTTGTTTTATGAGAGCATTTTATCGATTAAATGTGAATAAGTCAGTTTTGAGTTTCTCAGTGCGCATGTGTTTTCAAAACAGGTGACAGTGTTACTTTGTGCACAGCAGAACAATGTCAGTTGCTTTAGGCCCTAATTTTCTATTTTGACTGTACAAACCAGTGAGACCACCCATTTGGTGCATTCACCGAACTGATCAGAAGACAAAGAATTTTTACTGGACAGTTTGAAGTGAGTTTTCTTTGTTTCAGAGGGATTCATACCCATTAAAATTCACTAGAATATACAAAATTTGACTTGCTCTTTAAAAAAAATTTCTGGGGGAGATCCCTCAGACCCCCATAATCAATAGTGTTTTTACTTGACAGTTTGAAGTGCGTTTTTGTTGCTTCAGAGGGCTTCATACCCATTAAAATTCACCAGAATATACAAAATTTGACTTCGTCTTTTAAAATTTTTCTGGGGGAGATCCCCCAAACCCCCCAGAATCAAGACTACACCCTGTCCCCCACCACCCTTTTATGTACCTTTAAGTTCAGGTTTTGCATTCTTTTTATGCTTTGTCTCTCTCCTTAGAGGCCATTTGGAAAAGATTTGTATACTGTATAATGTGTTTATTGTATTTGAGGAAAAAAACTGTGTGCCCCCACTGCACCACATTTTGGGGAATTGCTGGCATTGATTTTTGCCAGGAAAAGATTTCAGTCATAATTTATTGCTTTAACCCATGTATTACAGGGTAACATACGTCACAATCCAATGGACATCAACCTTGTTTGACCTCTACTTTGGAGACCAAACACTCAACACAGACAAAACTATTCCATTTATTAATCCTATTAGCTCAACCAGTAATTTGCACCACTTTATTACCAAAATTGGTACAACTGAAAATAATATGGCATACTTTTTCAATATGATTGGAACTTTTTTTTTTTTGACCCCTGTGTAAATACTTCATTGACCCATGTAGGTCATTAGCTCAGCTTCAGGATGCCTCCACATCTGAAAATGAATGTTACTTTTCCAGAATATGTGCAAATTTTAATGTTTTAGTTACAAAATGTACAGTAATTTTGCCTATCTGCTGCACTATTGCACCTGAATGAAATGTTCATTTCTCTACCACAAGCTGTCTCCCAAGGTGTTTCAGTACATCCAACCGGTCTTACAACTGCAGACCACGTGTAACCACACCAGCCCAGGACCTCTACATCCTGCATGTTCACCTCCAACATGGTCTAAGACCAGCCACCCGGACAGCTGCTGCAACAATCGGTTTGCAGAACCAAAGAATTTCCGCACAAACTGTCAGGCCATCTCAGAGAAGCTCAGCTGTACGCTCGTTCTCCTCGTCGGGGTCTCGACCTGACTGCAGTTCGCCTTTGTAACCGACTTGAGTGGGAAAATGCTCGCATTTGATGGTGTCTGGCTGCTGATCTTCACTGTGTGAAGCAAATGGTCACGACAGATACTGAGATTGGTGAACAATATTTGAGATAAATATCTTGTAGAAAATGTTTTAGAATTTTGTGTTCAGCTCATGAAAAATGGAAGTAAAGTGTTGCGTCAAATTTTTTTTTTTTTTTTAGTGTATGCGCCTGACTGCTTATAATCTTTATGATACACCGTAAACTAGAGCAAATGTCACGCGCCAAACCGCAGCGGTAGAGGATGCATAGGGGCGATGTTACACGTGACCCACTGGGCTGTTGTGATTGGCTGGTCTGACAAGCGTTTCGTGTAGCTGAAGGTTTCGGTGAACCTTCGCGGAGCACAACAATGTTCAAAAAGGTAAAAAAAAAAAATTTAACTTCACTTTGACGACGATTTAAAACATCTCAGCACTCTAAAATGCTTTCTGTAGCATGCTGACATTTCTTTCTCCTCATGTCTTTTTGGGACGTAACTTGCTAACTTTAGCCACATTAGCAACGGCTTTATTTTTATTAACCCATTAACTGTTCTCTACCTTAAATCTTCTACCGGAAAATTAGGGCCATTCAAAGACAGGGAAAAAAAATGGAGATTACATTTTTGAGTTTAAAGTCGCAAATATACGAGAATAAACGTGCAAATTTACAAGAAATAACACGCAAATTTGCGAGATTAAAAACATGCAAATCTGCCACAAACGCAAATTTTCGAGATTATAAACATGCAAACTTTGTGAGAAAAAAAGTAGCACATTTAACGCTCGCTGCATTAACTTAATTTAGGAAGTGGCGGCCGTGTCCATAACTCATTTCACTATTCGCACGGCAAGATTCTGGTGGAACTTACCCAAGGATTACACTGGTGCAAAAATTATTTAAATATCATACATCCTGTAAGAAAGGGCTAAGAATAGGCCTACACTGTCTTTTGATACTCTGACAATAGAAGCTTTACCATATACTGCTGTATTATGCAGTTATCTTCCTGTCAGTATTAGAACTGCTAAGACTCAAAGATTTTACAACAAAAACCTATCAGTTTTCTGTGTCTACCTGAAGTTTTACTATGTCAGTTTTAGAATAAAATGTTTAATCTTATATACTGCAACTACCATGCTTTTATACATTTATATTAATACTGTAGATATATTGTGCATATCTTATTGTAAACTGCATGTTAATATGTAATCATCCATTTCATATTGTATATTATACAAATAATGAATGTTTATGAGTTTCACCAAATTAAATATTCGTACCATTCTTTGAAAGAATGTAAAAACATTCATTATTTGTTTTATATAACGGCAAAAATAGATAATTGTCATTTGATATTTTATTAATTTATAAACAACAGAAAAGGGACTTACATTTTGGTGTTCCACTGTGATGTGTAGTCCAGTGATGCTGTGCACTGACTTTCAGACTTCCATAAAAAAAAGACTTTGTGTAGTTCCTCAGTGCAGCCAAAAATCACATCGTTTCATGTGAGCGGCTCTTCATGCATCCAGGCGGCTTACAGCAGAGTGGATTTTGTGTGTGTGTGTCGCAGCATCAGTTAACTCAGTCAAGTCATCATGTCACTGTCCCGCGTGCACACGCAACCGACTCGGTCGAGCTGTGGACCTCTTCAGTGCAGTGAAAAAAAAGTCACGTCAGAAATGAGTCCAGGTTTTTTTTCTCTTCCTGCTAACAGACAGCACAGTGGATTTGTTTTGTGTGTGTGTGTGTATTTCTTACAAGAATTAGCAGTGTCAGCTCAAATTATACTCAACAAAAATATAAACACAACACTTTTGGTTTTGCTCCCATTTTATATGAGATGAACTCAAAGATCTAAACCTTTTTCCACATACACAATATCACCATTTCCCTCAAATATTGTTCACAAACCAGTCTAAATCTGTGATAGTGAGCACTTCTCATTTGCTGAGATAATCCATCCCACCTCACAGGTGTGCCATATCAAGATGCTGATTAGACACCATGATTAGTGCACAGGTGTGCCTTAGACTGCCCACAATAAAAGGCCACTCTGAAAGGTGCAGTTTTGTTTTATTGAGGGGGGATACCAGTCAGTATCTGGTGTGACCACCATTTGCCTCATGCAGTGCAACACATCTCCTTCGCATAGAGTTGATCATGTTGTCAGTTGTGGCCTGTGGAATGTTGGTCCACTCCTCTGCGAAGTTGCTGGATATTGGCAGGAACTGGTACACGCTGTCGTATACGCCAGTCCAGAGCATCCCAAACATGCTCAATTGGTGACATGTCCAGTAAGTATGCCGGCCATGCAAGAACTGGGACATTTTCAGCTTCCAAGAATTGTGTACAGATCCTTGCAACATGGGGCCGTGCATTATCCTGCTGCAACATGAGGTGATGTTCTTGGATGTATGGCACAACAATGGGCCTCAGGATCTCGTCACGGTATCTCTGTGCATTCAAAATGCCATCAATAAAATGCACCTGTGTTCTTCGTCCATAACAGACGCCTGCCCATACCATAACCCCACCGCCACCATGGGCCACTCGATCCACAACATTGACATCAGAAAACTGCTCACCCACACGACGCCACACACGCTGTCTGCCATCTGCCCTGGACAGTGTGAACCGGGATTCATCCGTGAAGAGAACACCTCTCCAACGTGCCAAACGCCAGCGAATGTGAGCATTTGCCCACTCAAGTCCGTTACGACGACGAACTGGAGTCAGGTCGAGACCCCGATGAGGACGACGAGCATGCAGATGAGCTTCCCTGAGACGGTTTCTGACAGTTTGTGCAGAAATTCTTTGGTTATGCAAACCGATTGTTTCAGCAGCTGTCCGAGTGGCTGGTCTCAGACGATCTTTGAGGTGAACATGCTGGATGTGGAGGTCCTGGGCTGGTGTGGTTACACGTGGTCTGCGGTTGTGAGGCTGGTTGGATGTACTGCCAAATTCTCTGAAACGCCTTTGGAGACGGCTTATGGTAGAGAAATGAACATTCAATACACGAGCAACAGCTCTGGTTGACATTCCTGCTTGTCAGCATGCCAACTGCATGCTCCCTCAAATCTTGCGATATCTGTGGCATTGTGCTGTGTGATAAAACTGCACCTTTCAGAGTGGCCTTTTATTGTGGGCAGTCTAAGGCACACCTGTGCACTAATCATGGTGTCTAATCAGCATCTTGATATGGCACACCTGTGAGGTGGGATGGATTATCTCAGCAAAGGAGAAGTGCTCACTATCACAGATTTAGACTGGTTTGTGAACAATATTTGAGGGAAATGGTGATATTGTGTATGTGGAAAAAGTTTTAGATCTTTGAGTTCATCTCATACAAAATGGGAGCAAAACCAAAAGTGTTGCGTTTATATTTTTGTTGAGTGTATGTCTCGAGAGTTGTGTTCCACTCGAGCACATAAACACACAACCTGGTCGGTGCTTGTGCGTGTGTGAACAACAAAAATAAGACTGTGTACGTCCTCAGTGCAGCGAAAAAAAAAGTCACGCCAGAAATGAGTCCAGCTTTTCTTTCTCTCTTCCTGCTAACAACCTCCAGGTGGCACAGTGGATTGGTTTTGTGTGTGCGTGCTAAATCTTCATGCAGACCCCCTGCTGGAGGTTTCTTCCTGTTAAAAGGGAGTTTTTCCTTCCCACTGTCGCCAAGTGCTTGCTCATAGGGGGTCGTTTTGACCGTTGGGGTTTTTCTGTAATTATTGTATGGCTTTGCCTTACAATATAAAGCGCCTTGGGGCAACTGTTTGTTGTGATTTGGCGCTATATAAATAAAATTGATTTGATTTATTTGGTAATCCTGTTTTATGGAACGGACCCCTGGTCTTGCACAGTAAAGTGTTCACGGCCTGATCACTTTGATACCTTGTTTCCAAACACCGGAAGTGTCTCGTCATAAAACGGAGCCGACATGGTCCAACTACTGACTTTAGAAATGTTTACATACAGTTTTCTATCCACACCGTAACTTCTTTCGGCTCTTTAAGCTGTTACATTGCTTCAAAAACATGCCATTCACGTTGGCAGTCTGTTTATATGCATTGACCTGTGAACCGGAAGTGTTAGGAGCTTTCTGCACATGTGCACTGAGAAACTGGAAACTGGCTTATTGGTCCGACCTGCCTTCACTGCACATGTCATTTGGGACCACAGCAGCTGTCTGAGACCGAGTCACTACACCCAAAGCAATAAAAGGTAATACTGTGATTATTAACAATCAGATGACAAAGTGAAATCTCTTAAATAATTTTAAAGACAGTTTTAAGAAAAAATGTGGCTATAATCAGTGAGTTGCTACTGATGCTTTGAAATGACAGAGGCGCAGTGAATGCAGCACCACCAGCTCATCTCCGGCTGCTGTGGTGCTCTGATCGCTTCCTCCATGTTTTATTATGAAATAATACTGAATTTATGTGGATATGATTGTTGTACAAAAGCTTCAGATATCTGTCGCTGAGATAGATGATGACTGGAGGCAGTTTTAAGCAGAAACGAGGTGATAATCGATGAACCACAGCTGATGCTCCAAAATGACATGTACAGTGAAGGCAGGGCGGACCAATTTTTAGGGGGGGACCGTTCGGTCAGCGACAGGGGTCTGACATATAAAACACCGCCTAGAATTCATAGTAAAAGTATATGTTTAAAAAATCAGGTTTATACACACCTGCAAGAAATGTAATCATTATAAATCACACATTATAAACTGTGCACAGGTGGATCGACTTCCTATCCTGCCTCCATCACACCCACATTCAACCAAATATGGTCAATGGGGAACACTTCCTGAATATTCAAGCATACCTGTAAAACCTGAAATGGGCAAACATTTTCTCCTGCCAGGAAGAGTAGGACAAAAAAAGTGTCTGAAACAGAAATTGAGGTGCTTGTGTGTGATCACAGTTAGAGCTGGGTATCGATTCAAATTTCAAGAATCGATTCGATTCCAGTCAAGATTCAGAGTCAATGATTTTAATTCAATCCGATATGGATATGGGTTAGTGTTATTAAACCCGTTTTTTGAGCTGTTACATGATTGTCTAGTTATGCAACATATTAATACTACTTCACATGGCCCACAAAATACAGGCAATAGTGTTTCAGAGAGTTATAAATTTAAAAATTTTCTGGGGGATAACGATCCTGGTCTCCCCTACAAAACTCTCGTCTGCACCACTCGCTACATGTGTGTGTATATATGTATATATGTATATATATATGTGTGTGTGTGTGTGTATATATATATATATATATATATATGGGAATTAAAATAAGAATGATTTAAAATCGCAAATCGATCTTTTCAACTCGGCACTGAAATTTTCATTTTAGGTGCATGTCCACTGTGAGAGACATAATCCCCCCCCCCCCCCCCCCCCCCAAAAAAAAAAATCCGGAAATCACAATGTATGATTTTTTAAAATAATTTATTTGCATGTTGCTGCTGCAAATAAGTATTTCAACACCTGCCAATCAGCAAAAATTCTGGCCCTCAAAGACCTGTTAGTCCGCCTCTAAAAAGTCCACCTCCACTCCACTTATTATTCCAAATTAGAAGCACCTATTTGAGGTCGTTAGCTGCATAAAGACACCTGTCCACCCCACACAATCAGTAAGACTCCAACTACTAACATGGCTAAGACCAAAGAGTTGTCCAAAGACACCAGAGACAAAATTGTAGACCTCCACAAGGCTGGAAAAGGCTATGGGGCAACTGCCAAGCAGCTTGGTGAAAAAAGATCCAACTGTTGGAGCAATTATTAGAAAATGGAAGAAGCTAAACATGGCTGTCAATCTCCCTTGGACTGGGGCTCCATGCAATATCCCACCTCGTGGCATATCAATGATCCTAAGAAAGGTGAGGAATCAGCCCAGAACTGCACGGGAGGAGCTGGTCAATGACCTGAAGAGAGCTGGCACCACTGTTTCCAAGGTTACTGTGGGTAATACACTAAGACGTCATGGGTTAACATCATGCATGGCACGGAAGGTTCCCATGCTTAAATCAGCACATGTCCAGGCCCGTCTTAAGTTTGCCCATGACCATTTGGATGATCCAGAGGAGTCATGGGAGAAAGTTATGTGGTCAGATGAAACCAGAATAGAACTTTTGGTCGTAATTCCACTCGCCGTGTTTGGAGGATGATGAATGCTGAGTACCATCCCAAAAACACCGTCCCTACTGTGAAGCATGGGGGTGGAAGCATCATGCTTTGGGAGTGTTTGTCTGCACATGGGACAGGACGACTGCACTGTATTAAGGAGAGGATGACCGGGGCCATGTATTGGGAGATTTTGGGGAACAACCTCCTTCCCTCAGTTAGAGCATTGAAGATGGGTCGTGGATGGGTCTTCCAACGTGACAATGATCCGAAGCACACAGCCAGGATAACCAAGGAGGGGCTCCGTAAGAAGCATATCAAGGTTCTGGAGTGGCCTAGCCAGTCTCCAGACGTAAACCCAATAGAAAATCTTTGGAGGGAGCTCAAACTCCGTGTTTTGATTTCTGGATTTTTTTTTTTTTTTTTTTTAGATTGTCTCTCACAGTGGACATGCACCTAAGATAAAAAAAATTCAGACCCCTCCATGATTTCTAAGTGGGAGAACCTGCAAAATGGCAGGGTGTTCAAATACTTAGTTTCCTCACTGTAACTTTAAGAAGCTCACCGCAAGAACTAGCATGAAACTTTCCAAATAACAGAATCGCTAGGTTATTTATTGTTAAAGCTGTCCCAGAATCCTTTGTGCTGCTGTGACATCACTACACTGCTACAGTCTTTATTAAGATAAAATCTCTCCTCATAACCTTTGAGTTGTGAAAATAACATGGGCTCATTTTAAATATATAATATTGCAGGAGGGTAAAGTTTAGTTTTATTGCCAGTATAGTCAAATGGTGGCGATAATGCCATTGTGTTTCCACTAATACATTTGTGTTTCAGTAGCCGGGTTGTGCTGATAACATATTAAACATGAGCTATGATGGAAGATCTCAGTCGGATTATATGTGTAATAATTGTAAATTGTGATAAACTCCTGACAGTTTTGGCCACTTTTTTTGTCATTTTTAAAGCATTGAGATAAAATGCTGTTATTTACCACAGTTTTGGACATTATTATAGGACATTATTTGAAACAAGTTAACCTCTCATTATGTACATGAATGCTAAAATATGAAGGAAAAAATTAATTCAACACTTATGACATCACAAAGATTTGTAACCGCTGCGTTCAACCTGCTTTAATCAGATACGACCCACGAATGATCCACAGGAGGGAACGCCACATTCTGTTCCGATATTTCCACTCGTCTTCATGTTTGCTTTATTGATTTACATTTACGGTCATTTTACAGAATTTTTTAAAAAACGTTTAAGTATCCGCTCTGAATCATTGTACTGTCTTCAAGTGGTGACTTTTTTAAAGAACAGTATGAGAATGAATAAATTATTGATAGATGTTTTTTGGGCACTGAAATCACTCTTGTTTTTAATGAATTTGACTCGTGCAGAAATTATCCAGTTTCGTGGGGGTGTCGGTCGCATTTGTTTTTGTTTTTTACATTAAAGAGAAACCTTTCTTTTTGAATTTCCATGCAGAAGCCTGGTTTACTTACAGTATTTATTGTGTTATTTGATGTCTATAAAATATTCACCGTTGAGATGTTTTTGTTCAATTATAGTTGTTAAATAGTGTGACTGTATCTTTGAACACCACAGCAGCCCGCTGGAGAAGGTTTAAAGATTTATATAAGTTAAAGAGCTGAGCTGTTAAAATCCGGTCCAGTTAGGAGGAGCAGCCGTCGTCGTTTCCCAGAACAGTGCACGTTGATGATGATGTGCTTTTGTGTGCACGCAGGTGATCAGAGCTGGCGTGTTGTCCGGGATCCGCCTGCAGAGCTTCGGCACTGCTGCAGCCGCCGTCAGTGGGCAAAGGGCATCCGTCGGCTACTCCTATGGTAGGTAGGATGCAGAGCTGACGGCCTCCCGTTGGTGTCGCTGTTGTTCCAAGAGGATTTTGATGAATATCGCTTTGGCTGACAGAGCTCACGGACCAGCAGAAGGAGTTCCAGCAGCTGGCCAGAAAGTTTGCACGAGAAGAGATCATCCCTGTCGCAGCAGTGTATGACAGAAGTGGTGAAGTGAGTCAAAAGCTCCAGAGAGTGTTTAAAATATTAAAGTTTAATCTCAGATTGAGCACGTAGAACCTGCTGTGAGGATGTTCCTCATGATGCAGAAAAATCACTCCTCTACTGCCTGAGAATGTCAAACAGCTTCCACACTTTCTTCCTGTCTGTTGACACGTCTGTTGATTTGAAGATGTGAGTTTTGTAGTGAAAAAATTTCTTCTTTATCTTCATAATTGTCTCCTACAGAACAGACAGTGGGGTCGATTCTGGAGCTTTCTGTGTGAAACTCCTGAGGGCAATAACTTATTTTGTGAACTGCCTGATTGTCACTGACCTTGGTGTGGGTGTTAGGTGTATTGACCCCAAGAAGCCTCTTGACCTTGGAATCAAAGGTCAAGGTGAATAGTTCATACTTTGTAAATAAGGGTTGCATTTCTGCAGCACGTTTCCATCCACCAGATACTCCCAATTATTGACAATGATGCCTCATGTTTAAAAAGTTTGTGAATACAATAACATCTTTTTTTTTAACTGCCTTATTGGCACCAAACTTGTACATTGTACTGATGCATTGACTGCAAGAAGCCTATTGGCTTTTGAGTCAAAGGTCAAGGTCACGAGCATGTACTTTGTAAATAAAAAAAAAAAAGCATTGAGTGCAATAACTTCTTTTGTAACTGGTTTAGGTTTCTCTCTGTGGGCAGGACTGTTAGAGAGCAGTCTGAGATGTGAATGGGCGACCAAACACGCAAACGAGTGACAGTTGGTATCTCACATAAGTGTCCACTCGCAGCTGAACACAAATGACACATTTGCACACAAAGTGTTCAGCTCTTATTATCCATGTGTGTAGACTGTGGAAATCCCCACAATAATGGAAAAATAAAATAAATACTAATAAAACAATAATAATAAAGCTTACAGTGCCCTCACTGGTTTGCAGAATAATGTCCTGCAACATCTACTGTCCTGTCGTCCACGTCCAGTATATAATCCACAGCTTATATAAATGGTAAATGGACTGCATTTATATCACACTTTTACATCTGCATCAGATGCTCAAAGTGCTTTACAATAATGGCTCACATTCACCTCAATGTCAGGGAGCTGCTATAAAAGGTGCTCACTACACACCAGGAGCAACTAGCATTAAGGACCTTGGCCAAGGGCCCTTAATGATTTTCCGGTCAGGCTGGGATTTGAATGGAGGATTCTCTGGTCTCAAGCCCAACGCCTTAACCACTAGACCATCATCTCCCCTATATGATCCTTTTGTAC
Organism: Thalassophryne amazonica; assembly: GCF_902500255.1. Lineage (NCBI taxonomy): Eukaryota > Metazoa > Chordata > Actinopteri > Batrachoidiformes > Batrachoididae > Thalassophryne > Thalassophryne amazonica. The sequence continues at coordinate 4,591,622 of NC_047114.1, forward strand.
CCGGTTCAAGATTTGAGCACAGCGATCTTTCACACGCTGGACCAGTGTAACCTAGTGTTAAAAATGAGATTAAAAACTATATTCATAAACACTTGGTTAAAAATCACAACAGCAAAATAGTGATAAATAATACTGAAATATAAGTTCATAAATATGTTGACATAAATATGCTAAAAAGAGTTAAAAAGTTGTAAAATTAAATTAAAATGTTTTGATTGAAACACTGAGCAACCAATAGCAGTTAAGTCTGATGTGATATTAGCCAATAAGGTCAAAGTTGAGCCACGGGGCATTGCGCATCGTTGCGCCTTGCTCAGTCTCTCATCAGACGCTGACCAGAGAACTCCCTGCTTGTGTTGTTGTGAAAGCTAATGTGTGGAAATCGGCATTCTTCCATTGATACAGTTAGTGATTGATATTGAAGTGCTGAGTGCCCACGGAAGCCTCTGGAGACCCCGTAGCCTTGTTAGCACATTGTGCCCTGTATTGGTCAGGTTTTATGGTTTGGATCAAAGTTTGAATTGCAGACGTGCAAGGGAAGAACGGATCAACATTTCCACTACTGGATGGCAAGCCCCAGCCCAAAGAGTCAAACGAACTGGTAGCTTGTAGCCCTACTGGTTACAAACACATTGAACACTGAATAAACATCTAAAGAACATTTATAAGACTACAACAGACATTGAAAAAGGACTATACCCGGGTATAATTTATTTTATTTTGGGTATGGTTTATTTTATTTTGGGTAAAGCGCGCTCTCTTTTATTTTTGACATTGTATTGTTATTACACGTGAGTTCATTGACAAGCATTTTCAGTATAAATATTTCTTCACTTTAAATCAAAGTGTTGTTCATGTCTTATGTTGATGCACCCCTTGGCTCTTACAAATCTATAATCTGTCTGATCAGGCCAATTTCTCCCTTTCCTGCTGGTACATACCGTAGAGGTAACTATATTGCCACATCTGAATACTACAAAAAGGGTCAAGAAAGCACCTTAAGTGCTACACCAGTCTTTTCTCCGTGACCCAGTGATGTCCAGCAGCTCTTCAGGGGAGTGCGTCCTTCAATTTGTTTTGATTTATTCTGCAATAACACTGTACGTCCCTTCAGCTGTTCCCTTGTCTTTTTTCATTCTGGGTCTCCACAGCAGATCCGAGGAGGATGTGGATGTTGATTTGGCACAGATGCGTCCTCCTGCATTTTGGCTATGATGGACATAGCACGTCACATTTCTACAGCACGGCATTTAGCTGAAAGATTTTCCCGGTTTAAAGACACGTGTGCGCTGTTGGAGCTGGATATGAGTAGTGTGTCATATAATGAAAGCATGTCCTCATATTTCCTCACTGTTTGTGGGGCCCTCACGATGGGCACATCAAAGAACCCCCACCGCATGTCCTCAGGGGGTTGGCGGGGGGGGGCAGAGAGAGAAGATTAAAAACCATACAGTGCTATTCTTCTGCCAAATTGTGTGCCTCAATAAAAACAAACAAACAACAACAACAAAAAAAACAATAAATGCATAAGTCCTGATGTCCACTGCAACTGTGGCCAGACTGTCAGCGGCTTGGCCACTTCCAGAAGCATCTGGTCCCCACTGATCATCTCTGCTATTGTGGCATCCCCCCCCCCAGCTCATTCATACACACACACATATATGTGTGTGTGTGTGTGTGTATTGGAGTGCAATATTTTCTTTCATAATTGCCTGATTGTGTGTTATTCATTGCAAGTCCAAGAAGTCTGTTGATTTTTGGAGTCAAAAAGTCAAAGGTTTAAAAGAAAATCAGTGAACTCTACTTTGTAAACACCTTCTTGAGAAAAGCATCACTTGCCGATGGTAATCTTATCATTGTTTGCTCAGGGCGTCATCGATTTGTGCAGACGATGTACCTGCAGTGTGTACGTGTGTTGTGAACCCTCTTATGTCAGATACGTCGAGTGTTGTGCTCTTTAATTAAATAAAAGCACAGCAACGGTTTTGCTGGTCCTAAGCGGGTCACTTTGTTGTGACTGGTGATGTCAGCGTGCCAGCTCTGCGCTGGAGCACACGGTCACCTCATTTCTGGACGCCACATGAATGCAAATGGTGATTTAGAGGACATGAGCAAAGACACCATCACTGCGCTGTATGTCAAGTGGAACTTTCTGATAAACAGTCTTTACCTTAAACTGTTGATTTTTATATTCTGTTCATAAATATTCTTGAAAACAGCGAAAAAATAAATATAATAAAAAAAAAAATCCATCATTTAAACTACTTTTATGCCTCAAGAAGGAAAGTTTTGTGCATTTGCTTCTCAAACCATCTGTTATACTTTTTCAGTTTTTCCAGAGAGTTGGTTGTATCTTGTGCATGAAACAGAATTCATTTTGTTCTGAAGGATGAAAAATATTACTTTGTCTGACGTGTTGTTTTTGCAGTATCCCGTCCCGCTCATTAAGAAAGCCTGGGAGCTCGGCCTGATAAACACTCACATTCCAGAGGAATGCGGTGCGTTATTTATTTATTTATTTTTTGTTTGACTATTTCAGCGTTAACCCGCCCCTGTTTTAAATGTCGCGTGCCGTTTGTCGCGGTGTCTCCAGGGGGAATGGGCTTGTCCATTTTTGATGCCTGTCTGATCACAGAAGAGCTGGCTTACGGATGCACAGGAGTGCAGACGGCTATCGAGGCAAACTCTCTCGGAGTAAGTTCATTAACTCTGAATAACTTGAAATCATTTAAAGATTTCTCTCTGAATTCATCATCGTTTGTGTGTCATGATAGGTCTGTATTTTATGATCCACTTATCATGTATGATAAACAGGGTTCCCGGGCAATGCCCTGTGTGACATTTCATTGACATTTTAGGATTGATTCAGGTCTTCCCCTATAATGGTGCAGAACCCCTCAGCCAGTCCAGAAATATATCTATTTTTTAATAACGCCAGTAAAACATAAACCCAGTAAGTCCCTTCGGCTGCTCCCTTGTTTGCACTCGGGGTCGCCACAGGAAATCCAAGGTGGATCTGCATGTTAAATTGGTACAGGTTTTACGCCAGATGCCCTTCCTGACGCATCTCCACATTACATAGAGAAATGTGTAGTAAAACATAAACCCAAATATACATTAATCTGAAAATCAATAATTACGCTGGTGCAGCTGTAATCAGTGGTGCAGCGCTGTGACTGATAAGTCAAAATAAATACTTATTGAAATGTTATAACTGCTGGTATGCATGGGAGGTTTCTGGACAACCTCTCAGCGGACGCTGGGCCAATCTGCTGGAGACTTGGCACGGGAGTTTGCCTGGGGCTGGAGCAGTGCATACTTAATTATCGTCCCCATCGGCCTTCAGCCCTAAAAGTTATTGGGCTCTGACAAAACCCACTTTTCCCCTGTGGGACCCAGCTCAGACACATTTGGCACGCTGGTTCGGCTGTGTACGGGCAGGTACATGCCTGAATTAGGGCTCAATCAAGACAGAACCCTAAAAGTTATTGGGGTGAGAAAATCTACCTCATCCAAAAAGGAAAGGTTTTCAACCTATCCAGTGTTTCTACAACATTCTATGGTGAAAATACAAACAGTATTTATCTGTAAATCTTGGTTTCTTATCCACAGTATCATGAGTGTCAGTCTCTGCCAACTGTGTGAAGTATTTCTACAAGTCACAGATTTGTTTCATGAGAAATTGTTCAGTATCCACCAGTAACCTTTTGTTAGGACAATGGCTAAACCATGTCTTTCTGAAAAAAACAAATTTACACATTAAGACCCCCCGCAGGTTTTTCTGGTTGGCACCTAACATCTGACTTAGAGCCGGTGCAGACCAAAGGAATCCGACTGTTTAATTAAAACAAAAATACCCTGGTGGTCATGTGAATGGATGAACCGTGATTCTGTCGTGAGGCAGCTTTTTGGGTTGCCAACTCATTTAAGTCATAATGATTAACTAATTACAGCCATGAGCCACACAAGTTAAACATGTAAAACTGTAAAAGAAAAAAAAAAAGAAGAAAAATCTTAACTTTTTTTAATTTTGTCATCTAAATTTTAACTTTAAAGGAACAGGTTTGAAAATGACGCAGTAACACGGCGACATACCACTGATGATCCACTGCTGTCGAAGTGCTTCTGTCGGTTATGTTTAAGTTGTGTTTCTGTCGCCCAGCAAATGCCCGTTATCATCGCTGGTAATGACACACAGAAGAAGAAGTATCTGGGGAGGATGACCGAGGAGCCTCTGATGTGTGTAAGTATTTCATGTTACAAACACAGACTTTCACTCCTGGGTGTGATTTTAGTGTTTTGTTTTTGTTTTTGTTTTTTTTTTTCTTTTAATTTTGCAGGATGTTTTTTGGATTTTCAGAGTACTGAGCAGGTATTTGGTTTCTTTTATCTCTTCATTTCAACTATTTTTCCACCAAAAAAGTCCAACATTCCAATAGATTTCAAAACTGAATAAAATGGCAAATCTTTGCATTTGTGAAGCCTGAACTAGCCAAAGTTTGGCCTTTTTTTTAAATATTATTTTTAAATGACTTTAGTCAAATAGTTGATGCTCCTCACAGCCTCAGATGTAAGAGGCTGGCATCAGAATATTTGGGGAAAAACCGCATTATAGATGATGTGTTTGGGCAGTTTCAGGAGACTGTCACATCCATTCCTGCTTTCAGTGATCCTGCTGTGATCCAGCTGTCCCAAAGTCTTCCTGTTCCCAATAAGATGAAGGAATAATGGACAAATCATCCTGCTTTGGGACAGCGTGATCACAGCAGGACCACTGCAAGTGGAAACGGACGTGACAGTCTCATGGAATTGCCCAGTTACAGTTTCCGTACACAGCAAAACTTGTCTAAACAGTCATCGTATAAAGCAGTTATTCACATTCACTGGACAAAAGCCCCAGTGCTTTTGTATTGTTTTCCATGTAATAAACACCATATATAATGGATTAGTGCTCACATTGGACACAACATCCCGCTCCATTGTAATGTATTTTCATCAAAAAACCCTCACATGTACCGACAGAGCAGTCTGGATGTGCACAGTAACAGAGGTACAAAATCAAGTTTCGTCCTGACACTCGCCAGTTCAAGGAAAGTGGGTACCGTATTCCTGTGATTAAAAAAAAAAGCCTGTCCGTTTATTTTTTCAAATTGTGCTCCGACCCGGCACCTAAACGAGGCGGGGCGTAATTCAAGGCTGGCGATTATTAACAAAATGCTGTTTGCTGCCTGCACTGAAATATGGTGTTAAGCTTCGCACATATCTCTGGGTGTTACAAACCAAAGATAACTGCTTTAGATCAGAGCCCTCTGTGGGGTTGCGAACCCTCCCTGGAGCCTGACGTGCATGTGCTTTAACAACAGAGATTGTCAGGGCTGTGATTGGTCACTTTTCTGGTTTCACGCCTTCCTCTCCTGTCATATTTTAAAAGTCTTCGGCTGTAAGGTATCACTCCGCAGTGGACTTGGAAAAAAGAGTGACTGGACCAAATGGAATCTTTTTAATGCACATAAAGTCCAGCACTTATTTAAGGCAGGCATTTCTTTTTTTCAGACAAAGTTTTGACCCGGTCATTAAATGAGACAGGTCCTTATCCAAGGTCAGGCTTTAATCAAGGAAATACATGAGCCTAATTAGTGCGGTAGATTCCATGTAGATCGTTCGGTGCCTCCTGACTGTAACTAATCTGTTACATACATATAACAGATTTGGTCAGTTATATGTATGTAAATGATTTGGTCAGTTTTATACATATAATGGATTTCAATTATAGTAACGGACAAAATTCGCTGGTCCACCTGAGTCCATTATATGTGAGTTTTTCTGTACCGTATTTTCCAGAGTGCAAGTCACATTTGTTTTTTTCGTTGTTTTTTATTGGGGTTTTTTTGTTGTTGTTTTTTTTTTACTAGTTTGGGAGGTCCTGCAACTTATACTCGGGTGCGACTTATGTATTGAAAATTATGCATTTGTTATTCCAAATAATAATTACAATGATGATTTATGTCGGACTTTCAAGGAACCAAAGCATTAAACAAAATAAACTCCAGTAATAAAGGAATAAATGGCACTAATAAAAAGTGCACTACAACACTGAACAAAAGTCCGAAATTAAAGAGCTGAGACCTAAATATGGGTTTTTCTTCTTCAAGAGACATGTTTTAACAGGTCCATTTATAGTCCGGTACAGTCTTTACTCTGGAAAGTATATTGTATATTTAAAAATCCATTACACTTGCCTAGTTTTAATGGTCCAAGTTTCACCTCAACACATCTCGGTTGATTTCCCCAAGCAGGTCTTTTGTGGTCATGTTTGGCACCAAGTCTTCCTAAGCAGGAACTCTGCACAAGTTGTATTTATTTATTTATTTATTTATTTAATACTTTTCTCCTGGAACTCTGTCAAACTCCCAAACACCATTCCCAACCTCCAGTCGTATTGGGACAGCCGTGGGTAATCCTGGTATAACGCCCGGTGAACACCTACTTAATTCAGGTTAGTTTGAAGTGACCTTTTCCGTCTTCAGTGTGAAAATTGGACATCTGGTAGCTGCAGGCCTCCACTGAGCTCAGAGTCCAATTAAAGTTGTGCTGAGTTGCTCTTCCAGGAAAACTCTGTGCCAACCTGGGACAGGTGTGAGAGCCGCTTTAGACTCTCAACATCGCAGCAGGACTCATTAACATCTTTGTGTCATTTTGACAGGCGTACTGCGTCACAGAGCCCGGGGCCGGCTCGGACGTTGCCGGCATCAAGACTCGAGCAGAGAGGAAAGGTAACGAATACGTTGTTAACGGGCAGAAGATGTGGATCACCAATGGTGGCAGAGCCAACTGGTGTGTTGTCGCTACTTCTGACAGATGTTACAAGCAGAAACTCATGTGCTCTCCTGGAACCGTTTTCATCTTTAACCACCTGCCTTCTAGGTACTTCCTGCTGACCCGCACTGACCCGGATCCTAAATGTTCAGCAAGCAAAGCCTTTACTGGCTTCATTGTTGAGGCTGACACTCCAGGAATTCAAGTAGGACGCAAGGTAAAGAAAGTGAGACATTCGTATTGAAACCCTGACAGCAGTTCCATACAGAGGTGGAAGTAGAACAGATCTGGTTCCACATTATTAGGAAAATCCTGTTAGAGTTCCTTCCAGCTGAAGGTCAAACACAGGAACCTGAATGCTGTTAGTGCTGAGTTGACGTTTTTCTACTTTTAAACATTAGCAGCTCTAGTTTTAAATAAAGCGCCTCATAAATATTGTGCTTTTACGACCATGTGTCTGTGAGGTCCGTCCGGTTCACAGTCTGTGATCCGAGTCATTAGCGTGTGTCCGTGTGACGTCTCTGTACTTGTAGGAGATGAACATGGGTCAGAGGTGCTCTGATACCAGAGGCATCACCTTTGAGGACGTGAGGATCCCGAAGGAGAACGTCTTGATTGGAGAAGGTGCCGGATTCAAAATTGCCATGGGAGCCTTTGATAAGACCAGACCACCAGTAAGTCAACAACATTTAAACACTCGCGTATCTAAAATGACTCCACAGATGCTCATGCATGTGTGTGTGTATGTGTGTGTGTGTATATACACACACAAAGCATATAAGTGGAAATTAGAAAAAATAAAACAGAAGCTCCCCAAAACCACAATGTAAATCTGCAAAAATGCAGATTCTTTTTTTTTTTAACCCCCAGGGCCTGTGTCCATATAATCCACCCCCCTCCTCCCAGGCAGAAACATGCTGACAAGATGGGGACCACTACATCGTAGCATTTTCAGAAAAAAGAGTGCATTTCTATCGCAACATTAAATGATAAGCTTACAAAAGTGTGCGGTGATAAAAGCACTCGCCCTCAAAAGCACTCTGACAAGCTTTTTTTTGTTGTTGTTGTTCTTTGTGTAGGGGTGAACAGGATAATGTGTATATAGTGATAGTCTGTATAAATTTGCCCTGAGGTTTAGATTGTCTAAACCAGCTTATCGGAAGACCAGGCTTCGACATCATCACCCTGTGGCAGCAAATTGTCTGGAAAGCATGAGCGGTTATTTTGAAATGATGAAAATGTCACAAAATTGCACCTGCGAAATGCAGGCAGTGAGTGAGCCGTAAATGGTAATTTGCAAACTGTTGTGTGAAAGTGGTTGTAATCTTTTGTCACCTGAGAATGAGGAATGTGAAAGAATGCATGCAGCGCAAACATGAGATACATTTGAGAACAGAAGAAAAACTTACTCTAAAAATCAGGTCCTTTTTCACTTTGTGCAGCTTGATTTTATTTGATTTTGTGAAAGTGTTTTTGAAGGATTTGAGTTACTTTTATTGGTGGTGATTTGAGTTTGTCAACAGTAGATTAAACTTTATTCTTTGTAGTGTGTTTTTTGTATCTGAGGATGCTTTTGTGATATTTGCTGATGTCCTCCTGCAGGTGGCTGCAGGAGCAACAGGTTTGGCACAGAGAGCGCTTGAGGAAGCGACCAACTATGCCATGGAGAGGAAAACCTTCGGCAGAGTTCTTGCTGAGGTTTGCTCACATATTCAATTCACTTCATTTATAGAGCGCTAAATCACAACATAAGTCACCCAAAGGTGCTTCACAAAGGTCTAACTTCACCCCCCCGAGCAAGCATATAGACAACAGTGGTCAGGAAAAACTTCCTTGGGTATAATTTGAGAAAGAAACCTTAAGCAGACCAGATTTAGAAGGGTGACCATCTGCTTAAATGTTAGTAGCAAAACCTTAAAATCTGACCTCGCAGGGATGGGAGGCCAAAATTTGGGTCCTATGCTCAATCTTTCTTCTTCTAGTCAGAAGTCTACCAGCAGTTTTGGGAACCAAATGGAGCCCTCTAATGCTGGACTGCAGTAAGCCATTCAATAGGACATTGTAGTAATCCAGTCCAGAAGAGACAAAGGCATGAATCAGAGTCTCTGCATCAGCCATTGGCAGGATAGGACGAATCCTTGCAATATGATGGAGTTAGAACAAAGCAGTCCTAGTGAGTTCTCTAAAATATAGGTCAAAGGACAGTGTGGGATCGAAGATCACCCCAAGGTTCCTCACTTCACTGCTGTGATGAATGACACACAAGTCCAAGGTGTTAAGATTATCTGGTCAAATTGATGCCTGTCTCTCACAGGACCAATGACCTTTAGGGTACATCATGCTATTATGCTTTTTTTTTTAATCGTAGAATGTACTTTTACCCTGTCTAAATTTTTACACTTGCTCTTCTCACATATCCAAACCCAATATTACTGCATTTGCTCAATATTTAGGAGGTCCCAAAGGCCACTTGTATATATGGAGAAATTTGGACAGTCAAGCATTTTTCTTAAAAATCTGCAATATTGTAGTGAACATTCTGAAGCTTTCAGAACATAAACTTGGACTAAAAATGGGATGTATTGTGTGTTTAAATCAGGTTTTATATGATTTAAGTTGAAATCAGAAATTTCAATCGCAATTTATTCATTAAAAATGTCAACTTTTGGCAATTTAATACTATAAATTGTGATATATACACAATGCAAACACACACTCCAAATACACAATATTATATGTTTTTGGGACTTTTGAGCATAATTTGTTGTACTCGGTTGGACCTCTAAACATGCGTGGATTTTCTTAAAACTTCACATGTGACACTTTTTATCAATGTCCATAGGTAAAAGTGGGAATTTCTCCACTGTGAGATCAATAAAGTCTTATCTTTCCAACCTTCATATTTTTGATGCACCCTAATGACCATTATCTTGGTCTTGTCAGAACTTAAAAGCAAGATGTTAGTAGACATACAGTTTTTTTGTTTGTTTGTTTTTTGACTGAAGCCAGCTAGTCCTGTACAGTCTTAGTGTGTGAGATTATCTGCAGTTATCAGCATGTACAACTGAGTGTCATCAGTGTAAAAAAGAAAAGTAATCCAAAAACATCCCAGTATCTGACCAAGGAGTGCTATATAGAGGGAGAATGGTCGGAGGCCTGAAACGGAACCATATTTCACAGGGACATGGTTGGCTGTTTGAAAATTCAAGATGGTGGCCATTTTCCAAGAAGGCCACCAAAAATGGCCAATCAAAAAAATCACTTTTTGCATAGAAACACTTCTATTCTTATTAAAATTATATTGATGTTAAATTCCATTTTATTGTATATTTTATTCATAACTGTACGTTGTGCTTGTCAGGAGAAAACAAAATCATGCATTTGACATTTATAAATGCCTCCTTTATAGTGAATTTTTGGTTTCAAGTAGGAAATGTCCCAGAGGCCCTGAAATTCTCACATCGCCCACTCAGTGGTGACAAAAGCTGCTCAAATGTGCAACAAGGTTAACGTAATTCACTTTAGTATATTTATATAGCGCCAAATCACAACAAAGTCACCCCAAAGCGCTTGACATGGGTAAAGTCTAACTTCACCAACCGGGTCTCGACTGTCAATTCATTTGAGAAGTTAAGGTTTGGCCCAAATAAAATGGGCTGACAGCCAGAGACACAACTTGCAGTTGTGTCTGGATTTTATGGGCACCTTACTTGTTTGGTATTTAAGGGATTTATTATTTTTTATTTAGTTTTAGTTTGCTTGTGTGCCAAATTAGAATAAAGTTTATTGCGTTAAGTATTAATGGGTTCCACCCGGCACACGTTTTGAAAGTGTTCATCTCCTGAAACAACTGCATGTCGATTTAAAAGGTGTTTCATGTTGAATATATTGTGCAGTTATTTTTATTAATATCTGCAGTCATCATGGTGAATTATTATACCCGGGGGGGAGGGGGCAGATAGCACCCTCCTACATCTAAATGCCACCTGTTTTTTCATAAGTCCTGATATACCCCTGATATGAAATGGGAAGGCAACAGTGCATAATCTCATTGACACTATATGTTACCTGATGATTTATTGAGATACCGGTGTTAAATGACGCTTATGGACCAAATATGTTGACATTTACATCAACTTTCAAGATGTTGTGCAATGGAAAATATTTTATCTATGAACTCATGTAACCCACCAAATTAAGCAGTGAGATCTCTATTTTCCACCAAATACAAAAGTTTCTTTATATTTCAAATTAAATTATGATTTTATAGTACATCAACACTGGTACCGCTTCTAAACTAAAATTTACTCCAAAACACGGCAAATGTCACATATCAACATTTCCATTCACCAAGTGGTCAGATTTCATCATGGAATCATTTGTAATACGATAAGCCATGATACAAGTAATATTTTGAAACCAAAAAAATCATCATTATGTCAATTCAAACGCTGCTTTAAGCTTCATGAGAAATAGCTATTTACAGACAAAATGTACTTGACTTTGGGACTGACTCAAAAACAGTGTCTGGTTGAACTATTACTGGTTAAAAATATAATGTAATACATGACAGTGAACCTATGAAGCTACAAATTGATAGAAAGTACAACCCCAGTTCCAATGAAGTTGGGACATTGTGTAAAATGTAAATACAAACAGAATACAATGATTTGCAAATCCTCTTCAACCTATATTCAGTTGAATGCACCACAAAGACAAGATATTTAATGTTCAAACTGATAAACTTTACTGTTTTTGTACAAATATTTGCTCATTTTGAAATACATACCTGCAACACATTTCAAAAAAGCTGGGACAGTGGTATGTTTACCACTGTGTTACATCACATTTCCTTCTAACAACACTCAATAAGCATTTGGGAACTGAGGACACTAATTGTTGAAGCTTTGTAGGTGGAATTCTTTCCCATTCTTGCTTGATGTACGACTTCAGTTGTTAAACAGTCCGGGGTCTCCGTTGTTGTATTTTGTGCTTCATAATGTGCGACACATTTTCAATGGGCGACAGGTCTGGACTGCAGGCATGCCAGTCTAGTACCCACACTCTTTTACTACGAAGCCACGCTGTTGTAACACATGCAGAATGTGGCTTGGCATTGTCTTGCTGAAATAAGCAGGGACGTCCCTGAAAAAGACGTTGCTTGGATGGCAGCATGTGTTGCTCCAAAACCTGGATGTACCTTTCAGCATTGATGGTGCCATCACAGATGTGATGACACACTTTTACTTTGCGTCTGTTCATTTCAAATGAGCTCAGGCCCAGAGAAGGCGGCGGCATTTCTGGATGCTGTTGATGTATGACTTTTGCTTTGCATGGTAGAGTTTTAACTTGCACTTGTAGATATAGCAACGAACTGTGTTAACTGACAATAGTTTTCTGAAGTGTTCCTGATCCCACGCGGTAAGATCCTTTACACAATGATGTTGGTTTTTAATGCAGTGCCGCCTGAGGGATTGAAGGTCACGGGGATTCAATGTTGGTTTTCAGCCTTGCTGCTTACGTGTAGAAAGTTCTCCAGATTCTCTGAATCTTCTGATTATATTATGGACTGTAGATGATGGAATCCCTAAATTCCTTGCAGTTGAACATTGAGAAACTGTTGGACTATTTTTTCATGCAGTTGTTCACAAAGTAGTGATCCTCACCCCATCTTTGCTTGTGAATGGCTGAGCTTTTTGGGAATGCTCCTTTTATACCGAATCATGACACTCACAGTTAGTGTCCTCAGTTCCCAAACGCTTATTGAGTGTTGTTAGAAGGAAAGGTGATGTAACACAGTGGTAAACATACCACTGTCCCAGCTTTTTTGAAATGTGTTGCAGGCATCCATTTCAAAATGAGCAAATATTTGCACAAAAACAATAAAGTTTATCCGTTTGAACATTAAATATCTTGTCTTTGTGGAGTATTCAGTTGAATATAGGTTGAAGAGGATTTGCAAATCATTGCATTGTTTTTATTTACATTTTACACAACATCCCAACTTCATTGGAATTGGGGTTGTACATAATAATTCAGAGTTTTCATATTGCAGATCACATTTCTTGGAACATTTAGGATGAAACCAAACTGTCCATCATCAGATACTCACATCAGTTGTTCCCTGCACTGATAATCTGATGTTCTGATGTACCTGGACCAATTGGGGACAATCATGACGAATGAATTAGAACATGTATGTCTTAGTCCATAATCATAATCTGAGGTTTCTGTAGCTATGCACATCCACATCACCTGTTGTGGTCACGCTGAATCTAATGTATAAACAAACTGATCTCAGTGAAGCTGATGACAGTCTCTTAGTAACGATCAGTTCCAAAGTATTCATCACTCTCATTCTCTGATCCTGAACTGGTTTCTGATTCTGTTTCTTCAGTTTCCTTCAGAAACTTGCATATGTTCAGTAAACAAAGAATATTACAATCCAAAAACAAAAAACTTGGGACGGCAATTTATGGAAAGTGATAATCCACCTGTGTTTTTTTTTTATCTGCATTTTCAGTATGTCCCACAAACAAAACATTTAGCAACCAGCACGTTTTTGCAGTAACCACACCTGACCTGGTGGTTGGCTCTCACTGCAGTATTGTATCACTTCCTGTTCTGGAGCACAGCAGTGTTTTGCTGTATCTGTTAGCTGTTTAATCTGCGCAGTTAGATTGATCTAGTTAACTAGATAACGATCTGTTTCACAGTGTAATCTTCACGTGCCTTAACTAAAGCACTCCCTCTGCTGAATCACCTCTAAATTATTTACACATTATTCACTTTGTGTGTTTTTAGGAATCCGCTAGCTTAGCGCAGCTACTAGCTCTTAGCCGGTTTAGCATGGCGGCTTCTCCTGTCTCTCCCGCACTTTTCTGCTCTGGGTGTGAAATGTTTAGTTATTCCTCGGCCTCCTTTAGCAGTAATGGTACTTGTAATAAGTGTAGCTTATTCGTAGCTTTGGAGGCCAGGCTGGGCGAATTGGAGACTCGGCTCCGCACCTTGGAAAATCCTACAGCTAGCCAGGCCCCTGTAGTCAGTGCGGACCAAGGTAGCTTAGCCGCCGTTAGTTCCCCTCCAGCAGATCCCGAGCAGCCGGGAAAGCAGGCTGACTGGGTGACTCTGAGGAGGAAGCGTAGTCCTAAACAGAAGCCCTGTGTACACTGCCAACCCGTTCACATCTCTAACCGTTTTTCCCCACTCGACGACACACCCGCCGAGGAACAAACTCTGGTTATTGGCGACTCTGTTTTGAGAAATGTAAAGTTAGCAACACCAGCAACCATAGTCAATTGTCTTCCGGGGGCCAGAGCAGGCGACATTGAAGGAAATTTGAAACTGCTGGCTAAGGCTAAGCGTAAATTTGGTAAGATTGTAATTCACGCCGGCAGTAATTACACCCGGTTACGCCAATCGGAGGTCACTAAAATTAATATTGAATCGGTGTGTAACTTTGCAAAAACAATGTCGGACTCTGTAGTTTTCTCTGGGCCCCTCCTCAATCGGACCGGGAGTGACATGTTTAGCCGCATGTTCTCCCTGAATTGCTGGCTGTCTGAGTGGTGTCCAAAAAATGAGGTGGGCTTCATAGATAATTGGCAAAGCTTCTGGGGAAAACCTGGTCTCGTTAGGAGAGACAGCATCCATCCCACTTTGGATGGAGCAGCTCTCATTTCTAGAAATCTGGCCAATTTTATTAAACCCTCCAAACCGTGACTACCCAGGGTTGGGACCAGGAAGCAGAGTTGTAGTCTTACACACCTCTCTGCAGCTTCTCTCCCCCTGCCACCCCCCCAATACCCCATCCCCGTAGAGACGGTGCCTGCTCCCAGACCACCAACAACCAGTAAAAATCTATTTAAGCATAAAAATACAAAAAGAAAAAATAATATAGCACCTTCAACTGCACCACAGTTAAATGTGGTCTATTAAACATTAGGTCTCTCTCTTCTAAGTCCCTGTTAGTAAATGATATAATAATTGATCAACATATTGATTTATTCTGCCTTACAGAAACCTGGTTACAGCAGGATGAATATGTTAGTTTAAATGAGTCAACACCCACGAGTCACACTAACTGCCAGAACACTCATAGCACGGGCCGAGGGGGAGGATTAGCAGCAATCTTCCACTCCAGCTTATTAATTAATCAAAAACCCGGACAGAGCTTTAATTCATTTGAAAGCTTGACTCTTAGTCTTGTCCATCCAAATTGGAAGTCCCAAAAAGCAGTTTTATTTGTTGTTATCTATCGTCCACCTGGTCGTTACTGTGAGTTTCTCTGTGAATTTTCAGACCTTTTGTCTGACTTAGTGCTTAGCTCAGATAAGATAATTATAGTGGCCGATTTTAACATCCACACAGATGCTGAAAATGACAGCCTCAACACTGCATTTAATCTGTTAGACTCGATTGGCTTTGCTCAAAATGTAAATGAGTCCACCCACCACTTTAATCATACCTTAGATCTTGTTCTGACTTATGGTATGGAAATTGAAGACTTAACAGTATTCCCTGAAAACCCCCTTCTGTCTGATCATTTCTTAATAACATTTACATTTACTCTGATGGACTACCCAGCAGTGGGGAATACGTTTCATTACAGTAGAAGTCTTTCAGAAAGCGCTGTAACTAGGTTTAAGGATAT
Source organism: Thalassophryne amazonica (assembly GCF_902500255.1). Lineage (NCBI taxonomy): Eukaryota > Metazoa > Chordata > Actinopteri > Batrachoidiformes > Batrachoididae > Thalassophryne > Thalassophryne amazonica. The sequence goes on from NC_047114.1 coordinate 4,607,091, forward strand.
GATTCCTTCTTTATGTGCTCCAATGCCATATACCAACACTGGGCAGAGTAGCTACCTAAACTCTGTGAGTGAGAGAGATTATCTCGTCAGTAGTTTTATATCCTCATTGAGGACAATTTTGGATGCTGTAGCTCCTCTGAAAAAGAGAGCCTTAAATCAGAAGTGCCTGACTCCGTGGTATAACTCACAAACTCGCAGCTTAAAGCAGATAACTTGTAAGTTGGAGAGGAAATGGCGTCTCGCTAATTTAGAAGATCTTCACTTAGCCTGGAAAAAGAGTTTGTTGCTCTATAAAAAAGCCCTCCGTAAAGCTAGGACATCTTACTACTCATCACTAATTGAAAAAAATAAGAACAACTCCAGGTTTCTTTTCAGCACTGTAGCCAGGCTGACAAAGAGTCAGAGCTCTATTCTAGCTCCTTTAACTTTAACTAGTAATGACTTCATGACTTTCTTTGCTAATAAAATTTTAACTATTAGAGAAAAAATTACTCATAACCATCCCAAAGACATGTCGTTCTCTTTGGCTGCTTTCAGTGATGCCGGTATTTGGTTAGACTCTTTCTCTCCGATTCTTCTGTCTGAGTTATTTTCATTAGTTACTTCCTCCAAACCATCAACATGTCTATTAGACCCCATTCCTACCAGGCTGCTCAAGGAAGCCCTACCATTAATTAATGCTTCGATCTTAAATATGATCAATCTATCTTTATTAGTTGGCTATGTACCACAGGCTTTTAAGGTGGCAGTAATTAAACCATTACTTAAAAAGCCATCACTTGACCCAGCTATCTTAGCTAATTATAGGCCAATCTCCACCCTTCCTTTTCTCTCAAAAATTCTTGAAAGGGTAGTTGTAAAACAGCTAACTGATCATCTGCAGAGGAATGGTCTATTTGAAGAGTTTCAGTCAGGGTTTAGAATTCATCATAGTACAGAAACAGCATTAGTGAAGGTTACAAATGATCTTCTTATGGCCTCAGACAGTGGAGTTATCTCTGTGCTTGTCCTGTTAGACCTCAGTGCTGCTTATGATACTGTTGACCATAAAATTTTATTACAGAGATTAGAGCATGCCATAGGTATTAAAGGCACTGCGCTGCGGTGGTTTGAATCATATTTATCTAATAGATTACAATTTGTTCATGTAAATGGGGAGTCTTCTTCACAGACTAAGGTTAATTATGGAGTTCCACAAGGTTCTGTGCTAGGACCAATTTTATTCACTTTATACATGCTTCCCTTAGGCAGTATTATTAGACAGCATTGCTTAAATTTTCATTGTTACGCAGATGATACCCAACTTTATCTATCCATGAAGCCAGAGGACACACACCAATTAGCTAAACTGCAGGATTGTCTTAAAGACTTAAAGACATGGATGACCTCTAATTTCCTGCTTTTAAATTCAGATAAAACTGAAGTTATTGTACTTGGCCCCACAAATCTTAGAAACATGGTGTCTAGCCATATCTTTACTCTGGATGACATTACCCTGACCTCTAGTAATACTGTGAGAAATCTTGGAGTCATTTTTGATTAGGATATGTCATTCAGTGTCCATATTAAACAAATATGTAGGACTGCTTTTTTGCATTTGCGCAATATCTCTAAAATTAGAAAGGTCTTGTCTCAGAGTGATGCTGAAAAACTAATTCATTCATTTATTTCCTCTAGGCTGGACTATTGTAATTCATTATCATCAGGTTGTCCTAAAAGTTCCCTGAAAAGCCTTCAGTTAATTCAAAATGCTGCAGCTAGAGTACTGACAGGGACTAGAAGGAGAGAGCATATTTCACCCATATTGGCCTCTCTTCATTGGCTTCCTGTTAATTCTAGAATAGAATTTAAAATTCTTCTTCTTACTTATAAGGTTTTGAATAATCAGGTCCCATCTTATCTTAGGGACCTCATAGTACCATATCACCCCAATAGAGCACTTCGCTCTCAGTCTGCAGGCTTACTTGTAGTTCCTAGGGTTTGTAAGAGTAGAATGGGAGGCAGAGCCTTCAGGTTTCAGGCTCCTCTCCTGTGGAACCAGCTCCCAATTTGGATCAGGGAGACAGACACCCTCTCTACTTTTAAGATTGGGCCTAAAACTTTCCTTTTTGCTAAAGCTTATAGTTAGGGCTGGATCAGGTGACCCTGAACCATCCCTTAGTTATGCTGCTATAGACTTAGACTGCTGGGGGGTTCCCATGATGCACTGAGTGTTTCTTTCTCTTTTTGCTCTGTATGCACCACTCTGCATTTAATCATTAGTGATCGATCTCTGCTCCCCTCCACAGCATGTCTTTTTCCTGGTTCTCTCCCTCAGCCCCAACCAGTCCCAGCAGAAGACTGCCCCTCCCTGAGCCTGGTTCTGCTGGAGGTTTCTTCCTGTTAAAAGGGAGTTTTTCCTTCCCACTGTTGCCAAGTGCTTGCTCACAGGGGGTCGTTTTGACCGTTGGGGTTTTTCCTTAATTATTGTATGGCTTTGCCTTACAATATAAAGCGCCTTAGGGCAACTGTTTGTTGTGATTTGGCGCTATATAAATAAAACTGATTTGATTTGATTTGACCTTGAGGTGTCGCTGTGCTGATTGACAGCACCAGGCGGTGTCCTTCATGCTGGCTGAGATGGCACTGAAGGTGGAGCTGTCCAGGATGGCGTACCAGCGTTCCGCCTGGGAAGTGGACCAGGGCCGAAGGAACACCTACTACGCCTCCATCGCCAAGGCCTTCGCCGGAGACATTGCCAACCAGGTCGCCAGTGACGCTGTGCAGATATTTGGAGGCAACGGCTTCAACAGCGAGTACCCAGTGGAGAAACTGATGAGAGACGCCAAAATCTATCAGGTGCTGCTTGTAATCACTGCTGGTGACGGCAAATAAATCAGGTGCAAGTTCAGTAAATTTAACTTGAATTTCCTTTATGCTGTAGATCTACGAGGGCACCGCCCAGATCCAGAGACTCATCATTTCCCGCGAACATCTGGCAAAATTCAAGAAATGAACTCTGGAAAATCTAAGCATGTAGTCTGTGGTAATGCTCCTGGGAGTAGAATGTTAATCTGTGCAGACGCAACAACCTCATGGACTTGTTTCTGCATCAGCTGCAGTGGTTTTTCTCTTGAAGTCAGTAAACGCATCATAACATATTAAATACCTACAGACTTTCTTTTTTTTTTTAAATGGTGTAAATTTGCCATGATCCACTGTGCCTCATTCAGTCATTTTCATCAAGCAGCTACTTTTTAAGTGATTGAAGTCAGGATTATGTTGGTGTTAAAGTAATCATCCACCTTGATGAATTGGAGACGCCTCGAGGTGCTCCACACTAAAGTGATCTGTGTATTAAGAATCACGTACACTGGTGGAGGGTTGTCATTAAACTCATCCTGATCATGTATTTATGGGTTCCACTTTTATTTTCTTGTCGTAAACCTTTTGATTTGTTAATTTATTTTTAACTTTGGAACTTGGCTTTGGACTGATTATGTTGAGTTGTTGAGCCACTAAGGTTTTTGGCTTCATTAGGCATGAGTCAGTCTGTGGGTCAAGCAGCTTTTTGGTACCACAACACTTGCAGTCCAGCCTCAGTGAACCGTGACCTACACAAAATATACAGTGGCAGCCAGGGAGGGGTCAGTATTTAAAAGGGCTCCAATTGTTTTCAAAAGTAGTTCACTTTTAAAAGATTACAAAAAGTTATAGTTTGGACTATCTGACTGACTGTTATGGCCTTACAGGGTGAAATTTGTGACAAAGGTCAATTTCAGTTTATACGGGGGTCAAAAATTAAAAGTTGCTCCAATTATGGTCAGAAGTGATGCAAATCATTGGCCGAGTTAATAGGTTTTAAAAAAGGGATAGTTTGCACCATCTGTCATGTTTTGTGATCATGTTACAGGGTAACATATGTCGCATGTCATATACGCTTACCTCGTTTGACCTTTTCTTTGGAGACCTTTTCATTCACCACAGTCAATACAACTCTATTAATCCTATTAACTAAACCAATAATTTGCACCACTTTTTAATAAAATCAAGCAACTTTAACTTTTGACCCCTGTACAAACTGAAACTGACCATTGACACCATTCTTGCTATTTTTACCCTGTAACTCCATAACATTCAGTCATAGATGATCCATGTGATATAACAGCTGAATGGATCCTTTGATTGGACGGCTGGTCTTTTTAGCGTGCAATTTTAGTGCTATATGAAATGTGCGTCCCAACCACTGTGCACGCTCACACTACCGGGAGCAGCGATTAGCTAAACATGGCAGAGTTTGTTTTGCTAGCAGACGACGATTTGAAGGAGCTAATTGATGCTGCTAATTCTTCTAACACACACACACACACACAAACTAATCCACTACGCTGTAAGCTGTCTGGAGGCATGAAGAGCTGTGAGGAAGAAAATCTGGACACATTTCTGATGTGATTTTTCGCTGGACTGAGGAAGTACACGAAGTCGGTGCACGGCCTCACAGACTAACACCAAAATGTCCCTTTTCTGTTGTTAATAAATTAATAAAATATCAAATGACACGATCTGTTTTAGCTGTAATATAAAACAAATGATTTTTTTTCGTTCTTTCAATTGAACGAATATTTAATTCGGTGAAAGCTGCAACAGCTTTCACCTCATGAAACAGTAAAGAGGCTGACCTAATCATCTATATTGACATGTAGGACTACTGGCATGAGTCCACACAAGAATCATTAACCTCTGACCTTTTTAACCTGCTTATAAAATTACAGTCATCTCCACCTGATGCAAAATTTGTTTGCAGCAACATAAGAGAGGAAGCAGAGAAAAAAGCAATAAGAATGAGAGACTTTAGAAGATAAAGGATCAAAGACACGATGGTTTCAAGAAGATTAAAGAAGTTTCTTTCTGTGATCCTGCAAAACAACCATGACAAACTTGAATGGTGGCGATAACAACCACCAGCCAGATGGTGGCAGAAAATTGCCCTCTGTTGACACATCAATGTTAATATTTGGTACAGTAGCCTTTGTTTGCAATTACTGAGGTCAGACGTTTCATGTAGTTTTTCACCAAGTTTTCACACACTGCAGCAGGGATTTTGGTCCACTCCTCCATACAGATCTTCTCCAAATCTTTCAGGTTTGGAGTTTCAGCTCCCTCCAAAGATTTTCTATTGAGTTCAGGTCTGGAGACTGGCCAGGCCACTCCAGGACCTTGAAATGCTTCTTACGGAGCCCCTCCTTAGTTGCCCTGGCTGTGTGTTTGGGGTCATTGTCATGCTGGAAGACCCAGCCATGACCCATCTTCAATGCTCTTACTGAGGGAAGGAGGTTGTTTGTCAAAATCTCACAATACATGACCCCATCCATCCTCCCTTCAATACGGTGCAGTCGTCCTGTCCCCTTTGCAGAAGAGCACCCCCAGAGTATGAGGTTTCCACCCCCATGCTTCACGGTTGGGATGGTTTTCTTGGGGTTGTTCTCATCCTCTAAACATGGTAAGTGGAGTTGATTCCAAAAAGCTCTATTCTGGTCTCATCTGACCACATGACCTTCTCCCATGCCTCCTCTGGATCATCCAGATGGTCACTGGTGAACTTCAAATGGGCCTGGACAGGTGCTGCTTTCTCAGAATCATCCATACTCCACAAAGTGAGATCTTGCATGGAATCCCAGACCAAGGGAGATTGACAGTCATCTTGTGTTTCTTCCACTTTTTAATAAAGAATCATAACAGTTGTCTTCTACCAAGCTGCTTGCCTGTTGTCCTGTAGTCCATCCCAGCCTTGTGCAGGTCTACAGTTTTGTCCCTGGTGTCCTTAGACAGCTCATTGGTCTTGGCTAAGTTGGACAGGTTGGAGTGTGATTGATTGAGTGTGTGAACAGGTGTCTTTTGTACAGGTAACAAGTTCAAACAGGTGCAATTAATACAGGTAAAGAGTGCAGAATAAGAGGGCTTCTTAAAGAAAAATTAACAGGTCTGTGTGAGACAATTCTTGCTGGTTGGTAGGTGTTGAAATACTTATTTGCAGCAGTAACATACAAATAAATTATTTAAAAGATCATACATTGCGATTTCCAGATTTTTTTTTTTTTAGATTATGTCTCTCACAGTGGACATGCACCTAAGATGAAAATTTCAGACCCCTCCATGATTTCTAAGTGGGAGAACTTCCAAAATCGCGGGGTGTTCAAATACTTATTTTCCTCACTGTATATGTGTTGTCTTTAATTCTGATGTGGGCCATTATTACGGTAAACAATTGTGGATTAATTGCTGTATCTTGTCTGTGGTAATTTGAGTGTGGACGTAATCTCTTTGTTGTTGCACTTGTGTAATGACAATAAATCTCATCCATCCATCCATCTGGTGATGAGTTGGGTCAGAGGGTGGGGGAGGACTTTGGACAGACCTGGTAAGCCCAAACGGATAGTACGGGTGAACTGTGAAAGTCTGGAGCCCACTGTCTGACAGATCTTCAACTCACACCTCCGACTGAGCTTTTCTAGCATCCCTATGGAAGTTGGGGGCATTGAACCAGAATGGGCAATGTTCAAAGCTTCCATTGCTGAAGCTGCAGCAGGGAGCTGTGGCCTGAAGGTCTTAGGTGCCTCAAGGGGCAGCAACGCTCAAACACTGTGGTGGACACCGATGGTCAGGGAAGCCATCCGAGTGAAGAAGTCCCTCTGGGATATGCTATTTCGGAGGACTCCGGAGGCAGTTGCAAGGTACCAACAGACCAGAAGGGTGGCAGCCTCTGCTGTGGGAGAGGAGTTCAGCGTAACCATGGAGAAAGACTTTCTGTTGGCACCAAGATGCTTCTGGTGGACAGTGAGACACTTAGGAGGGGAAACCTGCAAGGAGCACCTGCAGGAGCATGCTGAGGAGCATTGGAATGAAACTTTTAGCTGACTTGGCGTCACTGTCCTCCTTCAGCATACTGCAGCAATGAAACTGAAGGTGGTGCAGCAGGGTTTAATTGTGCGCATGTCAGAGAAGAACATTGTCACGCTCTATTAAGGTTCATCACTAATCAACACGGATCAACACTCTCACTTCCACGACATGAGGCGAAATGAGGGTGGCGCGTGACATTCGTGGAAGATTTTTTGACAGCCAAAAACATGTTCCACGAAAATCACGAATATCACACACGATTAAGAAACCTATTCGGATGCGTTAAGTCTCGTTGAGAATGTCAGGAATGTGCCAAGAATGACGCAAATATGACATTCGTGACTCGTCTTGCCCATGTGTAAACGCAGCATTGGTACAAGGCAAACTGTAGACAAACATGTATTTTTATTTTTTTATTTCCTCTTAAAGTAAAAATGTCCTTACTTTAAAGATTAAAATTATTGGTCTGTTTTCCTTAATATTTATGTTTATTATTGCACACTTCAGTGACTGCACAGTTTACTATTAACAATTTCATGTTAAAAAAAAAACCACTTAAATATATGCCACTCCTTGGGTGGCGGTAGTGACCCTGAGGAGCCGGTGGGTGTCCTTTATTTTCATTTCTGAAAGGTGGCAACCCTACATACGCCCTACTCCATACATGCTCCACACCCAAACAGATGGTGGCGGTAATGCACTCTGTTGGTTTGCAAACCGCCAATAACCTCAGCAGCAGCAGAAGAAGAAGGTCTCAACGTCTCAATAGAAAACCAATGGGTGACGTCACGCAGGCTTCAAAATGGTAAGAAACAAATGTTTATGTCATTAAAGTCTAACGGATAATATGAATGAGTGAACTTGTAGCTGATGTCTTAAAAGCATGTTGACATTATTTTGTCAACGTCTTCTCTTAACGTGCCCTCTCACCGTGAGCTGCTAGCTTGTTAGCTCAGTGTTAGCACTTAGCTTTAGCTCTGATGGATTGATTTGAGTTTATTTTGTAAAATCAATATAAATACAGAAAGGTGAATATATCAGTGATACACGGACGACACAATAAAGTATAAACGCTTATTTTCATTGTGGTCCTTGTGAGGCTAAAACTTAAGACTGGTGAGCTTTGATTGAACATCATGTACATAAAATGTACACTTTTTTTTTTACATTATGAAAATTAGCTCTGGGTTATTTGTTTCTTAATATGTACGAGACATGAATGAGCGAAGCTCTTCAGCATCTCGCCATGTCATTTAGGTCTGGGGATGGGTATTGATAAGATTTTATCTATCAATGCCATTATATGAGTCCCTTATCAATACCTCTTGTGAATTTTCTGTGTACTAAAAGTAGGCTTTACAGGTTTTCTATGTCAACATTTTATTGAGTCTTAAAGTAAATAAATATGAAATTGGTCACTGGATCCTTGATCCCTGGACTTAAATAGAAATAAAATCTGTAGTTTTTATCAAAAGCATTTCCTTTCAGTCATTAATGGGATGAATGTCACTCCACACCTCTGACCTCTTACAGCCGGCTGCGCTGCACATCAGCATCAATGTAATTCATAAAGAACACAGTCAGGACGTCTTATTTTGGGAGGAAAAACACATTTTAGTCAATTGCAGTTTGTTTGTATTACGTTTAGAAAGAAAGTGTCATTTGATTTCAAACGGTGATTTGCTTTGAAGTTATTAATTCCGACCGGACTCTCAACTTTACTCTGCAGAGAACGGCCACAGCATTTGGAGCTGTGCGAATGGAACGGAGGACGATTCTCGTTTCTTGCCTGCAACAAGAGCCCCAGTTAGTGACTTTAATCCGCACAAAACTGACCCACGATTGACATTTTTAAATGGCTTTGAGAGGGGTTAAGAAGCGGACTTGCCACTTCTGAAAAGCAATGACGCAATGAAGAATGAACCAACGAAGCAGTCAGTCGGAGCGCTGCTTCGTTGGTTCAAGCTTCAAGAACAGCTGCTGCGGAAGTGGTTGATTACAGATCCGCTGCAAGGTCTGCAATCAACGTAGAGAAATGATCATGTTCCCGACAAACACCCTCAAAAACTGAAGGACCAATAAGGAAGCAAAAAGGCTATTGATCTCAGTGGATGAAATCATTTCATGACATTTCCAGTTTGCAGCTTTGTCTACGATTGGTTTGTGGCTTTTTATGGCTTTTTATGTAAATGTTGTCTGGTTTGTGCCTTTGTCTACCATAAGAGCGAGCTTCACAGCACTCCGCTCATATTATTTGTTGCTTAAAAAAACATTCAAATTCTTTCAGCTTCTTTAATGTGAATATTTTCTGGTTTCTTTACTCCTCTCTGGCAGTAAAGTAGATATGTGTGGGTTGTGGACAAAACTGGACATTTGAAGGCATCATTTTAGGATTCTGAAAAAACTGATCAGGATTTTCTGACTACTTGTGGACCTAACAACTAGAGCTGTAACAAGTGATTAATTGATTAATCACTGACTATTGAATTAATGGACTATTTTGACAATTCTAAGTAATTAAAAACAACATTCTCTGGTTTTGGTTTCTTGAATGTGAATATTTTCTGGTTTATTTTCCTGGTTTATTTATTGCTCTCTGGCAGTGAACAGAATAACTTTCGGTTGTGGATAAAATGAGACATTTGAAGGCATCATAGAGAGCTTTGGAAAGCATTGATCAACATTTTTCTTTGTTTTCAGACTTTTTTGTTTCTCACAGCTACTTAATTGCGAAATAAATCAAATAGTCATTAGTCATTTTTTGACTCACCAACAAAATGTTTCTTTTGTATAATTTCTAGTTGACTTAAGTCGTGTCATTTATTTATTTGTTGTCTGAGGTGATTTTATGTTTTTAAACTTACACTAATTTGATTTTAACAAAGTTAGTGTAACTTTATTTTGAGCGTTGGTTATTGGCTCTGATATAAACTAGCTGGATCATTGGATGCTTGTGTGATTGATCAAATAATAATAACAAAAAAAAAACCTTGCCGTCATCTTTGACCTTACATTATGTTTTGATTTGCATATTCGGGAAATTAACAAGACCGTCACCTTCTTTAAATTTGTGCAGTAAGGATACTGCATCATATTATGTTCTCTGTCTGATACAAAGTCATTCAGTTGTGCGTTTGTGTCCTCAGCAGTTGGTCACTGATGTTTAGTTTTCTGGCCTATTAACAGGAACATAAGTTTGATCGTATTACGCTGTGTTGGCCTCCCTTCACTGGCTCCGTGGACATGTGACTTTAAAGTTGTCTTGTTGGCATATAAAACATTCAGCGGTGCAGCACGGGTCTAGTGTGATCTTGCACATCTTCCCTGGATTTGCATTCTCTCACTGTGAGATGAACATCTGTTCCACAGTTGAAAAAGACTTCAGCTATTGCTGAGGTCGTCCTCAATTCTCCATGACTGATAACTGATGGATGTCTCCTCATGATCATACCACCTTATTGTGTTTTAATGCTTGTGTTATTGTGTTATTATATACGAATATAAAATCTTGCACTTGAAACAGATAAATGTTAGAGCATTGTTTTTGTTGGATGTGTTGGATTTCAGGGTACCCCAGTGAAAGACGTGGTCATTAAGCCTGACGCTCCCAACACACTGCTCCTGGACAAACACGCAGATTACATCGCTGCCTATGGCTCCAAAAAGGATGATTATGTAAGTCAAAGGGAGAAAAGATGCTTTGAACCAAAAACTTAAAGGAATGATTTTCAGGTCTTTCTTTTAAATGTTTGCAACACCACCACACAATAGTGCCATCTAGTGGACAAATACGTATCTGCACAGTACTAATTAATATTTCCACATTTTACATTTTTGCTTTAGAATGCATCTGTTGTATTTATAAATTGTCATGAATATTTAAGCACTGTTATTTAGCAACACAATCATCTTTATCGATAACAGAAAAACCATGCAAACTTGATTAAGGCACCAGATTTGGCATAATTGATGTTTATGGCATACTTTAGAAATCTGATCTATTAGCTACTCAGAAGTCTAAGATGGTGGCATTTTTTTTTTCAAGATGGCCACCAAAACGACATGGCATATTATGGTCCTCGCCCCCCGTAACAGCCCTGTCAATGTGGCTAACGGCACAAAAATGGTCTTATTTTTCCTTGATGGAATACCTTGCAAATCTGATCCATTAGCTACTCAAAATTCCAAGATCGTAGCCTTTTTCAAGGTGGCTGCCACGGTAACCTGTCAAATTATGACGTCCTCTCATTATGAGGGCCTCTCATGATAAAATTGATATTATTTGGATTGTCATAGCTGTAAGAATAGAATTACCGTTGCTATAATATTCCGTCTTTGCCACCTCCATTGGTATTAAAAATTAAACCTGGCCAAAGGCGGCGAGAAAAAAAAATTAACAGAGTGATGTGATGAGATTGCTCTTTGTCTCCTTTAAGCCGTGACTTCCAGGTCCGCTAACCAGTGCTGTATTCAAGACAACTTGGAAATCCAAAGTGTTGGAAATGTCCTTTGGGAGATTATTATTTTTTTTGTGTGTGTGAACTACTGTATATAAAATATACTGCAGATATCTACCTATCTCTATAGCTGTCTGTCTTCCTTCCTGTGTGTGTATACATATGCACACATATATATATATATATATATATATATATATATATATATATATACACAGTTATGTTCCAGTATGTTTGTTTTTATACTATATCAGACACCTTAAAAAATAGTGAACACTATTTTTAAGGTGTCTGATATAAAACAATAACTTAAAATTATTGTTTTAATCTTTATAATAAATATAAGGCTCTTAATTTATTTATTTTTTAAATATTATGCCCCCCGCACCTGGCTATTGAGTATTTTCCTCGGTATCTATATCAAGTTTGAAACTCTAGCATCGTGACCATGCTGTCACTGTCCTGTTGGATCATGTTTGTTGCGTGTATTCAGGAGTACACACTATCAGAGTACCTGAGGATGAGCGGCATCTACTGGGGGCTGACGGTGATGGACCTGATGGGCCACCTGCCCAGGATGAACCAGCAGGAGATCATAGACTTCATCAAAGCCTGTCAGCACGAGTGTGGAGGCATCAGTGCCAGTATTGGTCATGACCCCCACCTGTTGTACACCCTCAGCGCCGTGCAGGTGAGTCTGCAAGAGATTAATGCTCCTCTGATCGTCCAGGATGAGTACAAAAACTGTTCAGGGTACTCTGGAGTTTAAAGGGGTCAGACTCTTTAGAAATTAAACATTATTAACTTGAAACTCGACCACAGAGTGCCTCCAGTAGATAAGAAAAACATGTTGCACACTTATGAAACTGACGGCTGATGGAGCGTGTGCTCATAACATCTCTTAAGCCTGGTTCATATGGCAGGATTTTAAAATGATCTGTAGGCTTCCAAAACCTGAGAGACCACACACGTGGAGATAAAATATCATAGATCTGGCAGGTTTGGTGGTACAGTGTGTGGTGTGCAGCCACATGGTGAAAACAACACACCACACACGAACATTCCCAGGTCAGACAGGAATTTTTCGCAAAATCTCTCGAGATTAAACGTGACTTCAGAGTAGACAAAAGGAGATACTTTGTGGACTATGGGGAGAAAAAATAAACACAAAAAGAAAAAGAAAAGGCGTTATTTAAAGGAGTGGAGATGGCGTGACCACCGGACTTTCTGGTAAGTCAGAACAGTTGTTTTGATTTTATTTTTTGCTCCATACGTCCATCACCTCACTTTCTGATTGGCTGCATGTCACATTCAGCAGTCTGTGTGCTGGTTTGTGGTCGGGGGACACCACACACACTGCGATATTGGGTCAAGACAATCCAACATGTTGAATATCCCAGATTTGCAATCGGAGCGCTCCTGACATCTTTCCGAGCAGATCAGAGTGCTCTTAACACACCACACACGGCAGGAATATTTGATAAGATTCAGGCCTGGATTTCCGACTTTTGGATCCGGATATATGCAGCGGAGGCGACAGGTTGCCATGTAGTCCCTATGGAAGGACGCGTTGTGGATATGTAGTGATGTGGAGATGTCTGTCTGGTGTTTATACTTGACGTGGACATGTCCTGTATCTGGCAATCAGCCTGTGAGCAGGACTTATGTCCCTTTTGTCTTTTATTTAACACAAGTATGATCAGTGGTGGGCACAGTTCCGATAATCCGATAACCGATAATTATCGAAGATAATGTTTTCATTATCGGATTATCTTTTTAGATAACTTTAAAAACCATTATCTGACTAATTATCTTGTGATAAATTTTTGTCCAATAATTTTTAGACCGATAACATCGTAAATAAAGCTGAACAGCTACAAACATTTATAAAATTTTAAATCCTACCTGTTAAATGTTTCGTAGCTGATGTGTAGTTCTACCCTCTGCAAAACAGAGAAGAGCTGCTTCTAGAAGAAACCGCTCTATCCTCTGCAGGTAAAGGAGGACTGGTCACCAAAAAAAAACAAACAAAAAAAACTCATTTCTTTTAACCTCATATTGATACGAGGGCAATATCACCCAAGTCATCCAGGGGCATACATTTTTAACTTATGGTTCAAATTTTAACCAAACTAATTTCGGACAAGTTATTTAAATTAATGTCATGTCTGAAGTTTTATAAAGTGAAAATGTCAGATATATGTTTTAGTTTTAAAGTTATGCGCTAATTTTTAAGGTTTTAGTGTGGACATGCTGTGTCCAGGTGCATTATGGGTATCTCAGTATGTTCACGACATGAGAAATGCATTTGAAGCACTCTGATCAGACTCCACGGAAAACAACATTAAACTCTCGTGAATATATTCTCTGGATTTATAGACGTTATTGTGTTTGCGTTTATTAAATTCCACGCATCTTATGTAGCAGACACGGATTATCTGGAATTTTGTTTTGGCAAGTTTTCAAGGTCTCTACTGCCATCTATTGGCCAGTAGTGTTCATGGCAGTATTGGCCCTGAAGCTGGGCTGATATTTTCAATCAATGTACTCGGTTCCAGGTCAAAGTGTACCACAGAACTGCACGGTGGAAAAGTTCAGAGCGTACGATTTATGTTCTCACACACATTTTACGTTCAAAAACCACAGAAGCAAAACGTAAACGGAAGCTTTTTTTTCAAACTTAATTTACAAAAACTCGATGGGAGACATCAAAGTTAAAAAACAACAGCAGCAAAAAACATTACAAGACAGCTCTGCAGTGTTTGCACAGGCACAGTGTGAGAGGTTGGATGCTTGTAGCTCTTCAGCAGCTGGATACCTTCACGACGGCCGACCAGAATATCAAACAGGTTTGATTTTCATCTGACCATACGATCGGCGATCAGGAGGTGGTCGTGAGATGTTAAACGTAGCACGTTACTCCATGTACACTAAACGACGCAGGACGTGCGATTAACCTGAAACTCGGTGCGATCCAAAAAAATTCTCGCACAAATGAAAAATCAGCTGAAAAAGGGCTAAAACTCGCACAGTGTAAACTGTACTGAACGTCTGGCACCAGTAGATCATGGCAGTGTTCTATTTATTTTTGACACAGGTTATATCAGATGGTTATCTAATTACAACTTGGCTTTTTTTTTAATGCCTTTTTTTACAAATAAAAAATGGAATATTTTACAAAAGCACATTTATCTACTGAAATCTTCCATACACATTGTGGATTAGATTAGAAAAACTTTAATAATCCCAAAGGGGGAATTTAATTGCCTCTACACACAACAATACAGACAAAAGATTGGAATAAATAAATAAATTCGGGGGGGGGCACAAGACATATTGGCACTTTATTTTGAAAATCCCAGGTGTACAGAAACTGACACTATGTTAAATTCACCTTTTGTTTTGAGTCCCACCACAAAGCACTTTGCGGTTTAGACTTTAACCTCCGTTGCTTGTTGTTTAGATCCTGTGTTTGTATGACAGCGTGGACGCAATTGACCTGGACAAGGTGCTGGAATACGTCAAAGGGCTGCAGCAGGACGACGGCTCGTTTGCAGGAGACAAATGGGGTGAGCGGGGATCAAATCTGGCGGGGATCAAATCTGACAGGATTTAAAAATCATTGTTTGGCTTTTGTCTTTGCAGGAGAGATCGACACGAGGTTTTCCTTCTGCGCGGTGGCTACCCTCGCCTTACTGGTACGTGTGCGCGGTGCCTCCTGTTTCACAGCTGTTGTGCCCTCGCTGCACGCTGACGCTGCGTTCTGTTTCTGAAGGGGAAGCTGGACACCATAAATGTGGACAAAGCTGTGGAGTTTGTCTTGTCCTGTATGAACTTTGATGGAGGTTTTGGCTGTAGACCTGGATCAGAGTCTCACGCTGGACAGGTGACTCCAAAGATCGCCATCGTTTGCTTTTCTCCTTAGTCCATCACATGTTGATCAATTTTATCGCACCACTTGTGGAAATCAAAATAGAAACTACGACCAACAATGTGGCAAAGCATCATGGGATTGTTGACATACAGTGCTCACATGCACTGAATGTGTTTCTGCATGTGTTGAGGTGAAACTCGGTCCATAAGGTCGCCTCACCGAGACCCCCGACAAATTTAATGTTGGGCATGTTTCAGTTCTAATTATGGCCACCAGGGGGCAGAGCCTCTTATACCTTGTGACAGTCGTCATGTGTAGATAAATTTAGAAACTGATCAAACTTAAGTTTCACACTTTGACAGGAGTAATATTTACAACAATACAGATATAAAAAGAGTGATTTCACTGTGATAAATTTATAACATTTAAAAAAAAGAATTCAGTGGTTCAAAGTGTCATATTGTGTAAAATTGTTTATCTGCCTTTTCTCATCATGTGGTTGTTGTCATTTTGTGTTAATTTTCCTCAGTCACTTGATGTGGCTCTATTTAGGCTCTTTGACACACATATTGTATTTTCCAAACTATAAATTGCATTTATTTCTGAAATGTATGTTTATAGAAAAAACAAACACATTTTTAACTATGTGGGAAGACTGTTGAGTCACACTACCGCCCCCTGTTGGTGGTACAGTTGCGTGTTTACAGCTGTGCCGTGTTTTAACTTTGCTCTGTAATAATTTTTTGTTGTGGACAGATTTACTGTTGCACCGGCTTCCTGTCTCTGACGGGTCAGCTGCACCAGGTCAACGCCGACCTGCTCGGTTGGTGGCTCTGCGAGAGACAGCTGCCCTCCGGAGGCCTCAACGGACGCCCGGAGAAGGTTGGTGCTGCCACACACTAAATAAATGCCATCAAGTGGGGCTAAATGTCACCTAAATTCATCTCTGTAGAATGTTGAAATTTTATATTTTAGCCAAAAAACACTGCAGTTCACCTTGAATTCTTTGCAGAATGTTAAATGTTAAACTGTGGACTCTCTTTGAGGTAAAAACACTGAAAGTCAACTAAAATTCTTTTCTTTCAGTTTTTGATGGACTTTGAATCTAATTGTTTTGATTGAGTCATCCTTCACAATTCTTCCTCACGGAATTTAGAATCTTGGGAAAAATATCGACACACTGTGGCAAAAACAGTCAAATTCACCCAAACTGCTGAAATGTTTTGATTCTGGTGGTTTTGTGATCGACCTAAACACTGTTAACACTTTTGAAATAGGGAAATATAGATTTTTGGTGGTGTAAACAGTGAAATTCACCTGAAATGGGGCATGTTCCAGAATTGCTGGGTAGCTGAGGGGGTGTGCAGTTGGGGGGATCACTAAAATGAGATACCATTCAAGAAAATTTCCACATTGTCAAAGATTTTTGAAAAGAACCTCAAATATCAGCAAAAATATTTCCATCAGTGTGTAAAGGAGCTAAAAGAATAAATACTTTGGGCAGAGAGGAGCTGCTCACGGTGTGAATCAATGCTTCATTTACTGCTTCATCCCGTCTGCTTCAGCTTCCAGATGTCTGTTACTCCTGGTGGGTTTTGGCATCGTTGAAAATCATCGGCAGGATCCACTGGATCGACAAGGCCAAGCTGCGCTCCTTCATTCTGGCCTGCCAGGACGAGGAGACGGGAGGCTTCGCGGACAGGCCGGGAGACATGGTGAGACTGTGAACACGCTCCGTCCTCGCAGGCGTGAAGGTTATTCTCCTTCTAAAGCAGCCACCCCCCCAGTTTGGGTCCCACGGGGCACAGTTAGACCACACTTGATTTCATTTAACCTGGCACATTACCCAGGGTGATGATTACAGCAAAAGAGGGATTCTGCCCCATCTGCCGTCTTGTAAGGCTCGCTGCAGTCCACACTTGACCACTATTTGTTAATTTGTCTTGCTGAGTCCTCGTGTTGAACGCATTGAGGTGCAAAGCGTTAAGTGAGCAGTTATCGGTCATGCGTAACCAGTGGTGGGCACAGATAACCAAAAAATTAACTTTGATAACAGATAATCAGATAACTGAAAAGTTATCTTTGATAAAGATAAAACGATAAACCACCCAAAAATGTATTGGAAGTTACAGATAACCGATAAATTCCAGTATTGTCTCTGGTACATTTGCAACTACTAATAAATTGAATTTGAGTTTTAAC
This sequence comes from Thalassophryne amazonica, assembly GCF_902500255.1. Classification (NCBI taxonomy): domain Eukaryota; kingdom Metazoa; phylum Chordata; class Actinopteri; order Batrachoidiformes; family Batrachoididae; genus Thalassophryne; species Thalassophryne amazonica. The sequence continues at coordinate 4,624,503 of NC_047114.1, forward strand.
ACCACGATCACTTCTGGTAGAATCAACAGCTACAACAAACCCAAACAATGAGCTCACACTTCTGTCTTTGAACATCTTGCCCCCTGCTGGAAGTTCTTGTTTACTACATGGCTTCCAGCACAGACGCAAACTGAGAGCAGCCACAAAATGCAGCTCTCTACCCGATCACAACACTCCGGTCAGGTGGAGGTCTTGGAAAATAAAGCCGTGCTGACTTATGGTTTTGATTTATAAATAACATTAATACCGATAGAACAGGGGTGGCCATGTTCGGTCCTCGAGAGCCACCTTCCTGACACTCTTAGTTGTCTCCCTGTTCTAACACACCTGAATCCAAAGAAAGACTCATTAGCAGGCTTTTAATGAACCTGGTTCAGTCATTCATTGTAACACGTTAATGTGACGTGTGTCGTGTGTTGGTGTTTACAGATAAATGTGCTTTTGTAAAATATTCCATTTTTTTTATTTGTAAAAACAGGCATTTTTACGGAGCCCTGGAAGTGTCATCGCAAAATGTTTTGCATGTGGAGAGAATTTTATGATGTTTTATCTTATCTTTATGACCTATTTCTCACACAATATTGTCATGTGCTCTCATGAATTTGATTATGTTTTATTATATTGTGCAATGTGCACACGTTTTATTATATTGTAAAACGTGCTTTCGATTTTGTCTTGATACATAAATGTTGGCTATTCACCCTATTGACGTTTCAAATCCCGCAAAACCTCGGAGAGGTCGCCGCGCTGCGAGATCTCAGTAACATTGAGAACTACACTGAGACGCTCTGATCACGCTGCACTTTAACCGCTGCACACAGACAACACCATTAACATTGCAACATAAAACTATTTTTATATTGTGCCTAAAACTCTCATGAATATATTCTCTGGGTTTATAAACATTGTTACTGTGTTTATTTTACGTAAACATGTGAGAATCACAGGCTGTCTCTCCGTTATTTTCAATGCGAGCTGCTGTGAGCTACACTCGCTTCCTGATCAGGTCGTTCTGGAGGAAAGTGAAGTTTGCTCTTTAACATCTTATTGTTCTTTACAACACTGTTTGTCCTCTTTATTCCAGACTAATATATGTAATATGTCTGAAATTCGGTTTGCGTTTATTAAATTCCACGCAGATTAAACGTAGCAGACACTGATTATTTGTTATAATTGTTTTAGTAAGTTTTCAGGGTGTCATGCAGCAGTCTCTTATTAACGTGACGAAAAGCATAAAAAATACATTTTTGTAGTATAATATTAATTTACAACTGTCATCGTGTTGACTGCGGCGACTCTGGCACGCAAGGGATTATCGGATACGTCAATAGGGCAAATGAACACTACTGGCCAGTAGATGGCAGTAGAGACCTTGAAAACTTGCCAAAACAAAATTCCAGATAATCCGTGTCTGCTACATTTAAGATGCGTGGAATTTAATAAACGCAGACACAATAACCAATCAATCAATCAATTTTATTTATATAGCGCCAAATCACAACAAACAGTTGCCCCAAGGCGCTTTATATTGTAAGGCAAGGCCATACAATAATTACGTAAAAACCCCAACGGTCAAAACGACCCCCTGTGAGCAAGCACTTGGCAACAGTGGGAAGGAAAAACTCCCTTTTAACAGGAAGAAACCTCCAGCAGAACCAGGCTCAGGGAGGGGCAGTCTTCTGCTGGGACTGGTTGGGGCTGAGGGAGAGAACCAGGAAAAAGACATGCTGTGGAGGGGAGCAGAGATCAATCACTAATGATTAAATGCAGAGTGGTGCATACAGAGCAAAAAGAGAAAGAAACACTCAGTGCATCATGGGAACCCCCCAGCAGTCTAAGTCTATAGCAGCATAACTAAGGGATGGTTCAGGGTCACCCGATCCAGCCCTAACTATAAGCTTTAGCAAAAAGGAAAGTTTTAAGCCTAATCTTAAAAGTAGAGAGGGTGTCTGTCTCCCTGATCCGAATTGGGAGCTGGTTCCACAGGAGAGGAGCCTGAAAGCTGAAGGCTCTGCCTCCCATTCTACTCTTACAAACCCTAGGAACTACAAGTAAGCCTGCAGTCTGAGAGCGAAGCGCTCTATTGGGGTGATATGGTACTATGAGGTCCCTAAGATAAGATGGGACCTGATTATTCAAAACCTTATAAGTAAGAAGAAGAATTTTAAATTCTGTTCTAGAATTAACAGGAAGCCAATGAAGAGAGGCCAATATGGGTGAGATATGCTCTCTCCTTCTAGTCCCCGTCAGTACTCTAGCTGCAGCATTTTGAATTAACTGAAAGCTTTTCAGGGAACTTTTAGGACAACCTGATAATAATGAATTACAGTAGTCCAGCCTAGAGGAAATAAATGCATGAATTAGTTTTTCAGCATCACTCTGAGACAAGACCAGAGATGAGTCCACTGTCTGAGGCCATAAGAAGATCATTTGTAACCTTCACTAATGCTGTTTCTGTACTATGATGAATTCTAAAACCTGACTGAAACTCTTCAAATAGAGCATTCCTCTGCAGATGATCAGTTAGCTGTTTTACAACTACCCTTTCAAGAATTTTTGAGGAGAAAAGGAAGGTTGGAGATTGGCCTATAATTAGCTAAGATAGCTGGGTCAAGTGATAGCTTTTTAAGTAATGGTTTAATTACTGCCACCTTAAAAGCCTGTGGTACATAGCCAACTAATAAAGATAGATTGATCATATTTAAGATCGAAGCATTAAATAATGGTAGGGCTTCCTTGAGCAGCCTGGTAGGAACGGGGTCTAATAGACATGTTGATGGTTTGGATGAAGTAACTAATGAAAATAACTCAAATAAGCAGCCAAAGATAATGATACATCTTTGGGATGGTTATGAGTAATTTTTTCTCTAATAGTTAAAATTTTGTTAGCAAAGAAAGTCATGAAGTCATTACTAGTTAAAGTTAAAGGAATACTCGGCTCAATAGAGCTCTGACTCTCTGTCAGCCTGGCTACAGTACTGAAAAGAAACCTGGGGTTGTTCTTATTTTCTTCAATTAGTGATGAGTAGTAAGATGTCCTAGTTTTACGGAGGGCTTTTTTTTATAGAGCAACAGACTCTTTTTCCAGGCTAAGTGAAGATCTTCTAAATTAGTGAGACGCCATTTCCTCTCCAACTTACGGGTTATCTGCTTTAAGCTGCGAGTTTGTGAGTTATACCATGGAGTCAGGCACTTCTGATTTAAAGCTCTCTTTTTCAGAGGAGCTACAGCATCCAAAGTTGTCTTCAATGAGGATGTAAAACTATTGACGATATACTCTATCTCACTTACAGAGTTTAGGTAGCTACTCTGCACTGTGTTGGTATATGGCATTAGAGAACATAAAGAAGGAATCATATCCTTAAACCTAGTTACAGCGCTTCTGAAAGACTTCTAGTGTAATGAAACTTATTCCCCACTGCTGGGTAGTCCATCAGAGTAAATGTAAATGTTATTAAGAAATGATCAGACAGAAGGGAGTTTTCAGGGAATACTGTTAAGTCTTCAATTTCCATACCATAAGTCAGAACAAGATCTAAGATATGATTAAAGTGGTGGGTGGACTCATTTACATTTTGAGCAAAGACAATTGAGTCTAATAATAGATTAAATGCAGTGTTGAGGCTGTCATTCTCAGCATCTGTGTGGATGTTAAAATCGCCCACTATCAATCAATCAATCAGTTTTATTTATATAGCGCCAAATCACAACAAACAGTTGCCCCAAGGCGCCTCACACTGCAAGGCAAGGCCATACAATAATTACGTAAAAACCCCAACGGTCAAAACGACCCCCTGTGAGCAAGCACTTGGCGACAGTGGAAAACTCCCTTTTAACAGGAAGAAACCTCCAGCAGAACCAGGCTCAGGGAGGGGCAGTCCTCTGCTGGGACTGGTTGGGGCTGAGTGAGAGAACCAGGAAAAAGACATGCTGTGGAGGGGAGCAGAGATCAATCACTAATGATTAAATGCAGAGTGGTGCATACAGAGCAAAAAGAGAAACAAAGAAATAAACGCTCATTGCATCATGGGAACCCCCCAGCAGTCTAAGTCTATAGCAGCATAACTAAGGGATGGTTCAGGGTCACCTGATCCAGCCCTAACTATAAGCTTTAGCAAAAGGAAAGTTTTAAGCCTAATCTTAAAAGTAGAGAGGGTGTCTGTCTCCCTGATCCGAATTGGGAGCTGGTTTCCACAGGAGAGGAGCCTGAAAGCTGAAGGCTCTGCCTCCCATTCTACTCTTACAACCCTAGGAACTACAAGTAAGCCTGCAGTCTGAGAGCGAAGCGCTCTATTGGGGTGATATGGTACTATGAGGTCCCTAAGATAAGATGGGACCTGATTATTCAAAACCTTATAAGTAAGAAGAAGAATTTTAAATTCTGTTCTAGAATTAACAGGAAGCCAATGAAGAGAGGCCAATATGGGTGAGATATGCTCTCTCCTTCTAGTCCCCGTTAGTACTCTAGCTGCAGCATTTTGAATTAACTGAAGGCTTTTCAGGGAACTTTTAGGACAACCTGATAATAATGAATTACAATAGTCCAGCCTAGAGGAAATAAATGCATGAATTAGTTTTTCAGCATCACTCTGAGACAAGACCTTTCTAATTTTAGAGATATTGCGTAAATGCAAAAAAGCAGTCCTACATATTTGTTTAATATGCGCTTGAATGACATATCCTGATCAAAAATGACTCCAAGATTTCTCACAGTATTACTGGAGGTTAGGGTAATGCCATCCAGAGTAAGGATCTGGTTAGACACCATGTTTCTAAGATTTGTGGGGCCAAGTACAATAACTTCAGTTTTATCTGAGTTTAAAAGCAGGAAATTAGAGGTCATCCATGTCTTTATGTTTGTAAGACAATCCTGCAGTTTAGCTAATTGGTCTGTGTCCTCTGGCTTCATAGACAGATAAAGCTGAGTATCATCTGCGTAACAATGAAAATTTAAGCAATGCCGTCTAATAATACTGCCTAAGGGAAGCATGTATAAAGTGAATAAAATTGGTCCTAGCACAGAACCTTGTGGAACTCCATAATTAACCTTAGTCTGTGAAGAAGATTCCCCATTTACAAGAACAAATTGTAATCTATTAGATAAATATGATTCAAACCACCGCAGCACAGTGCCTTTAATACCTATGGCATGCTCTAATCTCTGTAATAAAATTTTATGGTACAGTAAGGTAACAGTATCAAAAGCAGCACTGAGGTCTAACAGAAGCAAATTGTTATCTAGGTAACTAGATCAATCTAACTGCGCAGATTTAACAGATACAGCAAAACACCGCTGTGCTCCGGAACAGGAAGTGATACAATCCGCAGTGAGAGCCAACCACCAGTAGAAGCTGCGAGCAATAACAGCATCTATAAACCCAGTGAATATATTCATGAGAGTTTTAGGCACTAGAGTTTAATGCTGTTGTCCGTAGAGCCTGATCAGAGTGTTTCAAATGCATTTCTCATGTTGGGAACGTACTATTACCCTATCCTACCCTAATGCACTGCTGGGCACAGCATATATCCACACTAAACCTTAAAAATTAGCGCATTACTTTAAACATGTATCTGATATTTTCACTTTATAAACCTTCAGACATGACATTAATTTAAATAACTTGTCCGACATTAGTTTGTTTAAAAGTTGAACCATAACTTAAAAATGTATTCCTCTGGATGACTTGGGTGATATTGCCCGCGTATCAGTATGGGGTTAAGAGAAATTAGTTTCTTTTTTTCTCCTTTGCCTGCAGAGGATAGAGTGGTTTCTTCTTAAAGCAGCTCTTCTCTGTTTTGCAGAGGGTAGAACTACACATCAGCTATGAACATTTAAACAGGTAGGTGCTCGACTGATTTTAAGTTTTATAATATTTGTAGTTGTTCAGCTTTATTTAACACGTTATCGGTCTAAAAATTATCAGACAAAAATTTATGGCAAGATAATTAGTCTGATAATGGTTTTTAAAGTTATCTAAAAGATAATTCGATAATGAAAACATTATCTTAGATAATTATCGGATTATTGGAACTGTGCCCACCGTGCATAACGACGCGGATGTGACTAAGTCTGTGGCTAACACTGCAGCAGATGTCTGTAACTTTCCCAAAGAAACCTGGACAAATCCCTTAAACGTGTCCCAGAGGTGAGAATTGGAACAATAAGACATTATTCAGTAGATAATATTGGCGCCGGCAGCTGTATTCCTGTATGGACTGCACACACTTTTTTTTCTTTTACAGCTTTATTCATGAAAATCCTTCAGTATTACAGTAATCAAATAGTCATGTGAAAAAGATGCCTGATGTCTTGATTCAAATGTGCTTCACACAAATGATAGTGGTGTGTTTTTTTGGGGGGGAACTGGACTGGAGTTTCCCATCACAGAGTGTTTGGTTTTGTCAACATGTTCAAGCATGTTGCTCCAGTCGTCATGAAAAGAAAACACCTCCTCTGTGTTTTTTTTTGGGCGTTGAGAGGCTGTAAAAGGTGACTGAACTCAACCTCACCTCTCCCTCTGAGGTCTGGGGGGCGCTCGGCTTGTCCCCCCCTCTTCCTTAGCGGACGCCTCCTGAAGTTATTGTAAACTCATGTTTCCGCGTCAGAAGGTCCATTGGTTATCTGGGGGGCTTCAGGGCCTCCTGAGCTGCCGTCCCAGAGAGCTGTTCCTCAGACGTGTTTTGGACAGTGGAGGTGGGAGTTCACGCTTAGTCGTGTGAGATTTACACGCCGCTGAGCACGTGCATTCACAATGTAACAACGGCCTATTGTGGGGACTGGGGAGTTTCTGTGCTCAGCCCTTCTTTGAATGAACACTGCCATCTAGTGTTCTCACAGCAGAGTTTTGCGATCACTATATCAGTGAAATGAATTATTCACTTTTCATTACAAAGATGGACAATACAGAGGTTTTCCACTTATGTTTTTATATTATTTTTATTTAGTTATATCCTATGTTACCCTTTGACCCCCACATCAGAGATATTATGAGGACTGCTTTCTTCCACCTGCAAAATATAGTGACGATTAGTTCCAGACCTGGATTCATGCATTTGTCTCTTCTAGATTGGACTACTGCAATGTTCTGTTTTCTGGTTTACCACAGTCCAGCATTAGGGGTCTCCAATTGGTTTTGACAGGAAGCAGAAAGTTAGAACACATTACACCCATTTTGGCGTCTCTTCACTGGCTTCCTGTCCCTGTGAGATCAGATTTTAAGGTTCTACTAGCCTGTAAAATAATTCACAGACTGACCTGATGACCTTAGCTGACCTAATTAAACCTTACATACCGGCCCGGGCTCTGCGTTCTCTGGGTGCAGGACTACTTTGTGTCCCTAGGGTGAATAAGAAGTCTGCGGGTCACAGAGCTTTCTCTTATCGTGCCCCTGTTCTGTGGAATGATCTCCCTGCATCAATAAAAGTCACATTCTGTGGAGACTTTCAAGTCCAGACTTAAGACACTTATTTTCCCTTTCATGTAGCTAGCATACTGGCATAGTATGTTTCTATGCTTTTTACCCTTTAAAATTAATTTTATTTGTAAGCGGAGCGTGCCGGAGCCTTAACTTCATGTAACTTCTGGGCCTTTTAGTGAAGATCGGGGCTAGTGCCCGGTGATCACCTTAGTATTTCTTTTGTTTTTCTTGTTACTTAATGCTGACAAATTATACTGTATTTGTTGTTTTTCTGATGTCTGATTCTGTTTTTTTTTTTCTCTCTGTTTGAGGTGTGGCTCCATCCAGAGATGGGTGTGGTATCTGTTTTTGAAACCCTCCTGTCCTGTGCACCGGCAACATTTCCTGTATCTTCGTTTTTTTGAATTGTTTTGTAATTTGTGTCTGTATCATAGCCCAAGCAGAGGGTCACCCCTTTGAGTCTGGTCTGCTTGAGGTTTCTTCCTCAAATCATCAGAGGGAGTTTTTCCTTACCACTGTTGCTCTGGGGGTTGGTAAGGTTAGACCTTACTTGTGTGAAGCACCTTGAGGCAACTTTGTTGTGATTTTGTGCTTTAGAAATGAAAATAAATTGAAATTGAATTGAAATTTTCAAAGCATCCTGAAACTTTCTGGCTTAACTTTGAAAAAGAAACACAATGCAAACGAACCAACAAGGATTTTTTTTTTTTTTATGATTATTATTTCTGCAATCTCACACATTAAGAAAATACTGCAAAGAGATTCCAGAGAAATCTTTGTGCTATATTGGAATGAAGTGTTACTTTTGTACAAAATATAATTCATGGACTTGGGAATTTTTTGTAAAAATATTTAAAACTTTCAGGTTACTTTTTTGGTACCCGTGGGTAGATTTGTGTTGCAGTCACAGAAAGCATCCAATTTATTACACATATAGGACCAACAGTGACACACACACAAAGACCTGACACAGACGTAACGTGCTCAGAGCCACATTTGACCACAGTTTGGCAACCACCTAAAATGGTGCAAAATTTGCTGTGATGATTTATTCATCTGAATAATAGCAGCTGGAGCGAAGCTGTTCCTGAAGCTCTTTGTTCTGCACTTCGGGATGGTAAACCTAGGACCAGAGGGGAGACACTGGACTTCCCCATGTAGAGGGTGTGACTGGTCGTTTAGAATCGGTTCAGTGATCCTCTGTAGCTGCCTGGTGTACAGAGACTCGGGGCTAAGCTGTGGTTCCCAGTCAGCTTCCCTGACCACTTTGTCACGGAAGCTGGCTCTGCTCTGTGTTTGTCTCTGATTGAAGTGAAGCATCATGGGAATATATCTGTGTTGTCCTCCCAGGTGCCTGTACAGAGATTTACAGTCCCCCAAAATGTTGTTTAACCTCCTGTAGAGAAACATGTTTAAATCACCATATTTCGGTTTGGTTTCCCAGTTAAAATAAAAATGCACCACTTTTATAAAATGTCCAAAGTTCATGAACTTGACAAATATATATATAAAAAAATACCAACATAAAATGAATGTGTGAGAATGTTATTGTCAGACTTTATTACAGTATTTACAGTAAAACATCACTTTCACAGCTAGTTTTCTGCAGACCGTAGTTTTCTGTACGGTAAATCTGTCTGGAGTGAGCTTGCAAGGAGACAAGTGAGGGAAGCCATCAAGATGACACCCAGTCTGAAGCACTAATGGGCTTCTATAGCGCCACCACGAGGCTGTGGAACAACAGTTTCATCCATCACTGCCACAGAACTGTACTCTTGGTGGCTTCCCTCACTGGTTTCTTTGCATGGTGTGTTTTTGAGGACTGCCTGCCTCGGACAGATTTGCTGTACACTGCCATACTGTATTTCTTAATGATTGATGTGAACGTTTGTTTTTATCTCCTGACTTGGCAAAAGAAAAACAAAAAAAATTCTGTAAATTCAAAGTCTGCTGTTAACAGTTTTGTAATTTAATATATTTGTTCACTTGTATTTATGTTTGTACATTTTAATTCTGTATTTAAACATTTCTATGACCGCGTGGACCCGACTGTTTCCTGTAGCTCCTCCTTCTGGTCTTTAACGGCAGTGCGTGTTCACTCTGACCCTCCCTCCCTCTGTAGGTGGATCCGTTTCACACGCTGTTCGGCGTAGCGGGTCTCTCGCTGCTGGGCGACGATCAGATCAAAGCGGTGAACCCGGTGCTGTGTATGCCTGAGGACGTGCTGCAGCGGATCCGACTCCAACCAGAACTCCTCAGCTAGCTGGAGGCAGACCGGAGCACTGATCAGCTTCTGCACACACGGACTCGTCTCACATCTCCACCATCTGCACTGTAACCACCGCGCTGCAGAGCGGGCGAGCGGCCCTGAGGTTCTGCTGAACACGGAAAGCGTTTACTGACAGTTGGCGGAGCGATTTCAAACGTGCTTTAACACGTTGCTAACTGCAGTTCATATTCAGTTCCATATTTATTTTCACTTCCAGAACTGAGAGAATCAAATAAATCTGAGTGTCTTGAATGGAAAATTTTGAAAAAGTAGCACAGAGGTCACCACAGCTGATTGGTTGAGTCTGGCATTTCCTTGCTCTTGATTGGCTAAAAGCACCGACTCAGGTGACCTGCAGGAGCAAGGTCATGACCTCTGCTGTTAAAGAAGTTAAAGCATGTGTCTCTGTGTGTAGTTCTCACTTTTTAAATGACTTGGAAGTAACTTGACACATTGAGAAGTCAGCAGATGCAGTCGGGTCCAGAAATATTTGGACAGGAACAGTTTCTGTGATTGCATCATTCGATGGAGGTGATGAGAGACGAAACAAATCATAACTCACAGAAATGAGTAAGAAATACAAACTGGATGGTAAATCTGATTGGAGCAGGCAGTTCTCAGTTAGTGAGGGAAGCCACCAAGACGCCCATGAGAACTCTGGAGTTGTTTGGCTTCCGTGGCTGTGATTGGAGAAACTGGGCGAGCTTCGCTTTTATCTGTGGCGTCACCGGCTATACAGCTGCATCGTGGAACACAGAAGGATTGTTCATAGAAAGATGAGAAATTTCAGCTACAGAGGATTCAAGCCTAGGTTTGACCTGTTGCCTTATTTTTTTTCCGGTTCACCATTAACTTGTCTGACCGTGATGCTGCAAACAGGCATCAGAGTCTGCACAGTTTTTTCCCAGGCCAGCACTGCGTGCATTAGCTGCAGAGCCATTTTGCAACGAAGGAGTTAAGTAGGTCACGGTCATTGGAAGTCATTGGACTTTGAACCCATGTGAAGTACTCCTACAAGGCATGTACCACCAAATAAGAAGTTTCTGCAAGCATAGGTGCCGAGGTATATGGCAGCGAAGGATTTGACAGTTGTGACCACTGGTGACCTTGAGAAGTACCGGTAGATCAAGGTCACCACCCTTCGAACCCGTGTGAAGTACTCCTCCAAGGCATGTACCACTATATATGTAGTTTCTGCGAGCAATAGGTGCCAAGCTACGTTGCGGCGAAGGATTGGACAGTTGTGACCATTGGTGACCTTGAAAAGTAGGTCAAGGTCACCGGTCTTTGAACCCATGTGAAGTACTTCTCCAAGGCACATACACCAAATATGAAGTTTGTGCGAGCATAGGTGCCACGCTACGTTGTGGCAAACAAATTTCGTTCGGACAGATGGAAGGACGGGCGGACACCCCGGATGCTTATGCCCCGCCTCACTGCGCATAATGACCAAAACTGGTTCAAATAGTTGTGGACCCAGCTGCAGAATGTCTGGACAATGAATGGCTGTGATTAGAGAGACGACGTTTGTTGCATCATGACAGACTGTTTACAAGGAGATGGAACATGTTGGTTTCAGTTTGCCAGAGGGCACGGTGGGCAGCTGATGTCATCAAACAACAACAAAACACCATGTAAAGCTCATCATGGAGGGAAAGTTTTATGTGTAGTGAAAAATGACGGTCCAAAATGGGGGCGGTAACTTATTTACTCGCCAGTCTGGACATTTACTGCAGTTTGAAAGTCTTTGAAAAACTCCACAGTATAGTTAGCATCAAGTTAACTGGCATAGCTTTACTTCTGGCAGTGGTTTGCTGAGTTCACTGTGGAAGAAGGCGCCTCAAAAATGAGCATATTTTTACTAATGGACGGTCATTAGATGTTTCTTAGTTGCTGTTTTATAAGATAGGTATATGATGAGCTTCCATTCCTGCCCACAAAACTGTCGTTCAACAATAAAAACCATTTTGTTCAAACATAAATGGTGTAACTTCTTTTTGTTGTTTTTTTTTATGAAGCCTGCACAGACACAGTGAGGACAGACTGGAAATCTCTCTCACTTTCTTAACTCTTGTTGTTTGTTCATATCTTTTTTGAAGTCTTCTACTCCCATGTGGATCATTGCTCACCACCTGGCTCGGTCCCTCGCTTGGGAAGTCAGCTGTCATTGACCCTAATGGCATGATCCACCCACTGAAGCTGCTTCTTGATGATGACACACTTGATGCTCTGGAGCTTGGCTTCAGCCAGGACACTCAGGATTTTTATGAATTTCTCTGGAGAGCTGGTTTTGCTCAGACTCTTCCACAGTAGTGGGCGTGACACGCTGTTGAACATCTTTCATCGAGGCGAATGACTGGCGGTGTTCTTGACAGTTTTCTTGTAATTGGTGGAGAGTGAAGATTGGGTCTGTTATCTTGCTGGTTGGAAGCCATGCTGGGTTTCAAGGAAGGATGTTTTTCTGCTCTCAGATGGCTTTTGGCAATCTGTGCAAGAAGATTGGAGTAACCTTTCCTGGAGTTTGTAGATGATGACAATCGGTGTTTTTCAGGGTCTGTGTCATTTCTTCTTGACTCCAGATTTTGACACTGAGATAGTGCAGCTGGTGTTGAAGAAAGCGACCTCCTCCTTTAAAGACCCCAGTGAGAGTGTTGTTTCCCCCTGGAGCTTCAGTGTTTTTTGTGCCTTTAAGGGCAATGAGAGTTTCTTCGAAAGCTGATTTTAGGAAAACAGCCTTAAATCTGGCAAGATGGCAAATACACTTCTGGATTTTAGGAAGAAAAAGAAACTGTTGTACTGTCCAAAAACCTACATTGTTTTCCTGCACTTTTTTTTTTTTTTGCTCACCTGTGAGAAGGACTGAGGTTCAACCACATGGTGGCAGCAAAATGCAACTAGAGAAGTCTTTATTGACTTGAGCCACTTTAGACCACATCAGGCTTTTTTTTAAATTTCTTTGAATTTATGAATGATTTAGTCTGTTATGCCAATGTTTAAAAACACATTTATATTTTCTCTTGTTAGAAGTGAGTTAGAGCTCAATTATGCACAAATCATCACTAGTGGAGCAGATAACTGTAACAAGCGTTCATTTCTGGAAAAAAGCACTAAAATTGGCACACACACTCTTTAGACATTACTCTTTTGGGAAAAAACAAACAATTCGCCATTAAAATTTTCAACAGGCAGCCAGGGTGGGGTCAATCGAAGAATTACACAGGGGTCAAAATTAAAAGATGCTCCGATCTGTATATTAAAAGCCAAGTGGCCTCTGTGTACATGTATGGGCCACACGGTGGGTTAGTGGTTAGCACTGTTGCCTCACAACAAGAAGGTCATGGGTCCGATTCCCACCTGTGGCTTTTCTGTGTGGAGTTTGCATGTTCTCTGTGTTTGCGTGGGTTTGCTCCGGTTTCCTCCCACATTTAAAGACATGCAGGTTAGGTGAATTGGAAAATTCTAATTGTGGCCCTGTGACAGACTAGCGTCCTGTCCTGGGTGTACCCCGCCTCGTGCTCTATGACTGCTGGGATAGGCTCCAGCCCCCCGCGACCCTTAATTGGACTAAGCGGTAGAAGATGGATGGATGGATGGATGGATGGATTTGTTGAGGTCTCCCTTGCAAAAGAGATCTCAATCTCAATGGGGTTAACCCGGTTAAAAAAAAGGTTAAATATGCGTCTGTGTGTATGTCTTCAATCACGGACAAACTGGGGAGAGCTGACATTTACCATTAGGTATGCTTATGTATTTTGGGTCAAACTAGAGCCCATGGACCCCCACGGGCAACATGCTAGTCATATTGAAAACTATACCACATTTATCTGATCACAAAGATGCCAAAAAGGTATAGTTTTGTACTGTCTGTGACTGCATGTTATGGAGTTATGGGGTAAAAACAGCAAAAACGCTGACAAAGGTCAATTTTAGTTTGTACAGTGGTCAAAAGTAAAGTTGCTGTAGTTTTGGTAAAAAGTGATGCAAATTATTGGTTGAGTTAATAAGGTTTTAAAAAGGACTAGTTTGCACCATGTGTCATGCTTAGTTATTGTGTTGCAGGGTAACATGTCACATGTCATAGAATCCAGTGGGGGTCGACATTGTTTGACCTTTACTTTGGAGACCAAACATTCAACACAGTCAAAACTATTCCATTTATTCATCCTATTAACTCAACCAATAATTTAATAACTTACACCCCTTTTTTAACAAAATTGGAGCAACTTTAACTTTTGACCCCTGTACAAATTGAAAGTCGCTATTCCTGCTGTTTTTACCCCATAACTCCAGAACATTCAGTCACAGATAGTCCAAACTATACCTTTTTGGAATCTCTATGATCAGACAGATAATGTTTGTGGTTTATAATATGATTGGAGGATCTTTTAATTTTGATCCGTGTTAAATTGACCTGGCCGCCTATTGAAAATTCAAGTGGCCAATTGTTTTTTTCAAAAGAGGAATGTCTAAGGAGTATTTGTGCCAAATTTGGTGCTTAGTATTTGAAAGATTCCTCTGTAAATATTCTGTTAGCTGCTGCACTACACATGGTGGAGCTGGAGTGATGATGTGAAAAGGAGGACAGTTATGAGGAGTGAAGGTCATGATAATGATGAAGAGGATAATGAACAGGTGATGAGGATGAGGACATGGAGAAGGGGGATGAGAAGGAGATGAATGAGGAGGAGGATGACAATGAGGGGATGGAGCAGGGGGAGTATTATAAAGGAACCTGATGATGAGAAGGAGGACATGGAGGAGGAGACGAAAGAGGATAATGAGGAGGATTATAAAGAACATGATGATGATGACGGTGATGAAGATTACGAGGACATGGAGTAGGAAGTATGTCAGTTATAATGTTGGATGTCACATCAGTTATCATGTCTGTTATCACGTCAGTTATCACATCGGTTATCATGTCAGTGGATCCTTCTGACTTTTGGGGTTTTAAGCAGGAGGTGTCAGAAAAGTTACCAAAGGTTACAAGTTATCATGTCTGTTATGTCAGTTATCACATCAATTATCATTTCTGTTATGTCAGTTATCACATCAGTTATAATGCCTGTTATCATGTCTGTTATCACATCCGCTATCATGTCTGTTATCATGTCAGTTATCACATAACTTATCATGTCAGTTATCACATCGATTATCATTTTTGTTGTCATGTCAGTTATCACATCAGTTACGCCTATTATCAGGTCTTATCATGTCTTATGTCAGTTATCACATGATTATAATTTCTGTTATCACATCAGTTATTATGCCTGTTATGTCTATTATCACACTGGTTATCATGTCTGTTATGTCGGTTATCACATCAGTTATTATACCTGTTATCATGTCTATTATCACATTGGTTATCATGTCTGTTATGTCGGTTATCACATGTGATTATTTCTGTTATCACAACACTTATTATGCCTGTTATCATGTCTATTATCACATTGGTTATCATGTCTGTTATGTCGGTTATCACATTGATTATCATTTCTGTTATCACATCAGTTATTAGCCTGTTATCATGTCTATTATCACATTGGTTATCATGTCTGTTATGTCGGTTATCACATCAGTTATTATGCCTGTTATCATGTGTATTATCACATTGGTTATCATGCCTGTTATGTCGGTTATCACATCAGTTATTATGCCTGTTATCATGTCTATTGTCACATTGATTATAATTTCTGTTATCACATCAGTTATTATGCCTGTTATCATGTCTATTATCACATTGGTTATCATGCCTGTTATGTCGGTTATCACATCAGTTATTATGTGTTATGTCTATTGTCACATTGATTATAATTTCTGTTATCACATCAGTTATTATGCCTGTTATCATGTCTATTATCACATTAGTTATGTTTGTTATGTTGGTTATCACATCAGTTATTATGCCTGTTATCATGTCTGTTATCACATTGGTTATCATGTCTATGTCGGTTATCACATCAGTTATGCCTGTTATCATGTCTATTATCACATTGGTTATCATGCCTGTTATGTCTGTTATCACATTGATTATCATTTCTGTTACCTTGTCAGTTATCACATCAGTTATGCCTATTATCAGGTCAGTTATCACATTGCTTATCATTTCTGTTATCACATCAGTTATATACCTGTTATGTCTATTATCACTTTGGTTAACATGTCTGTTATGTCAGTTATCACATTGATGATCATTTCTGTTATGTCCGTTATCACGTTGGTTATCACACTGATTATCTTGTCAGTTATCACATCAGTTATGTCTGTTATCACGTCAGTTATCACATGAGTTATCATGTCTGTTATGTCATTTATCACATTATCATTTCTATTGTCATGTCATTTATCACATCAGTTATTATGCCTATTATCAGGTCAGTTATCACATCAGTTATCATTCTGTTATGTCAGTTATCACATCAGTTATTATGCCTGTTATGTCTGTTATCATGTCAGTTATCACATAACTTATGTCAGTTATCACATCGATTATCATTTTTGTTGTCATGTCAGTTATCACATCAGTTATGCCTATTATCAGGTCAGTTATCATGTCTGTTATGTCAGTTATCACATTATCATTTCTGTTATCACATCAGTTATTATGCCTGTTATGTCTATTATCACATTGGTTATCATGCCTGTTATGTCGGTTATCACATCAGTTATTATGCCTGTTATCATGTCTGTTATCACATTGATTATCATTTCTGTTATCACATCAGTTATTATGCCTATTATCATATCTGTTATGTCAGTTATCACATAACTTATGTCGGTTATCACATCGATGATCATTTTTGTTGTTACATCAGTTATCACATCAGTTATGCCTATTATCAGGTCAGTTATCATGTCTGTTATGTCAGTTATCACATTATCATTTCCATTATCACGTTGGTTATCACACCGGTTATCTTGTCAGTTATCACAGTTATATCTGTTGTCACATCAGATATCACATCAGTTATGTCTGTTATCACGTCAGTTATCACATCAGTTATCATGTCTGTTATCATGTCGGTTATGTCATTTATCATTGATTATCATTTCTATTGTCATGTCAGTTATCACATCAGTTATTATGCCTAATAGGTCAGTTATCACATCAGTTATGGTTATGTCTGTTATGTCAGTTATCACATAACTTATGTCAGTTATCACATCGATTATCATTTTTGTTGTCATCAGTTATGCCTATTATCAGGTCAGTTATGTCTGTTATGTCAGTTATCACACTGATTATCATTTCTGTTATTACATCAGTTATTATGCCTGTTATGTCTATTATCACATTGGTTATTATGTCTGTTATGTTGGTTATCACATCAGTTATTAGGTGATGGTCTAGTGGTTAAGGTGTTGGGCTTGAGTCCAGAAGATCATGGGTTCAAATCCCCGCCTGACTGGAAAATCACTAAGGGCCCTTGGGCAAGGCCTTTAATCCCCTATTGCTCCCGGTGTGTAGTGGGCACCTTGCATGGCAGCACCCTGACATCGGGGTGAATGTTAGGCATAATTGTAAAGCACTTTGAGCGTCTGGTACAGATGGAAAAGCGCTATATAAATGCAGTCCATTTATACAGTCCATTTACTGTAAAAACTGTGAATTCCCCTGTCTCTGTGACCTGGATACGTAATGAATGAATGAATGCATCAGTGTGCCCTCTGTTTTCTCATTGCATTTTCTATTTGCACTTCTTTAAAAAACAGATTAAAACTGAAAGCAGGGGGGATTATTTTTGTTTCAGCAGGACAGATTTGATGAGATCAGTTAAAGATGACGGTTTGAACAGAGTGAAGAGAACATCAGAGAAAACCACAGGAACGAAGATCTGACTTATTTTCTTGTCTGAAAATCTGCTGCTGCACTTCATCATGAAGCTGCAGCTGCAGATCAAAGCTGTGACGCTCAGAACATTTACAGCATCTTTGTAAACCTTCATCAGTGATGAAATCCGAGTGACTCAGAACGTCTTCATCATCTCGCTCACTTAATGAAAAATGGCTGTAAAAGTGATGTAAATTCATCAAAAAAATATAACGATAGCTGTGTTATATGATATGAAAGTTTTTTTTCATGAAATTTGAATTTTAATGCAGCCCTTTCAGTCACATTTTTTAATTGAAAATTTTTTACCTTTTTATTTTATGGTGTAATAACATAAATAATCCATCATTTGTTGATACATGTTTATGTGACATAAATCACATCACCTGTGTCATTTAAAGATGTTTAATTTAATCGGCAAAATTCAAGAAATGAACTCTGGAAAATCTAAGCATGTAGTCTGTGGTAATGCTCCTGGGAGTAGAATGTTAATCTGTGCAGACGCAACAACCTCATGGACTTGTTTCTGCATCAGCTGCAGTGGTTTTTCTCTTGAAGTCAGTAAACGCATCATAACATATTAAATACCTACAGACTTTCTTTTTTTTTTTAAATGGTGTAAATTTGCCATGATCCACTGTGCCTCATTCAGTCATTTTCATCAAGCAGCTACTTTTTAAGTGATTGAAGATTAGGTTGTGTGTTAAAGTAATCATCCACCTTGATGAATTGGAGACGCCTCGAGGTGCTCCACACTAAAGTGATCTGTGTATTAAGAATCACGTACACTGGTGGAGGGTTGTCATTAAACTCATCCTGATCATGTATTATGGGTTCCACTTTTATTTTCTTGTCGTAAACCTTTTGATTTGTTAATTTATTTTTAACTTTGGAACTTGGCTTTGGACTGATTATGTTGAGTTGTTGAGCCACTAAGGTTTTTGGCTTCATTAGGCATGAGTCAGTCTGTGGGTCAAGCAGCTTTTTGGTACCACAACACTTGCAGTCCAGCCTCAGTGAACCGTGACCTACACAAAATATACAGTGGCAGCCAGGGAGGGGTCAGTATTTAAAAGGGCTCCAATTGTTTTCAAAAGTAGTTCACTTTTAAAAGATTACAAAAGTTATAGTTTGGACTATCTGACTGACTGTTATGGCCTTACAGGGTGAAATTTGTGACAAAGGTCAATTTCAGTTTATACGGGGGTCAAAAATTAAAAGTTGCTCCAATTATGGTCAGAAGTGATGCAAATCATTGGCCGAGTTAATAGGTTTTAAAAAAGGGATAGTTTGCACCATCTGTCATGTTTTGTGATCATGTTACAGGGTAACATATGTCGCATGTCATATACGCTTACCTCGTTTGACCTTTTCTTTGGAGACCTTTTCATTCACCACAGTCAATACAACTCTATTAATCCTATTAACTAAACCAATAATTTGCACCACTTTTTAATAAAATCAAGCAACTTTAACTTTTGACCCCTGTACAAACTGAAACTGACCATTGACACCATTCTTGCTATTTTACCCTGTAACTCCATAACATTCAGTCATAGATGATCCATGTGATAACAGCTGAATGGATCCTTTGATTGGACGGCTGGTCTTTTTAGCGTGCAATTTTAGTGCTATATGAAATGTGCGTCCCAACCACTGTGCACGCTCACACTACCGGGAGCAGCGATTAGCTAAACATGGCAGAGTTTGTTTTGCTAGCAGACGACGATTTGAAGGAGCTAATTGATGCTGCTAATTCTTCTAACACACACACACACACACAAACTAATCCACTACGCTGTAAGCTGTCTGGAGGCATGAAGAGCTGTGAGGAAGAAAATCTGGACACATTTCTGATGTGATTTTTCGCTGGACTGAGGAAGTACACGAAGTCGGTGCACGGCCTCACAGACTAACACCAAAATGTCCCTTTTCTGTTGTTAATAAATTAAAATATCAAATGACACGATCTGTTTTAGCTGTAATATAAACAAATGATTTTTTTTCGTTCTTTCAATTGAACGAATATTTAATTCGGTGAAAGCTGCAACAGCTTTCACCTCATGAAACAGTAAAGAGGCTGACCTAATCATCTATATTGACATGTAGGACTACTGGCATGAGTCCACACAAGAATCATTAACCTCTGACCTTTTTAACCTGCTTATAAAATTACAGTCATCTCCACCTGATGCAAAATTTGTTTGCAGCAACATAAGAGAGGAAGCAGAGAAAAAAGCAATAAGAATGAGAGACTTTAGAAGATAAAGGATCAAAGACACGATGGTTTCAAGAAGATTAAAGAAGTTTCTTTCTGTGATCCTGCAAACAACCATGACAAACTTGAATGGTGGCGATAACAACCACCAGCCAGATGGTGGCAGAAAATTGCCCTCTGTTGACACATCAATGTTAATATTTGGTACAGTAGCCTTTGTTTGCAATTACTGAGGTCAGACGTTTCATGTAGTTTTTCACCAAGTTTTCACACACTGCAGCAGGGATTTTGGTCCACTCCATACAGATCTTCTCCAAATCTTTCAGGTTTGGAGTTTCAGCTCCCTCCAAAGATTTTCTATTGAGTTCAGGTCTGGAGACTGGCCAGGCCACTCCAGGACCTTGAAATGCTTCTTACGGAGCCCCTCCTTAGTTGCCCTGGCTGTGTGTTTGGGGTCATTGTCATGCTGGAAGACCCAGCCATGACCCATCTTCAATGCTCTTACTGAGGGAAGGAGGTTGTTTGTCAAAATCTCACAATACATGACCCCATCCATCCTCCCTTCAATACGGTGCAGTCGTCCTGTCCCCTTTGCAGAAGAGCACCCCCAGAGTATGAGGTTTCCACCCCCATGCTTCACGGTTGGGATGGTTTTCTTGGGGTTGTTCTCATCCTCTAAACATGGTAAGTGGAGTTGATTCCAAAAAGGCTCTATTCTGGTCTCATCTGACCACATGACCTTCTCCCATGCCTCCTCTGGATCATCCAGATGGTCACTGGTGAACTTCAAATGGGCCGGACAGGTGCTGCTTTCCTCAGAATCAGCCATACTCCCAAAGTGAGATCTTGCATGGAATCCCAGACCAAGGAGATTGACAGTCATCTTGTGTTTCTTCTTCCACTTTTTAATAAAGAATCATAACAGTTGTCTTCTACCAAGCTGCTTGCCTGTTGTCCTGTAGTCCTCCAGCCTTGTGCAGGGTCTACAGGTTTGTCCCTGGTGTCCTTAGACAGCTCATTGGTCTTGGCTAAGTTGGACAGGTTGAGTGTGATTGATTGAGTGTGTGAACAGGTGTCTTTTGTACAGGTAACAAGTTCAAACAGGTGCAATTAATACAGGTAAAGAGTGCAGAATAAGAGGGCTTCTTAAAGAAAAATTAACAGGTCTGGGTGAGACAAGTCTTGCTGGTTGGTAGGTGTTTGAAATACTTATTTGGCAGCAGTAACAGTACAAATAAATTATTTAAAAATCATACATTGCCGATTTGCCAGATTTTTTTTGTTTTAGATTATGTCTCTCACAGTGGACATGCACCTAAGATGAAAATTTCAGACCCCTCCATGATTTCTAAGTGGGAGAACTTCCAAAAATCGCGGGGTTTTCAATACTTATTTTCCTCACTGTATATGTGTTGTCTTTAATTCTGATGTGGGCCATTATTGACGGTAAACAATTGTGGATTAATTGCTGTATCTTGTCTGTGGTAATATTGAGTGTGGACGTAATCTCTTTGTTGTTGCACTTGTGTAATGACAATAAATCTCATCCATCCATCATCTGGTGATGAGTTGGGTCAGAGGGTTGGGGGAGGACTTTGGACAGACCTGTAAGCCCAAACGGATAGTACGGGTGAACTGTGAAAGTCCTGGAGCCCACTGTCTGACAGATCTTCAACTCACACCTCCGACTGAGCTTTTCTAGCATCCCTATGGAAGTGGGGGCATTGAACCAGAATGGGCAATGTTCAAAGCTTCCATTGCTGAAGCTGCAGCAGGGAGCTGTGGCCTGAAGGTCTTAGGTGCCTCAAGGGGCAGCAACGCTCAAACACTGTGGTGGACACCGGATGGTCAGGGAAGCCATCCGAGTGAAGAAGTCCCTCTGGGATATGCTATTTCGGAGGACTCCGGAGGCAGTTGCAAGGTACCAACAGACCAGAAGGGTGGCAGCCTCTGCTGTGGGAGAGGAGTTCAGCGTAACCATGGAGAAAGACTTTCTGTTGGCACCAAGATGCTTCTGGTGACAGTGAGACACTTAGGAGGGGAAACCTGCAAGGAGCAACCTGCAGGAGCATGCTGAGGAGCATTGGAATGAAACTTTTAGCTGACTTGGCGTCACTGTCCTCCTTCAGCATACTGCAGCAAATGAAACTGAAGGTGGTGCAGCAGGGTTTAATTGTGCGCATGGCAGAGAAGAACATTGTCACGCTCTATTAAGGTTCATCACCTAATCAACACGGATCAACACTCTCACTTCCACGACATGAGGGCGAAATGAGGGTGGCGCGTGACATTCGTGGAAAGATTTTTTGACAGCCAAAACATGTTCCACGAAAAATCACGAATATCACACACGATTAAGAAACCTATTCGGATGCGTTAAGTCTCGTTGAGAATGTCGGAATGTGCCAGAATGACGCAAATATGACATTCGTGACTCGTCTTGCCCATGTGTAACGCAGCATTGTACAAGGCAAACTGTAGACAAACATGTATTTTATTTTTTTATTTCCTCTTAAAGTAAAAATGTCCTTACTTTAAAGATTAAAATTATTGGTCTGTTTTCCTTAATATTTATGTTTATTATTGCACACTTCAGTGACTGCACAGTTTACTATTAACAATTTCATGTTAAAAAAAAACCACTTAAATATATGCCACTCCTTGGGTGCGGTAGTGACCCTGAGGAGCCGGTGGGTGTCCTTTATTTTCATTTCTGAAAGGTGGCAACCCTACATACGCCCTACTCCATACATGCTCCACACCCAAACAGATGGTGGCGGTAATGCACTCTGTTGGTTTGCAAACCGCCAATAACCTCAGCAGCAGCAGAAGAAGAAGGTCTCAACGTCTCAATAGAAAACCAATGGGTGACGTCACGCAGGCTTCAAAATGGTAAGAAACAAATGTTTATGTCATTAAAGTCTAACGGATAATATGAATGAGTGAACTTGTAGCTGATGTCTTAAAAGCATGTTGACATTATTTTGTCAACGTCTTCTCTTAACGTGCCCTCTCACCGTGAGCTGCTAGCTTGTTAGCTCAGTGTTAGCACTTAGCTTTAGCTCTGATGGATTGATTTGAGTTTATTTTGTAAAATCAATATAAATACAGAAAGGTGAATATATCAGTGATACACGGACGACACAATAAAGTATAAACGCTTATTTTCATTGTGGTCCTTGTGAGGCTAAAACTTAAGACTGGTGAGCTTTGATTGAACATCATGTACATAAAATGTACACTTTTTTTTTACATTATGAAAATTAGCTCTGGGTTATTTGTTTCTTAATATGTACGAGACATGAATGAGCGAAGCTCTTCAGCATCTCGCCATGTCATTTAGGTCTGGGGATGGGTATTGATAAGATTTTATCTATCAATGCCATTATATGAGTCCCTTATCAATACCTCTTGTGAATTTTCTGTGTACTAAAAGTAGGCTTACAGGTTTTCTATGTCAACTTTTATGAGTCTTAAAAGTAAATAAATTGAAATTGTCCTGGATCCTTGATCCCTGGACTTAAATAGAAATAAAATCTGTAGTTTTTATCAAAGCATTTCCTTTCAGTCATTAATGGGATGATGTCACTCCACACCTCTGACCCTCTTACAGCCGGCTGCGCTGCACATCAGCATCAATGTAATTCATAAAGAACACAGTCAGGACGTCTTATTTTGGGAGAAAAACACATTTTATGTCAATTGCGTTTGTTTGTATTACGTTAGAAAGAAAGTGTCCTTTGATTTCAAACGGTGATTTGCTTTGAGTTATATAATTCCGACCGAGACTCTCACTTTACCTCTGCAGAGAAACGGCCACAGCATTTTGGAGCTGTGCGAATGGAACGGAGGACGATTCTCGTTTCTTGCCTGCAACAAGAGCCCCAGTTAGTGACTTTAATCCGCACAAAACTGACCCACGATTGACATTTTTAAATGGCTTTGAGAGGGTTAAGAAGCGGACTTGCCACTTCTGAAAAGCAATGACGCAATGAAGAATGAACAACGAAGCAGTCAGTCGGAGCGCTGCTTCGTTGGTTCAAGCTTCAGAACAGCTGCTGCGGAAGTGGTTGATTACAGATCCGCTGCAAGGTCTGCAATCAACGTAGAGAAATGATCATGTTCCCGACAAACACCCTCAAAAACTGAAGGACCAATAAGGAAGCAAAAAGGCTATTGATCTCAGTGGATGAAATCATTTCATGACATTTCCAGTTTGCAGCTTTGTCTACGATTGGTTTGTGGCTTTTTATGGCTTTTTATGTAAATGTTGTCTGGTTTGTGCCTTTGTCTACCATAAGAGCGAGCTTCACAGCACTCCGCTCATATTATTTGTTGCTTAAAAAAACATTCAAATTCTTTCAGCTTCTTTAATGTGAATATTTTCTGGTTTCTTTACTCCTCTCTGGCAGTAAAGTAGATATGTGTGGGTTGTGGACAAAACTGGACATTTGAAGGCATCATTTTAGGATTCTGAAAAAACTGATCAGGATTTTCTGACTACTTGTGGACCTAACAACTAGAGCTGTAACAAGTGATTAATTGATTAATCACTGACTATTGAATTAATGGACTATTTTGACAATTCTAAGTAATTAAAAACAACATTCTCTGGTTTTGGTTTCTTGAATGTGAATATTTTCTGGTTTATTTTCCTGGTTTATTTATTGCTCTCTGGCAGTGAACAGAATAACTTTCGGTTGTGGATAAAATGAGACATTTGAAGGCATCATAGAGAGCTTTGGAAAGCATTGATCAACATTTTTCTTTGTTTTCAGACTTTTTTGTTTCTCACAGCTACTTAATTGCGAAATAAATCAAATAGTCATTAGTCATTTTTTGACTCACCAACAAAATGTTTCTTTTGTATAATTTCTAGTTGACTTAAGTCGTGTCATTTATTTATTTGTTGTCTGAGGTGATTTTATGTTTTTAAACTTACACTAATTTGATTTTAACAAAGTTAGTGTAACTTTATTTTGAGCGTTGGTTATTGGCTCTGATATAAACTAGCTGGATCATTGGATGCTTGTGTGATTGATCAAATAATAATAACAAAAAAAAAAACCTTGCCGTCATCTTTGACCTTACATTATGTTTTGATTTGCATATTCGGGAAATTAACAAGACCGTCACCTTCTTTAAATTTGTGCAGTAAGGATACTGCATCATATTATGTTCTCTGTCTGATACAAAGTCATTCAGTTGTGCGTTTGTGTCCTCAGCAGTTGGTCACTGATGTTTAGTTTTCTGGCCTATTAACAGGAACATAAGTTTGATCGTATTACGCTGTGTTGGCCTCCCTTCACTGGCTCCGTGGACATGTGACTTAAAGTTGTCTTGTTGGCATATAAAACATTCAGCGGTGCAGCACGGGTCTAGTGTGATCTTGCACATCTTCCCTGGATTTGCATTCTCTCACTGTGAGATGAACATCTGTTCCACAGTTGAAAAAGACTTCAGCTATTGCTGAGGTCGTCCTCAATTCTCCATGACTGATAACTGATGGATGTCTCCTCATGATCATACCACCTTATTGTGTTTTAATGCTTGTGTTATTGTGTTATTATATACGAATATAAAATCTTGCACTTGAAACAGATAAATGTTAGAGCATTGTTTTTGTTGGATGTGTTGGATTTCAGGGTACCCCAGTGAAAGACGTGGTCATTAAGCCTGACGCTCCCAACACACTGCTCCTGGACAAACACGCAGATTACATCGCTGCCTATGGCTCCAAAAAGGATGATTATGTAAGTCAAAGGGAGAAAAGATGCTTTGAACCAAAAACTTAAAGGAATGATTTTCAGGTCTTTCTTTTAAATGTTTGCAACACCACCACACATTAGTGCCATCTAGTGGACAAATACGTATCTGCACAGTACTAATTAATATTTCCACATTTTACATTTTGCTTTAGAATGCATCTGTTGTATTTATAAATTGTCATGAATATTTAAGCACTGTTATTTAGCAACACAATCATCTTTATCGATAACAGAAAAACCATGCAAACTTGATTAAGGCACCAGATTTGGCATAATTGATGTTTATGGCATACTTTAGAAATCTGATCTATTAGCTACTCAGAAGTCTAAGATGGTGGCATTTTTTTTTTCAAGATGGCCACCAAAACGACATGGCATATTATGGTCCTCGCCCCCCGTAACAGCCCTGTCAATGTGGCTAACGGCACAAAAATGGTCTTATTTTTCCTTGATGGAATACCTTGCAAATCTGATCCATTAGCTACTCAAAATTCCAAGATCGTAGCCTTTTTCAAGGTGGCTGCCACGGTAACCTGTCAAATTATGACGTCCTCTCATTATGAGGGCCTCTCATGATAAAATTGATATTATTTGGATTGTCATAGCTGTAAGAATAGAATTACCGTTGCTATAATATTCCGTCTTTGCCACCTCCATTGGTATTAAAAATTAAACCTGGCCAAAGGCGGCGAGAAAAAAAAATTAACAGAGTGATGTGATGAGATTGCTCTTTGTCTCCTTTAAGCCGTGACTTCCAGGTCCGCTAACCAGTGCTGTATTCAAGACAACTTGGAAATCCAAAGTGTTGGAAATGTCCTTTGGGAGATTATTATTTTTTTTGTGTGTGTGAACTACTGTATATAAAATATACTGCAGATATCTACCTATCTCTATAGCTGTCTGTCTTCCTTCCTGTGTGTGTATACATATGCACACATATATATATATATATATATATATATATATATATATATATATATATATATATATATATATATATATATACACAGTTATGTTCCAGTATGTTTGTTTTTATACTATATCAGACACCTTAAAAAATAGTGAACACTATTTTTAAGGTGTCTGATATAAAACAATAACTTAAAATTATTGTTTTAATCTTTATAATAAATATAAGGCTCTTAATTTATTTATTTTTTAAATATTATGCCCCCCGCACCTGGCTATTGAGTATTTTCCTCGGTATCTATATCAAGTTTGAAACTCTAGCATCGTGACCATGCTGTCACTGTCCTGTTGGATCATGTTTGTTGCGTGTATTCAGGAGTACACACTATCAGAGTACCTGAGGATGAGCGGCATCTACTGGGGGCTGACGGTGATGGACCTGATGGGCCACCTGCCCAGGATGAACCAGCAGGAGATCATAGACTTCATCAAAGCCTGTCAGCACGAGTGTGGAGGCATCAGTGCCAGTATTGGTCATGACCCCCACCTGTTGTACACCCTCAGCGCCGTGCAGGTGAGTCTGCAAGAGATTAATGCTCCTCTGATCGTCCAGGATGAGTACAAAAACTGTTCAGGGTACTCTGGAGTTTAAAGGGGTCAGACTCTTTAGAAATTAAACATTATTAACTTGAAACTCGACCACAGAGTGCCTCCAGTAGATAAGAAAAACATGTTGCACACTTATGAAACTGACGGCTGATGGAGCGTGTGCTCATAACATCTCTTAAGCCTGGTTCATATGGCAGGATTTTAAAATGATCTGTAGGCTTCCAAAACCTGAGAGACCACACACGTGGAGATAAAATATCATAGATCTGGCAGGTTTGGTGGTACAGTGTGTGGTGTGCAGCCACATGGTGAAAACAACACACCACACACGAACATTCCCAGGTCAGACAGGAATTTTTCGCAAAATCTCTCGAGATTAAACGTGACTTCAGAGTAGACAAAAGGAGATACTTTGTGGACTATGGGGAGAAAAAATAAACACAAAAAGAAAAAGAAAAGGCGTTATTTAAAGGAGTGGAGATGGCGTGACCACCGGACTTTCTGGTAAGTCAGAACAGTTGTTTTGATTTTATTTTTTGCTCCATACGTCCATCACCTCACTTTCTGATTGGCTGCATGTCACATTCAGCAGTCTGTGTGCTGGTTTGTGGTCGGGGGACACCACACACACTGCGATATTGGGTCAAGACAATCCAACATGTTGAATATCCCAGATTTGCAATCGGAGCGCTCCTGACATCTTTCCGAGCAGATCAGAGTGCTCTTAACACACCACACACGGCAGGAATATTTGATAAGATTCAGGCCTGGATTTCCGACTTTTGGATCCGGATATATGCAGCGGAGGCGACAGGTTGCCATGTAGTCCCTATGGAAGGACGCGTTGTGGATATGTAGTGATGTGGAGATGTCTGTCTGGTGTTTATACTTGACGTGGACATGTCCTGTATCTGGCAATCAGCCTGTGAGCAGGACTTATGTCCCTTTTGTCTTTTATTTAACACAAGTATGATCAGTGGTGGGCACAGTTCCGATAATCCGATAACCGATAATTATCGAAGATAATGTTTTCATTATCGGATTATCTTTTTAGATAACTTTAAAAACCATTATCTGACTAATTATCTTGTGATAAATTTTTGTCCAATAATTTTTAGACCGATAACATCGTAAATAAAGCTGAACAGCTACAAACATTTATAAAATTTTAAATCCTACCTGTTAAATGTTTCGTAGCTGATGTGTAGTTCTACCCTCTGCAAAACAGAGAAGAGCTGCTTCTAGAAGAAACCGCTCTATCCTCTGCAGGTAAAGGAGGACTGGTCACCAAAAAAAAACAAACAAAAAAAACTCATTTCTTTTAACCTCATATTGATACGAGGGCAATCACCCAAGTCATCCAGGGGGCATACATTTTTAACTTATGTTCAAATTTTAACCAAACTAATTCGGACAGTTATTTAAATTAATGTCATGTCTGAAGTTTTATAAAGTGAAAATGTCAGATATATGTTTTAGTTTTAAAGTTATGCGCTAATTTTTAAGGTTTTAGTGTGGACATGCTGTGTCCAGGTGCATTATGGTATCTCAGTATGTTCACCGACATGAGAAATGCATTTGAAGGCACTCTGATCAGACTCCACGGAAACAACATTAAACTCTCGTGATATATTCTCTGGATTTATAGACGTTATTGTGTTTGCGTTTATTAAATTCCACGCATCTTATGTAGCAGACACGGATTATCTGGAATTTGTTTTGGCAAGTTTTCAAGGTCTCTACTGCCATCTATTGGCCAGTAGTGTTCATGGCAGTATTGGCCCTGAAGCTGGGCTGATATTTTCAATCAATGTACTCGGTTCCAGGTCAAGTGTACCACAGAACTGCACGGTGGAAAAGTTCAGAGCGTACGATTTATGTTCTCACACACATTTTACGTTCAAAACCACAGAAGCAAAACGTAAACGGAAGCTTTTTTTTCAAACTTAATTTACAAAAACTCGATGGGAGACATCAAAGTTAAAAACAACAGCAGCAAAAACCATTACAAGACAGCTCTGCAGTGTTTGCACAGGCACAGTGTGAGAGGTTGGATGCTTGTAGCTCTTCAGCAGCTGGATACCTTCACGACTGGCCGACCAGAATATCAACAGGTTTGATTTTCATCTGACCATACGATCGGCGATCAGGAGGTGGTCGTGAGATGTTAAACGTAGCACGTTACTCCATGTACACTAAACGACGCAGGACGTGCGATTAACCTGAACTCGGTGCGATCCAAAAAAATTCTCGCACAAAATGAAAAATCAGCTGAAAAAGGGCTAAAACCTCGCACAGTGTAAACTGTACTGAACGTCTGGCACCAGTAGATCATGGCAGTGTTCTATTTATTTTGACACAGGTTATATCAGATGGTTATCTAATTACAACTTGGCTTTTTTTTTAATGCCTTTTTTACAAATAAAAAATGGAATATTTTACAAAAGCACATTTATCTACTGAAATCTTCCATACACATTGTGGATTAGATTAGAAAAACTTTAATAATCCCAAAGGGGGAATTTAATTGCCTCTACACACAACAATACAGACAAAAGATTGGAATAAATAAATAAATTCGGGGGGGGGCACAAGACATATTGGCACTTTATTTGAAAATCCCAGGTGTACAGAAACTGACACTATGTTAAATTCACCTTTGTTTTGAGTCCCACCACAAAGCACTTTGCGGTTTAGACTTAACCTCCGTTGCTTGTTGTTTAGATCCTGTGTTTGTATGACAGCGTGGACGCAATTGACCTGGACAAGGTGCTGGAATACGTCAAAGGGCTGCAGCAGGACGACGGCTCGTTTGCAGGAGACAAATGGGGTGAGCGGGGATCAAATCTGGCGGGGATCAAATCTGACAGGATTTAAAAATCATTGTTTGGCTTTTGTCTTTGCAGGAGAGATCGACACGAGGTTTTCCTTCTGCGCGGTGGCTACCCTCGCCTTACTGGTACGTGGTGCGCGGTGCCTCCTGTTTCACAGCTGTTGTGCCCTCGCTGCACGCTGACGCTGCGTTCTGTTTCTGAAGGGGAAGCTGGACACCATAAATGTGACAAAGCTGTGGAGTTTGTCTTGTCCTGTATGAACTTTGATGGAGGTTTTGGCTGTAGACCTGGATCAGAGTCTCACGCTGGCAGGTGACTCCAAAGATCGCCATCGTTTGCTTTTCTCCTTAGTCCATCACATGTTGATCAATTTTATCGCACCACTTGTGGAAATCAAAATAGAAACTACGACCAACAATGTGGCAAAGCATCATGGATTGTTGACATACAGTGCTCACATGCACTGAATGTGTTTCTGCATGTGTTGAGGTGAAACTCGGTCCATAAGGTCGCCTCACCGAGACCCCGACAAATTTAATGTTGGGCATGTTTCAGTTCTAATTATGGCCACCAGGGGGCAGAGCCTCTTATACCTTGTGACAGTCGTCATGTGTAGATAAATTTAGAAACTGATCAAACTTAAGTTTCACACTTTGACAGGAAGTAATATTTACAACAATACAGATATAAAAAGAGTGATTTCACTGTGATAAATTTATAACATTTAAAAAAAGAATTCAGTGGTTCAAAGTGTCATATTGTTGTAAAATTGTTTATCTGCCTTTTCTCATCATGTGGTTGTTGTCATTTTGTGTTAATTTTCCTCAGTCACTTGATGTGGCTCTATTTAGGCTCTTTGACACACATATTGTATTTTCCAAACTATAAATTGCATTTATTTCTGAAATGTATGTTTATAGAAAAAACAAACACATTTTAACTATGTGGGAAGACTGTTGAGTCACACTACGCCCCCTGTTGGTGGTACAGTTGCGTGTTTACAGCTGTGCCGTGTTTTAACTTTGCTCTGTAATAATTTTTTGTTGTGGACAGATTTACTGTTGCACCGGCTTCCTGTCTCTGACGGGTCAGCTGCACCAGGTCAACGCCGACCTGCTCGGTTGGTGGCTCTGCGAGAGACAGCTGCCCTCCGGAGGCCTCAACGGACGCCCGGAGAAAGGTTGGTGCTGCCACACACTAAATAAATGCCATCAAGTGGGGCTAAATGTCACCTAAATTCATCTCTGTAGAATGTTGAAATTTTATATTTTAGCCAAAAAACACTGCAGTTCACCTTGAATTCTTTGCAGAATGTTAAATGTTAAACTGTGGACTCTCTTTGAGGTAAAAACACTGAAAGTCAACTAAAATTCTTTTCTTTCAGTTTTTGATGGACTTTGAATCTAATTGTTTTGATTGAGTCATCCTTCACAATTCTTCCTCACGGAATTTAGAATCTTGGGAAAAATATCGACACACTGTGGCAAAAACAGTCAAATTCACCCAAACTGCTGAAATGTTTTGATTCTGGTGGTTTTGTGATCGACCTAAACACTGTTAACACTTTTGAAATAGGGAAATATAGATTTTTGGTGGTGTAAACAGTGAAATTCACCTGAAATGGGGCATGTTCCAGAATTGCTGGGTAGCTGAGGGGGTGTGCAGTTGGGGGGATCACTAAAATGAGATACCATTCAAGAAAATTTCCACATTGTCAAAGATTTTTGAAAAGAAACCTCAAATATCAGCAAAAATATTTCCATCAGTGTGTAAAGGAGCTAAAAGAATAAATACTTTGGGCAGAGAGGAGCTGCTCACGGTGTGAATCAATGCTTCATTTACTGCTTCATCCCGTCTGCTTCAGCTTCCAGATGTCTGTTACTCCTGGTGGGTTTTGGCATCGTTGAAAATCATCGGCAGGATCCACTGGATCGACAAGGCCAAGCTGCGCTCCTTCATTCTGGCCTGCCAGGACGAGGAGACGGGAGGCTTCGCGGACAGGCCGGGAGACATGGTGAGACTGTGAACACGCTCCGTCCTCGCAGGCGTGAAGGTTATTCTCCTTCTAAAGCAGCCACCCCCCCAGTTTGGGTCCCACGGGGCACAGTTAGACCACACTTGATTTCATTTAACCTGGCACATTACCCAGGGTGATGATTACAGCAAAAGAGGGATTCTGCCCCATCTGCCGTCTTGTAAGGCTCGCTGCAGTTCCACACTTGACCACTATTTGTTAATTTGTCTTGCTGAGTCCTCGTGTTGAACGCATTGAGGTGCAAAGCGTTAAGTGAGCAGTTATCGGTCATGCGTAACCAGTGGTGGGCACAGATAACCAAAAAATTAACTTTGATAACAGATAATCAGATAACTGAAAAGTTATCTTTGATAAAGATAAAACGATAAACCACCCAAAAATGTATTGGAAGTTACAGATAACCGATAAATTCCAGTATTGTCTCTGGTACATTTGCAACTACTAATAAATTGAATTTGAGTTTTAACACCACGATCACTTCTGGTAGAATCAACAGCTACAACAAACCCAAACATGAGCTCACACTTCTGTCTTTGAACATCTTGCCCCCTGCTGGAAGTTCTTGTTTACTACATGGCTTCCAGCACAGACGCAAACTGAGAGCAGCCACAAAATGCAGCTCTCTACCCGATCACAACACTCCGGTCAGGTGGAGGGTCTTGGAAAATAAAGCCGTGCTGACTTATGGTTTTGATTTATAAATAACATTAATACCGATAGAACAGGGGTGGCCATGTTCGGTCCTCGAGAGCCACCTTCCTGACACTCTTAGTTGTCCTCCCTGTTCTAACACACCTGAATCCAAAGAAGACTCATTAGCAGGCTTTTAATGAACCTGGTTCAGTCATTCATTGTAACACGTTAATGTGACGTGTGTCGTGTGTTGGTGTTTACAGATAAATGTGCTTTTGTAAAATATTCCATTTTTTTTATTTGTAAAAACAGGCATTTTTACGGAGCCCTGGAAGTGTCATCGCAAAATGTTTTGCATGTGGAGAGAATTTTATGATGTTTTATCTTATCTTTATGACCTATTTCTCACACAATATTGTCATGTGCTCTCATGAATTTGATTATGTTTATTATATTGTGCAATGTGCACACGTTTTATTATATTGTAAAACGTGCTTTCGATTTTGTCTTGATACATAAATGTTGGCTATTCACCCTATTGACGTTCAAATCCCGCAAAACCTCGGAGAGGTCGCCGCGCTGCGAGATCTCAGTAACAGTGAGAACTACACTGAGACGCTCTGATCACGCTGCACTTTAACCGCTGCACACAGACAACACCATTAACATTGCAACATAAAACTATTTTTATATTGTGCCTAAAACTCTCATGAATATATTCTCTGGGTTTATAAACATTGTTACTGTGTTTATTTTACGTAAACATGTGAGAATCACAGGCTGTCTCTCCGTTATTTTCAATGCGAGCTGCTGTGAGCTACACTCGCTTCCTGATCAGGTCGTTCTGGAGGAAAGTGAAGTTTGCTCTTTAACATCTTATTGTTCTTTACAACACTGTTTGTCCTCTTTATTCCAGACTAATATATGTAATATGTCTGAAATTCGGTTTTGCGTTTATTAAATTCCACGCAGATTAAACGTAGCAGACACTGATTATTTGTTATAATTGTTTAGTAAGTTTCAGGGTGTCATGCAGCAGTCTCTTATTAACGTGACGAAAAGCATAAAAAATACATTTTTGTAGTATAATATTAATTTACAACTGTCATCGTGTTGACTGCGGCGACTCTGGCACGCAAGGGATTATCGGATACGTCAATAGGGCAAATGAACACTACTGGCCAGTAGATGGCAGTAGAGACCTTGAAAACTTGCCAAAACAAAATTCCAGATAATCCGTGTCTGCTACATTTAAGATGCGTGGAATTTAATAAACGCAGACACAATAACCAATCAATCAATCAATTTTATTTATATAGCGCCAAATCACAACAAACAGTTGCCCCAAGGCGCTTTATATTGTAAGGCAAGGCCATACAATAATTACGTAAAAACCCCAACGGTCAAAACGACCCCCTGTGAGCAAGCACTTGGCAACAGTGGGAAGGAAAAACTCCCTTTTAACAGGAAGAAACCTCCAGCAGAACCAGGCTCAGGGAGGGGCAGTCTTCTGCTGGGACTGGTTGGGGCTGAGGGAGAGAACCAGGAAAAAGACATGCTGTGGAGGGAGCAGAGATCATCACTAATGATTAAATGCAGAGTGGTGCATACAGAGCAAAAAGAGAAAGAAACACTCAGTGCATCATGGGAACCCCCAGCAGTCTAAGTCTATAGCAGCATAACTAAGGGATGGTTCAGGGTCACCCGATCCAGCCCTAACTATAAGCTTTAGCAAAAAGGAAAGTTTTAAGCCTAATCTTAAAAGTAGAGAGGGTGTCTGTCTCCCTGATCCGAAT
The DNA here is from genome assembly GCF_902500255.1 of Thalassophryne amazonica. Lineage (NCBI taxonomy): Eukaryota > Metazoa > Chordata > Actinopteri > Batrachoidiformes > Batrachoididae > Thalassophryne > Thalassophryne amazonica. Next base: position 4,658,823 of record NC_047114.1, read on the forward strand.
TGGGAGCTGGTTCCACAGGAGAGGAGCCTGAAAGCTGAAGGCTCTGCCTCCCATTCTACTCTTACAAACCCTAGGAACTACAAGTAAGCCTGCAGTCTGAGAGCGAAGCGCTCTATTGGGGTGATATGGTACTATGAGGTCCCTAAGATAAGATGGGACCTGATTATTCAAAACCTTATAAGTAGAAGAAGAATTTTAAATTCTGTTCTAGAATTAACAGGAAGCCAATGAAGAGAGGCCAATATGGGTGAGATATGCTCTCTCCTTCTAGTCCCCGTCAGTACTCTAGCTGCAGCATTTTGAATTAACTGAAAGCTTTTCAGGGAACTTTTAGGACAACCTGATAATAATGAATTACAGTAGTCCAGCCTAGAGGAAATAAATGCATGAATTAGTTTTTCAGCATCACTCTGAGACAAGACCAGAGATGAGTCCACTGTCTGAGGCCATAAGAAGATCATTTGTAACCTTCACTAATGCTGTTTCTGTACTATGATGAATTCTAAAACCTGACTGAAACTCTTCAAATAGAGCATTCCTCTGCAGATGATCAGTTAGCTGTTTTACAACTACCCTTTCAAGAATTTTTGAGAGAAAAGGAAGGTTGGAGATTGGCCTATAATTAGCTAAGATAGCTGGGTCAAGTGATAGCTTTTTAAGTAATGGTTTAATTACTGCCACCTTAAAAGCCTGTGGTACATAGCCAACTAATAAAGATAGATTGATCATATTTAAGATCGAAGCATTAAATAATGGTAGGGCTTCCTTGAGCAGCCTGGTAGGAACGGGGTCTAATAGACATGTTGATGGTTTGGATGAAGTAACTAATGAAAATAACTCAATAAGCAGCCAAAGATAATGATACATCTTTGGGATGGTTATGAGTAATTTTTTCTCTAATAGTTAAAATTTTGTTAGCAAAGAAAGTCATGAAGTCATTACTAGTTAAAGTTAAAGGAATACTCGGCTCAATAGAGCTCTGACTCTCTGTCAGCCTGGCTACAGTACTGAAAAGAAACCTGGGGTTGTTCTTATTTTCTTCAATTAGTGATGAGTAGTAAGATGTCCTAGTTTTACGGAGGGCTTTTTTTTATAGAGCAACAGACTCTTTTTCCAGGCTAAGTGAAGATCTTCTAAATTAGTGAGACGCCATTTCCTCTCCAACTTACGGGTTATCTGCTTTAAGCTGCGAGTTTGTGAGTTATACCATGGAGTCAGGCACTTCTGATTTAAAGCTCTCTTTTTCAGAGGAGCTACAGCATCCAAAGTTGTCTTCAATGAGGATGTAAAACTATTGACGATATACTCTATCTCACTTACAGAGTTTAGGTAGCTACTCTGCACTGTGTTGGTATATGGCATTAGAGAACATAAAGAAGGAATCATATCCTTAAACCTAGTTACAGCGCTTTCTGAAAGACTTCTAGTGTAATGAAACTTATTCCCCACTGCTGGGTAGTCCATCAGAGTAAATGTAAATGTTATTAAGAATGATCAGACAGAAGGGAGTTTTCAGGGAATACTGTTAAGTCTTCAATTTCCATACCATAAGTCAGAACAAGATCTAAGATATGATTAAAGTGGTGGGTGGACTCATTTACATTTTGAGCAAAGACAATTGAGTCTAATAATAGATTAAATGCAGTGTTGAGGCTGTCATTCTCAGCATCTGTGTGGATGTTAAAATCGCCCACTATCAATCAATCAATCAGTTTTATTTATATAGCGCCAAATCACAACAAACAGTTGCCCCAAGGCGCCTCACACTGCAAGGCAAGGCCATACAATAATTACGTAAAAACCCCAACGGTCAAAACGACCCCCTGTGAGCAAGCACTTGGCGACAGTGGAAAAACTCCCTTTTAACAGGAAGAAACCTCCAGCAGAACCAGGCTCAGGGAGGGGCAGTCCTCTGCTGGGACTGGTTGGGGCTGAGTGAGAGAACCAGGAAAAAGACATGCTGTGGAGGGGAGCAGAGATCAATCACTAATGATTAAATGCAGAGTGGTGCATACAGAGCAAAAAGAGAAACAAAGAAATAAACGCTCATTGCATCATGGGAACCCCCCAGCAGTCTAAGTCTATAGCAGCATAACTAAGGGATGGTTCAGGGTCACCTGATCCAGCCCTAACTATAAGCTTTAGCAAAAAGGAAAGTTTTAAGCCTAATCTTAAAAGTAGAGAGGGTGTCTGTCTCCCTGATCCGAATTGGGAGCTGGTTCCACAGGAGAGGAGCCTGAAAGCTGAAGGCTCTGCCTCCCATTCTACTCTTACAAACCCTAGGAACTACAAGTAAGCCTGCAGTCTGAGAGCGAAGCGCTCTATTGGGGTGATATGGTACTATGAGGTCCCTAAGATAAGATGGGACCTGATTATTCAAAACCTTATAAGTAAGAAGAAGAATTTTAAATTCTGTTCTAGAATTAACAGGAAGCCAATGAAGAGAGGCCAATATGGGTGAGATATGCTCTCTCCTTCTAGTCCCCGTTAGTACTCTAGCTGCAGCATTTTGAATTAACTGAAGGCTTTTCAGGGAACTTTTAGGACAACCTGATAATAATGAATTACAATAGTCCAGCCTAGAGGAAATAAATGCATGAATTAGTTTTTCAGCATCACTCTGAGACAAGACCTTTCTAATTTTAGAGATATTGCGTAAATGCAAAAAAGCAGTCCTACATATTTGTTTAATATGCGCTTTGAATGACATATCCTGATCAAAAATGACTCCAAGATTTCTCACAGTATTACTGGAGGTTAGGGTAATGCCATCCAGAGTAAGGATCTGGTTAGACACCATGTTTCTAAGATTTGTGGGGCCAAGTACAATAACTTCAGTTTTATCTGAGTTTAAAAGCAGGAAATTAGAGGTCATCCATGTCTTTATGTTTGTAAGACAATCCTGCAGTTTAGCTAATTGGTCTGTGTCCTCTGGCTTCATAGACAGATAAAGCTGAGTATCATCTGCGTAACAATGAAAATTTAAGCAATGCCGTCTAATAATACTGCCTAAGGGAAGCATGTATAAAGTGAATAAAATTGGTCCTAGCACAGAACCTTGTGGAACTCCATAATTAACCTTAGTCTGTGAAGAAGATTCCCCATTTACAAGAACAAATTGTAATCTATTAGATAAATATGATTCAAACCACCGCAGCACAGTGCCTTTAATACCTATGGCATGCTCTAATCTCTGTAATAAAATTTTATGGTACAGTAAGGTAACAGTATCAAAAGCAGCACTGAGGTCTAACAGAAGCAAATTGTTATCTAGGTAACTAGATCAATCTAACTGCGCAGATTTAACAGATACAGCAAAACACCGCTGTGCTCCGGAACAGGAAGTGATACAATACCGCAGTGAGAGCCAACCACCAGTAGAAGCTGCGAGCAATAACAGCATCTATAAACCCAGTGAATATATTCATGAGAGTTTTAGGCACTAGAGTTTAATGCTGTTGTCCGTAGAGCCTGATCAGAGTGTTTCAAATGCATTTCTCATGTTGGGAACGTACTATTACCCTATCCTACCCATAATGCACTGCTGGGCACAGCATATATCCACACTAAAACCTTAAAAATTAGCGCATTACTTTAAAACATGTATCTGATATTTTCACTTTATAAAACTTCAGACATGACATTAATTTAAATAACTTGTCCGACATTAGTTTGTTTAAAAGTTGAACCATAACTTAAAAATGTATTCCTCTGGATGACTTGGGTGATATTGCCCGCGTATCAGTATGGGGTTAAGAGAAATTAGTTTCTTTTTTTCTCCTTTGCCTGCAGAGGATAGAGTGGTTTCTTCTTAAAGCAGCTCTTCTCTGTTTTGCAGAGGGTAGAACTACACATCAGCTATGAAACATTTAACAGGTAGGTGCTCGACTGATTTTAAGTTTTATAAATATTTGTAGTTGTTCAGCTTTATTTAACACGTTATCGGTCTAAAAATTATCAGACAAAAAATTTATGGCAAGATAATTAGTCTGATAATGGTTTTTAAAGTTATCTAAAAAGATAATTCGATAATGAAAACATTATCTTAGATAATTATCGGATTATTGGAACTGTGCCCACCGTGCATAACGACGCGGATGTGACTAAGTCTGTGGCTAACACTGCAGCAGATGTCTGTAACTTTCCCAAAGAAACATGGACAAAATCCCTTAAACGTGTCCCAGAGGTGAGAATTGGAACAATAAGACATTATTCAGTAGATAATATTGGCGCCGGCAGCTGTATTCCTGTATGGACTGCACACACTTTTTTTTCTTTTACAGCTTTATTCATGAAAATCATTCAGTATTACAGTAATCAAAATAGCTCATGTGAAAAAGATGCCTGATGTCTTGATTCAAATGTGCTTCACACAAATGATAGTGGTGTGTTTTTTGGGGGGGAACTGGACTGGAGTTTCCCATCACAGAGTGTTTGGTTTTTGTCAAACATGTTCAAGCATGTTGCTCCAGTCGTCATGAAAAGAAAACACCTCCTCTGTGTTTTTTTTTTGGGCGTTGAGAGGCTGTAAAAGGTGACTGAACTCAACCTCACCTCTCCCTCTGAGGTCTGGGGGGCGCTCGGCTTGTCCCCCCCTCTTCCTTAGCGGACGCCTCCTGAAGTTATTGTAAACTCATGTTTCCGCGTCAGAAGGTCCATTGGTTATCTGGGGGGCTTCAGGGCCTCCTGAGCTGCCGTCCCAGAGAGCTGTTCCTCAGACGTGTTTTGGACAGTGGAGGTGGGAGTTCACGCTTAGTCGTGTGAGATTTACACGCCGCTGAGCACGTGCATTCACAATGTAACAACGGCCTATTGTGGGGACTGGGGAGTTTCTGTGCTCAGCCCTTCTTTGAATGAACACTGCCATCTAGTGTTCTCACAGCAGAGTTTTGCGATCACTATATCAGTGAAATGAATTATTCACTTTTCATTACAAAGATGGACAATACAGAGGTTTTCCACTTTATGTTTTTATATTATTTTTATTTAGTTATATCCTATGTTACCCTTTGACCCCCACATCAGAGATATTATGAGGACTGCTTTCTTCCACCTGCAAAATATAGTGACGATTAGTTCCAGACCTGGATTCATGCATTTGTCTCTTCTAGATTGGACTACTGCAATGTTCTGTTTTCTGGTTTACCACAGTCCAGCATTAGGGGTCTCCAATTGGTTTTGACAGGAAGCAGAAAGTTAGAACACATTACACCCATTTTGGCGTCTCTTCACTGGCTTCCTGTCCCTGTGAGATCAGATTTTAAGGTTCTACTAGCCTGTAAAATAATTCACAGACTGACCTGATGACCTTAGCTGACCTAATTAAACCTTACATACCGGCCCGGGCTCTGCGTTCTCTGGGTGCAGGACTACTTTGTGTCCCTAGGGTGAATAAGAAGTCTGCGGGTCACAGAGCTTTCTCTTATCGTGCCCCTGTTCTGTGGAATGATCTCCCTGCATCAATAAAAGTCACATTCTGTGGAGACTTTCAAGTCCAGACTTAAGACACTTATTTTCCCTTTCATGTAGCTAGCATACTGGCATAGTATGTTTCTATGCTTTTTACCCTTTAAAATTAATTTTATTTGTAAGCGGAGCGTGCCGGAGCCTTAACTTCATGTAACTTCTGGGCCTTTTAGTGAAGATCGGGGCTAGTGCCCGGTGATCACCTTAGTATTTCTTTTGTTTTTCTTGTTACTTAATGCTGACAAATTATACTGTATTTGTTGTTTTTCTGATGTCTGATTCTGTTTTTTTTTTTCTCTCTGTTTGAGGTGTGGCTCCATCCAGAGATGGGTGTGGTATCTGTTTTTGAAACCCTCCTGTCCTGTGCACCGGCAACATTTCCTGTATCTTCGTTTTTTTGAATTGTTTTGTAATTTGTGTCTGTATCATAGCCCAAGCAGAGGGTCACCCCTTTGAGTCTGGTCTGCTTGAGGTTTCTTCCTCAAATCATCAGAGGGAGTTTTTCCTTACCACTGTTGCTCTGGGGGTTGGTAAGGTTAGACCTTACTTGTGTGAAGCACCTTGAGGCAACTTTGTTGTGATTTTGTGCTTTAGAAATGAAAATAAATTGAAATTGAATTGAAATTTTCAAAGCATCCTGAAACTTTCTGGCTTAACTTTGAAAAAGAAACACAATGCAAACGAACCAACAAGGATTTTTTTTTTTTTTATGATTATTATTTCTGCAATCTCACACATTAAGAAAATACTGCAAAGAGATTCCAGAGAAATCTTTGTGCTATATTGGAATGAAGTGTTACTTTTGTACAAAATATAATTCATGGACTTGGGAATTTTTTGTAAAAATATTTAAAACTTTCAGGTTACTTTTTTGGTACCCGTGGGTAGATTTGTGTTGCAGTCACAGAAAGCATCCAATTTATTACACATATAGGACCAACAGTGACACACACACAAAGACCTGACACAGACGTAAACGTGCTCAGAGCCACATTTGACCACAGTTTGGCAACCACCTAAAATGGTGCAAAATTTGCTGTGATGATTTATTCATCTGAATAATAGCAGCTGGAGCGAAGCTGTTCCTGAAGCTCTTTGTTCTGCACTTCGGGATGGTAAACCTAGGACCAGAGGGGAGACACTGGACTTCCCCATGTAGAGGGTGTGACTGGTCGTTTAGAATCGGTTCAGTGATCCTCTGTAGCTGCCTGGTGTACAGAGACTCGGGGCTAAGCTGTGGTTCCCAGTCAGCTTCCCTGACCACTTTGTCACGGAAGCTGGCTCTGCTCTGTGTTTGTCTCTGATTGAAGTGAAGCATCATGGGAATATATCTGTGTTGTCCTCCCAGGTGCCTGTACAGAGATTTACAGTCCCCCAAAATGTTGTTTAACCTCCTGTAGAGAAACATGTTTAAATCACCATATTTCGGTTTGGTTTCCCAGTTAAAATAAAAATGCACCACTTTTATAAAATGTCCAAAGTTCATGAACTTGACAAATATATATATAAAAAAATACCAACATAAAATGAATGTGTGAGAATGTTATTGTCAGACTTTATTACAGTATTTACAGTAAAACATCACTTTCACAGCTAGTTTTCTGCAGACCGTAGTTTTCTGTACGGTAAATCTGTCTGGAGTGAGCTTGCAAGGAGACAAGTGAGGGAAGCCATCAAGATGACACCCAGTCTGAAGCACTAATGGGCTTCTATAGCGCCACCACGAGGCTGTGGAACAACAGTTTCATCCATCACTGCCACAGAACTGTACTCTTGGTGGCTTCCCTCACTGGTTTCTTTGCATGGTGTGTTTTTTGAGGACTGCCTGCCTCGGACAGATTTGCTGTACACTGCCATACTGTATTTCTTAATGATTGATGTGAACGTTTGTTTTTATCTCCTGACTTGGCAAAAGAAAAACAAAAAAAATTCTGTAAATTCAAAGTCTGCTGTTAACAGTTTTGTAATTTAATATATTTGTTCACTTGTATTTATGTTTGTACATTTTAAATTCTGTATTTAAACATTTCTATGACCGCGTGGACCCGACTGTTTCCTGTAGCTCCTCCTTCTGGTCTTTAACGGCAGTGCGTGTTCACTCTGACCCTCCCTCCCTCTGTAGGTGGATCCGTTTCACACGCTGTTCGGCGTAGCGGGTCTCTCGCTGCTGGGCGACGATCAGATCAAAGCGGTGAACCCGGTGCTGTGTATGCCTGAGGACGTGCTGCAGCGGATCCGACTCCAACCAGAACTCCTCAGCTAGCTGGAGGCAGACCGGAGCACTGATCAGCTTCTGCACACACGGACTCGTCTCACATCTCCACCATCTGCACTGTAACCACCGCGCTGCAGAGCGGGCGAGCGGCCCTGAGGTTCTGCTGAACACGGAAGCGTTTACTGACAGTTGGCGGAGCGATTTCAAACGTTGCTTTAACACGTTGCTAACTGCAGTTCATATTCAGTTCCATATTTATTTTCACTTCCAGAACTGAGAGAATCAAATAAATCTGAGTGTCTTGAATGGAAAATTTTGAAAAAGTAGCACAGAGGTCACCACAGCTGATTGGTTGAGTCTGGCATTTCCTTGCTCTTGATTGGCTAAAAGCACCGACTCAGGTGACCTGCAGGAGCAAGGTCATGACCTCTGCTGTTAAAGAAGTTAAAGCATGTGTCTCTGTGTGTAGTTCTCACTTTTTAAATGACTTGGAAGTAACTTGACACATTGAGAAGTCAGCAGATGCAGTCGGGTCCAGAAATATTTGGACAGGAACAGTTTCTGTGATTGCATCATTCGATGGAGGTGATGAGAGACGAAACAAATCATAACTCACAGAAATGAGTAAGAAATACAAACTGGATGGTAAATCTGATTGGAGCAGGCAGTTCTCAGTTAGTGAGGGAAGCCACCAAGACGCCCATGAGAACTCTGGAGTTGTTTGGCTTCCGTGGCTGTGATTGGAGAAACTGGGCGAGCTTCAGCTTTTATCTGTGGCGTCACCGGCTATACAGCTGCATCGTGGAACACAGAAGGATTGTTCATAGAAAGATGAGAAATTTCAGCTACAGAGGATTCAAGCCTAGGTTTGACCTGTTGCCTTATTTTTTTTCCGGTTCACCATTAACTTGTCTGACGTGATGCTGCAAACAGGCATCAGAGTCTGCACAGTTTTTTCCCAGGCCAGCACTGCGTGCATTAGCTGCAGAGCCATTTTGCAACGAAGGAGTTAAGTAGGTCACGGTCATTGGAAGTCATTGGACTTTGAACCCATGTGAAGTACTCCTACAAGGCATGTACCCACCAAATAAGAAGTTTCTGCAAGCAATAGGTGCCGAGGTATATGGCAGCGAAGGATTTGACAGTTGTGACCACTGGTGACCTTGAGAAGTACCGGTAGATCAAGGTCACCACCCTTCGAACCCGTGTGAAGTACTCCTCCAAGGCATGTACCAACTATATATGTAGTTTCTGCGAGCAATAGGTGCCAAGCTACGTTGCGGCGAAGGATTGGACAGTTGTGACCATTGGTGACCTTGAAAAGTAGGTCAAGGTCACCGGTCTTTGAACCCATGTGAAGTACTTCTCCAAGGCACATACACCAAATATGAAGTTTGTGCGAGCATAGGTGCCACGCTACGTTGTGGCAAACAAATTTCGTTCGGACAGATGGAAGGACGGGCGGACAACCCGGATGCTTATGCCCCGCCTCACGGCGCATAATGACCAAAACTGTTCAAATAGTTGTGGACCCAGCTGCAGAATGTCTGGACAAATGAATGGCTGTGATTAGAGAGACGACGTTTGTTGCATCATGACAGACTGTTTACAAGGAGATGGAACATGTTGGTTTCAGTTTGCCAGAGGGCACGTGGGCAGCTGATGTCATCAAACAACAACAAAACACCATGTAAAGCTCATCATGGAGGGAAAGTTTTATGTGTAGTGAAAAATGACGGTCCAAAATGGGGGCGGTAACTTATTTACTCGCCAGTCTGGACATTTACTGCAGTTTAAAGTCTTTGAAAAACTCCACAGTATAGTTAGCATCAAGTTAACTGGCATAGCTTTACTTCTGCAGTGGTTTGCTGAGTTCACTGTGGAAGAAGGCGCCTCAAAAATGAGCATATTTTTACTAATGGACGGTCATTAGATGTTTCTTAGTTGCTGTTTTATAAGATAGTGTATATGATGAGCTTCCATTCCTGCCCACAAAACTGTCGTTCAACAATAAAACACATTTTGTTCAAACATAAATGGTGTAACTTCTTTTTGTTGTTTTTTTTTATGAAGCCTGCACAGACACAGTGAGGACAGACTGGAAATCTCTCTCACTTTCTTAACTCTGTTGTTTGTTCATATCTTTTTTGAAGTCTTCTACTCCCATGTGGATCATTGCTCACCACCTGGCTCGGTCCCTCGCTTGGGAAGTCAGCTGTCATTGACCCTAATGGCATGATCCACCCACTGAAGCTGCTTCTTGATGATGACACACTTGATGCTCTGGAGCTTGGCTTCAGCCAGGACACTCAGGATTTTTATGAATTTCTCTGGAGAGCTGGTTTTGCTCAGACTCTTCCACAGTAGTGGGCGTGACACGCTGTTGAACATCTTTCTCGAGGCGAATGACTGGCGGTGTTCTTGACAGTTTTCTTGTAATTGGTGGAGAGTGAAGATTGGGTCTGTTATCTTGCTGGTTGGAAGCCATGCTGGGTTTCAAGGAAGGATGTTTTCTGCTCTCAGATGGCTTTTGGCAATCTGTGCAAGAAGATTGGAGTAACCTTTCCTGGAGTTTGTAGATGATGACAATCGGTGTTTTTCAGGTCTGTGGTCATTTCTTCTTGACTCCAGATTTTGACACTGAGATAGTGCAGCTGGTGTTGAAGAAAGCGACCTCCTCCTTTAAAGACCCCAGTGAGAGTGTTGTTTCCCCCTGGAGCTTCAGTGTTTTTTGTGCCTTTAAGGGCAATGAGAGTTTCTTCGAAAGCTGATTTTAGGAAAACAGCCTTAAATCTGGCAAGATGGCAAATACACTTCTGGATTTTAGGAAGAAAAAGAAACTGTTGTACTGTCCAAAACCTACATTGTTTTCCTGCACTTTTTTTTTTTTTTTGCTCACCTGTGAGAAGGACTGAGGTTCAACCACATGGTGGCAGCAAAATGCAACTAGAGAAGTCTTTATTGACTTGAGCCACTTTAGACCACATCAGGGCTTTTTTTTTAAATTTCTTTGAATTTATGAATGATTTAGTCTGTTATGCCAATGTTTAAAAACACATTTATATTTTCTCTTGTTAGAAGTGAAGTTAGAGCTCAATTATGCACAAATCATCACTAGTGGAGCAGATAACTGTAACAAGCGTTCATTTCTGGAAAAAAGCACTAAAATTGGCACACACACTCTTTAGACATTACTCTTTTGGGAAAAAACAAACAATTCGCCATTAAAATTTTCAACAGGCAGCCAGGGTGGGGTCAATCGAAGAATTACACAGGGGTCAAAATTAAAAGATGCTCCGATCTGTATATTAAAAGCCAAGTGGCCTCTGTGTACATGTATGGGCCACACGGTGGGTTAGTGGTTAGCACTGTTGCCTCACAACAAGAAGGTCATGGGTCCGATTCCCACCTGTGGCTTTTCTGTGTGGAGTTTGCATGTTCTCTGTGTTTGCGTGGGTTTGCTCCGGTTTCCTCCCACATTTAAAGACATGCAGGTTAGGTGAATTGGAAAATTCTAATTGTGGCCCTGTGACAGACTAGCGTCCTGTCCTGGGTGTACCCCGCCTCGTGCTCTATGACTGCTGGGATAGGCTCCAGCCCCCCGCGACCCTTAATTGGACTAAGCGGTAGAAGATGGATGGATGGATGGATGGATGGATATTTGTTGAGGTCTCCCTTGCAAAAGAGATCTCAATCTCAATGGGGTTAACCCGGTTAAAAAAAAGGTTAAATATATGCGTCTGTGTGTATGTCTTCAATCACGGACAAACTGGGGAGAGCTGACATTTACCATTAGGTATGCTTATGTATTTTGGGTCAAACTAGAGCCCATGGACCCCCACGGGCAACATGCTAGTCATATTGAAAACTATACCACATTTATCTGATCACAAAGATGCCAAAAAGGTATAGTTTGTACTGTCTGTGACTGCATGTTATGGAGTTATGGGGTAAAAACAGCAAAAACGCTGACAAAGGTCAATTTTAGTTTGTACAGTGGTCAAAAGTAAAGTTGCTGTAGTTTTGGTAAAAAGTGATGCAAATTATTGGTTGAGTTAATAAGGTTTTAAAAAGGACTAGTTTGCACCATGTGTCATGCTTAGTTATTGTGTTGCAGGGTAACATGTCACATGTCATAGAATCCAGTGGGGGTCGACATTGTTTGACCTTTACTTTGGAGACCAAACATTCAACACAGTCAAAACTATTCCATTTATTCATCCTATTAACTCAACCAATAATTTAATAACTTACACCCCTTTTTTAACAAAATTGGAGCAACTTTAACTTTTGACCCCTGTACAAATTGAAAGTCGCTATTCCTGCTGTTTTTACCCCATAACTCCAGAACATTCAGTCACAGATAGTCCAAACTATACCTTTTTGGAATCTCTATGATCAGACAGATAATGTTGTGTGGTTTATAATATGATTGGAGGATCTTTTAATTTTGATCCGTGTTAAATTGACCTGGCCGCCTATTGAAAATTCAAGTGGCCAATTGTTTTTTTCAAAAGAGGAATGTCTAAGGAGTATTTGTGCCAAATTTGGTGCTTAGTATTTGAAAGATTCCTCTGTAAATATTCTGTTAGCTGCTGCACTACACATGGTGGAGCTGGAGTGATGATGTGAAAAGGAGGACAGTTATGAGGAGTGAAGGTCATGATAATGATGAAGAGGATAATGAACAGGTGATGAGGATGAGGACATGGAGAAGGGGGATGAGAAGGAGATGAATGAGGAGGAGGATGACAATGAGGGGATGGAGCAGGGGGAGTATTATAAAGGAACCTGATGATGAGAAGGAGGACATGGAGGAGGAGACGAAAGAGGATAATGAGGAGGATTATAAAGAACATGATGATGATGATGACGGTGATGAAGATTACGAGGACATGGAGTAGGAAGTATGTCAGTTATAATGTTGGATGTCACATCAGTTATCATGTCTGTTATCACGTCAGTTATCACATCGGTTATCATGTCAGTGGATCCTTCTGACTTTTGGGGTTTTAAGCAGGAGGTGTCAGAAAAGTTACCAAAGGTTACAAGTTATCATGTCTGTTATGTCAGTTATCACATCAATTATCATTTCTGTTATGTCAGTTATCACATCAGTTATAATGCCTGTTATCATGTCTGTTATCACATCCGCTATCATGTCTGTTATCATGTCAGTTATCACATAACTTATCATGTCAGTTATCACATCGATTATCATTTTTGTTGTCATGTCAGTTATCACATCAGTTACGCCTATTATCAGGTCATTTATCATGTCTTATGTCAGTTATCACATTGATTATAATTTCTGTTATCACATCAGTTATTATGCCTGTTATGTCTATTATCACACTGGTTATCATGTCTGTTATGTCGGTTATCACATCAGTTATTATACCTGTTATCATGTCTATTATCACATTGGTTATCATGTCTGTTATGTCGGTTATCACATTGATGATTATTTCTGTTATCACAACACTTATTATGCCTGTTATCATGTCTATTATCACATTGGTTATCATGTCTGTTATGTCGGTTATCACATTGATTATCATTTCTGTTATCACATCAGTTATTATGCCTGTTATCATGTCTATTATCACATTGGTTATCATGTCTGTTATGTCGGTTATCACATCAGTTATTATGCCTGTTATCATGTGTATTATCACATTGGTTATCATGCCTGTTATGTCGGTTATCACATCAGTTATTATGCCTGTTATCATGTCTATTGTCACATTGATTATAATTTCTGTTATCACATCAGTTATTATGCCTGTTATCATGTCTATTATCACATTGGTTATCATGCCTGTTATGTCGGTTATCACATCAGTTATTATGCCTGTTATGTCTATTGTCACATTGATTATAATTTCTGTTATCACATCAGTTATTATGCCTGTTATCATGTCTATTATCACATTAGTTATGTTTGTTATGTTGGTTATCACATCAGTTATTATGCCTGTTATCATGTCTGTTATCACATTGGTTATCATGTCTATGTCGGTTATCACATCAGTTATGCCTGTTATCATGTCTATTATCACATTGGTTATCATGCCTGTTATGTCTGTTATCACATTGATTATCATTTCTGTTACCTTGTCAGTTATCACATCAGTTATGCCTATTATCAGGTCAGTTATCACATTGCTTATCATTTCTGTTATCACATCAGTTATTATACCTGTTATGTCTATTATCACTTTGGTTAACATGTCTGTTATGTCAGTTATCACATTGATGATCATTTCTGTTATGTCCGTTATCACGTTGGTTATCACACTGATTATCTTGTCAGTTATCACATCAGTTATGTCTGTTATCACGTCAGTTATCACATGAGTTATCATGTCTGTTATGTCATTTATCACATTATCATTTCTATTGTCATGTCATTTATCACATCAGTTATTATGCCTATTATCAGGTCAGTTATCACATCAGTTATCATTTCTGTTATGTCAGTTATCACATCAGTTATTATGCCTGTTATGTCTGTTATCATGTCAGTTATCACATAACTTATGTCAGTTATCACATCGATTATCATTTTTGTTGTCATGTCAGTTATCACATCAGTTATGCCTATTATCAGGTCAGTTATCATGTCTGTTATGTCAGTTATCACATTATCATTTCTGTTATCACATCAGTTATTATGCCTGTTATGTCTATTATCACATTGGTTATCATGCCTGTTATGTCGGTTATCACATCAGTTATTATGCCTGTTATCATGTCTGTTATCACATTGATTATCATTTCTGTTATCACATCAGTTATTATGCCTATTATCATATCTGTTATGTCAGTTATCACATAACTTATGTCGGTTATCACATCGATGATCATTTTTGTTGTTACATCAGTTATCACATCAGTTATGCCTATTATCAGGTCAGTTATCATGTCTGTTATGTCAGTTATCACATTATCATTTCCATTATCACGTTGGTTATCACACCGGTTATCTTGTCAGTTATCACAGTTATATCTGTTGTCACATCAGATATCACATCAGTTATGTCTGTTATCACGTCAGTTATCACATCAGTTATCATGTCTGTTATCATGTCGGTTATGTCATTTATCATATTGATTATCATTTCTATTGTCATGTCAGTTATCACATCAGTTATTATGCCTAATAGGTCAGTTATCACATCAGTTATGCCTGTTATGTCTGTTATGTCAGTTATCACATAACTTATGTCAGTTATCACATCGATTATCATTTTTGTTGTCATCAGTTATGCCTATTATCAGGTCAGTTATGTCTGTTATGTCAGTTATCACACTGATTATCATTTCTGTTATTACATCAGTTATTATGCCTGTTATGTCTATTATCACATTGGTTATTATGTCTGTTATGTTGGTTATCACATCAGTTATTAGGTGATGGTCTAGTGGTTAAGGTGTTGGGCTTGAGTCCAGAAGATCATGGGTTCAAATCCCCGCCTGACTGGAAAATCACTAAGGGCCCTTGGGCAAGGCCTTTAATCCCCTATTGCTCCCGGTGTGTAGTGGGCACCTTGCATGGCAGCACCCTGACATCGGGGTGAATGTTAGGCATAATTGTAAAGCACTTTGAGCGTCTGGTACAGATGGAAAAGCGCTATATAAATGCAGTCCATTTATACAGTCCATTTACTGTAAAAACTGTGAATTCCCCTGTCTCTGTGACCTGGATACGTAATGAATGAATGAATGCATCAGTGTGCCCTCTGTTTTCTCATTGCATTTTCTATTTGCACTTCTTTAAAAAACAGATTAAAACTGAAAGCAGGGGGGATTATTTTTGTTTCAGCAGGACAGATTTGATGAGATCAGTTAAAGATGACGGTTTGAACAGAGTGAAGAGAACATCAGAGAAAACCACAGGAACGAAGATCTGACTTATTTTCTTGTCTGAAAATCTGCTGCTGCACTTCATCATGAAGCTGCAGCTGCAGATCAAAGCTGTGACGCTCAGAACATTTACAGCATCTTTGTAAACCTTCATCAGTGATGAAATCCGAGTGACTCAGAAACGTCTTCATCATCTCGCTCACTTAATGAAAAATGGCTGTAAAAGTGATGTAAATTCATCAAAAAAATATAACGATAGCTGTGTTATATGATATGAAAGTTTTTTTTCATGAAATTTGAATTTTAATGCAGCCCTTTCAGTCACATTTTTTAATTGAAAATTTTTTACCTTTTTTATTTTATGGTGTAAATAACATAAATAATCCATCATTTGTTGATACATGTTTATGTGACATAAATCACATCACCTGTGTCATTTAAAGATGTTTAATTTATTTGTTCATTAATACAAATTATTGGGTGTTTTTTGTCTGTAAATTGGCAACAAATGTAAAATTGCTCACTCATTATTTAATCAAATGTTCTTAAGTTTAGTTTATTTGTGTTTTTAAATGAGGATTTGTTCCAAAACAACATAGTACAATATTAATGATTTGAACCTCCACCATTAAAATAGCAACATAAAAACATGATTTCTGCAGCAGATTTATATGTAAACATGGTGTATTTATACAGTTTGATGATATATTTATGGGCCATATAGGAAGAAGTTGTTAAGGTGACAATTAACAATTATGACCCAAGTAAATTTTAATCACCACAGAATCAGAAGTAAAAACAGCAAAAATGACTTTGAAAATCAGTTTGACTATTTCCTGTTTTTAAAACGTCACATTTCATATGGAAACAGCCGTTAATGTCATGCTTGTTTTACAGTTTTGTCAGAGAAAACATTTTTGAGATGACATTTTGGGGAAAAACACTTCTAAAAATAATCACGGTCAAACGAGTCAGAGTTTGTGTCCACGTGACGCACTGTAACGGTCTGTTATTACCTCTTATTAACTGTTATTACCTGTTATTACTCGCCCATCAGCGCACTTTTAAGCGCAACTGACACATCAGTACAAAAGTGTGATGATTTTAAAGAATCACTTTAGTCCATCTGTGAGTAAAGTACCAGGACGCACGAAGACAAAAACTTCAATAAAAGTGGTTTTATTCTCAAAATTAAAAAAAAAAAAAATCTATCAAAGTGGAAATGATACATATTTACACTATTATAATTTCCCATGTACAAATATACAAGAAATATACAACAATAATTATATAAATATACTTCAGGAAACCTGTAGAGACACTTTTAAGGCTTTGATTGAATCGTTGGTGGATGTGACGTTAAAGACACGACGGTTAGTTAACGGTCATTGTTTGGACTCAGGAGGTCCAGATAAGCTGCAGACACAGTCCTGGTGTGTAAAGAGGAGCCATTAGGAGCTCATTAATTAACCCCCCCCCCCCCCCAGATAAGGCAGCGCGCGCGCGCGCAGAAATCCATAATTCACATTGTGGGAATGTTCCGGTCCACGCGGTTCAGACCCGGGACAGGGGCATCTGTTTGGGGCAGGAGACCGAGCTGGCCGTGCCGGACCTCCACGTCAGCCCGGTGCTGACGTCACTGTACATGGAGCCCGCCGAAGCTTTGCTCCCCCAGCAGCAGCGCGTGCAGAAAGTCCTCCAGGAGTCTAGGGTTTTCCCGGACCAGATCCACGCTCCGGACGTGATACCCACCAACAGACACATGAAGTACTTGAGCATGAACACGGCGTAGTCCGGCTTCTGCCGGCTCCGCTCCGTTACGCACGTGCAGTTGTGCGTAATTTCCCACGTCTGTCGGTTGTGCTGCTCGTAAAAGTAACACGCCACGATGACTGTGGCCGGAACCGTGTAGAGAACTGTGAACACCCCGATCCGGATCATCAGCCTCTCCAGTTTGTCGGTCTTTGTGCCGCCCTGCTTAATGACGCTCCGGATCCTGAAGAGCGACACGAACCCGGCCAGCAGGAACATGGTGCCGATGAAGAGGTAGATCACCAGGGGCGCCAGGACGAACCCCCTCAGGTTATCCAGGTTCTGGTTCCCCACGTAGCAAATTCCTGCCACCGAGTCCCCGTCCACGGAACCCAGAGCGAGAACCGCGATGGACTTGATGCTGGGGATGATCCACGCCGCCAGGTGGAAGTACTGCGCGTAACTGGCGATGGCCTCGTTCCCCCACTTCATCCCCGCGGCCAGGAACCAGGTGAGGGACAGGATGACCCACCAGATGGAACTGGCCATGCCGAAGAAGTAAATGAGCAGGAAGACGATGGTGCAGAGCGCGGGCCCCGTGGTCTCGTAGTGGATGTGGTTCGCGCTGCACGCCACCTCCTCGTGGCCGGCGATCAGCCTGACGATGTAGCCCACGGACACGAACATGTAGCAGGCGGACAGGAAGATGATGGGCCGCTCGGGATACTTGAAGCGCTCCATGTCGATGAGGAAGGTGGCCACGGTGGCGAAGGTGGAGATGAAGCACAAGACGGACCAGAGTCCGATCCAGAAGGCGGTGAAAGTCCGCTCCTCCGCCGAGAAGTACGGGCTGTGGCACGGCACGGCGCAGTTCAGGATCTGACCCGTTCGCACCCGATTGTGCAGCGGGTGGCTCTCGCTGCTCACCGGCACCATGGGCGCGCGGCAGAAACATCCCTTCTCGCACTGCGCCGCCGCCGGTTTGACTTTCCCGGCCGTCCCGCGGCCGTACGCGCTCTTTTTGCGCGAGTTGTGGGACTTCAGCGGCTGGTTGGTGGGCTTGGCCGGCACCGGGGAGGCGGTGGTCTGGCTGCGGTTGTAGTCCATGCACAGCGTGTCCTGGTTGCCCTGCTCCGGCAACAGGTCGCACCTCATGCGGTCCGGCCACGGGAAGCCGTACTGCCTCATGAGCGGCGCGCAGCCGGCTCTGGCGCGCTCGCACACGCTCCTGCACGGCGGCAGCGGCTTCTTGTAGTCCTCCAGGCAGATCGGGGTGTACATGCTGCACAGGAAGAAGCGCAGGTCCGGGGAGCAGTTGATCTCCACCAGCGGCCAGAACTGGTGCACCTCCAAACCCGCCTCGTCCTGCGTGTCGTGGTGGAACTGGTTCGGCATGTAGGTTAAGTTGTATTCGATCCCTCTGCACAGCGGCACCGAGATCTCCTGACACTTGGGCTCCTTGGCGGCCGCGCACGCGGAGCCGTGCAGTACCAGGCTGAGCAGCACGAGCACGCTCCGCTGCATGGTGGCTTCCTGTGCGCGTCACTCCTCCGAAGTGCCCGCGGACTCTGCAAGTCGGTTAAGAATCCACAGCATCTACAGGACGCATTGTAAAGTCTGCGGAGCGAAGTGCCAACAAAAAGGAAAAAAAAAAAAAAAGAAGGAAAAGTGTACTTCACGCTAACGTGCACGTGGACGCTCTGCGTGCCAGTGACTGAGGAGCTGCGGGGTGCGTCTGGTTTTATATAGGAGCAGCGAGGACCCGCCTCCAGCGGGGCGGGGGGCCAATCTGTCAATCAAGTGGCTCTCTAAAGGTGTTTGTTTTTCAAAATGTGAACAATAGAAGCCATTAGGCTGTCAATCATCCTCCTCCCCCAACTAACTAACTAACTAACTAACTAACTAACTAACTAACTAACTAACTAACTAACTAACTAACTAACTAACTAACTACCTACCCAGGTAGTCTTTATAGAAGTAAAGCTGAAATGATCAGTTATTAATATTAGTCCACAAAATGATCATCAGTTATTTTGATGATCGGAACAGAAGGTTCCCGTTTCCAGTCCCCAGACCCAATCTCCATGTCATGTGTTGCATCACGAAGAGCATCCAGTGTAAAACTTGTGCCAAATCAACATGCAGACCCACCTGAGATCTGCTGCGATGACCTAGACCGACAACCGGCCTGAATTGGGTCGCAGACTGAAAGGTCCGCCCCTAAAAATCAGTCCGCCTTTTGCATCTGCACATGCGTCATTTCGGACCACAGCAGCTCTCTCTTCACCCAAAGCAATGAAATGGATTAATGGGATTATTAACCATCAGATGATAAAAGTAAAACCTCTTAAATAATTCTAAAGTCAGTTTTAAGCAGAAATGAGGCAAAATTCTGTGACGCTTTGAAATGTCTGATGCGCACTGAACGCATCAGGTAGCAGCTCGTTTAGCCACAGCGCTCTGATCATTTCTGCCGCCTTTTACAATGAAATAATGCTGAATTTATGTAGAAACTAGAAGCACTCAGAGAGTGCAAACCTTCCGCCAAGGCCATGGGGTCACTGACGCCATAACATCTACATGCCGTGGAATCATTGAACTTAAAAAAGTCTAACAATGATGTTTGCTCAGTAGTAAAAAAAGTTTCATCTGCTGTGACTGGATAGCATGTATCCTTAGAGCTTGGCATCACAGTTTACTGCAACTTGCACCTTTCCCAGAAGCTACTGTCATCTGAGCACTGATATTGATATTGCATGTGCTTATAGACAAAAACAAATGAGATAAAATTCAATTTATTATTCAACTAAACTGCAAATATATGATTTTTTTAACATTTATGAAACACTTCTCTAAAAAACAAGGCCATAGGGTCACTGACGCCATAACATCTACATGCCGTGGAATCATTGAACTTAAAAAAGTCTAACAATGATGTTTGCTCAGTAGTAAAAAAAGTTTCATCTGCTGTGACTGGATAGCATGTATCCTTAGAGCTTGGCATCACAGTTTACTGCAACTTGCACCTTTCCCAGAAGCTACTGTCATCTGAGCACTGATATTGATATTGCATGTGCTTATAGACAAAAACAAATGAGATAAAATTCAATTTATTATTCAACTAAACTGCAAATATATGATTTTTTTTAACATTTATGAAACACTTCTCTAAAAAACAAGGCCATAGGGTCACTGACCCTAAAGAGATTCCCTCCTTGGCACAGTGATCTATTTCTTTTTGTCTCTTTCTCTAAAATTGTATATAATAATCATTAGATTATTAATATATAAACAAAAATAAATTTAAGAAATATTACAATTTGAAAAAAAATGCACCCGAACGTGATGACAGCTGCAACTGCTTAATGCTAACTTTTAACATTGAAAATGCCATACACATGCTAACACGTTAGCATCGGGATCCGGATCGTGATCCGGATCACCACTAAAATTTAATCACTTGTTCCTCTTGTCATTTTCAACCACTCCACAAAATTTTAACAAAAACAAATTTAAGAAATATTACAATATGAAAACAAATGCACCCGAACGTGATGACAGCTGCAACTGCTTAATGCTAACTTTTAACATTGAAAATGCCATAGACATGCTAACGCTTTAGCATTGGGATCCGGATCGTGATCCGGATCACCACTAAAATTTAATCACTTGTTCCTCTTGTCATTTCCAACCACTCCGCAAAATTTCAACAAAAACAAATTTAAGAAATATTACAATATGAAAAGAAATGCACCCGAACGTGATGACAGCTGCAACTGCTTAATGCTAACTTTTAACATTGAAAATGCCATAGACATGCTAACATGTTAGCATCGTGATCTGGATCACCACTAAAATTTAATCACTTGTTCCTCTTGTCATTTCCAACCACTCCATAAAAGTTCAACAAAAACAAATTTAAGAAATATTACAATATGAAAACAAATGCCCCCGAACGTGATGACAGCTGCAACTGCTTAATGCTAACTTTTAACATTGAAAATGCCATAGACATGCTAACGCATTAGCATCAGGATCCGGATTGTGATCCGGATCACCACTAGAATTTAATCACTTGTTCCTCTTGTCATTTCCAACCACTCCACAAAATTTCATCAAAATCCATTAAAAACGTTTTGAGTTATCCTGCTGACAGACAGACAAACAAACAAACAAAATTCCCCTTATCCCGCAATGGTGAAGAATCCTTTAAAGTAGACCTGCATTGAAATAAATGTGGTCAGATTTCAGAAAGAAATAGCTGATATGTATTTATAAGACCCTTATGAATGCAGTAAAGTAAATCTGTAAGCCCAAATTTGTAATTCAGCGGAGAAATTTTCGTTTAAAAATGACAAATTTGCAGCTAAAATTTAGCCCTCCGTGAAAACAGTTTGTACATCCGGGTCATTTCCATGACGTCGGGGAGAAGACGGAGCGCTCGCGCCTTCAGTCCGATCCCGCATTGAAAGTGATTTTATCTGTTAATAATGTTACTGTTATACACATCCTGGTTTCAGCATCCAAAAGTAAGCCGCAATGAATGAGAGATACAGCTCTGTATGCTCAAATTAGCGGCGACATTGACAGCGGGCGACATTACAATATGAAAAGAAATGCACCCGAACGTGATGACAGCTGCAACTGCTTAATTCTAACTTTTAACATTGAAAATGCCATAGACATGCTAACATGTTAGCATCGGGATCCGGATCACCACTAAAATTTAATCACTTGTTCCTCTTGTCATTTCCAACCACTCCACAAAATTTCATCAAAATCCGTTCAAAACTTTTTGAGTTATCCTGCTGACAGACAGAGGGCTAAACCTAAAAAAAAAAAAAAAAAAAAATTTAAGAAATATTACAATTTGAAACAAATGCACCCGAACGTGATGACAGCTGCAACTGCTTAATGCTAACTTTTAACATTGAAAATGCCATAGACCTGCTAACGCGTTAGCATCGGGATCCGGATCACCACTAAAATTTAATTACTTGTTCCTCTTGTCATTTCCAACCACTCCACAAAATTTCAACAAAAATAAATTTAAGAAATATTACAATTTGAAAACAAATGCACCCGAATGTGATGACAGCTGCAACTGCTTAATGCTAACTTTTAACAATGAAAATGCCATAGACATGCTAATGCATTAGCATCGGGATCCGGATCACCACTAAAATTTAATCACTTGTTCCTCTTGTTATTTCCAACCACTCCACAAAATTTCATCAAAATCCGTTCAAAACTTTTTGAGTTATCCTGCTGACAGACAGAGGGCTAAACCTAAAAAAAAAAAAAAAAAAAAAAAAAAATTTAAGAAATATTACAATTTGAAAACAAATGCACCCGAACGTGATGACAGCTGCAACTGCTTAATGCTAACTTTTAACATTGAAAATGCCATAGACCTGCTAACGCGTTAGCATCGGGATCCGGATCACCACTAAAATTTAATCACTTGTTCCTCTTGTCATTTCCAACCACTCCACAAAATTTCAACAAAAATAAATTTAAGAAATATTACAATTTGAAAACAAATGCACCCGAACGTGATGACAGCTGCAACTGCTTAATGCTAACTTTTAACATTGAAAATGCCATAGACATGCTAACATGTTAGCATCGGGATCCGGATCACCACTAAAATTTAATCACTTGTTCCTCTTGTCATTTTCAACCACTCCACAAAATTTCATCAAAATCTGTTCAAAACGTTTTGAGTTATCCTGCTGAGAGAGAGACAAACAAACAAACAAACGTGACCGAAAACATAACCTCCTTGGCGGAGGTAATGATAGCTGTACAAAAGCTTCACATATCTGTCGCTGAGACAGATGATGACTGGAGGCAGTTTGAAGCAGAAACGAGGTGATAAGAATTACTAAGTATTACACAGGGGTCAAAATTTAAAAATGCTCCAATCATACTGAAAGCTATACCACATCTTGTGTCTGATCACAAAGATTCCAAAAAGGTATAGTTTGGGCTATCTGTGACTGAATGTTATGGAGTTATGGGGTAAAAACAGCAAGAATGGTAAGAAAGGTCAGTTTCAGTTTCTACAGGGGTCAAAAGTTAAAAAAGGAATAGTTTGCACTATGTGTCACGCTTAGTTATCACGTTACAGGGTAACATCTGTCACATGTCATAGAATTCAATGTACGTCAACATTGTTTGACATTTACTCTGCAAACCAAACATTCAACACAGTCAAAACTATTCCATTTATTAATCCTTTTATTTCAACCAGTAATTTGCACCACTTCTGACCAAAATTGGTGCAACTTTAACTTTTGACCCCTGTAGAAACTGAAACTGACCTTTCTTACCATTCTTGCTGTTTTTACCCCATAACTCCATAACATTCAGTCACAGATAGTCCAAACTATACCTTTTTGGAATCTTTGTGATCAGACACATACTGTGGTATAGCTTTCAATATGATTGGAGCATTTTTAAATTTTGACCCCTGTGTAATTCTTCATTGACCCCTACTTGGCCGTCATATTGGATTTTCACGTGGCCAGCACTTTTTATGTGATTTATGTAGAACATTCATGCCAAATTTGATGCTTGCATAACCATGTGAAGGATTGTTTCAGTAATCTGCTGCACTAAAACTGTGATCATCTGACCCCCCCAACCAAAGGGCGATAATTCTTCTTATTCTAATCCTAACTTTAATTTCTGATCATTAAATGTGAAACGTGTGCAGTTTATAGGATTATGCACAAAATATTGTTCTTGTCTGTTTCTACGATATCATACAAAATGACTCATGAGAATATGCTACGCTGGAGTTACGGCGATCCCGACAGTTCGTCTTTTCCATTCAGCAATCATGTGACAAAGCAGAAGTGGCACAAATTAGCTGAAAAGTGCGCCGCATGTGACCGTCGCTTTCAGCCAATGTGGAGAAAAAAAAAAGACAGATAATTAAAAACACTGAAGCACAACAGGTTTAAACCGCAACAGGATTAAATCAAACAGGAGATTCAGTAACAGATGTGCACACATTGCAGCAGATAGAAAGATGATGCTATGCTACGCTACGCTAACAGGCCGAACACTGCAGACTTCTGGGCTTCTTCATTACTGTGACACTGCCCCCCAGTGGCAAAATAAATGCAGGTGAGTGTGTGCATTGCTGGAGATGTTGCTGTTGTGTAGCAGCACTGTGCAAAAACCGGACTTCAGTCAGGTCTTGGACCTGCAAGTCTCAAGTCAACCTCACATTGGTGATAAGAAGCTGATTTGGGACTTGCAGTGCTGAGACTCGGGACCCGTCCACACAGAGACCAGATTAGGTGTATCTGCAAAATTTTGTTTCATATTTGCATTTTGTTCGCAGGGAACCGGCCGCTTTGGAGCCCAAAAATGTGACTTTTTAAAAATGTGAATAAATCTCAAAACGGCATAACTTTTGTGATAGGATGATGTTATAGCCCGCGTATCTCAGATTTTGACATGGCGCTAACATTGTGAGAGAAATCTTTCTCCGTTGGTGTCTCGGCTCCTGCACCTGAAATGCGTCCGTTTGGGTCGACACGATTCCTTGTTAACATTTTGTAGTTTAATCTATTCATAATCCAGGGTGACTCAAAGTACAAGTGTGACTTGCACATCTTTTTTTTTGTAGGAGCGTTGCAGCACCACATACAGGCCTGACATATGTACTACAGCATTTTGTAGATATTACAGTGTGTGTAGATATTTGTTGAAACGATGGCGTGTGAACACTTTTTGAAAACGACAAAGAAAAGGCTTTTATAGGGAAAGTTGTTTCCATGTGAACAAGACCTAAAGAACGACTTGAAAAGAAACTTATTTACACAACATGCACGGTGATGACGTGCACTTTGTGCTTTTGATTCATTTGTGGTGACCATCACGACCTTTAACCTCTACATGGCTGCAGTGAGGACGCTGCAGCATGGTCGCGTCACGGTTGCACGCTGAGAAGAGAAATAGAAGTGTATGCATGTGAGACAGAATGAGAACGCATGTGTGTGTGTGTGTCTTAATTTGGTCTTGTTAGCCCTCAGCGGGGGGGCGTCTCAGGCTAAAGTGAGGGGGCTGTTTGTCTTAACGCCGCTGCCAATATTTCAGTCAGAACCTGCTGGGCTGCCGCTGATTACTGGGTCACACCAACACACAGCACAGTGTGTGTGTCACCGTGTGTTCAAACAGAGGCCCAGCGGCGCTAATTGAAGTCATTCTCACTTCTTATTGGATGCTTCAAATGGAGCACAAAGTGTTTTTTAGCAGCCGCTGTTTATTCACTGGATCCAATCCACACATTTTATCAGCCTTCGAGCTCAGGAACGTCCTCAAACAGGTCTGCTGCAGCTGGACAGGGCTCAGCGTGAAGACAGCGTCCTCAGCGGTGGAGACACCGAGTTTTGACTGAGAAGATCTAAACTAGAGGTGGGCGGATCAATCCTAATATCGATACCAACGCTGGTATTGATATTGAACAGTCCTCGTGTAAAAAGATTGATACTCAAGCTTTTTTTCTCTCCCGCACGCACTGACTGCTGCGCACACAGAATAAACAAAGTCTACTCTGTCTGTATGAGCAGCGCTGCACTGTGTCACACAACACGGAGCAGTGCACCTTGTATTGTGGTTTGTCAGCCCTCTACCTCAGGTGATTTTGTTTTAAGTTGTGTTGAGTGATATTTTTTAAACAAAAATGTTGATTGTGATAAAGTATTTTTTTTGTCACGTACAATGTGGTACAAGGCAAAATTCTGTCCTAGGTCTTTTGGATCCTTTGGGTCTATGAAGCTTAAATATGAAAAAATATCAGTATCGATATCGATATCAGCGATACTGGGCCTGTATTTACTTGGTATCGGATAAATATCAAAATTCCCGGTATCTCCCACCTCTAGTCTAAACGGCTCATCGGACAACTGAACAGAAAATGAAGGTCCAGAGTGACCCCCTGGACAGAAAACTTCAAGCACCGCCTCTTGTCCGTTTATATGTTTTAACATTTTCACTGTTGTCAGCGTGAGTCTGAGCATCGTACACGCAGAGCTCGTTACACAACGCCCACCGCCAGGCGACCGCATACTTTAAAATCACCGTAACAAGATACAAAAATAGAAAAAAATAAAATACAAAAAATACAACACTTATAATAATAAAGAATAAATATTCATTAATTTAATTATACATAGCAGCTCTGCAACTCATCCTACCAAATGCAAAAACAGTAGAAAACATGAAAGAAAAATAGTTGAATTATTCATTAATTATACTTATTTAATCAAAAATTGCTACCTGATAAGACAAATAAAGCCTAAATATGGACATAAAACTAAAAATTAGCAGCAGCAGAATGATACCCAGTATTCAAGATCACAACTTCATCTTAAATAACGTAGCACAGCGTTATAAACGTGAATCTCATGATTCGCCTGCAAAATCAACAGCCTGATTTTCAACTCAGCTACTCATTAACTCGTCAACCAAACCTGGTGAGCAGTGACAGGCCGTGTCTCAGCTCAGGGGGCCGCATCCTTTGAAGGCTGGACCCAAATGAAGATCTGACCTTCAGAGGCAGTGAAGGCCAAACCAACCGCACTTAAATGAGACGGTGCGCCCCACAGAGGACTTTAAGATTTATACTTCAGTGTTGTGTGGATCAACTAGATTTCTAATGGATCCAGTGCCCCTGTGTCTGTTGTAGCGGATCCATGTTGTGTGGAACTGTTTTCCTTTGGCCATCTTTGTTGGGCCATATGCACTATTTCTGGTCGGTGCGTAATATGAATTTGTCGTCTACTCACAAAATAAATTGTTTTAAAGATGAATAATCTTGTTTAACAGATCATTCAAAAAAAACCAAAACAGTAATTTTCTGAAGTAAAAAAACAAAACACCCCTCGTCTGGGGAGCAATATGAGAGGATCTAGTTTGTTGGGGATGGAGGACGGATTGCCTCTGGCTCAGGTGATCCTTCTGCCATCCCCAACTCACTTAAGTTGGTTCCACTCCTCCAGCCAAGGCAAAGGAGTCGGTATCGGGTTATTTGGTCACATGACTTTTAGTCAGGATTCTCACATTTTGCTGATTAGCTGAGAAATGCCCCTCTCTGATTGGCTGCAGCCTTTGTTTACAACGTAAGTTGGTTCCACTCCTCCAAAGAGACTGTGGTACCAGTGCTATTCGGTTTGTTTTTCACATTTTCGGCGGTTACACCACAGCCAATCACAGAGCGTGGCATGATAGCCAATAGCGACCGACGTATCAGATGGACCAATCACAGCCACGTTTTCAAAAACACGTTACCAGTCTCTCTGCACAAGAGACTGTGGTACCAGTGCGACAACTCACTGGATCCGGTCACATTGCTCCCCAGACTCCAGTTGTTTTGTTATTAGCCTCATTAGCTTATTCCGCTCTCTACCTCCTGTCACCTAGCAACCTAGACAACAACACACAACAAGCTAATGTAGCAACGTAACCTGTAGTTTAGTAATAATTTTTCAATACCTATTTATACTTTACTTATTAAATTCATGAACATAAACATTACTTATTTACAAGTGTACATATGGAGCCCAAATTTAACAATCATTTTGTCTTAAAAAACAAAACAAAACAACAACAACAAATCATGCAGCAACTGTTGGGATTGCTTTGGCATGCAGCCCGTAAACTGACACACAGCCTGTGTGTCAGTTTACGGGCTGCATGTCAGTTTATGAGGCTAGGCTACAAGTTGACCTAGCGCAGGAGCTATCCAGATATTATATTACAATTATTTGACGGGGGATGTAGTTTTAATATCCTGTATTGTCTTCAAACTGACTGCAATCTATACATTTTGGAAGTGTTTATACTGTTATACTGTTAGCTACAGCTGTTTAGCGAAAGAGCACGGTTGTGATTCATCATGAAAACAAATGTTGGACTCAATGAAGATTATGTGCAGATTACATGGGCAAATATATTGCCTCCTGGTGGACAGTGGGGTGACGACATGGATAGTGGCTAATTACAGTGAAATTCAAACAGCCTTTTTAACGCTAATTTAAAAACGTGAAGGCAGCACTGTGCTTCAAGAGGACATATTTGTCATTTGGTCTTATTTTTGTTGAGCATCCTGAGATGTTTCCACATACGCACATGTGCTGGGTTTTGGGGTCTGAACCAGATCCCTCATGCTGTGAACTGCAGGTGAACGTGGTTGAAACAGGTGCCGCCTCCTCCAGCCAGGACGGACAGAATGGCCGGCTGAGCATCGGTTACACCAATTGCTGGCTATCAGAGTGGAACCTGTATTGATTAACAAGGCTGATAGACTCGGCGGCCCCAGTCACCAACTGTCGGCTGCACCTCCCGCCTTCTGTGTGTGGAGGCGATAGTGGGTTTAGGGTTACACTTTGGCCCCCTGCATACCAGATCTAAAAGGGTGGAAATGGAATTACTGCATCTGTTTAAAAGTCAATTTCTGCATTCCCCACGTTGACCGTCTGACCGCTGCGCTGGCGAACCTCCCTCACGCCCCCCACTGAGCTCTGCCCGACTCTCCCAGGGCTCTCAAAGTTCATGACGCCAAAGGAAGAGGCGATGGGGGCAGGGGGTTTGGAGGGAGGACTGACGGAGTCACTGAGGCGTGCTGTGAACTCTGAAATCTTTGTAACCTCCTCATGGGAAGTTTGTCCTTCTGAAGCTCTCAAACGCTGCAGTCCTTCAATGTAAACTAACAAAACACTCAGGGAGCGCATACCTCCACCCAGGACCGACAATCTGACATCCAGGACCGACAATTTCACACCCAGGACCTACAGTCTGACACCCAGGACTGACAATCTGAAACCCAGGACCGACAGTCCGGCACACAGGACTGACAATCTGACACCCAGGACTGACAATCTGACACCCAGGAGTGACAATCTGACACCCAGGACTGACAATCCAGCAAACCAGGACCGACAATCCGACACCCAGGACTGACAATCCAGCATCCAGGACCGGCAATCTGACACCCAGGACCAACAATCCGACAACCAGGACTGACAATCCTACACCCAGGATTGATAATCTGACACAAAGGACCAACAATCTGACACCCAGGACCGACAATCTGACAACCAGGACCAACACTCCAGCATCCAGGACAGACAGTCTGACACCTGGGATCACCTGGGATGACAATCTGACACCCGTGACGACAATCTGACACCCAGGACCGACAATCCGACAACCAGGACTGACAATCTGACACCCGGGACTGACAATCCTGCACCCAGGACCTACAATCTGACATACAGGACTGACAATCTGACACCCAGGACTGACAATCCATCACCCAGGACCTAAAATCTGACACCCAGGACTGACAATCCTGCACCCAGGACCTACAATCTGATGCAAAGGACTGACAATCTGACATGCAGGACTGACAATCCGGCACCCAGGACTGACAATCTGACACCCGGGACCGACCTATCTGACACCCATGACTGACAGTCCAGCACCCAGGACTGACAATCTGACACCCAGGACTGCCAATCCGGCACCCAGGACCAACAATCTGACACCCAGGACCAACAATCTCACACCCAGGACCGATAATCCTGCTCCCAGGACCTACAATCTGACACCTAATACTGACAATGTGACACCCAGGACTGACAATCCAGCACCCAGGAATGACAATCCTGCACCCCATCAATGACAATCTGACACCCAGGACTGACAATCCAGCATCCAGGACTGACAGTCTGACACCCAGGATGACAATCTGACACCCAGGACCAACAATTTGACACCCAGGACTGACAATCTGACACCCTGGACGACAATTTGACACCCAGGACCGACAATCCGACACCCAGGACTGACAATCTGACACCCATGACCGTCAGTCCAGCACCCAGGACCGACAATGTGACACCCAGGATTGACAATCTGACACCCAGGACTGACAATCTGACACACAGGACTGACAATCCAGCACTCTGTGACTGACAATCTGACACCCAGGACTGATAATCCAGCACTCAAGACTGACAATCTGACACCCAGGACTGACAGTCTGGCAGCCAGGACCGACAACCTGACACCCTGAACCGACAATCTTACACCCAGGACCGACAATGCAGCATCCAGGACCGACAATCTGACACCCAGGACTGATAATCCAGCACACTGGATGACAATCTGACACCCAGGACTGACAATCCAGCACCCAGGACTGACAATCTGACACACTGGATGACAATCTGACACCCAGGACCGAAGGTCCAGCACACAGGACCGACAATCTGACACTGAACTGACAAGCCGACACCGAGGACCGACAATCTGATATCCAGGGCCGACACCCTAGCACCCAGGACTGACCATCTGACACACAGGACTGACAATATGACACCCAGGACTGACAATCTGACACCCTGGACGACAATTTGACACCCAGGACCGACAATCCGACACCCAGGACTGACAATCTGACACCCATGACCGTCAGTCCAGCACCCAGGACCGACAATGTGACACCCAGGATTGACAATCTGACACCCAGGACTGACAATCTGACACACAGGACTGACAATCCAGCACTCTGTGACTGACAATCTGACACCCAGGACTGATAATCCAGCACTCAAGACTGACAATCTGACACCCAGGACTGACAGTCTGGCAGCCAGGACCGACAACCTGACACCCTGAACCGACAATCTTACACCCAGGACCGACAATGCAGCATCCAGGACCGACAATCTGACACCCAGGACTGATAATCCAGCACACTGGATGACAATCTGACACCCAGGACTGACAATCCAGCACCCAGGACTGACAATCTGACACACTGGATGACAATCTGACACCCAGGACCGATGATCTGACACCCAGGACCGAAGGTCCAGCACACAGGACCGACAATCTGACACTCTGAACTGACAAGCCGACACCGAGGACCGACAATCTGATATCCAGGGCCGACACCCTA
The DNA here is from genome assembly GCF_902500255.1 of Thalassophryne amazonica. Lineage (NCBI taxonomy): Eukaryota > Metazoa > Chordata > Actinopteri > Batrachoidiformes > Batrachoididae > Thalassophryne > Thalassophryne amazonica. The sequence goes on from NC_047114.1 coordinate 4,690,109, forward strand.
GCACCCAGGACTGACCATCTGACACACAGGACTGACAATATGACACCCAGGACCGACAGTCCAGCACCCAGAACCGACAATCTGACACCCAGGACTGACAATCCGACACCCAGGACCGACAATCTGACACACACGACTGACAATCTGACAACCGGGACTGACAATCTGACACCCATAACCGACAATCTGACACCCAGGACAGACAATCTGACACCCTGGATTGACAATCTGACACCCAGGACCGACACCCTAGCACCCAGGACTGACGATCTGACACGCAGGACCGACAATCTGACACCCAGGACTGACAAGCCGACACCCAGGACTGACAATCCGACACCCAGGACCGACAATCTGACACCCAGCACCGACAATCTGACACCCAGGACTGACACCCTAGCACCCAGAATGACAATCTGACACCCTGGATTGACAATCTGACACCCAGGACTGACAATCCAGCACCCAGAATGACAAATGACACCCAGGACCAACAATTTGACACCCAGGACTGACAATCCAGTACCCAGGACTGACAGTCCAGCACCCAGGACTGAGAATCTGTGGACTGTGGACTCAAAATTTGGCACTTCCTGTGTGGGACTTCCTGTACCATGAGTGAGCTTCAATCAATCAATCAATCAATCAATTTTTTTATATAGCGCCAAATCACAACAAACAGTTGCCCCAAGGCGCTTTATATTGTAAGGCAAGGCCATACAATAATTATGTAAAACCCCAACGGTCAAAACGACCCCCTGTGAGCAAGCACTTGGCTACAGTGGGAAGGAAAAACTCCCTTTTAACAGGAAGAAACCTCCAGCAGAACCAGGCTCAGGGAGGGGCAGTCTTCTGCTGGAACTGGTTGGGGCTGAGGGAGAGAACCAGGAAAAAGACATGCTGTGGAGGGCAGCAGAGATCGATCACTAATGATTAAATGCAGAGTGGTGCATACAGAGCAAAAAGAGAAAGAAACAGTGCATCATGGGAACCCCCCAGCAGTCTACGTCTATAGCAGCATAACTAAGGGATGGTTCAGGGTCACCTGATCCAGCCCTAACTATAAGCTTTAGCAAAAAGGAAAGTTTTAAGCCTAATCTTAAAAGTAGAGAGGGTGTCTGTCTCCCTGATCTGAATTGGGAGCTGGTTCCACAGGAGAGGAGCCTGAAAGCTGAAGGCTCTGCCTCCCATTCTACTCTTACAAACCCTAGGAACTACAAGTAAGCCTGCAGTCTGAGAGCGAAGCGCTCTATTGGGGTGATATGGTACTACGAGGTCCCTAAGATAAGATGGGACCTGATTATTCAAACCTTATAAGTAAGAAGAAGAATTTTAAATTCTATTCTAGAATTAACAGGAAGCCAATGAAGAGAGGCCAATATGGGTGAGATATGCTCTCTCCTTCTAGTCCCCGTCAGTACTCTAGCTGCAGCATTTTGAATAACTGAAGGCTTTTTAGGGAACTTTTAGGACAACCTGATAATAATGAATTACAATAGTCCAGCCTAGAGGAAATAAATGCATGAATTAGTTTTTCAGCATCACTCTGAGACAAGACCTTTCTGATTTTAGAGATATTGCGTAAATGCAAAAAAGCAGTCCTACATATTTGTTTAATATGCGCTTTGAATGACATATCCTGATCAAAAATGACTCCAAGATTCTCACAGTATTACTAGAGGTCAGGGTAATGCCATCCAGAGTAAGGATCTGGTTAGACACCATGTTTCTAAGATTTGTGGGGCCAAGTACAATAACTTCAGTTTTATCTGAGTTTAAAAGCAGGAATTAGAGGTCATCCATGTCTTTATGTCTGTAAGACAATCCTGCAGTTTAGCTAATTGGTGTGTGTCCTCTGGCTTCATGGATAGATAAAGCTGGGTATCATCTGCGTAACAATGAAAATTTAAGCAATACCGTCTAATAATGCTGCCTAAGGGAAGCATATATAAAGTGAATAAAATTGGTCCTAGCACAGAACCTTGTGGAACTCCATAATTAACTTTAGTCTGTGAAGAAGATTCCCCATTTACATGACAAATTGTAATCTATTAGACAAATATGATTCAAACCACCGCAGCGCAGTGCCTTTAATACCTATGGCATGCTCTAATCTCTGTAATAAAATTTTATGGTCAACAGTATCAAAAGCAGCACTGAGGTCTAACAGAACAAGCACAGAGATGAGTCCACTGTCCGAGGCCATAAGAAGATCATTTGTAAACCTTCACTAATGCTGTTTTCTGTACTATGATGAATTCTAAAACCTGACTGAAACTCTTCAAATAGACCATTCCTCTGCAGATGATCAGTTAGCTGTTTTACAACTACCCTTTCAAGAATTTTTGAGAGAAAAGGAAGGTTGGAGATTGGCCTATAATTAGCTAAGATAGCTGGGTCAAGTGATGGCTTTTTAAGTAATGGTTTAATTACTGCCACCTTAAAAGCCTGTGGTACATAGCCAACTAACAAAGATAGATTGATCATATTTAAGATCGAAGCATTAAATAATGGTAGGGCTTCCTTGAGCAGCCTGGTAGGAATGGGGTCTAATAAACATGTTGATGGTTTGGATGAAGTAACTAATGAAAATAACTCAGACAGAACAATCGGAGAGAAAGAGTCTAACCAAATACCGGCATCACTGAAAGCAGCCAAAGATAACGATACGTCTTTGGGATGGTTATGAGTAATTTTTTCTCTAATAGTTAAAATTTTGTTAGCAAAGAAAGTCATGAAGTCATTACTAGTTAAAGTTAATGGAATACTCAGCTCAATAGAGCTCTGACTCTTTGTCAGCCTGGCTACAGTGCTGAAAAGAAACCTGGGGTTGTTCTTATTTTCTTCAATTAGTGATGAGTAGAAAGATGTCCTAGCTTTACGGAGGGCTTTTTTATAGAGCAACAGACTCTTTTTCCAGGCTAAGTGAAGATCTTCTAAATTAGTGAGACGCCATTTCCTCTCCAACTTACGGGTTATCTGCTTTTAGCTACGAGTTTGTGAGTTATACCACGGAGTCAGACACTTCTGATTTAAAGCTCTCTTTTTCAGAGGAGCTACAGCATCCAAAGTTGTCTTCAATGAGGATGTAAAACTATTGACGAGATACTCTATCTCCCTTACAGAGTTTAGGTAGCTACTCTGCACTGTATTGTTATATGGCATTAGAGAACATAAAGAAGGAATCATATCCTTAAACCTAGTTACAGCGCTTTCTGAAAGACTTCTAGTGTAATGAAACTTATTCCCTACTGCTGGGTAGTCCATCAGAGTAAATGTAAATGTTATTAAGAAATGATCAGACAGAAGGGAGTTTTCAGGGAATACTATTAAGTCTTCTATTTCCATACCATAAGTCAGAACAAGATCTAAGATATGATTAAAGTGGTGGGTGGACTCATTTACTTTTTGAGCAAAGCCAATAGAGTCTAATAATAGATTAAATGCAGTGTTGAGGCTGTCATTCTCAGCATCTGTGTGGATGTTAAAATCGGCCACTATAATTATCTTATCTGAGCTAAGCACTAAGTCAGACAAAAGGTCTGAAAATTCACAGAGAAACTCACAGTAACGACCAGGTGGACGATAGATAATAACAAATAAAACTGGTTTTTGGGACTTCCAATTTGGATGGACAAGACTAAGAGACAAGCTTTCAAATGAATTAAAGCTCTGTCTGGGTTTTTGATTAATTAATAAGCTGGAATGGAAGATTGCTGCTAATCCTCTGCCCCGGCCCGGGTTACAGCATTCTGACAGTTAGTGTGACTCGGGGGTGTTGACTCATTTAAACTAACATATTCATCCTGCTGTAACCAGGTTTCTGTTAGGCAGAATAAATCAATATGTTGATCAATTATTATATCATTTACCAACAGGGACTTAGAAGAGAGAGACCTAATGTTTAATAGACCACATTTAACTGTTTTAGTCTGTGGTGCAGTTGAAGGTGCTATATTATTTTTTCTTTTTGAATTTTTATGCTTAATAGATTTTTGCTGGTTATTGGTAGTCTGGGAGCAGGCACCGTCTCTACGGGGATGGGTTAATGAGGGGATGGCAGGGGAGAGAAGCTGCAGAGAGGTGTGTAAGACTACAACTCTGCTTCCTGGTCCCAACCCTGGATAGTCACGGTTTGGAGGATTTAAGAAAATTGGCCAGATTTCTAGAAATGAGAGCTGCTCCATCCAAAGTGGGATGGATGCCGTCTCTCCTAACAAGACCAGGTTTTCCCCAGAAGCTTTGCCAATTATCTATGAAGCCCACCTCATTTTTTGGACACCACTCAGACAGCCAGCAATTCAAGGAGAACATGCGGCTAAACATGTCACTCCCGGTCCGATTGGGGGAGGGGCCCAGAGAAAACTACAGAGTCCGACATTGTTTTTGCAAAGTTACACACCGATTTAATGTTAATTTTAGTGACCTCCGATGGCGTAACCGGGTGTCATTACTGCCGACGTGAATTACATCTTACCAAATTTACGCTTAGCCTTAGCCAGCAGTTTCAAATTTCCTTCAATGTCGCCTGCTCTGGCCCCCGAAGACAATTGACTATGGTTGCTGGTGTCGCTAACTTCACATTTCTCAAAAACAGAGTCGCCAATAACCAGAGTTTGATCCTCGGCGGGTGTGTCGTCGAGTGGGGAAAAACGGTTAGAGATGTGAACGGGTTGGCGGTGTACACGGGGCTTCTGTTTAGGGCTACGCTTCCTCCTCACAGTCACCCAGTCAGCCTGCTTTCCCGGCTGCTCGGGATCTGCCAGGGGGGAACTAACGGCGGCTAAGCTACCTTGGTCCGCACCGACTACAGGGGCCTGGCTAACTGTAGAATTTTCCACGGTGCGGAGCCGAGTCTCCAATTCGCCCAGCCTGGCCTCCAAAGCTACGAATAAGCTACACTTATTACAAGTACCGTTACTGCTAAAGGAGGCCGAGGAATAACTAAACATTTCATACCCAGAGCAGAAAAGTGCGGGAGAGACAGGAGAAGCCGCCATGCTAAATCGGCTAAGAGCTAGTAGCTACGCTAAGCTAGCGGATTCCTAAAAACACGCAAAGTGAATAATGTGTAAATAATTTAGAGGTGATTCAGCAGAAGGAGTGCTTTAGTTAAGGCACGCAAAGATTACACTGGGAAACAAATCGTAATCTAGATAACTAGATCAATCTAACTGCGCAGATTAAACAGCTAACAGATACAGAAAAACACCGCTGTGCTCCGGAACAGGAAGTGATACAATACCGCAGTGAGAGCCAACCACCAGTAGAGGCAAGCAAGAGCTCCAAGAGCTTCACACCACTGAGCGGTGCCTCGCTTATATGAATGCATATATTATATTATATATATATACCCCGAGCAAGGTTGGGTAGGATTACTTTGAAATGTAATCCAAAAGTAATCAGATTACAAGTAATCCACATGTATGTATATACAGTAGTGTTCAGAATAATAGCAGTGCTATGTGACTAAAAAGATTAATCCAGGTTTTGAATATATTTATTATTGTTACATGGGAAACAAGGCACCAGTAGATTCAGTAGATTCTCACAAATCCAACAAGACCAAGCATTCATGATATGTACACTCTTAAGGCTATGAAATTGGGCTATTAGTAAAAAAAATAGAAAAGGGGACGTTCACAATAATAGTAGCATCTGCTGTTGATGATACAAACTCAAAACTATTATGTTCAAACTGCTTTTTTTTTTTTATCAATCCTGTGAATCACTAAACTAGTATTTAGTTGTATAACCACAGTTTTTCATGATTTCTTCACATCTGTGAGGCATTAATTTTGTTGGTTTTGAAGCAAGATTTTGCTGGTTTACTAGTGTGCTTGGGGTCATTGTCTTGTTGAAATACCCATTTCAAGGGCATGTCCTCTTCAGCATAAGGCAACATGACCTCTTCAAGTATTTTGACATATCCAAACTGATCCATGATACCTGGTATGTGATATATAGGCCCAACACCATAGTAGGAGAAACATGCCCATATCATGATGCTTGCACCACCATGCTTCACTGTCTTCACTGTGAACTGTGGCTTGAATTCAGAGTTTGGGGGTCATCTCACAAACTGTCTGCGGCCCTTGGACCCAAAAAGAACAATTTTACTCTCATCAGTCCACAAAATATTCCTCCATTTCTCTTTAGGCCAGTTGATGCGTTCTTTGGCAAATTGTAACCTCTTCTGCATGTCTTTTATTTAACAGAGGGACTTTGCGGGGGATTCTTGCAAATAAATTAGCTTCACACAGGCATCTTCTAATTGTCACAGCACTTACAGGTAACTCCAGACTGTCTTTGATCATCCTGGAGCTGATCAGTGGGTGAGCCTTTGCCATTTTGGTTATTCTTCTATCCATTTTGATGATTGTTTTCCGTTTTCTTCCATGCGTCAATTTTGTCAATTTTAAAGCATTGGAGATCATTGTAGATGAACAGCCTATAATTTTTTGCACCTGCGTATAAGTTTTCCCCTCTCCAATCAACTTTTTAATCAAACTACGCTGTTCTTCTGAACAATGTCTTGAACGTCCCATTTTCCTCAGGCTTTCAAAGAGAAAAGCATGTTCAACAGGTGCTGGCTTCATCCTTAAATAGGGGACACCTGATTCACACCTGTTTGTTCCACAAAATTCACAAACTCACTGACTGAATGCCACACTCTATTATTGTGAACACCCCCTTTTCTACTTTTTTTTACTAATAGTGTTGTGTGGGCCGCTGAAGAGGAGGTACTGGCCCACCACCACCAGATGGCGCCCTGCTTGGAGTGCAGGCTTCAAGCACGAGAGGGCGCCGAGCCACTGGGAGTGACAGCTGTCACTCATCCTCAGCACCAGCTGTCACTCATTCATCTCATCACCATCACCATAAAGGCCGGACTGCAGCTCCACCTCCTCGCAGAGAAATCAACTACCAATCAGGTAATTTTCTCTGCTGAACAAAAACATTGTGTAATAGTCTGAACTTCTTTTGCAGCCGTTTTCCTGTGGTGTGTCCTTATCTGTGGGATTGGTGTTTGGTGTGATCAGCGACGGCTTCGCTTCACACTCCAACCAGATAAGTGGTTAGACAGGAGCTGCACGAGTGTGTGATTGGAGGTGGAGGTTCTCCCTCCTTTTCTGAATACAGACTGTGGGATTACTGAGTGTGCGACCTCACACTCATCTGGACTGTCTCTGTTCTCTGCCAGCAGTACCGGGTCTGACTGCTGAAGACAGCGGCCACCTGGGGCGCAGGGCTTGGCGGCTCCGGTGTTCTTCAGCTCTGTTGGCGGTGGAAGCTGTGTGGATCCGGCTTTTCTCTCGCCAGGCGTCTTCTATCGTCGAGCCTGCCCACACGTCACCTGGTGTATGATTGACAGTCACTGTATTGTTATTGTCTGTACATCGTTGTGTGATTCACAACATTAAATTGTTACTTTTTGGCTTATCCATTGTCCGTTCATTAACGCCCCCTGTTGTGGGTCCGTGTCACGACACTTTCACAACAAATAGACTAATTTCATAGCCTTAAGAGTGTGCTTATCATGAATGCTTGGTCTTGTTGGATTTGTGAGAATCTACTGAATCTACTGGTACCTTGTTTCCCATGTAACAATAAGAAATATACTCAAAACCTGGATTAATCTTTTTAGTCACATAGCACTACTATTATTCTGAACACTACTGTACAAACTCCACACAGAAAGGCCACAGGTGGGAATCAAACCCATGACCTTCTTGCTGTGAGGAAACAGTGCTAACCACTAAGTCACCATGCTCCCCATCAATCAATCAATCAATCAATCAATCAATCAATCAATGTTGTAGTGGTCACCCGGGTAACCAAACTGTTTTAAAGCTTCATATGTTTGTTACTGAAGTGGTCTGTGTTGTATGGCTGGGGGGGCCTGGCTGCCTTTTTGTTTCTGTCTTTTGTTTTTCCTTCCAGGTGGCTTGCATTTGGGACTGAGTGGCTGTGTAGCTGAGTTTATCAGGACCTCACCCTGATCACCTGAGGCTGATCACCTGCGGCTCGTCAGGACTCACAGCTGTGGTGCATCTACATGGATTGGAACATGGTGGCATTTAAGACTGGAGTACACAGTGTGTATTTGCCAGAGACTCGACCTTGTGACCAGACGGGTGAGATCGTCGTCTCGGGAGCCATCTCATCATCAGTGATGCAGAGAACGTCCAGGTTTGATGCATGGTCTGTGAAAGAGGAGAGGGTGAGGTCTCACGCTCGTCAGCACACTTCCTGAGGTACGTTAGATTTTGTGACTAACATTTATACAGTCAGTAAATGTGGTGTCCCTCACACCTTATTATATTGAGCTGTATGTTGGTCGTTTAAATCAGCTTCCACTGCAGTGGAGTTTTGTGAACTGGATGTTCCATGCCTGCAGGGTGGGAAGCTGATTAGTAATTAAGCCAGGAAGTGTTTGCTGTTTGTGCACCTTTGAGCGTTCTCTCTGTGTGTTGAGTGTGGACTCACATAATGATTCCTTCTTTCACAGACTCGGTTTGTCGCGGCCACCTGGGGGGTGTCGGCGGGGTCCTTGGGTCCGAACCAGTTCTGGCTCCGGACCGTTAGCGCTGCTGGGAGCGCACCGCAATCCACCACGCCAGACCGCGCACTTTTATATTTTTCACAGCACTGTTATGTTCATTAAACTCTGTTATCCTTTGTACCGTGCTCTGCTTATTTTATACTGGGTCCTTCAAACGCTGGTCGGTTCTCCGGGCTGCGTCCGACACATAACAGTAGTCTCTGGCCAAACATCACGGACCCAGCGGTAGCAGAGACGGTAACGCGCCGGGAAGGCGGCAGCAGACGTTCAGAAGTTATCCGGATCAGTTGCGGGTGCTCTCCGCCCGGATGGTGCGCGTTGGAGAACCCATTACTGAATACTGATTTGAGCGCTCATGCAGCCGTGTTCCTGTGTGTGTCTTATCCGAGGGTCGTGGTGGAGTGTGACTGGCGACGGCTTTGCGTCGCACTTCGACCGGATAAGAGGTTTAAACGGGAGCTGCAAGAGTGTGTCTGTAATGGGTGCACGCGCACGGCGGAGCTCTGTGGCACGGGTCGCTGTGCTTCCCGTGTGACAGTTGTAGCCCCGTTTCCCCGGATGAAGATAACTACTGCGTCTGTTGTGTCAGCTCCGGTGTTATTTAGTTAAATCACATTTTTGGTTGTGTGTTACACAGAGCTGCGCACAGAAAGGCAGCATGAGTTTGTTTTCTCAGTTACCAAAGGGGTTTTTTTCATTTTTAGCACTTTGGCTCCCTCTTTTGGTGACTGAGTCACATTACCGTCAAGCTCTTAAGTTGGAACAGGTGTGTTCCATTTGTTTGAGCTTGACGGTATAAATCACTTATTAGTTTTGTGTGTGTTCATTTTGTGTGGGTGTTTTTTGAGTTGGTTTTTGTGTGGGGTTTTTATTTGTACACTATTTAGTGTCTGGGGTCATGACCCTGCAGTTCTGTCTGGAAAAAAAAAAGGACCCAAGCAACTTTATGTTAGTCTGTTAGTCTTTCTTTTTATTTCTTTCAGTTTCACCTCCCAGGGTTTGATGGGACGGTCCCCTGGGGGGTCATGGGGGGGTAATTGGGTTGTTTTTTCTTTTTTTTGTTTTGTTTTTTGTTATGCCCTCTCTTCTCCTCTGACTCCAGCCGGGTGAACCGTAGAGTCGGCGTTGCTGGAGTGGTGCAGTTTGGTTATGCTGGGCGTTTCCCAGGTAACCTCTGCACCCGGGAGGGGAGGGGGGGGGTTTGGGGTATTTTCTTTTTGTTCCCTCTCTTCTCCTCTGGCTCCAGCCGTGTGAGCCGTAGTGTCGGCGTTGCTGGAGTGGTGCAGTTTGGTTATGCTGGGCGTTTCCCAGGTAACCTCTGCACCTGGGGGGGGGGGGGGGTGTTTTTGTTTGTTGTTTCCCTGTTCCACCTCCGGCTTCAGCACACCTTTGAGCCGTCTGCCATCGGCGTGGCTGAGGTTTGGGGCAGTGGGATATACCCGCAGCTGGTGGCTGGTTTAGAAGTCGGAGGAGTGGCGCCGTTTTGTGCCGTCTGCCATAACCGCTGTTCCACTCCTCCCGGTTGGCTTCTGGGGTATAGTCACGGTTGGTGACACTGGACGTGCTTCCAGTTTCCACTGCACCAAGGGGGTGGGGTTGGGGTTGTTTTGTTTGTATGGTTTTTTTTTTCTCCTTTTGTTTTTCCCCCCAGTTTCCGCCCTCAGGGTTTGACTGTGGTGTCCTCTGGGGGGGAAAGGGCTGTGGGTCCATCTAGCCATAGACGGCCGGGGCTGGGTCCGTTGGTCATGAGGGGAGGCGTCTCCTGGGGTTGATGGAATGGTCCTCTGGGAGGCGCTGGGAGTCCCCGTGGGTGACGTTGGATCCCAGAGGGACCTCGGCTGTGGTTATTACTCCTGGAGCTGGGGGGTGTTGGTCCCTACATGTTGTTGGGGGGGGGGGTGTTAGCATTTTTATTTGCAAGCTTAAGTTTGGGTTTTTCTTTTCTCCCCTTCCCGGGGTTTGATGGAACGGTCCTCTGGGGGTGGGGGGGGGGGTGTTTTGTTGTTTGTGTTTGTCTTTTTTGTTTTATGACTAATCAGACTGTGAACATGGTTGGACAACGGCTGACCGCACAGGTTCAAGAACTCCTGGCCATACCTGTGCTAATTGACTGATAGAAACAAGGGCAAAGATGCAGCCAGAGGAGAAGACATCTACCGTTCTGTTAGATGAAGATTCTGTTGGAAGATGAATGCGGATACGGTTTCCAGCCATGGTCCCTGGAGGGGGGTGTTTCTCCTGGGCCAGGTTTGTGTGGTCGCCGGGAGGCTTCCCGTGAGGGTGGGGTACTGTTGTATGGCTGGGGGGGCCTGGCTGCCTTTTTGTTTCTGTCTTTTGTTTTTCCTTCCAGGTGGCTTGCATTTGGGACTGAGTGGCTGTGTAGCTGAGTTTATCAGGACCTCACCCTGATCACCTGAGGCTGATCACCTGCGGCTCGTCAGGACTCACAGCTGTGGTGCATCTACATGGATTGGAACATGGTGGCATTTAAGACTGGAGTACACAGTGTGTATTTGCCAGAGACTCGACCTTGTGACCAGACGGGTGAGATCGTCGTCTCGGGAGCCATCTCATCATCAGTGGATGCAGAGAACGTCCAGGTTTGATGCATGGTCTGTGAAAGAGGAGAGGGTGAGGTCTCACGCTCGTCAGCACACTTCCTGAGGTACGTTAGATTTTGTGACTAACATTTATACAGTCAGTAAATGTGGTGTCCCTCACACCTTATTATATTGAGCTGTATGTTGGTCGTTTAAATCAGCTTTCACTGCAATGGAGTTTTGTGAACTGGATGTTCCATGCCTGCAGGGTGGGAAGCTGATTAGTAATTAAGCCAGGAAGTGTTTGCTGTTTGTGCACCTTTGAGCGTTCTCTCTGTGTGTTGAGTGTGGACTCACATAATGATTCCTTCTTTCACAGACTCGGTTTGTCGCGGCCACCTGGGGGGTGTCGGCGGGGTCCTTGGGTCCGAACCAGTTCTGGCTCCGGACCGTTAGCGCTGCTGGGAGCGCACCGCAATCCACCACGCCAGACCGTGCACTTTTATATTTTTCACAGCACTGTTATGTTCATTAAACTCTGTTATCCTTTGTACCGTGCTCTGCTTATTTTATACTGGGTCCTTCAAACGCTGGTCGGTTCTCCGGGCTGCGTCCGACACATAACAGTAGTCTCTGGCCAAACATCACGGACCCAGCGGTAGCAGAGACGGTAACGCGCCGGGAAGGCGGCAGCAGACGTTCAGAAGTTATCCGGATCAGTTGCGGGTGCTCTCCGCCCGGATGGTGCGCGTTGGAGAACCCATTACTTAATACTGATTTGAGCGCTCATGCAGCCATGTTCCTGTGTGTGTCTTATCCGAGGGTCGTGGTGGAGTGTGACTGGCGACGGCTTTGCGTCGCACTTCGACCGGATAAGAGGTTTAAACGGGAGCTGCAAGAGTGTGTCTGTAATGGGTGCACGCGCACGGCGGAGCTCTGTGGCACGGGTCGCTGTGCTTCCCGTGTGACAGTTGTAGCCCCGTTTCCCCGGATGAAGATAACTACTGCGTCTGTTGTGTCAGCTCCGGTGTTATTTAGTTAAATCACATTTTTGGTTGTGTGTTACACAGAGCTGCGCACAGAAAGGCAGCATGAGTTTGTTTTCTCAGTTACCAAAGGGGTTTTTTCATTTTTAGCACTTTGGCTCCCTCTTTTGGTGACTGAGTCACATTACCGTCAAGCTCTTAAGTTGGAACAGGTGTGTTCCATTTGTTTGAGCTTGACGGTATAAATCACTTATTAGTTTTGTGTGTGTTCATTTTGTGTGGGTGTTTTTTGAGTTGTTTTTTGTGTGGGGTTTTTATTTGTACACTATTTAGTGTCTGGGGTCGTGACCCTGCAGTTCTGTCTGGAAAAAAAAAAGGACCCAAGCAACTTTATGTTAGTCTGTTAGTCTTTCTTTTTATTTCTTTCAGTTTCACCTCCCAGGGTTTGATGGGACGGTCCCCTGGGGGGTCATGGGGGGGTAATTGGGTTGTTTTTTCTTTTTTTTGTTTTGTTTTTTGTTATGCCCTCTCTTCTCCTCTGACTCCAGCCGGGTGAGCCGTAGAGTCGGCGTTGCTGGAGTGGTGCAGTTTGGTTATGCTGGGCGTTTCCCAGGTAACCTCTGCACCCGGGAGGGGAGGGGGGGGGTTTGGGGTATTTTCTTTTTGTTCCCTCTCTTCTCCTCTGGCTCCAGCCGTGTGAGCCGTAGTGTCGGCGTTGCTGGAGTGGTGCAGTTTGGTTATGCTGGGCGTTTCCCAGGTAACCTCTGCACCTTGGGGGGGGGGGGTGTTTTTGTTTGTTGTTTCCCTGTTCCACCTCCGGCTTCAGCACGCCTTTGAGCCGTCTGCCATCGGCGTGGCTGAGGTTTGGGGCAGTGGGATATACCCGCAGCTGGTGGCTGGTTTAGAAGTCGGAGGAGTGGCGCCGTTTTGTGCCGTCTGCCATAACCGCTGTTCCACTCCTCGCGGTTGGCTTCTGGGGTATAGTCACGGTTGGTGACACTGGACGTGCTTCCAGTTTCCACTGCACCAAGGGGGTGGGGTTGGGGTTGTTTTGTTTGTATGGTTTTTTTTCTCCTTTTGTTTTTCCCCCCAGTTTCCGCCCTCAGGGTTTGACTGTGGTGTCCTCTGGGGGGGAAAGGGCTGTGGGTCCATCTAGCCATAGACGGCCGGGGCTGGGTCCGTTGGTCATGAGGGGAGGCGTCTCCTGGGGTTGATGGAATGGTCCTCTGGGAGGCGCTGGGAGTCCCCGTGGGTGACGTTGGAGCCCAGAGGGACCTCGGCTGTGGTTATTACTCCTGGAGCTGGGGGGTGTTGGTCCCTACATGTTGTTAGGGGGGGGGGGGTGTTAGCATTTTTATTTGCAAGCTTAAGTTTGGGTTTTTCTTTTCTCCCCTTCCCGGGGTTTGATGGAACGGTCCTCTGGGGGTGGGGTGGGGGGTGTGTTTTGGTTGTTTGTGTTTGTCTTTTTTGTTTTATGACTAATCAGACTGTGAACATGGTTGGACAAAGGCTGACCGCACAGGTTCAAGAACTCCTGGCCATACCTGTGCTAATTGACTGATAGAAACAAGGGCAAAGATGCAGCCAGAGGAGAAGACATCTACCGTTCTGTTAGATGAAGATTCTGTTGGAAGATGAATGCGGATACGGTTTCCAGCCATGGTCCCTGGAGGGGGGTGTTTCTCCTGGGCCAGGTTTGTGTGGTCGCCGGGAGGCTTCCCGTGAGGGTGGGGTACTGTTGTATGGCTGGGGGGGCCTGGCTGCCTTTTTGTTTCTGTCTTTTGTTTTTCCTTCCAGGTGGCTTGCATTTGGGACTGAGTGGCTGTGTAGCTGAGTTTATCAGGACCTCACCCTGATCACCTGAGGCTGATCACCTGCGGCTCGTCAGGACTCACAGCTGTGGTGCATCTACATGGATTGGAACATGGTGGCATTTAAGACTGGAGTACACAGTGTGTATTTGCCAGAGACTCAACCTTGTGACCAGACGGGTGAGATCGTCGTCTCGGGAGCCATCTCATCATCAGTGGATGCAGAGAACGTCCAGGTTTGATGCATGGTCTGTGAAAGAGGAGAGGGTGAGGTCTCACGCTCGTCAGCACACTTCCTGAGGTACGTTAGATTTTGTGACTAACATTTATACAGTCAGTAAATGTGGTGTCCCTCACACCTTATTATATTGAGCTGTATGTTGGTCGTTTAAATCAGCTTCCACTGCAGTGGAGTTTTGTGAACTGGATGTTCCATGCCTGCAGGGTGGGAAGCTGATTAGTAATTAAGCCAGGAAGTGTTTGCTGTTTGTGCACCTTTGAGCATTCTCTCTGTGTGTTGAGTGTGGACTCACATAATGATTCCTTCTTTCACAGACTCGGTTTGTCGCGGCCACCTGGGGGGTGTCGGCGGGGTCCTTGGGTCCGAACCAGTTCTGGCTCCGGACCGTTAGCGCTGCTGGGAGCGCACCGCAATCCACCACACCAGACCGCGCACTTTTATATTTTTCACAGCACTGTTATGTTCATTAAACTCTGTTATCCTTTGTACCGTGCTCTGCTTATTTTATACTGGGTCCTTCAAACGCTGGTCGGTTCTCCGGGCTGCGTCCGACGCATAACAGTCTGAGTGTAATAAGATCTGATATTCGACTGGGAGATCAAATGCGGAGGCCGCCGTGACTTCAGACGATGTTTACTTTGCTTCACTTTGGACGCCATCTTTCAGACGGCATCACTGATCTCAGAGGGAACACTGCTGTCACTGCACAGATAACGTGTTAAAAAATGGATCCATGTGGGGAAAATATTGTCTTTCAAGACGTTTGGTCTTCCAGTCGCTGAAAAAAGGGAACTTTATGTTAAATTTGTTTCCTTTTAATCACTTTAAGGAGAACAAACTTAGAATGCAGAGATCAACACAGTCAAAATATTCAAATATCAAACAGAGAAACAAACTTTGGACAGTTTTTTAATGTCAGGGTTATATATATATATATATATATATATATATATATATATATATATATATATATATATATATATATATATATATATATATATATATGAGGTCTGTTAGAAAAGTATCAGACCTTTTTATTTTTTTCAAAAACCATATGGATTTGATTCACGTGTGATTGCATCAGCCAAGCTTGAACCTTCATGCGCATGCGTGAGTTTTTTCACGCCTGTCAGTTGCGTCATTCGCCTGTGAGCAGACTTTGTGTGAGCACTGGTCCACCCCTCTCGTCGGATTTTTATTGCGAATAAATGTCTGAACGATTTGGAGCTTTGCTGCATCAAATTTTTCCAGAAACTGTGAGAGACCTCCAGGTGGACACCATTCAGAAAATTTAGATGGCTTTCAGCAACAATTTTATGGGGATTACACAGATTAAGGAGTGCTCCAGCCGGTTTAAAGACCGCCCACAGCACTCCGAACGCCGATCGACAGGCTGAAACCTCGCTGAAACAACCAGATCATTTCCAACATGAAGGCTTTGTTGATCCAGGACGTCATCTGACTTTCACAAAAAAGGCAGAAGGCGTGGACATCAGCACTTTTTCGGCACATTCTACTGTTACAGGAGTTTTTTTTCATGGAAAGAGAAGCGGAGGATTGTGCCACTGTGCCGCTCATGGTGCAGACAAAACCACCTCCGTTTTGGTCTCACAGGACGGCTTTCAGATGGCTTTCAGACGGCTTCCGGTTGCTTTTCAGTTGTGACTATCCGAGAAATTGAGCATGAGCTGGACATGCCCCAACATGTCCTGTGAGGCTTCATCACGGCGTTGCTTTGCGCCATGCGGCTCCGCCGCAACGCGTAGAATTCCTCCACTCCTCTTTCCATGACAAAAACTCCTGTAACAGTGGAATGTGCCGCAAAAGTGCTATGTCCAGCTCTCTTGCCATTCCTGTGGTAGTCACACGATGTCCCGGATCAACATAGCGTTCAGTTTAGAAATGATCTGGTCGATCCAGCCTGTCGATGGCCGCTCGGTGCGCCGCGCGCCCTCCGCTGTTGTGGGCCGTCTTTAAAAAGGTTTTAACAGTCCTTAATCCGCGTGACGCCGACAGAATCTTCACCGATATCCATCTGAATCTTTCGAATGGTTTCCAACTGGCTGTCTCTAACAGTTTCTGAAAAAAATTTCATGGAGCAAAGCAGCAGTCTCTCAGCAAGTTCTCAGACAAAAGAAATCCAATGAGAGGGGTGGACCAGTGCTCACTCAAAGCCTGCCCACAGGCGAATGACGCAACCGACAGGCGTGAAAAAACTCACGCATGCGCAGGAAGGTTCAAGCTTGGCTGATGCAATCACACGTGATTCAAATCCATATAGTTTTTGAAAAAAATAAAAAGGTTTGTTACTTTTCTAACAGACCTCGTGTATATATATATTTGAAAATATGCATGGAGTAATTTTAAAAATGTCAAATTGTTTTCCCCCAGATTTAGCTGATTTCTGTGACCTTTAACTTAAAAGAACTATTTGAAATTACAGTTGTATCAATTTGAAGCTGCTTATGTGATTGTAATAGTTCAGCACTCTTGCAGTGCAGTGGGTGCTAAAAACACAAAGTAGGAGTTCCTCAGAGTGAGTTCGCTGTGGAATTTCATCTGTGACAGTGTCTCAAAATGCGACACCTCGATCTGAACAAATCCAGATCTTCTCCTGGGTCATGTTTTTGTCATGTTTGTCTCAGGTTTTTAAGGAATTTTTAGAAAAAAAACAAAAAGGATTTTCCATTTCACTTTGTTTAAAAACAGATTCAGAATCCACAGCTGGATCCTGATCAAGATCAAAATAAAATTACATTTTTTCTCCCATCAGGAGACCAGAGACTGGTAAGCATTTATTCCATAGATATAGACTTTATACATAAAATACAGCCAGTCCTGCTCCTGACAGAATCGGCTACATTGAACTCGAATGCTGTTGTCAGAAGAAGGCAGTGGGGTGGAGGAGGGCATGGTGCAGGGCATCTAACAGGAACCAAGCAGAGAGGGCTGGAAGGAGGAGGCACAGTCGTGGCCAGCGGCCCCATGGGAAGAAAGGGACCAACACGAGGCAGTGGGGTGGAGGAGGTGAAGTTCTGGTCAGCGACTGCAAGCAGCAGAGAGGTGAGTCAGGTTTGACATCTTTAAATATTATTTAAACATTTCCTATTGGTTGTGGTTGATGACTACATTGTGGACCTGCTGCTTGTGATTAGAGAAACAGCTGTTACTGATTAAAAGATATGAATGAAAGCTTGAAACCTGAGCCTTCTTGGTAGAACTTGCACTACGCTACATTTCCTGAATAAGATTGATCAGGGAAAAAAACTTTACTTCTAAATGTCAAAATGACAAACAATAAAAGCTTGTGATTCTTGAACATAAACATAAAACGTTTACTTTGCACCAGCTGACAGAAAATCTTGAAAAACTCTTTGAAAATGAGTAGGCATCAAGTTTTTCAGGTTCAACCATGATAATTAAAAATGGATGTTTTAGCAAACAGACAATTTAATTTTATATTCAACATTTTCAAAAAGATTACTGATGTATCAGATTTTTGGATTAATATGTGTCATCTACAGAAACATTTGGAATTATTGAACAAACCGAATTTTTTTAAAGTATCCGCATTTTGGAACACCACCCCCCTCCGAGCATCTGCCCACCACCTTTATTAATGAAAGTTGATTAAATGCTTGCCCTAAATTAAATTCATTCTGTGAATCGTAAAAAGCAAAAAACCCCAATGAGGTTTTTGTCGTCCCATCTGCATCATCAGTGTGCTTTTCTTTCTCAGGTTTTGTAAACCTATGTATCAGGTGACCTGCAATAACTTCTGATTTACATGTGAAATTATTACATGTAATTCATTGATTATTTTACACATGCATACAATTTTTTTAATTTCAATTTTAAATCAGTAGTAGTCACATGACAGTGATGCCAATTTGATGCGCCAGCACAGCCGTACGAGAGCTGTGCACAAGGCGGAACAGATCTGGTGCCGTCTGACACGAAACAGGCAAGTTGTTTGTGATTAAATCAGACATTTTATTGAAATACAGTACATCCAGAAAGTATTCACAGCCATGCAATTTTTCCACATTTTTTTATGATACAGCCTTATTCCAAAATGAATGAAATTAATTATTTTACTTAAAATTCTACATGTTTTTGCAAATTTATTAATAATAAAAAACTAAGATCGCATGCACATAAGTATTCACAGCATTTGGCATGAAGCTCAAAATGGAGCTCAGGTGCCTCCTGTTTCCATGGATCACCCTTGAGATGTTTCTACAGCTTAATTGTAGTCCACCTGGGGTAAATTCAGTTGATTGGACATGATTTGGAAAGACACATGCACCTGTCTACATATAAGGTCCCACAGTTGACAGTCAGAACACAAACCAAGCATGAAGTCAAAGAAATTGTCTGTAGACCTCCGAGACAGGATTGTCTCAAGGCACAAATCTCTTGAAGGATAGAGAAATATTTCTGCTGCTTTGAAGGTCCCAATGAGCACAGTGGTCTCCATCATCTGTAAATGGAAGAAGTTCAGATCCACCAGGACTCTTCCTAAAGCTGGCCGCCCGTCGGGGGAGAAGGACCTTAGTCAGGGAGGTGACCAAGAACCCAATGGTCACTCTGTCAGAAGGCAGCATTCCTCTGTGGAGAGAAGAGAACCTTCCAGAAGGACAACCATCTCTGCTGCAATCCACCAATCAGGCTTGTATGGTAGAGTGGCCAGACGGAAGCCACTTTTTCGTAAAAGGCACATGGCAGCCCATCTGGAGTTTGCCAAAAGACACCTGAAGGACTCTCAGACCAGGAGAAACAAAATTCTCTGGTCTGATGAGACAAAGATTGAACTCTTTGGCGTCATGTTTGGAGGAAAACAGGCACCATCCCTACAGTGAAGCATGGTGGTGACAGCATCATGCTGTGGGGATGTTTTTCAGCAGCAGGAACTGGGAGACTAGTCAGGATTGAGGGAAACATGAATGCAGCAATGTACAGAGACATCCTGGATAAAAACCTGCTCCAGAGCGCTCTTGACTTCAGACTGGTGCCACGGTTCATCTTTCAGCAGGACAATGACCCTAAACACACAGCCAAGATATCAAAGGAGTGGCTTCAGGACAACTCTGTGAATGTCCTTGAGTGGCCCAGCCAGAGCCCAGACCTGAATCCGACTGAACATCTCTGGAGAGATCTGAAAATGTCTGTCCACTGACGCTCCACATCCAACCTGATGGAGCTTGAGAGGTGCTGGAAAGAGGAATGGACCAAACTGTCCAAAGATAGGTGCACCAAGCTTGTGACATCATATTCAAGAAGACTTGAGGCTGTAATTGCTGCCAAAGGTGCATCAACAAAGTATTGGGCAAAGGCTGTGAATACTTATGTACATTTCATTTTTTAGTTTTTTATTTTTAATAAATTTGCAAAAAAAAAAAAAAAAAAAAAAAAAGGAGAGAAAAAAATAAGTCTGTAAAATAAAATGTGGAAAAAGTGAAGACTGTGAAGACTTTCTGGATGCCCTGTATATGGAGAGGTGGGCATTCTGATGACTGTAATATTGGCCATCCCCCTTTTTCAGGCAGAATTTTGCACAGAATGCCCTGGGTGTTCTGATGCACGGATACACAGGCTCAGATCCAGACCGGTTTGGACCGATGCAGTTGCATCTGTCAGATTTGTTTTACACATCGTTCGTCATTATTAAAAAAAATCTTGAATAATCCTGAATAGTGCTGAACATGTCCCCGAGGTGAACACAGCTTTTGATTTGATCCCACAATGCACCACGCAGGTGTACACAGGAAAATTCAAACCGGATAAAACAAACATAGTGTCAGTCCAGTCGAGTCGATGATCATGGCATTCAGGAAAAAAGTTGTGCGCTAATTTCAGCAAGAAACTGTGAGTGGTTTATACACTCAACAAAAATATAAACGCAACACTTTTGTTTTTGCTCCCATTTTGTATGAGATGAACTCAAAGATCTAAAACTTTTTCCACATACACAATATCACCATTTCCCTCAAATATTGTTCACAAACCAGTCTAAATCTGTGATAGTGAGCACTTCTCCTTTGCTGAGATAATCCATCCCACCTCACAGGTGTGCCATATCAAGATGCTGATTAGACACCATGATTAGTGCACAGGTGTGCCTTAGACTGCCCACAATAAAAGGCCACTCTGAAAGGTGCAGTTTTATCACAGCACAATGCCACAGATGTCGCAAGATTTGAGGGAGCGTGCAATTGGCATGCTGACAGCAGGAATGTCAACCAGAGCTGTTGCTCGTGTATTGAATGTTCATTTCTCTACCATAAGCCATCTCCAAAGGTGTTTCAGAGAATTTGGCAGTACATCCAACCAGCCTCACAACCGCAGACCACGTGTAACCACACCAGCCCAGGACCTCCACATCCAGCATGTTCACCTCAAAGATCGTCTGAGACCAGCCACTCGGACAGCTGCTGAAACAATCGGTTTGCATAACCAAAGAATTTCTGCACAAACTGTCAGAAACCGTCTCAGGGAAGCTCACCTGCATGCTCGTCGTCCTCATCGGGGTCTCGACCTGACTCCAGTTCGTCGTCGTAACCGACTTGAGTGGGCAAATGCTCACATTCGCTGGCGTTTGGCACGTTGGAGAGGTGTTCTCTTCACGGATGAATCCCGGTTCACACTGTCCAGGGCAGATGGCAGACAGCGTGTGTGGCGTCGTGTGGGTGAGCGGTTTTCTGATGTCAATGTTGTGGATCGAGTGGCCCATGGTGGCGGTGGGGTTATGGTATGGGCAGGCGTCTGTTATGGACGAAGAACACAGGTGCATTTTATTGATGGCATTTTGAATGCACAGAGATACCGTGACGAGATCCTGAGGCCCATTGTTGTGCCATACATCCAAGAACATCACCTCATGTTGCAGCAGGATAATGCACGGCCCCATGTTGCAAGGATCTGTACACAATTCTTGGAAGCTGAAAATGTCCCAGTTCTTGCATGGCCGGCATACTCACCGGACATGTCACCCATTGAGCATGTTTGGGATGCTCTGGACCGGCGTATACGACAGCGTGTACCAGTTCCTGCCAATATCCAGCAACTTCGCACAGCCATTGAAGAGGAGTGGACCAACATTCCACAGGCCACAATTGACAACCTGATCAACTCTATGCGAAGGAGATGTGTTGCACTGCATGAGGCAAATGGTGGTCACACCAGATACTGACTGGTATCCCCCCCCAATAAAACAAAACTGCACCTTTCAGAGTGGCCTTTTATTGTGGGCAGTCTAAGGCACACCTGTGCACTAATCATGGTGTCTAATCAGCATCTTGATATGGCACACCTGTGAGGTGGGATGGATTATCTCAGCAAAGGAGAAGTGCTCACTATCACAGATTTAGACTGGTTTGTGAACAATATTTGAGGGAAATGGTGATATTGTGTATGTGGAAAAAGTTTTAGATCTTTGAGTTCATCTCATATAAAATGGAAACAAAACCAAAAGTGTTGTGTTTATATTTTTGTTGAGTGTAAATAGTTTTCAGACAATAGTGTGTTTGAAAGGCATTCTATGATGACTGAAATTACATTTTCGGTGGTTTTCCGACATACATGTCACCCTATACGGATTGTCCATAAATTATACAAATTTTTCCAAGTTTCAGAGTCATACGGACGTACAAATAAAGTCGGATATTCAGGGTTTGGTCTGCAGCGGCTCTGTAATCAACTGTTTCTGCAGCGCGACTCCACTTTGAAGCGTGAACCATTGAAGCAATGCTTCGATCCACTAGCTTGTTGGTTCTTTGATTTGCTGCTCTTCAGAAACGGCAAGTCCGCTTCTTAACTCCTCTCAAAGCCATTAAAATACTGTGAGTCACTTTTGTGTGGATTAAAGTCACTAACTGGGACTCTTGTCTTGTTGCAGTCAAGAAACGAGAATCGTCCTCCGTTCTGTTGCTCCAAACACAGAGTCCGGTCGGAATTAATAACTTCAAAATGAATTGCCACTTTAAATAAAATGACACCTCTTTAAAATGTTGTAATAGGGTGAGGAGAGAGATAGGGTGAGGAGCTCAGTCACTCGGGAGGAGCTTGGAGTCGAGCCACTGCTCCTCCACGTCGAAAGGAGTCAGTTGAGGTGGCTCGGGCATCTTTTCCGGATTCCCCCTGGACGCCTCGCTGGAGAGGTGTTCTGGGCGCGTCCCATTGGGAGGAGGCCCCGGGGAAGACCCAGGACACGCTGGAGGGACTACGTCTCTCAGCTGGCTTGGGAACGCCTTGGGGTTCCCCCGGAGGATCTGGGGAGGTGTGTGTGGATCGGGAGGTCTGGGCGGCTTTGCTTGAGCTGCTGCCCCCACGACCTGACTCCGGATAAAGCGGAAGAAAATGGATGGATGGATGGATGGATGGAAATGCTTTTGACAAAAACTACAGATTTTGTTTATTCCTATTTATGTCCAGAGATCAAGGATCCACCGTGTAGAGTTTATTATGTCCAAAGTTTAAGGATCCAGTGACCAATTTCATATTTATTTACTTTAAGACTCAATAAAATGTTGTTCAATTTCAATTTAATCGGCTTATAAAGCGCCAAATTACAACAAAATCTGTCTCAAGATGCCTCACATGGAACAGTTCAACATAAAAAAATTAAAATAAATAAATAAAAATTAAAAAATTCGAATACATAATTAAAAATAGAAGTAAAAGAATAAAACAGATAAAAAATAAAAAAACTATTCATAAGAAAGAGAATAAAAATAGGATTTAAGCCTTGACCTAAAAATGACCACGGACTCCAACTGTCTCATGGTCACAGGAAGACCGTTCCACAGAGTGGGTGCACGATAAGAAAAAGCCGAATAAAGGAATGAAGATTACTGAATAACCAGATGTGTACGATTTTTATTTTATCATTGGGCAAAAACGCATCTGTCAGATTTTCACTCTGGATCCAGCCCTGGATACAGTACCTGGATACAGTACCTGGCATTTAGTACCATTATTGTCTTTGTTTGAGCATAACAGGGGGAGAGGTGAGCCCGAATCTCCAGGATGACAAACACTTTTTGTTCCTGGGCTGTGAGAACATGAAATGCTCATGTGCAATGACAGAAATCCTTTGGGCGATACTCATACAAATGTGTGCAATTTAATTTTCTCTGTGTCTTTTCTAGAATGTATATTTATTTGTTTATAACTCACATTTTTCACTTGGTCTTCTAAGTTAGTTATTTACAAGTCATAGGCGACAGCTTCTTTTTATCTTTTCTTATTCTCAGACTCGGTTGTGGAGGGGCAGCCCCAGTCTCATTGTATGTGTACTATGACAAATAAAGATTCTATTATTCTGTAAGATGGACATGATGACTGTTTTTGTGTCAAAACAGATTTTTGCATTAAATGAAAACGATACACCAACAAAAAACCATAATGCAAACAATTAACCAACAACAAACCCCCCAAACAAATAAACAAACCAACAAACAAACAAACCAACAAACAATCCACCCCACATCAAAAATGGGAAAATTCAGTTTTCCACAAATTATAAAATAAAACCCTTTGGTTTAATTGATGATCCACACAGCTGTTTGTCCCTCTAAGGCCGCCGTCATTTGACACAGATTTGGAGGAAACATGCCTGTTGCCACGGCTCAACAACAGCTGACAGGACCACTGATCTTGAACACAGTGAAGGACTTTAAAACTCAAAACCCTCTTTGAAGTGACATCTTCAGGAAGTAAGGAAGCTCCATTTTAACCTGGAAACTGTTTGGATTTTGCTCCCGGGAAAGTTAACCTTTCACATCCAGACATCCATACATTTAAATATGTTGGGAAATAGAGACTGTAAAACTTGCTCCAGTTTTAAGAGTTTAACTTGGCTTTCTGTGATAAAACAGAAACATGAACATAATGCTCAGCGTTCCTTTCAGAGCCGGCCCAAGGCATACGCCAACTACGCGGTAGCTTAGGGCCTCCACGCCACCAGGGGGCCCCGAGAGCACCGAGACATTGTGATAAAAAAGTAAATATATACATGAAATTAAAATAATATTGAATAGTTTAAACAAAATTGTATTACATCCGAAAAAAATAAATTCATTTTGACTAAATACCAATACTAGGTTAATTGATGCCTCCTGTTGGCTGCTGCCACCGTTGGGCAAATTTAGATGCACCGCTTGGGTCAGGTGGTCGATGACTAATCGTGAGGAATGAAGTGAGTGCAAGTCACGTCTCAGAAAAGAAATGATCCCTCTGGAGCGGAGAAAAGAAAAATGAAGTTGGCAAAGGAGAGCAAGTTATTCTGCCTCCATCAAAGTTACTGGCTGCAAGCAGACTGACAGGGAACCAAGTGCACACTTCCGCCATTGTATATAAGAGATTTATTTTTCACCACCAGCTGTATGCCAGCAGTGACTATTTTCAATCTGCTCAGCATTGCAACTGCTATGTTGCATTTACTCATGGTGTGTATAAATATGGAAGAATTGAAACTTTTCTCTGTGTTAAATTGGGACCAGACTGCATGAATGATAATGGTTTTTGTTTGTGTGATAAAGCAAATATCATACTAGTAAAGCCATTCAGCATTACACGAAGACCATTATTTGTTGATGCAAGGCTCGGCTGTTCATCTGACTTTCTTGTAAACATTGACCAACATGCAGATAACCCAAATATTTGTATTTATCCAGGAGACATCCTGCAAAAATGTATTTTTATGAAAACTGATGTTTCATCTTACCTGTGCCCACTGCCTTCTCGGTTTTACTGGGATTAAGTTGTGAATTGATGGTTACACATGAATGTTTTACATGTTAGCAGAACTTGGCCCTCTATAGAATGCTATAGGGCAGCCTATAGAATTCTCTCAAAGTCACCGTCAAGTCACTCTCAAGTCATGAATCGGCCACCAATTGTTTGCAAGCTCACTTGAGATTTGACTTGAGACTTGCCGATTCATGACTTGAGAATGATTTGACAGTAACTTAGTCCCACCTCTGGCATAGGATATAGACGGTCCTACAGGATTGTATACACTGGCGTATGGGTTGAACTGATATAACATATGCATGTGTAGTTTCAGTTACAGATGTTATAGTAACCATTTGAAGCAAACTGTCTGCATTAATGCTGACCTGTTTGGATGTTTACATCTATACTTGTGTTTGATGATACTGCAGTTTCCAAGTTCCATGGTTCGACAAAGAAAATGATATATGTGATTATGTATATACATGTAATAATTTTTAACTTGTAATAAAAGATATTGTTGAATTTGTAATGTTGTGTAACTTTTTTATACTTTGCCTTTATCTGCTTGTGTATAAGCGTGATGTGTATATACACACTTCTCAAATATATTATAGTTACAAGTGAACAAAAATTAATATCTCCTTGCTAGTACAGTGGCAACGTTATCTTGCATAAAAATATGCAGACAAAATAAAACAATCTGTTTTTTCATCCAAATTCCACATTTTTTTCTATCAGATAATTTATTGGCTACATTTGAGCCAGAATTGATTAATATGGTGTTTCTATATACTGGCATGTCTATAGAAACCTATAGGTTTCTATACGCAATGGCGCCTATAGGTCCTTATGTCTGTAGAATGCTATCGGTCTCTATAGGCCAAGACCCCTGTAGGTCGCGTGTCTATAGGTGTTCTATAGAAAGCTATATGACCTCTATAGAATCCTATAGAAACCTATTGAACTTTTTCGTAAGGGGAAGACGAGAAAAAACAAGACAAAGGTAGGTTTGCAATATTACAATTTTTGTTGTCATTATTTGCGAAATGCTCCGTTCGTTTAGTGTAAAGTGCTTTAGGTGTCTTAAAGTCAGAGGCGATTGCTCTAAGACTGTAAGGGAAGCTCAGCTTTCCCTAAAATGTCAAAAAATAAGTGATCAAATATATACTGTTGTGTGTACATGTCAATGACTAAATATGCGCTACAACGCGCTCAACTTTTGTTCAGAATCAGCTTCTTATCACTGGTAATGACGCGGCTTTCACTCAAACCCGCAGCTTCACAGTGCTTTAAACAGTGTGACAGACTTCAATAGCGACACAAAGCATGCAGCGAAATGAGACGAGTCATTGGATAAATGCTGGGCTTTGTCCCGCCCATCAGACGCTCAGCGTGTCTGGGGGTCTATGGGGCAGTGGGCGGGCCTCGGCTGGCCCGGACGCTCAGCTTCTGCATGATGATTGGATGATCTGTCTGAGGCTGAATCCCTTTTTGATTGACAGCGAAATGAGCGAATCAGCGATCTTTTGGTGTAAACATCCGTGGGAGCATTTTCATTCTGAGTTGAGTTTTCTTTTTTAAAAACGACTAGCGACAAATCGAGCTTCTATTTCTGGTGTTTTTTTTTGTAGCTTCTTGTGTTTGGAGACTGACTTCTATCACAGTTTCTGTTCCTACCAAGCAGCGGGTGCTGCTGAGCTCCTCCACCGTCACAAAGCGCTCTGCGCATAATGGCAGACAATTTGAATGTTGTGGACCGGATTTTGGCGAAGCCATTTGATAGTCTTACTTACGAAGAAAAACTTAGAGTTAAACAGCAGGACAGATCAACTCCTCAGATTAATTTGATGCAAAAGGTACGTTACACACATAACAGTGTAGCCTATGGAATAATGAGGCATCTGGTGCTGAGGTGATGGTAGGGGGGCCCCCAAATGAAATTCTGCTTAAGGCCCCATAAAGGCTTGGGCCGGCCCTGGTTCCTTTTCAGCATGAGGACACGTTTTTCATTGACTTTGAGAGACTTTGAGGGACAAACTCCAGTTGTCACCACTTTTATGTGTTTTTTAAACTCATTGTAAACTGATTGTTAAGTGGAAGCTTATAATTTTCTGCTCATGAGCAGGTGAAACTTGTCCATCGCGGCGCTCCGGCCGCATGCCGGATGGCAGATTCCTCACTTCCTCCTCAGTTAGCTGTGTGTTTGCTTAAAGGTTGACTAATAATCAGCCTGAGGTAGGCGGTGGGGCTTGAGCTGCTTGCACAGCTTCCCTACGCCAGCCTTCAGTTAACTTAGTGGGTGTGGAGGGTATTGGCTCACCTCCCTTCCGGTCGTTAGCCTGAGCAAACAATGACACAAGCGCCTCCCGGCTAATCAGTTTACCACCGGCCAAGACTGCGACAGGCATGGACACAAACACGCTCACGACAGCTGAGCCATGGGACGAGAGGCGGGGTTCGCCCTGGACAGGTCGCCAGTCTATGGACAGACACACTCACACATACAGTGAATTTAAAGGAATCAAATCACCGAACCTGCATGATTTTGGAAGGAAGCCGGAGCACTCGGAGGAAACCCATGTGAACACGGGCAGAACATGCAAATGCCACATAGAAAGGACCAGGCAGATATAGAACCTAGAACCTTCTCGCTGTGAGTAACAGTGCTAACCACTCATCCACCATTAAATTGCCACATAATAAACTGTAACCATTTTACATGTGTACAGTGAATGTTGGATTCCTACTGTGACGGTGTAGTTCATAAACTAGTTCCCGTGTGCGCAAAACTGTGAAGGTAGTTAGGTAGGTTAAAAATACGCATCATCAATACCGATCTGGACACCCTGATCCTGGAACTCTGACCATCACCCAAGTGATGGACCAGAACTATTAAAGGAACCCAATGTGGTTTAATCACATTCATTAACGCTGAACCCAAAGATGGAGGTCTTTGCTAAAATGAACCCTTTAAGTGCAGTTCCACTGTGGACCTTCACCCAAGTTTGGTAGAAAGTATCCAAAGAACCTGGGTGAAACACACACACACACACACACACACACACACACACACACACACACACACACACACACACACACACACACACACACACACACACACACACACACACACACACACACACACACACGATGTAAAAGGTGACCTTGCCTTGGTAATTCTGGGATGCATCAGTAGATGTGCCAAGTTTAGTGCAAACTGAAGTGAAAAATAAAATTTTGACCTTTGACCCAAATGACCTTGACCTTTGCTGAATCAAGCCTTCTTCTTTTGGCTGCTTTCGTTAGGGGGTGCCGCATCAGATCGATAGTTTTCATCTCACCCTGTCCTCTGTCACACCAACCACCTCAGCACTTCCATAAACCTCCTCTCTCTTCTCCCGCTGTCTCTGGACACCTTTTCTTCTTCTTCTTCACCCAGCAGCAGCCCAATTACCATAGGCAGCCTTTTGGGCAACGGCACCGTGGCGGTCGTTGTTAACCCAGGCCTCGAGCGAACAGGTATGGAAACTCAATTTGTACTCTGTATCTTTATTTTGGGTCGTGGTTCACGGGGTCAGCAGCTCAAGCAAAGCCGCCCAGACCTCCCGATCCACACACACCTCCCCCAGCTCCTCCAGGGGAACCCCAAGTTGTTCCCAAGCCAGCCGAGAGACGTAGTCCCTCCAGCGTGTCCTGAGTCTTCCCCGGGGCCTCCTCCTGATGGGACGTGCCCGGAACACCTCTCCAGCGAGGCGTCCAGGGGGCATCCGGAAAAGATGCCCGAGCCACCTCAACTGACTCCTTTTGATGTGGAGGAGCAGCGGCTCGACTCCGAGCTCCTCCCGAGTGACCGGATAAAGTGGAAGAAAATGGATGGATGGATATATCTTTATTTTGGTTGGTTTTATGCCAGATGTCCTTCCTGACTCAACCCTCCTCATTTATCCGGGCTTGGGACTGGCACTCAGAGTGTACTGCCTGCACACCCCGGGTGGCTCAGTTCTTTGCTGAATCAAGACATTTCAAAATAAATTTGGGGCTGACATTCATTCAATCACATACCAGGTTTTGTGTAAAGCTGCTGAGACAGACGGCGCAAGGCAACAAACAGACAAATGCCCCAAATTCAGATCCGTTATGACGTGAGTAAAGTTTTGTTTTTGGTGAAACCAACAGTTAGAATCTTTGTCGGGGTGTGAGTAAATGTGAGCGTGCAAACGGGTCACCGCCGCCTTTCTAAACTCTCACTTGTTCCCTTTGGCCTCGTTAAGACGGCGCCGCCACAGAAGCTCTGTTCTTAATTTGCTTCCACTGCACGCAGCAGCACACATGCATAACTGCGCTCTTTCTTTGGCAGCCATGATGTCGTCACCACGGTAAGCAGGCTCGCTCCACCGTCACTGTTCTCGCACACACCTGAGGACTGATTTGACACGGTGATGAAAGCCTCACGGCTCGCTTTACTCGGCGTCGTTTGCTGTTTTTTTTATGAGCAGGTTTCACTTCAGAACGACTTTGTCAACAAAGCTGCTCTGACGGTGCAAATGGTAACGAGGTGGCAAACGTTGCCGCGCTGAAAGCCGTCACTGTGCGACTGTCAGTGCTGGACTGCAGCTCCTGGAGGTGGCACACTACACCTTTATGATAATCAAACGCCAACACTCGTTGGGACGTTTCACTCCTAAACTTGTATGCATGTTTGCACATTCACAGTGAATTTTATAGACTTTGTACTTGAAGTATGACAGGGCGGAGCTTGTAACAATACCAGGCAATGATTGGTCAGACGCTATCATGTCAAAAACCAACAATTTTATTTCAGTCAGAAGAATTCCTGGCAGATCCCCAGATATCTGAGTTTATGTGAAAACAATTTCTGGTTGTGATTACAACTGCTGACACGACGGACCCGCGTTGAATATTCTGGTACTTGTTAAGATGTGTGTTTTTATTGATTGATTGATTTCAGCCAATCACCTATCATGATTTGGTGATCGTGAAATAGTGAAAGCACATCACTTTTGGGTAACCGTGGATATCCGCTGATCCACGGGAGAATTCTGATGCTTGGGACTGTTTACACAGAGACTGCTACCTGCTGCTTTGGACTTGAACTAACAGTCTTTTCAAGACTTTTTTACCTTTTTTTAACTTTTTTACTGTGCTCCAACGCCTAAGGAAGACCTCTAACGGTCGAAACATCGCGACGGAGCACTTTTATCAGCTAACTTTCATTAGCGTTGGCAAGCTAACTAGCTTGCTAACGCTTTCGTTTTTATTTTTTTATTTTTATTTTTTTTAATTTTTATTTTATTTTAGCACCGTTGTCGTGCGTTGCCTGTGCTGCTTCATGGCCTGTTTGGTGCCTTGATTGGGGCACTCCTTCTGCTGAATCACCTCTGGATTATTTGCACATTATTCACTTTGTGTGTTTTTAGGAATCCGCTAGCTTAGCGCAGCTACTAGCTCTTAGCCGATTTAGCATGGCGGCTTCTCCTGTCTCTCCCGTACTTTTCTGCTCTGGGTGTGAAATGTTTAGTTATTCCTCGGCCTCCTTTAGCAGTAACGGTACTTGTAATAAGTGCAGCTTATTCGTAGCTTTGGAGGCCAGGCTGGGCGAATTGGAGGCTCGGCTCCGCACCGTGGAAAATTCTACAGCTAGCCAGGCCCCTGTAGTCGGTGCGGACCAAGGTAGCTTAGCCGCCGTTAGTTACCCCCTGGCAGATCCCGTGCAGTCGGGAAAGCAGGCTGACTGGGTGACTGTGAGGAGGAAGCGTAGCCCTAAACAGAAGCCCCGTGTACACCGTCAACCCGTTCACATCTCTAACCGTTTTTCCCCACTCGATGACACACTCGCCGAGGATCAAACTCTGGTTATTGGTGACTCTGTTTTGAGAAATGTGAAGTTAGCGACACCAGCAACCATTGTCAATTGTCTTCCGGGGGCCAGAGCAGGCGACATCGAAGGAAATTTGAAATTGCTGGCTAAGGCTAAGCATAAATTTGGTAAGATTGTAATTCACGTCGGCAGTAATGACACTCGGTTACGCCAATCGGAGGTCACTAAAATTAACATTAAATCGGTGTGTAACTTTGCAAAAACAATGTCGGACTCTGTTGTTTTCTCTGGGCCCCTCCCCAATCAGACCGGGAGTGACATGTTTAGCCGCATGTTCTCCTTGAATTGCTGGCTGTCTGAGTGGTGTCCAAAAAATGAGGTGGGCTTCATTGATAATTGGCAAAGCTTCTGGGGAAAACCTGGTCTTGTTAGGAGAGACGGCATCCATCCCACTTTAGATGGAGCAGCTCTCATTTCTAGAAATCTGGCCAATTTTTTTGGATCCTCCAAACTGTGACTGTCCAGGGTTGGGACCAGGAGGCAGAGCTGTGGTCTTATACACCTCTCTGCAGCTTCTCTCCCCCTGCCATCCCCTCATTACCCCATCCCCGTAGAGACGGTGCCTGCTCCCAGACCACCAATAACCAGCAAAAATCTATTTAAGCATAAAAATTCAAAAAGAAAAAATAATATAGCACCTTCGGCTGCACCACAGACTAAAACAGTTAAATGTGGTCTATTAAACATTAGGTCTCTCTCTTCTAAGTCCCTGTTGGTAAATGATATAATAATTGATCAACATATTGATTTATTCTGCCTTACAGAAACCTGGTTACAACAGGATGAATATGTTAGTTTAAATGAGTCAACACCCCCGAGTCACACTAACTGTCAGAATGCTCGTAGCACGGGCCGGGGCGGAGGATTAGCAGCAATCTTCCATTCCAGCTTATTAATTAATCAAAAACCTAGACAGAGCTTTAATTCATTTGAAAGCTTGTCTCTTAGTCTTGTCCATCCAAATTGGAAGTCCCAAAAACCAGTTTTATTTGTTATTATCTATCGTCCACCTGGTCGTTACTGTGAGTTTCTCTGTGAATTTTCAGACCTTTTGTCTGACTTAGTGCTTAGCTCAGATAAGATAATTATAGTGGGCGATTTTAACATCCACACAGATGCTGAGAATGACAGCCTCAACACTGCATTTAATCTATTATTAGACTCTATCGGCTTTGCTCAAGAAGTAAATGAGTCCACCCACCACTTTAATCATATTTTAGATCTTGTTCTGACTTATGGTATGGAAATAGAAGACTTAACAGTATTCCCTGAAAACTCCCTTCTGTCTGATCATTTTTAAATAACATTTACATTTACCCTGATGGACTACCCAGCAGTGGGGAATAAGTTTCATTACACTAGAAGTCTTTCAGAAAGCGCTGTAACTAGGTTTAAGGATATGATTCCTTCTTTATGTTCTCTAATGTCATATACCAACACAGAGCAGAGTAGCTACCTAAACTCTGTAAGGGAGTTAGAGTATCTCGTCAATAGTTTTACATCCTCATTGAAGACAACTTTGGATGCTGTAGCTCCTCTGAAAAAGAGAGCTTTAAATCAGAAGTGTCTGACTCCGTGGTATAACTCACAAACTCGTAGCTTAAAGCAGATAACCCGTAAGTTGGAGAGGAAATGGCGTCTCACTAATTTAGAAGATCTTCACTTAGTCTGGAAAAAGAGTTTGTTGCTCTATAAAAAAGCCCTCCGTAAAGCTAGGACATCTTTCTACTCATCACTAATTGAAGAAAATAAGAACAACCCCAGGTTTCTTTTCAGCACTGTAGCCAGGCTGACAAAGAGTCAGAGCTCTATTGAGCTGAGTATTCCATTAACTTTAACTAGTAATGACTTCATGACTTTCTTTGCTAACAAAATTTTGACTATTAGAGAAAAAATTACTCATAACCATCCCAAAGATGTATCGTTATCTTTGGCTGCTTTCAGTGATGCCGGTATTTGGTTAGACTCTTTCTCTCCGATTGTTCTGTCTGAGTTATTTTCATTAGTTACTTCATCCAAACCATCAACATGTTTATTAGACCCCATTCCTGCCAGGCTGCTCAAGGAAGTCCTACCATTATTTAATGCTTCGATCTTAAATATGATCAATCTATCTTTGTTAGTTGGTTATGTACCACAGGCCTTTAAGGTGGCAGTAATTAAACCATTACTTAAAAAGCCATCACTTGACCCAGCTATCTTAGCTAATTATAGGCCAATCTCCAACCTTCCTTTTCTCTCAAAGATTCTTGAGAGGGTAGTTGTAAAACAGCTAATGATCACCTGCAGAGGAATGGTCTATTTGAAGAGTTTCAGTCAGGTTTTAGAATTCATCATAGTACAGAAACAGCATTAGTGAAGGTTACAAATGATCTTCTTATGGCTTCGGACAGTGGACTTATCTCTGTGCTTGTTCTGTTGGACCTCAGTGCTGCTTTTGATACTGTTGACCATAAAATTTTATTACAGAGATTAGAGCATGTCATAGGTATTAAAGGCACTGCGCTGCGGTGGTTTGAATCATATTTGTCTAATAGATTACAGTTTGTTCATGTAAATGGGGAATCTTCTTCACAGACTAAAGTTAATTATGGAGTTCCACAAGGTTCTGTGCTAGGACCAATTTTATTCACTTTATACATGCTTCCCTTAGGCAGTATTATTAGACGGTATTGCTTAAATTTTCATTGTTACGCAGATGATACCCAGCTTTATCTATCCATGAAGCCAGAGGATACACACCAATTAGCTAAACTGCAGGATTGTCTTACAGACATAAAGACATGGATGACCTCTAATTTCCTGCTTTTAAACTCAGATAAAACCGAAGTTATTGTACTTGGCCCCACAAATCTTAGAAGCATGGTGTCTAACCAGATCGTTACTCTGGATGGCATTTCCCTGATCTCTAGTAATACTGTGAGAAATCTTGGAGTCATTTTTGATCAGGATATGTCATTCAAAGCGCATATTAAACAAATATGTAGGACTGCCTTTTTGCATTTACGCAATATCTCTAAAATCAGAAAGGTCTTGTCTCAGAGTGATGCTGAAAAACTAATTCATGCATTTATTTCCTCTAGGCTGGACTATTGTAATTCATTATTATCAGGTTGTCCTAAAAGTTCCCTAAAAAGCCTTCAGTTGGTTCAGAATGCTGCAGCTAGAGTACTGACGGGGACTAGCAGGAGAGAGCATATCTCACCCGTGTTGGCCTCTCTTCATTGGCTTCCTGTTAATTCTAGAATAGAATTTAAAATTCTTCTTCTTACTTATAAGGTTTTGAATAATCAGCTCCCATCTTATCTTAGGGACCTTGTTGTGTGGGCCGCTGAAGAGGAGGTACTGCTGGCCCACCACCACCAGAGGGCGCCCTGCCTGGAGTGCGGGCTCCAGGCACCAGAGGGCGCTGCCGCCTCACGTGAGCAGCTACGGTGACAGCTGTCACCCATCACCTGAGACAGCTGACGGCAATCGTCTGTGGGGTATATCAGCAGGACGGCACCTCCACCTCATTGCCGAGATATCGTTTCTACCTACGAGGTAACGTATCAAAGCTGACGGAGTGTATCCTTTTGGATTAGTGTATAGCTTGTGGATTACTGTTCCAACGAGAGGTGGAGGTAACTTCCCTGCTGTTCGGAGTCTTGGGTGCAAACGCGCCCCCATCTAACTGTTCTTTGTTCCTCGCCAGCAGTACCAGGTCCGACACGCGGAGGCAGTGGCCACCTGGGAGTTCGGGACTTGGCGGCTCCAGTATTTCCGGGGTCCTGTGGCGGAGGAAGCCGTGTGGTTCGGGTCTTACCTTGGAGAGGCGTCTCCTATCTTCGAGCCTGCCCACATGACACTTTTGTGAATTGACTGTTGTCCATTTCGTGATTGGTTGTATTCGTTGTGCACGTTCACAACAGTAAAGCCTTGTTATTTGACTTTCTCCATTGTCCGTTCATTTGCGCCCCCTGTTGTGGGTCCGTGTACTGACACTTTCCCAACAGACCTCATAGTATCATATTACCCCATTAGAGCGCTTCGCTCTCAGACTGCGGGCTTACTTGTAGTTCCTAGGGTTTGTAAGAGTAGAATGGGAGGCAGAGCCTTCAGCTTTCAGGCTCCTCTCCTGTGGAACCAGCTCCCAATTCAGATCAGGGAGACAGATACCCTCTCTACTTTTAAGATTAGGCTTAAAACTTTCCTTTTCGCTAAGGCTTATAGTTAGGGCTGGATCGGGTGACCCTGGACCATCCCTTGGTTATGTTGCTTTAGACGTAGACTGTGGGGGGGTTCCCATGATGCACTGTTTCTTTCTCTTTTTGCTCCGTATGCATCACTCTGCATTTAATCATTAGTGATCAATCTCTGCCCCCCTCCACAGCATGTCTTTTTCCTGGTTCTTTCCCTCAGCCCCAACCAGTCTCAGCAGAAGACTGCCCCTCCCTGAGCCTGGTTCTGCTGGAGGTTTCTTCCTGTTAAAAGGGAGTTTTTCCTTCCCACTGTGGCCAAGTGCTTGCTCATAGGGGGTCGTTTTGACCGTTGGGGTTTTTCATAATTATTGTATGGCCTTGCCTTACAATATGGAGCGCCTTGGGGCAACTGTTTGTTGTGATTTGGCGCTATATAAGAAAAAAGTTGGTTGGTTGGGTTGGTTGTTATTTGTGACAAACTGTCAGTTTGAGCCAATGGCAAATTTTTAACAGTTTTGTGAAGTGGGAGGGGCCAAAAGCTTGGAGATGTCATGCCTTCTTTCAAGTGACGCAAAGGTTAGTATGCTAGCAGTCTGGACATAATCTACAGACTGTGTAAATACTGGACAAAGCCTGCATGACGTCACCCGTAGGTTTTCTAAAGACTGCTGGTCCAGCTGATATGAAGCCCGTGTCTTGGCGTCGCCATGTTAGCAGTAGTGGCAACACTGATCAATGCATAAAGGGGTGGAGCATGGGTGGCTCAATGTGTAACAAAAGAAGCCTGAACACAGCCCTCTCTTCAAGTTCAAACAAGCTAAGCTAACAGGCTAACCTCGGTTCGGGTGTTTATTAAATCATCTCTTTGAGGACTGGGCGGTGTTTCTCATCACAATTTGCTTTGGTGTGGACCTTAAAAGGTATGAGTCGCTTATTTTCTCAATAATGGTATATTAAGTGGACCTAATGGATGAAGCTACTGACAGCTGCCAAAAGAGACATACAATATTAAATTTGTCTAACATTTCACTCAGTGGGAATATTGCAGCAGGGATGAGAATCCGTTAGGACATTTCTTCACCCAACAAACCAGATTATTCCAGGTGTTTGTAATAAACAGTGTTGCCACAGTTACTTTGAAAAAGTAATCCAATTACTGATTATTGCTTGAAAAAGTAACTTAAACCTCGGCCCCACCGAATAATAATCCATGAATAATGAGCCACGCATGGATGTGTCAGCGAATATTTGAAGAATGATCCATGTTTTAAGCCGTCACGTATCTACTAAGGTACCTCACATGTGGTATCAGCCTCTAGTGAGCCACGACCGACCTGTCACCAGCCTCGAATGGCTCGTGTTACAGCATATGATCCACATCAAGCCACATATAAGTAAGTAAGTAAGTAAGTAAGTAAGCTTTATTTATATAGCACTTTTCACAGACCAAGGTCACAAAGTGCTTCACACGATATAAATAGACAATAAAAACAACACATACAAATATAGAACAATAAAATAAATTGACACTAAAATGCCAGTTTAAAAAAATGTGTCTTTAGTTGCTGTCTAAAAACATCCACAGAGTCTAGTGAGCGAAGATAACAGGGAAGCTCATTCCAGAGGTGAGGTGCCACAGCTTTAAAAGATCTGTCCCCTCGAGTTTTAAAACAAGTTCGGGGAGCCATCAGCAGGTTCTGATTGGAAGACCTCAAACTCCTGCTGGAAACATAAGGCTGGATCAGGTCCTTAATGTATTCCGGTGCCTGCCCATGTAGAGCTCTAAAGGTCAGCACGAGGATTTTGTAATTTATCCTGTAAAAAACAGGGAGCCAATGTAAAGACTTGAGGACAGGAGTAATATGCATTCTCCTGTGGGCGCGGGTAAGAAGTCGTGCAGCAGAATTTTGCACTACCTGCAGGCGGGCCAGCTCTTTCTTACTGAGGCATGTAAAGAGACTGTTACAATAATCAAGTCGTGAAGAAACAAATGCATGCACAATCATCTCTAGCTCATTAAAAACCACCATTTTGCGTAATTTGGAAATGTTTCGAATTTGGAAAAAACAGTTCTTAACGAGCTGCCTGGTGTGATGTTCCAAAGACATCCCTCCATCCAAAATGACACCCAGGTTACGCAGGCTGCCTTTAACAGAGCTGCTCAGATTACCAAGGTGATTCTTAATGACAGACATAGCACTATCTGGAGCTACAATCAATGTCTCAGTCTTATAAGAATTCAACTGCAGGCTGTTTTCAGTAAGCCATTCTGTAATTTTAGTGAGACAACTAATGTGATGCATGTAGCGCCATGTAACGTGATGTTAGTGCACGTTTAGGCATGGGTTTGGTCCAAACCTCCAGTCCTCCCACACTTGGTCCTTTAAAGTGTGAGTTTTCAATTCACAGCATCCATTCAAGATGTTGTCACATTTGTTAAATGCAAAGATGCTACACTGAGTGAGTGCGCACTCTCGCGCCAGAGGATACAAATTGTGACGGGGATAACTACTTTGGCACGATGCCGGCCGGCTGCTGTTCACGTGTGTTCCAGAGTCAATAAATGCAGCAGTTCTGTGTGTTCACCCAGCTCTCTGTGACCACAAAAAAAAGACACCACGAGCTGGCCTCTTTAATTATATACACCCGCTGCCGCGACTGTATGTATCACCCCCCACCCAGAAAAAGCCACATCCATAACCTGACCAGCTAGAACTGAACCATGGGTTCCTGGACAGTCGCATCTGCGCTTCTTCTCGCTGGCTTTATTTCTTCCGCGGCTTGTGGTCATTTTGACACCGTGATCCAACATTTAACTTTGTGTTCATCCGTTAATGTCTGCGAAATCACCCTTTTGCGAGCTGGCATTTTGCGTTAATGCTTGTCTTGAATGCGAGTCATTGGGTCAGGGCACAAACACAGCAGAGCTCGTCTGATCCATTAACAAGATGTTAAATCTATCATAAACATACTTTTACAGCTGCACATAAAGACAGAATGAACATGCAACTGTTTTACCAAGCTATTAAAACATTACAAATAGTTACATTTCCAGCTGTTCCAAATACATTCCTCATGGAGCAGGAGAGAGAGACAAAAGGTTCCAGATGAAACAGTCCTCCAGAAGCAATTAGAGGTGTTTTCAACATCCAAGCTCTGCCAGAAAATGATTAATCTGCTACAAAACAATAAATTTCATACATACAAAGCAGGTGGAGTTGTAGTGCGCAAGAGGGCGGAGCCAAAATAGCCTCATCCTCACCACAAACATGCCTCTAAAATTCTCGTTTGTCCTCGCAGTACCTCGTACACAAACTGCCCCACGTTATTGTTGCTAAGTTTTGAACTTCTTGAAATTAGCGCCACGCTCAGAGATGAGCCTTGTTAGCCAAATATTCTGCCTCTACGAGCCTCTCAGAGCCTCTATTCTCCCACGATTGTTGAATAACTGGACTCGTACAAAAAACAACATGCTCCATGGCTCATTATTCATCCGTCATTATTTGGTGGGACCAGGGCTTTAGTGACTTTACGGATTACTCACTGTTAAAAGTAACTAAGCTAGATTACTAGTTACTTTATTAGTTACAATTAGCAGCTGCCAAAAATACCACCCCGTCATGTCAACATGAAAATGATAACCTGTTTTGCCAGTACTCACATTATAGTCACCTTTTCTTGACTTCAGTGAACACAAATAGTTGTTTTATAAAAAATAAAATAAAGTCAGTCTTTCTTGACCTCATATTTAACTGTTGACAGCACTGTAACAGTATAGCCAACATTGTTTATAAATGTAACTATTAAATTCTTTCTAACATTTTTCTAACATTTAAATTATCTCTAAACATTTTAGTTGTTGAAATTATTATTATTATTATAAGTACTATTAGTAGTAGCAAAAAAGAAGGCTTCAAAAGTGGATCTTTAATCTAGGGGTGTTGTTGTGGGGGGGGGGGGGGGAGCTCCTTGCCCCGCTCCATGTCCACTTTCTGCCTGGATTCGCCCCTGCTTTGGTGTTTGAGCAGAAGAATGGATAATGTTTATTTATGCAGAAAACACGACCAGATTGACAGGTAAGAAAGTTTTATCAGTGTTTTTTTATGTCATGGGTGGGAAAAAAGTGTTAGCTAACACATCATGGATCAACTGTTTTTAGCGGGGACACACAGAGTGGCTCAGAGTTTTAAATCAAGGGGGGAAAAGAGTAAAAATCTCTTTGTCATGCTGCATTTACACATAACGATGACATGTCACAAATGCCATGAAGTATACATGTGATGATTCAGTGCAGAGGCATCAGGAGTCCTCAGGAACTGTTGTAACCTGTTACCATGCGTTATGATTAATGGCACGTATCACTGGTGAATTATCAGGAACCATTACGGACGGTCAGTAGTAATGTTCCGCGCTGTTGAGCTTTGTTGCGTGCCATTGCATGTAACAGAGCATCGTTAGTTCTGTTAGTTACGTTGTGAATCAGGCGAATTGTCTCGACACCCTCGCGCTCTGAGGGAATTGAGCATCGCCTTCATGTTTGGGTCCCACCCTCGCGCTCTGAGGGAATCGAGCGTCGCCTTCGTGTTTGGGTCTCACCCTTGCGCTCTGAGGGAATCGAGCGTCGCCTTCGTGTTTGGGTCTCACCCTTGCGCTCTGAGGGAATCGAGCGTCGCCTTCGTGTTTGGGTCTCACCCTTGCGCTCTGAGGGAATCGAGCGTCGCCTTCGTGTTTGGGTCTCACCCTTGCGCTCTGAGGGAATCGAGCGTTGCCTTCGTGTTTGGGTCTCACCCTTGCGCTCTGAGGGAATCGAGCGTCGCCTTCGTGTTTGGGTCTCACCCTTGCGCTCTGAGGGAATCGAGCGTCGACTTCGTGTTTGTGTCTCACCCTTGCGCTCTGAGGGAATCGAGCGTCGACTTCGTGTTTGGGTCTCACCCTTGCGCTCTGAGGGAATTGAGCGTCGACTTCGTGTTTGTGTCTCACCCTTACGCTCTGAGGGAATCGAGCGTCGACTTCGTGTTTGGGTCTCACCCTTGCGCTCTGAGGGAATCGAGTGTCGCCTTCGTGTTTGGGTCTCACCCTCGCGCTCTGAGGGAATTGAGCATCGCCTTCATGTTTGGGTCCCACCCTCGCGCTCTGAGGGAATTGAGCATCGCCTTCATGTTTGGGTCCCACCCTCGCGCTCTGAGGGAATTGAGCATCGCCTTCATGTTTGGGTCCCACCCTCGCGCTCTGAGGGAATTGAGCATCGCCTTCATGTTTGGGTCCCACCCTCGCGCTCTGAGGGAATTGAGCGTCGCCTTCGTGTTTGGGTCCCGCCCTCGCGCTCTGAGGGAATTGAGCGTCGCCTTCGTGTTTGGGTCCCGCCCTCGCGCTCTGAGGGAATCGAGCGTCGACTTCGTGTTTGGGTCCCACCCTCGCGCTCTGAGGGAATCGAGCGTCGCCTTCGTGTTTGGGTCCCGCCCTCGCGCTCTGAGGGAATTGAGCGTCGCCTTCGTGTTTGGGTCCCACCCTCGCGCTCTGAGGGAATCGAGCGTCGCCTTCGTGTTTGGGTCCCGCCCTCGCGCTCTGAGGGAATTGAGCGTCGACTTCGTGTTTGGGTCTCACCCTCGCGCTCTGAGGGAATCGAGCGTCGCCTTCGTGTTTGGGTCCCGCCCTCGCGCTCTGAGGGAATCGAGCGTCGACTTCGTGTTTGGGTCTCACCCTCGCGCTCTGAGGGAATCGAGCGTCGCCTTCGTGTTTGTGTCTCACCCTTGCGCTCTGAGTGAATCGAGCGTCGACTTCGTGTTTGGGTCTCACCCTTGCGCTCTGAGGGAATCGAGCGTCGCCTTCGTGTTTGGGTCTCACCCTTGCGCTCTGAGGGAATCGAGCGTCGCCTTCGTGTTTGGGTCTCACCCTTGCGCTCTGAGGGAATCGAGCGTCGCCTTCGTGTTTGGGTCTCACCCTTGCGCTCTGAGGGAATCGAGCGTCGCCTTCGTGTTTGGGTCTCACCCTTGCGCTCTGAGGGAATCGAGCGTTGCCTTCGTGTTTGGGTCTCACCCTTGCGCTCTGAGGGAATCGAGCGTCGCCTTCGTGTTTGGGTCTCACCCTTGCGCTCTGAGGGAATCGAGCGTCGACTTCGTGTTTGTGTCTCACCCTTGCGCTCTGAGGGAATCGAGCGTCGACTTCGTGTTTGGGTCTCACCCTTGCGCTCTGAGGGAATTGAGCGTCGACTTCGTGTTTGTGTCTCACCCTTGCGCTCTGAGGGAATCGAGCGTCGACTTCGTGTTTGGGTCTCACCCTTGCGCTCTGAGGGAATCGAGTGTCGCCTTCGTGTTTGGGTCTCACCCTTGCGCTCTGAGGGAATCGAGCGTCGCCTTCGTGTTTGTGTCTCACCCTTGCACTCTGAGTGAATCAAGCGTCGACTTCGTGTTTGGGTCTCGCCCTCGCGCTCTGAGGGAATTGGGGATTTGGCAGGTTTCCCTCGTCTTAGTGGAGCTCGTCTCTTTTTCTCTGTCCTGCCGGTAAACCTGTTGGCCCCTTTTCACCGCCGTCCCTCCACTTGAGAGCAGCTGAAGCAGTGAAGCTGGAAAAGTCATTTAGGAAGGAGATCAGATGTGCACTTAAAATAACACGTAGAGGAGCATTAAGGCTGCAGGCTCGGTCTATTTCCTGGAGGCTTCTTGGTTTAGTCATCTGGAGGAAAAAAAAAATCTCACTAAGATACACATTTACACAGAGTTTAATAAACACACAGCCGTGCACGCACGCACATGCATGATGGTAAACATTTGTCTAGGCATGGGGGCGTGGTCATGATTTTCTGCTGTCATCACCTGGCTGAGATTTAGTTGCACATGAGATACTGACCTGTGACACGTGTGCACTCTGTTTCACTCTGTTTCATATCCTTAGTTATGACACTCAGCGTGCACTGCAGTTTGGGTGCAAATGGTCCAAATCAGTGTTTGTAAGACAGCGTTCCTCGTGCACACAGAGCCGCTTCCTCTTGGGTTTCTTTCCATCCACGGGCCTCATTTTTAAACAGTGTGCAAGCAAAAAACCCAAAGGCACACCTCTCCCCAACACATTAAGTGGTATTTACAAAGGAACTTTAGACTGTGCATGAAGTTGTTTTTTTTTTTTTTTTTTTTTAAACAAATAAGTCACACCTGATATTGAGAAGTGGACATGAAATATCAAGGCCAGATTATGGTGACCATGAGAGGCCACGACAACATGAGTAAATGCAGAAAACACAAACACTAAACACACCTGCATGATTTCAGCAGCAGGCACTCGAATCATAGAAACATTTGTGAAATGAGAGAACGCAAACACAGAGAGCAGCAACAAATGTTAAGCCTGGTTCACACGGCAAGACTTGAAAATTGTCTGTAGGTTTCCAAAACCTGAGAGACCACACACATGGAGATAAAAAAAAAAAAAAAAAAAATCATAGATCTAACAGTTGTGGTGGTACAGTGTGTGGTGTGCAGGCACACGGTGAAGACAACACTCCACACACCAACAGATTTCACACACGAACATTCCCAGGTCAGACAGGAAACCTCGCAAAACCTCTCGAGATTAAACGTGACTTCAGACTAAACAAACAGAGATAGTTTGTGGACTATTTCTAACAGGGAAAAAACAAAACAAAAACAAAAAAGGCGTTTAAAGGCGTGGAGACAGTGCGACCACCGGACTTTCTGGTGCGCCATAACAGCTGTTTTGATTTTGGATTCCACTCGGTGCGTCTGTCACCTCGCTTTCTGATTGGTTACATGTCACATATAGTAGGCTGCGTGCTCGTTTGTGTTCATGGGGGGGCGGCACCACACACGCTGCCAAGACAATCCAACATGTTGAATATCCAGATTCGAGCAGACTAGAG
The DNA here is from genome assembly GCF_902500255.1 of Thalassophryne amazonica. Taxonomy (NCBI): domain Eukaryota; kingdom Metazoa; phylum Chordata; class Actinopteri; order Batrachoidiformes; family Batrachoididae; genus Thalassophryne; species Thalassophryne amazonica. Next base: position 4,732,943 of record NC_047114.1, read on the forward strand.
TGTGCTTAACGCACCACACACGGCAGGAATGTCTGATAAGATTATCTTTAGAGCCGTCACGATAGTTGCGGCGTGCTTAAGATTGTCAGAAGGGGAAGATCGGATCTGAAATTGCCATAATTATCTGAACCAGGCATGACCAACAGCCGATGTAACAGTTTGGTAAACGGACACATTCTGAGAACCCACGTAAAAAGAGAGACACATAGCCACAACACCAAGGAAACACAAAGAACACAAGGAGGACGTTCACTGACAGACTGCTCAGTGTGTCAGAAAGACAACTCGAAGGCACTCAGAGAGCACAAACCTCCGCCAAGGCCACTTACTCCCACCGCCAACAAATCTACTTCCACTTGCATTTAGCATTAAGTTGACATACCAAGATCCATTTGTTTCTGAGTTAAATGTTGCTATATTGTAAATATTCTTTTGGATCCCGGATCTAGATTATGTTCCAGATTGAGTCAAAAATTACATACATAAATTATTTCCTTGGATATTATTTATTCACTCACAAAATGTTAAAGTTCATTATTAACATTTTTTTTTAAATTAAAAGTTCTTGAATGCTTAAATCTTCTTCTGAGTCTAAAATATGCTCCAGATCAGACTCAAAATAAAAAAAAACATTTTCTAGAAATGATCGATCTGATCATCAAATTTTAAGGAACATTCTCTCAGAAATATTTCAGTGTTAAATGTTGTTATGTGCCAAACATTCTGCTGGAACTCAGTTCCACAAAATATTCTGGATCGTCTCCAAAATCACTTATTTCACTTTTAACCAGAACCTGAAAGACTTGGACCTTCGGTCTCCTTCAGTGATACCAACATCACCAAATACTTCTGGCGAGTGACCTTGAATGTCACTGCCAAGTTAAGTGAATGTCTCCACAAGTTCAGCACATGCAGATACACTTCTGATGTCCACATGCATGAAGTGATTGAAGGCCTGGATCTCAGACTTCAGTCACATCAAGTCACTCCAATTCCTCACTGAGATTTTGTGTGTTGGAGGTCTTGACGCTGATCTTTTGATGCCTTGGACTCAGTCTTGGCCTTAGCGTCATCTGGCCTCAAAGATTAAGGTGAGGTTGGTTTCAGGCAACATGTTTATACCAATTTTTTGCACAGCTTACTTCTCACCAAACAAAAAAGTGCCTGTGACAGTCAATTCATGCATATGATGGTCTACACGTGCAAAGCTTGAGTGTGTTGTGTTGTAGTCACCACAGTCACCACATGCACTAATTACTCAAAAACTCTTCCAAAGCAATTTTGTCACTACCCAAGCGTTATTATATTCCTTCTCCAGGGTGATGTATTAATATTTGTGACCAACACACTGCATCACAAAGTACGGTAAAGATTTATAAGGTCAGGTTTGACTGACTTGGCTGTGGCTTGAAATTATACACGAGTCTATGGGAACGGGTCGCGGCAGTTGTGATAGACTTTGTGTAATATTTGGCTTCTGCCTTTGGTCTTGGTTGCTGTGGCCTTGTCCTGGGCCTCGACACTTGCATGAATTTGATCTCTGCACTCCTGTGCAATTTTTCTGACAGCACAAAATCCCAGTTTACTTTAAACCGGTTAACACCTTGAGACAGGATCCCTAGTTACAAACAGAGCAATGTAGTGTATTTTATCAGATATCAGGAAAACTGTAACGAACACTACATAGGTGAGACTAAGCAACCTTTACACAAAAGGCTATACCAGCACCGCAGAGAGGGCGTCAGTGGACCTCAGTCTGCAGTTCATCTCCACCTTAAAGACACTAACCACACGTTTGAGGACAAGGAAGTTAAAATATTAGCCAGAGAGAAGAAATGGTTTGAGAGAGGGGTCAAGGAGGCATTCTTTGGGAAACGTTTGAAACCCAGCCTTAACCAGGGAGGGGGTCTGAGACACGCTTTGTCCCCTGTTTACAATGGGGTACTCAGGTCAAAGCAGTTTCAGTCTTTTGTTCATGGTAATGAGTCATTCACGTCATCAGGAGAGTCGTCAAGGGAGCCATTAGGAGAGGGTCCATCCCATCATTAGGATGGACAGCTGCCCTGTCATTAGAGTGCTAACTAGAGCACAATAGGTACTAATTAGAGCTATTGTTTAGTCACTAGCCAATAGCAGTATGCCTCTCAGTAGGAGGGGTCTGGTTAGGTTTAAAACTCCAGCTTTTGTGACTTCTTGATTGTTCTTCTCTACAAGAGTCAAGACAGAAGTCAGACCACCAGAGCAAGAATTTTAGCTGAGGAAGCTTCTGCGATTTGAAGTGAAACGTCCTCGCATCAGCAACCCAGTCCAGTCGAAGATTCAGGCTTCTCTACTATTCTGTGGAATTTGTCGTACCAGAGTGTCCCGCTTTGTCTCGCTTGACGCCACGCTATAAAGCCTGTGCCATATCATTTTATAGCCGATGACATGTTTGCTCTCAGAACTTGGGTGATGAAACCATTTTCTCATTGCTACCAGAATCACAGAGAAACTGTCTACAGCTGCAGGTTGTCTTGTGCGCATCGTGTGGTGGAGAATGCATTTGGAAATCGTCTCAATGATAATTATTTATAATATAGATTGTCATGGATTGATAAAACAATTGCATTTTCATTCTTTCTCATGAGTTAGCTAATGTATCTGTAAAATTATGTTTATTATAGATGTAACATCTCATCATAATCTAATTTCAGGGTCAGATGCCCTGCGTGCAGTGACACGCAGTAACACACAGTGTTTTGGAATATGTTGCGCAGTGTTCACGACTAGTTCACGCAAGTGGCACAAAATTTAGCCATGCACAGTTCACACACAGTTCACGACGAGTTTACTCATTGGTACACAAGATTGCGTGCCAGTGCAGGGATCAAATCTGTGCAAGTGTTAAGGTGTCTTTAGTCTCGGCCTCGTCCTGGTGACCTGGGACTTGGATTCTTCCTTGGGGGAGGTGGACTTGACGACAACACTGCAGGGCATCCATTGATGCTACAAAAATCACACCATCAGTAAAGTTAAGGACAGTAGGCCACTAATCCTCAACAAGAAAACACCTAAACTCCTGGTTTCCACAACCCTACTCAATACCCAGTCCATGTAAGTACTACAAACCCACAATAGCACTACACTGAAAGTAATTACAACTGCGTCTGTGTACAGTAGTGTTCAGAATAATAGTAGTGTTATGTGACTAAAAAGATTAATCCAGGTTTTGAGTATATTTCTTATTGTTACATGGAAAACAAGGTACCAGTAGATTCAGTAGATTCTCACAAATCCAACAAGACCAAGCATTCATGATATGCACACTCTTAAGGCTATGAAATTGGGCTATTAGTAAAAAAAAAGTAGAAAAGGGGGTGTTCACAATAATAGTAGTGTGGCATTCAGTCAGTGAGTTTGTCAATTTTGTGGAACAAACAGGTGTGAATCAGGTGTCCCCTATTTAAGGATGAAGCCAGCACCTGTTGAACATGCTTTTCTCTTTGAAAGCCTGAGGAAAATGGGACATCAAGACATTGTTCAGAAGAACAGCGTAGTTTGATAAAAAAGTTGATTGGAGAGGGGAAAACTTATACGCAGGTGCAAAAAATTATAGGCTGTTCATCAACAATGATCTCCAATGCTTTAAAATGGACAAAAAAGCCAAAACAAAAAACAAAAAACAAAAAACTGAGACACGTGGAAGAAAACAGAAAACAACCATCAAAATGGATAGACGAATAACCAGAATGGCAAAGGCTCTCCCATTGATCAGCTCCAGGATGATCAAAGACAGTCTGGAGTTACCTGTAAGTGCTGTGACAGTTAGAAGACGCCTGTGTGAAGCTAATTTATTTGCAAGAATCCGCTGCAAAATCCCACTGTTAAATAAAAGACATGTGCAGAAGAGGTTACAATTTGCCAAAGAACACATCAACTGGCCTAAAGAGAAATGGAGAAATATTTTGTGGACTGATGAGAGTAAAATTGTTCTTTTTGGGTCCAAGGGCCGCAGACAGTTTGTGAGACGACCCCCAAACTCTGAATTCAAGCCACAGTTCACAGTGAAGACAGTGAAGCATGGTGGTGCAAGCATCATGATATGGGCATGTTTCTCCTACTATGGTGTTGGGCCTATATATCACATACCAGGTATCATGGATCAGTTTGAATATGTCAAAATACTTGAAGAGGTCATGTTGCCTTATGCTGAAGAGGACATGCCCTTGAAATGGGTGTTTCAACAAGACAATGACCCCAAGCACACTAGTAAACCAGCAAAATCTTGGTTCCAAACCAACAAAATTAATGCCTCGCAGATGTGAAGAAATCATGAAAAACTGTGGTTATACAACTAAATACTAGTTTAGTGATTCACAGGTTTGTTGTATTAGTTGTAGCGTCAGCAGCAGATGCTACTATTATTGTGAACACCCCCTTTTCTACTTTTTTTTACTAATAGTCCAGTTTCATAGCCTTAAGAGTGTGCATATCATGAATGCTTGGTCTTGTTGGATTTGTGAGAATCTACTGAATCTACTGGTACCTTGTTTCCCATGTAACAATAAGAAATATACTCAAAACCTGGATTAATCTTTTTAGTCACATAGCACTACTATTATTCTGAACACTATTGTACATGGAACTATACACTGCTGCTGTATCTGCTCTGCTGCAGTCTGTACCTCTGGCTGTGTTGTTTGTGCCAAGACCATTTGATTATTCCTCCATAAATCCTCTGAGTGACAGTTTTTGTGAAGGTCTGGAAGTTCAAACTGCAGATATGTCACTCAGCAATGATAAAGCGCACAGCGCAGAGTAATTAACCTTATCTCAGGTGAAATAAGGTGTGTTTAGTGTGGCAGTCGACACGGATTGCAGCTGCAAGGTCCCTCATTTGTGAGATAGCGCTGTCAAAGGCTAACCACCGGAGGAGAAACATCTGTGAATGTTCAGACGGACCGTAAATATGCCGCGCTGATGGCGTTCTGTCTTACCAAAGGTGACAAGCATCTGCAAATGAGGGAACCACTTTTATTTGATTTCAGCATTTATAAAGTTGTTTTAACTGCAAGACATAAAATAATAAAAATTTAGGAGTAATTTGGTTTGTCATGCTTGAGATGTGCAATGAAAATTCTCTTGCTAGTTATTTACGTTAGCTCTACTGAGGATTAGAATCCAATCTGTCTTGAAGTTCTTGCAACATTACCCTGAAATAAACTGAGTTTCAAAAAGCTTGTTGAACATGTTGGGCCTGGCAACAGCTGACAGCTATGCATTAGCAACAATTAGCATATCAGCTAACAGGTGACCTGGCCCATTGTCTCGTTTTAATGTTTTTCATTTCCTTCACAGTCATAGTTCCACACCAATGTGACAATGTTTAGTTCAAGTCTTTTTTTCTGAGAGAAAATGACAAACCACTGTTTTGTATCGGTAGCTTCTCCATTCAGGGTTGCCAACTCTCACGCTCTTTCAGCATCAATCTCACACACAAGCAAGAAATGTCACGCCAAAATAAAAATTTCTCCAGTTAATTTTCTGTTGATGACTAAATTAGACCAGACCAGACCACAGCGCATTGTTTCTTAATATAAGGACAGGAGTTTAATTAAGGCGCACACCTGAAACAACTGTTAGCAGGTGCTGACTGCAGTATTCTCTGATCGTTGATTTGCTGAAAACCTGTCACCTGATACGGCAGCTGAGCCTGAAGAGTTCAGAGAGAGTATGAGCATAGGTTCGGAGCTTATGGTTCTGAGTTGGCCACTGATGCATGATAGAAAGTTTTGGATGACAATGTCAGCCCATAAAAAGCCTAACAAATTGAAAAATCTATAAAATTGGGTCCCTTGGGACTACAGATGGAGACTAATCAGACTAATTGCGTGTTGAGACAGTTGGCTAGAGACTTCAACTAGTTGCAGACTACGAAATTTAAAGAACATGTATGTTATTTAATGTCCTGGTTAGCAAGTATTCATGATTTTAAGTCTATCCACGCACATGCGCTAAAAAAAATGTGGCCGCTGAGTATTTTATTGTTAATTATTATCACTTTACCGGGGCATTGCTGGGCTTGTATCGTAGATTTACATTGACGCTATCTGGCTATACCCACCTGCTGTGCGTAAACAAATGACATCATAGCACGCGCAGCCCAACAATTGTCCACAGAGGGAAAAAAAAACTGTCCGCAGAGGAAAAGATAAAAAGGCAAGAAGTGTGTGTTGGTCCCAATATGGATATTCCGGCTGATTTTCTCATGGATAGTATGACAATGAACAGCACCCAAAGCAGCCAGCTTGATCAGGACGCACTGCTGAATTTGGAGAGCAGCGCGCGCCAGCCAACTGGCGAATAGCTGTCATTTTGGATGACTGGGCATGGACGTCGGGCCTCTTGAAAATGCATACCGCCCTCCAAAAGTATTATTAGTGATGGAGAAACTGAAGCATTTTGAACCACTGAATCAATATTAAGCAATTGTGTTGAAATGGTTCAGTGTTTGAAGCTTTTGATACAATTAAATATAGTGACATCTGATAAATGGACTGCATTTATATAGCGCTTTTCCATCTGCATCAGACGCTTTACAATAATGCCTCACATTCACCCCGATGTCAGGGTGCTGCCATACAAGGTTCTCATCACACTGGGAGCAACTAGGGGATTAAGGACCTTGCCCAAGGGCCCTTAGTGATTTTCCAGTCAGGCTGGGATGTGAACCGAGGATCTTCTGGTCTCAAGCCCAACGCCTTAACCACTAGACCATCACCTCCCTCAATCCACAATCTTTAACATGGCACTTGCCTAGAACAATGAAACAGTCAGGTACTGTTATGTATGTTAAATAATAAAGCTTTTATGTGCATCTTGAAATTTTTGACTGTATTTTCATTCAAAGACATTAATAATTTACTTGTGTTATAATGTGATTGTGCCATCATAAAATACTGTATGTAATAGAGATATAAATTGTTACATGTTTTTTGCAACTAGGGACTGTTATGACAATAGTTGTACAAAATGAATGGGATAAATAAGATAATTTCAGTGGTGTTAGGCTTGAGTCTGTTCCTTCTCTCTAGTTTTGGAGAAGACTCACACGCCACAGAAGTTGCTTGCATATGAAGACAGATTTTGTCCAACTTGTAAAGAGTTGGATGAACTGCTGCCTCTGTCCTCTCAAACTGTCCTTGCAAATTCACTGCATAAAATGGTTCTGGGGAGCATTAGCATGGCTGAAACTCTTCAGCTTCTGGGGGAGCTCCAGACCCCCCCCAACCAGGGCTTTCAGGAAGGTGGGCTTCAGACCAGAGGATCCTCTGTTCAAAGACACGGAGAGGAGAAGAATCAAACAGAGTTTCTCTTCGATTATTATTTTTATTCTCGAGGTCGGCGTGACGTCAGTTCAGCAAAGTGACCAATCCCAAGGCGAGAATTCGTACTTCCGTGACACGCGTTGAAAACACGCTCGACTGTATGTTTTATTGAAATCAGTCAATTTTTTTATTGTCTCTAACTCGCTTCTAACGGTCAGTTGACGGCTCTCACTGCCTGGAATGATGAGATTTATACACCAAGATGACCTAGAATGAACCACTGTACATTAAACTGACTTTATTGACGAGTCTGTTCCCTTTGAAAAGTGACCAAATTACATGTATTTGTATTGAGTTCAGTGATGTTTTCAATGAGAAACTCCGCCCCTCAAGGTTAAATGCCCAGATAACCGACCTTGAGAACTGCTGAAGTCCTGTCACTTTGGGTGACTGCATTACATTGGACTGTTGTTAAGTTTTTCCATCAGTTTTCAGTGTTTGTCGGACTTTTTTTTTTAAATACAGAAAGAAAGGTAAAGGTCACAGGTTTTGACACAAATGCTGCTTTCTGTCAAAGGCCGCTGAAACCTGTCATATACGCTCCAAATTTAGAGACACCACTCTAAATAAACAATACTTTTCATGCGGTATGGTGCACAAACGTCTCTTCCTGCCCGGACAACAACCTACTAATCTCAGAGAGCTCACGGTAACGGTTCCCGTGGTGACGCTGAGTGTTGTGGCGCTGAGGAGTGAGGACCGCCTAAAGAGGATTTAAATCACAGTTTGTGCTGTATGAAAGACATAAACACATTCTGACACACTGGAATGTCGTAGAATCCGTATGGAACCATCTGGAAGGTGAAAACAGACAACTGTAGGATCTTAATGATCACTAAGTGTTAGCTTTAGCCTCTACGTTCATCTCCTCCTCCTAAACCTCACAGGATGTCACTTAGTTTCCTTTAGAAGCATCTTTGATTTCTCCAAAATAAATACATAAATAATAATAACAATAAAAAAATCTCTTTTTTTTTAAACAAGCACGCCTGGAAATTTTATTTCATTTGAGAAAATTAAAGATTTTGGGCCCTATCTTGATGATCTATAACACATGGTCTAAAGTTCATAGAGCAAGTGTGTTAGGGGCGTGTCCAACTTCTCTTTACCATTTGCAATCAAACATGTTGTTTTTAGATGGCAGACTGAAGCAATGGTTTCCTGGTGAGGAAACGGGTCTACGTGTCATGGTTTGTCCCTGCCCAGGCCTGTATAGCGCTTCTTTGATCCCTTTTGGCCCATTCTTTGATCAGCTGTTTGTGTTACTTTAGTCTCTGGTTTTGTTTTCTGTTATCACTTATTTTGTGTGTATCATACTTTAGTCAGGTGTCTCTTGCCGTCCTAGTTTCTGTCCAGTCTTTGTTTTTTCCATTATGTATCATTAGTTGTATCAGCTGTTTATTTTACTTTTGCCACTTGTGACTTCCATTGTAGTTTAGTCTCAGCCTTTATTTTTGTTGCTGATATCTTTTCAGTACTTACTTTTTTCTGGTTAATTCTTTGTTCTTTCATGTTGGATCTTCTTTATTTTATTTCTTATTTTTTAGAACTTGGGTTTTGTTCATCTTTGGTTTTGGTATTTGAGTTGAATCACTGTGGTTTTAGGTTTATTGTTTAGTTGGGTCCTGTTCACTTCGCTTTTGTCTGACTGCACTCTCATGTCTGGTGTTCAGGATTTGATATGGGTGTGTCCCTTCTGTTTGCCACACCCCCCTTCCAGATTGTTCTCCCACACCTGTGTCTTGTTCTCCTAAATCACCACCTGTCCTATTTAACCCTTTTGATTTCACCACCTCCCCGTCAGTTTGTTGTGATTTCTGGATCCTCATTCCAGCCTTTTGTCTAAGTCCTGTTTTTTTGCCTCGCCGTGTCTTGACCTCGCCTTGTTTTTTCGGATCTGCATTTTCCTCAGCCCTTGTTACTGTGTCTCTCCATGTTACTGAACCCTGCTGGTTTTTGACCTCACCTTTTGCCTCACACCTGCCTGTCCCTCTGCATTGCTGGGTGCCTGCTTGTGTACCGAAACCACTGCTTTGCTACCAGATGAAGCCTTTTTGATTAATCCTTCATCTCTGCATCTGTCTCCACCACCTTCTGTGCCACGCGTCCACGTATCCTGACACTGCGCACAATACGCACAAGCAGAGAATGTCCACCAAAGCACCCTGAGGTGTGGTTTTGTATTCTTCCATCGATTTACTTTTTATTTCATTTAAAATGTTTCATTTTGAATTCTGTTTCATTGTATTTGTGATGTGCCATTGCCAACCCAGTCTCATGTTTTTTTTTCATGCTCCCGTCACAAAATGATTCAAATTAACCCGTCTCAAGCCATTGTAAAGGTCTTACCTTGGCCCATTCCTCCGTTACCTGTTCTGCTACAAGGAACAGAAAAGTCAAGTCTGGGAGCATGCAGGGGTCCCGCTCTTTGCAGCATCCACAGCACCGCAGAACCACCTTTGGTCCTAGATGCCAGCCACCCAGGCAGACAACCGGTCTGTCCCCACGTCAGTGAAATAACCATCTATTTACTGCATGCAGGTGAAACGTGGGCATTCACTTGGTCTTCTCCAGCCTGTGGGGTCCTCAACACTCCGTATGTCCTGGGTGAAGAGCAGAGAAACACGCCACATGGCCAAAACATCAAAGCAGATGCTCTGTCACAATGCAAGAGATACTCCTCATCTTAGACGCCCTGTTCACTCATTTGATGGAACGTTATTCCAGCAGAATGCAAGGACCCTCCACACACACACTTTAAGGTGCCCTGACACATGCATGACTTTGATCCACGATTTAACGTCTCCTTATAATCGCTCAGATGACCTGCGCTCTGATGCGGTGTGCTGACACAATGACTTGCACTGTTCACTTCTTCTTTACTCGACTTGATGAGCTGCACGTAGTGTTGGCGAATAGATTGCACAATGTTCACTACCACTTCATGTAGCATGCCATTTATGCATGAAAAATCTTCTGAACATTTCAAAATTCTCTTTGCGCAATTGCACGCGCTGGCTCCCTTTATTTAGAGACACCACTGTAAATAAACAATACTTTTCATGCCGTATGGTGCACAAACTCCTCTTCCGGCCTGGACAACAACCTACTAACCTCAGAGAGCTCACGGTAACAGTTACTGTGGTGACGATGAGTGTTGTGGCACTGAAGAGTGAAGACCAACACTCGCTCACTGAGTGAGTCTGATTGAGTTCAGTCACTCAATGACTGAACAGTCCACACCCGTTAACGAGTTTCCTCTCCTGTACGACACAGGGCGTGCATCAAAGTCGTGCAAGTGTCAGGGTCCCTTTAGTACCAAAGACATCCAGTCGTCACCTTATGTAATTGGCTGATGTCCAAATCTCACCAGGAACAGTACCTGGACTGTCTCGGAGAGACTGCTGGTTCCTGTAACATGTCCACACTATCTCAGTTTCTATTTCTGGACAGATAGAGTTCTTTATTGTCATCATGCATACACATAGCAAAATTTCTTTCGCACGCTCTCAGCAATCAGTGGCTTAAGAAAAAACAGTAAACGTGCGTATATAATGTAAAGAAAAAGTGCAAATAGAACAAACTGAACTTTGGGCGATGGCAGTGAGGTCTAACGTAATGAGGTCTCACAGGGGCCAACTTCATGGTAAAAAGTCCCTGGTAAAGAGTCACCACAGTGGAACTGAGGTGGACCTGCATGTGGATTTGGAAGAAGTTTTGCACCAGATGCCGACACGCCGATTTGACAGGGCTGGAGCTTGAACCGGGATGTCCACGCTGAAAACAAGTGCACATAACTGCTTGGCCAACTTCATGGTCCCGCCGAGTACTCCTCTGCTGTCAAAACAGCACTGATGATGTAGTTTGTGGACAGAAGTGGTTCCTGTGCACATGGTGACAACTCAAGTTCGATAAGAACCATTGCTCAGTCTGTGTCAAAGTGGCCTGCTGACTCATCAGCAGTTTCCCGTCAGAGTTAAGTTGTTGTCTTTACATCTGTTGCTATGGCGGGTCCTGGAACTCAGGTCCAAATGTCCAAAGTGGTTTCTGCACATCTGACTCTCAGACATGAAACATGTCACCGTGTGCGTCATGTGACTGTGGGCCGGCCTGTGATTGCTGCCGCCCTGCTGGGTGGCTGGTGCATCTGCGGCGTGGAGCTGGGAGCACGGTGTTGGGTTTCGCCGGCGGGTCTTTTGACTGGGTTTGCAGGAGACGAGGGGAGATGCTGAGTGCCGCCGAGCCACTTATGAAGGAAGCACATTGTTGCCAGCTCCAGGGAGAAAACTGAGCAGTCTGGCAACACAGGCGGAATTTCCTACCATGATGTTATCACACAAGACATTTAGCTTCAGCCAAACCGAGGAGGGACGGAGGAGGAGGAGGAGAGGAGGGAGAGAGGGATGACAGAGAGGGTGAGGCAGATGGTGGACGGTGTGAGGAAAGAGAAAGGGAGAAGGAGAATATGGGGAAGACAAAGAGGAGGTGGCATGAAGAAAAAAGCAAGGAAGAGAACAGAAAGGAGGATGAGGAAATTTGAAGAGGAAAGAAAATGAGGAATGAGTGAGAAAGAGGGAATGGAAGAACAAGCAATACTGGAGACAAGACGGAGAGATAAATGGAATGAGGCAGGAAAAGGATGCAGACAAACGTAAGGTGGAGGAAGAGAGAAAAACAGAAACTGAGTAAATAAAAGAGAAATGAAGCAAACGAGGAAATGAGGGAGAAGGAAAAATGAGCAAAATATGTTAATCCTGGAATTTAGCTTGGTGTCGGAGGCGCGAGCGCTCAGAGTGCCGCTCTGTTTTTTCATTTTTATATCTGCCAAGGAATGTTTGCATCAAAACAAGGAGGGTGTAAAAACTGTAACCGATCTGCAACAAATGGCCTTTGAACCAGCAGAAGAACACGGTATTGTTCTTATCACCTTCATAAGATTTCATCCTGCAATCTTATTGGCTGACAGCCTGGCTTTGAATCTGAAGCACTGTAAAAAAAAACAAAACAAAAAAAAACAACAAAAAACCAAAACGGTTTAAACACCTGGGTGGTCTGTGCATTTTATTTCACTATCTCACCCATTTTATACTGAAACACTAGAATAATGTACGTAGCTGAGTCAAATCGTCGATTTAAATGCCGCCGCGGACAGTTGATGTGACGCGGGCTGATTTGAGGTTGATGTGTTTTTGCAGTGTGATTAATGTTACACGCCCAAGTCACCGAAACTACAAAGGTTTAGCAGATAATAAACAAAGTATTTATGAGTTTGTTTGTTGAACCTTTGACATGTCAATGACACAACACACTTTAAAAACTTTAATACCCAAAAACATGTTTTTACACATTTTATTTTGAAAGGGATGATTGAGATTTACACAAAACAATTTGTTGAAGTTATCATTTTTCATTTTTTTGTGGGCAATTTGGATTTATACAGACATCTGATAACTGAAGCGCCCCCCCCCCCCCCACACACACAAATGAGGTGATGCTTTCCAGAAAAAAACACGATAGCACGATAGCACCCCCCACCACCAAAGAAAATGATCTTTTAAATTAGTTTTGATTGTCTGAATGATATCGAAATGATGATTTTATTTAAAATCTGCACTTTTAATTTTGATAACCTCAGAGCAGACAAACCCCTGGCCGTCCCCTGTAATACTTGGTGCCCACCTCAAGGAAGCGGGGACCCCAGCTTGGGAACAAGGTGAAAAGTCGAATATCCAGGGACTCTGTGTAGAGCCGCTGCTTCTTTGCATCGAAAAGGAGCCAGGTGAGGTGCTTCGGGCACCTGGCGAGGATGCCCCCTGGTGGTCTCCCAGGCACGTTGAATCGGAAGGAGGTCCTGGGGAAGACCGAGGACATGCTGGAGAGATTATATTTCCCAGATGGCTTGGGAATGCCTTAGGATCCCTTGGGAAGAGTTACAGGACTAGGCCAAGGATAGGGAAGCATGGGTCGAGCTGCTTGCTTTGCTGTCACCAGGACCTGGACAAGTGGTTGAAAATGAATGTGTCTGTGTGTATATATAATATACACAAAACCTTCTTACTGTGAAGGTTTTTGTGCTGACCACGAAGCTGCCCTGAACAGTTCAATGACAATAAGAAACAGGCTAAACACTGAACTACAACCCAAAGTGAAGAACAGAGCAGAGATATATTCAATGCACAGACAGTCCTTATTATTATTATTACTAATAGGGGTGTGACTCTTTCAGTGTCTCATGATTCAATTCTGATTCATGGGGTGACGATTTGATTCAAAATCAATTTTTGATTACAAATGATTTTCAATTTGAAATTAATTCAGTAATTTCAGGAGCGACTCTGGTGTGCTGATGAAGTCGGTGTGACAAATGAGGCCATGAAAGTAAAGTCTGTCCAAGAGCATGTAGTTTTATACTTGAAAAAGGCAAAATATATCTATGAATAAATGCACTGACGGTGTTAGTGTCGGACGCCCCTCTCTCTCTCTCTCTCTCTCTCTCTCTCTTTCTCTCTCGCTCTCTTTTTTAGCTCACACTTTAAAGTTACTGTCTGTAAGTTTACATTTATATTTCAATTTTGTGTTTCATGGCAGGGCAGCACGGTGGCTTAGTGATAGCACTGTTTCCTCACAGTAAGAAGGTCATGGGTTCGATTTCCACCTGTGGCCTGTTTGTGTGGGTTCCCTCCGGGTGCTCCAGCTTCCTCCCACATACAAAGACATGCAGGTTCGGTGGACTGGAAACTTTAAATTATCCGTAGGTGTGAATGTGTTTGTTTGTCTACATGTGACCCTGCCACAGACTGGCGTCCTGTCCAGAGTGGACCCTGCCCCACATCCTGTGACTGCTGGGATAGGCTCCACCCCCTGCCCCCCATGACCCTTAACTGGAGTAAGCGGTTGAAGATGAGTGTGTGTATGTAGGGGGCAACCTTCTGATAACATTTTTTTTATTAAGGATATAAAGATAAGAATCTGTTGTTAAAAGTGTGGGAAAACCAGCTTTTAAAAATTCCACAGATTTTATGTGACTGAGGTAGAAGATGTAAAAGTGGGCGTGTCCCGTGATGAAATTTATCTTTTTGATTACAGGAAATATTTTCACATTGTAGAGCTGCAGGTTTAAAGCTTTAAAGAGGATAATTGTGTCTGTAGGACGCTCGCATTGAAATTTAGATTTTTATTCACCTCAGAGCTGAGGTGTTTTTTTTTTTTTTGTTTTTTTTTAAATGAGTTGTAAACATTGCAGTTGTCAGTCACATTTAAAGGATACAACTCAATATCACCGCGGACGGTGTCGTCACATCTTCACAAAGTAAAGGACAGGTTTCCAAGTCAGTTGGAGCCGCGGTGAGCCAATGTCCATTTAAACCCCGGCTGTGACTGTGAGGGATAATTATTAATGAGCTGGAACTTTTTTCCTCGCTGAGGTTGTTAATGTTTTCTTACTGTGTGTTTCCAGGCCTCATTGCTGGAATACCAAGAAAGTTACAGAGAAATGATCAAATTACACATGTAACAACATTTAGTGACAGTTTAGCTGTTATTTTTAACTGTTTCTTGCTGAAAAAGTTGTTAAAATTAATAAATCAGTTATACTAGAGAGACTTCAAACTTTAAAGGTGGAGTCCCTCTCAATTTTTCCACTTTTTTGGTGGTAAATCACAAAATTACAGCTAATTTTATTGCTGGTAAAATATATATTTTTGGGGGATTTCATGGCAACATAATGATTTTCTCTGTCAGATCTTACAGATGAAATGATGAGGAAATGAATGCACAAAGTGAGAAATTTCTGCTGCATTCAGTGGAATCTGGGAACTTCTGATTTACTCAAACCAGGTAAAAACGTTGTCACTGTAACTAACATGAGTACTGAAACCTGACAGGTCCAGCAGGTATCCAGCAATATGTTTGTGTGGAATTTATCCAGATTTTATCTGCAGTTATTTGTAGTTAGAACAGCAAGTCATTCACACTAAGGTACTTCAAAAAGTTCTCAGCCTCATCCAGAAACAAAGGCATCTGGAGGCTCAAGATGCGACCTTCTTCTGCAAAAGGATAGTGAAGCTTAAACATTTTATCTTACAGTCTTATTCTAAAATGGATAAAATTCATTTTTTGCCTCAAAATTCTACATACAATACCCCATAATGACAGTGTGAAAAAAGTTTTATTTATTTATTTATTTTTGGTTTTTGCAAATTTATTAAAAATAAACTGTCAGGAGTTGCCTCGGCCCGGGTCATGTTTTTGTAGTGAGCCCCTGTCGGCACCTGTCTCCCCTTTTTGCCCATTTGTTTTGATTGATTCATGTTATTTAATACTCTGGTTTCTTATTTAACCTCTGTGTCTAATTATCTAGTTGTGTTCTGGTAGTCATGAGTTTCACTTTCTATTATAATCCATTTTGTGTTCAGTCTTAGTTTTGTTTTGTTTTTCACATTTATTGCATTATGCTTTAGTCACAGGTTTTGGTAATTATTGATCTTCAGTGTTTCTTATCTAATTATGTTCCATTTGTTATTTATGGCTTATTTCTGTAGTCTCTGGTTTTGTCGTTTGGTTCATTCATTTTGGTTGTCATCTTATTGGTTATAGCTTTTACTTTTATACTTTAATCTGTATAAGCTGTGTTCAAGTTTCAGTTATTATCATTGATCATCTTGTTTCCCGCTTTATAGATTAGTCACATTAAGTATTCTTTGTGGAGCATGTCACGTTTTGCACCGTTGTTTTTTGTTACATAACTATCTTGCCCCAGTTCACTTTGCTTTTGTCTCACTATACTCTCTTGACTCTCGTCTCCCTTCTTTGCTTCATACACCACACCCCCTTCCAGAACCTTCACTAACACCTGTGTCTTGTTCCACTAATTACACCACCTGTTATTTAAGCCCTCACAGTCCTTCACTTCCCTGCCAGTTTGTTAGTATCTCGTATCTACATTCCAGCCTTTTTCCAAGTCCTATTTTGCTCTGCCATGCTTTGACCTCTCTTTGTGCCCCGGATTTTGTCTCTGCCTCAGCTCTGTATTTATCTCTCCGTGTTTTTGAAACCTGCTTGTTTTTGTCTGACCCTTGTCTGTACTTCTGCATCGCTGCCTGACTGCCTGTGTACCATACCCTTGCGTGCTTCAACAATAGTCATGTTTTTATTCCCACTTCATGTCTGTGAGTCTGCATCCGGTGTTTGAATGTTTTTGTGGCATGTCGCCTCGGAGCCTGTCAAAAACTAAGAAATCACATGTACATAAGTATTCACAGCCTTTGCCATGGAGCTCAGGTGCCTCCCATTTCCACTGATCATCCTTGAGATGTTTCTACAGCTTAATTGGAGTCCACCTGGGGTAAATTCAGTTGATTGGACATGATTTGGAAAGACAAACACACCTGTCTACATACGAGGTCTTAGAAAAGTTTCCCACCTTTTTATTTTTTTCAAAAACTATATGGATTTGAATCATGTGCGCTTGCATCAGCCAAGCTTGAACCTTCGTGTGCATGCGTGAGTTTTTTCACGCCTGTCGGTTGCGTCATTTGCCTGTGGGCAGGCTTTGAGTGAGCACTGGTCCAGCCCCCCTATCGGATTTTCATTGTCAGGGAAATGGCTGAGCGACTGCCGCTTTGCTCCATGAAAATTTTTTCAGAAACTGTATGAGACAGCCAGGTGGAAACCATTCGGAAAATTCAGATGGCTTTCGATGAAGATTCTATCGGTGTCACACAGATTAAGGAGGATTAGAACCGGATTAAAGACGGCCCAAAGCGGCGGAGAGCGCGCCGCGCTTTGAGAGGCCATTGACAGGCTGAAGCGACCAGATCATTTCCAAAGTGAAGGCTGTGTTGATCCGGCATGTCGTGTGACTACCAGAGAAATTGCAGAAAATGTGGACATCAGCACTTTTGCGGCACATTCCACTGTTACAGGAGATTTTGTAATGAAAGACGTGCGGAGGAATTCGCGCATCGGCACGGAGCCGCTCATGGCGCACAACAAAAAGCACCAGTGCTCACTCAAAGCCTGCCCACAGGCGAATGACGCAACCGACAGGCGTGAAAAAACTCACGCATGATCACGAAGGTTCAAGCTTGGCTGATGCAAGCGCACATGATTCAAATCCATATAGTTTTTGAAAAAAATAAAAAGGTCGGATACTTTTCTAACAGACCTCGTATAAGGTCCCACGGTTGACAGTCAAAGCACAAACTATGCATGAAGTCAAAGGAATTGTCTGTAGACCTCAGAGACAGGATTGTCTCAACGGACAAATGTGTTGAAGGATAGAGAAATATTTCTACTGCTTTGAAGGTCCCAACCAAGCACAGTGGCCTCCATCATCTGTAAATGGAAGAAGTTCGGATCTACCAGGACTCTTCCTAGAGCTGGCCGCCCGTCTAACCTGAGCGATCGGGGGAGAAGGACCTTAGTCAGAGAGGTGACCAAGAAGCCAATGGTCACTCTGTCAGAGTGCAGCATTGCTCTGTGGAGAGAGGAGAACCTTCCAGAAGGACAACCATCTCTGCTGCAGTCCACCAATCAGGCCTGTATGGTAGAGTGGCCAGACAGAAGCCACTTCTTAGTAAAAGGCATGTCTGGAGTTTGACAAAAGACACCTGAAGGACCTTCAGACCAGGAGAAACAAAATTCTTTGGTCTGATGAGACAAAGATTGAACTCTTTGGCGTCATGTTTGGAGGACACCAGGCACCATCCCTACAGTGAAGCATGGTGGTGGCAGCATCATGCTGTGGGGATGTTTTTCAGCAGCAGGAACTGGGAGACTAGTCAGGATTGAGGGAAAGATGAATGCAGCAATGTACAGAGACATCCTGGATGTAAACCTGCTCCAGAGTGCTCTTGACCTCAGACTGGGGCGACGGTTCATCTTTCAGCAGGACAATGGCCCTAAACACACAGCCAAGATATCAAAGGAGTGGCTTCAGGACAACTCTGTGAATGTCCTTGAGTGGCCCTGCCAGAGCCCAGACCTGAATCCAACTGAACATCTCTGGAGAGATCTGAAAATGGCTGTCCACTGACGCTCCCCATCCAACCTGATGGAGCTTGAGAGGTGCTGCAAAGAGGAATGGACCCAACTGTCCAAAGATAGGTGCACCAAGCTTGTGGCATCATATTCAAGAAGACTTGAGGCTGCATTTGCTGCCAAAGGTGCATCAACAAAGTATTGGGCAAAGGCTGTGAATACTTATGTACAGGTCCAGGATGGTGATGAGGCTGCATACAGACAGGAGGTGGAGCAGCTGGTCCTCTGGTGTGGTGAAAACAACCTGGAGCTGAAATCACTCAGAGCTGTGGAGATGATAGTGTGCTTCAGGAGGAACCCACCATCACTCCCCTCCTCAGTCCTTAACAACACTGTGCCTGCTGAGGACACTTTCTGGTTCCTGGGATCCACCATCTCCCAGGATCTGAAGTGGACCTCCCTCATAAACTCATCAGGAAAAAGGCACAGCAGAGGATGTACTTCCTCAGACAGCTCAGGAAGTCCTACCTGCCCCAGGAACTGCTCATCATCTTCTAAACACCCATCATCCAGTCTGTCCTGTGCATCTCCATCTCTGTTTGGTTTCCCTCTGCCTCCAAACATGACAGGCACAGACTTCAGCGAACTGTCAGGTCTGCAGAAGAAAATCATCGGTGGCAGCCTGCCCTCCATCCAGGACTTATACTGTTAATGTATCTATGTACAATAAAGGTCCTTCTTCTTCTTCTTCGAACAGTTAAAGTAACCACATTAGTTAACAACAACCAACCAAAACACTGCCACTACACCAGCTCGGCAACAAAATGTGAAAATCATTGCTTTATGACTGACTTTTGCTTTGAATAATAAAAAAAAATCTATAACAAATACAATGAGACCCAACCACAAACATGGCTGCTCCAACAGCAGCAGCCGGTGGTCCCTGTAGCCCCGCCCCCAGCTGAGAATGGGATGAGAGGATGTAGCGTAGGAGGATGGTTGGAGGGGTAGATGATGTCTTTACTAAAGATTCATCACTTCCCGCTCGTCTTTTGAACAGACGTGTGCAGAAACCAGAGCGAAGAAAACAAACACGAGGGATTAACAAACTTTTCCTGGAAAAATAAAACGCTGCGAACGCCAACTTGAGGGAATCTGTGCCGCTTTGTGATATGTCTCCACCTGACATATGACCTGTCAATCAAAGCCGCCGTTGGACCTGATGAAGCTGCTACAACCAACAGAGAGACACGCCACGCTTTGTTCGCCTGGCGCGGTTCGAGCAGCAACAGGCTGACAGTCACATGAAGGCGGCGCCAAAAATAACCTTCAACTGCGCTTTGATTCACGTTTTCAAAAAAGACAAGCTCACTCACTTCCACCGCAAATGAACTTGAATGAGGAGTCATGTTGCATCATGTGGCGTCAGCTTGATGCTCGTCTGCAGATTTCTGACACAAACGTTAACTTGTTTCATTTGGTTCTTTGAAACGTGACGGATCCACGCACACCATTTGTGTTCTTCACGCATTTGTTGTTGCTCTGCTCCCACATGAGGTTTAGTTTTGTTGGACTGTGATTAAGTAATTTTTGCTGGAAATGCAGCTGACCTGGAACAGCACATTTTAGGGCGGAGCCAGATCAGTGTTTTAGCCTGAAAAGCCTCGGCAGCATTCATGGTGCTGTGAATGGATACTTGTTGCCGTGTGTCTGCGTGAAGAGGCCCGGTCCTGGTCGACTTAGTGGTGTGACACACGATAGGGTCCAAATCCAAAGTGGAATGACTGCAGGCTTCAACCTGCACTTAAGAGGGTCACAGCTGAACAAAGAGGGTTCAGTCAGTAAAAGAGAAGCAGCACGCTGAAAAGAAACATGTCTATGAGGCGAAGACGGAGAAACATCATCCGCTTTATTTCAGCTCTAATCTCCAAATGACCTTATATGTTTATCTCGGTTATCATTTTCAGCTATGTTCTTTGGAAAAAAAAAAATCCAACAAAAGAAAAAATCTCTCTCTCTCTCTCTCTATATATATATATGGTACTACGAGGTCCCTAAGATAAGATGGGACCTGATTATTCAAAACCTTATAAGTAAGAAGAAGAATTTTAAATTCTATTCTAGAATTAACAGGAAGCCAATGAAGAGAGGCCAATATGGGTGAGATATGCTCTCTCCTTCTAGTCCCCGTCAGTACTCCATGTTGATAACCATTTGTAAAATCCAGGCGGCTTTTGATGGCTTTCAGTGGAGTGAGTATATGAGAAATTGTTTAACAGCAGGACATGTTCCAACTTGTCCTTAAGGCTTTCAACAGAGGTGTTTTTCCTGTGGCGGAGCGTCGCGTCGACACGCGGACCCGTCCGCACGTCTTTCATTAAAAAAAATCTCCTTTAACAGTGGAATATCCGGATAAAATGCTGAAACCGACTTCTTCTGAAACTTCTCTGTTCTCTCACGACGTCCTGGATCAATAGAGCCTGAAATGTGGAGGTTTTCAGCTTGAACAGGCTGACGACGCCGCCTGAGAGCGCTGCGTGACGTCTCGCACCGTGAAAAGTCCTTAAAGCGACAGAATCACCTCAAAATCTCTCATCAGCCGTTAAAATTTTCACTGAAAACCAGCTTAATTTTTCGAACCATGTCCACTTCGATGTGTCTCACAGGTTTAGAAAAAATTTTGATCAAACAACGCGCCAGTCTCTCAGCAACTTCTCAGACAAAGGAATTCCGACGAGGGGCTGGATGACTCCTCCCACAAGGAGTGCTCACAGGCGAATGACGTCACCGACAGGCGTGGAAAAACTCACGCATGCGCATGAGGGTTCAAGCATGTCTGACGTAAAAACATATGAATGAAATCCATATAGTTTTTGAAAAAAATAAAAAGGACCGTTACTTTATTGACAGCCCTCGTATATATATATATATATATATATATATATATATATATATATATATATATATATATATATATATATATATAAACCATACTCTCACAGGCCACTTTATTAGATACACCTTGCTAGTACAGGGTTGGACCCCTTTTTGCTTTCAGAACTACCTTCATTTTTTCAATCAGTCAATTTAATCAATTTTATTTATATAGCGCCAAATCACAACAAACAGTTGCCCCAAGGCGCTTTATATTGTAAGGCAAGGCCATACAATAATTATGTAAAACCCCAACGGTCAAAACGACCCCCTGTGAGCAAGCACTTGGCTACAGTGGGAAGGAAAAACTCCCTTTTAACAGGAAGAAACCTCCAGCAGAACCAGGCTCAGGGAGGGGCAGTCTTCTGCTGGGACTGGTTGGGGCTGAGGGAGAGAACCAGGAAAAAGACATGCTGTGGAGGGGAGCAGAGATCAATCACTAATGATTAAATGCAGAGTGGTGCATACAGAGCAAAAAGAGAAAGAAACACTCAGTGCATCATGGGAACCCCCCAGCAGTCTAAGTCTATAGCAGCATAACTAAGGGATGGTTCAGGGTCACCTGATCCAGCCCTAACTATAAGCTTTAGCAAAAAGGAAAGTTTTAAGCCTAATCTTTAGGCTTAAAACTTTTAAAAAATTTTAAAATTTTTTGTGGCATAGGTTCAACAAAGTGTTGGAAACATTGCTCAGAGATGTTGTTCCATAATGACATGATGCCATCACACAGTCACCCATTCAACCAGTCTGCCCATAATCTTCTGACTTCTGATATCAACAAGACATTTTCTCAACACAACTGCTGCTCACTGGATATCGTCTCGTTTATGGACAATTCTGTTATGTGTAGGACGCTGGTGAGAACTGATCCAGTGTCTGACTGAACCCAGCGTTAAATAACCAGAAGCAGTTCCAAAAAAACAAATTTATTTTCTTTCCCCCTGTGCTGTACACAAAATATTAAATAATAAATCTGGTGAGGTGAAGAGGCGGCGCGCTCTCTCAGCGTCACAACGGATCGGAGCCCGAACGTTCTGGACTTAGGAATCCCGCCGACACCCCCCAGGTGGCTTTTCCCAGGACTGTACTCTGCGAAGGAGGAACAGAGGTGAGGTTATTCAACACTGTTACCAAGAAATACTATTTAGAGGCACACTTATCAGCAACACGTTCAGGTCTGACTTCAGACTTAATTTAAAAAGGCAGCTGCTCACAGCCAGTGGAGGATTATTGATCCGCGTGCCACAGCCGTGAGGAGCAAACCAGACAATTTTCACCAATATTTGAATATAGCTGCGCAAAAATGCCAAATTACAATCACAAAGTAAGTCCCTTCCGCTGCTCCCTTGTTTGCACTCGGGGTCACCACAGCAAGTCCAAGGTGGATCTGCATGTTGAATTGGCACAAGTTTTACGCCGGATGCCCTTCCTGACGCAACTCCACATTACATGGAGAAATGTGGCAGGGGTGGGATTTGAACCCGGAACCTTCTGAACTGAAACCAAGTGCATTAACCACTTTGTCACCACCCCTTAAATTACAATCACAAATGATCTCTTAAAAATAATCACCTCTGACGTGTGCTGACAGCGTTTGCCTCTCAACCTCGTCCTCCTTCACAGGCACGATGTCAGAACCTGGAGCGGCCCTCAGTGTCCCTCAAACGGTCGTCACAAGGTCGTATTCTCCGGCAATTCAGCCCTGATCACTGCTGGCTTAAATGCAGTTCTTCATTTCTTCATTGGCACCAGCTGAGAGTCCTTAGGTCCGCACGTGAGTGCCACAGGTGTTGTAGATCGTCCTGATGGAGAGCCGCACGTGAATGCAACAGGTGCAGCAGATCGCCGTGACAGAGGCGAGAGACTCTTCTGCAGCACACTCTCCCCAGAGAACAGCCCCAAACCACCTGGGAAGGAAATCAAACACAAAAACAGCAAACAATGTCCAGCCAAACCCCCCAACACACAACAGATTCTCTGTAAACCCTAGAGATGGTTGTGAGTGAAAATCCCAGCAGATTAGCAGTTCTGGAATACTCAGTTCAGCCTGTCCGGCACCAACAACCATGCCACTTTCGAAGCCACTCAGATCTGCTTTCTTTCCCATTCTGATGCTTGGTTTGAATTTCAGCAAGTCTTCTTCACCACATCCAGATGCCTATATGCATTGACTTGCTGCCATGTGATTGGCTGATTGGCTATTTGTGTTAACAAGCAATTGAACAGGTGTACCTAATAACGTGGCCAATGAGTCAGAGCCATGTAAAATGGTTTGTTTCAACTTCACAACCATGGAGAAGATGATGCATCATCAGAGGTAAAATGAAAAGAACAGGCAAAATTCCATTTCAAGGTGTGCATCAGGGTTCTCCTTTCAGCCTTCACTTTTTTGACCTGGTTTTAGATGTGCTGACTTTAGGGAGTAGAGATCAGTCTTCCTGATTCATACTTTTTGCAGATGACTTTAAGTTGTGTCACAGCAGAAGAAAAGAGGAAGCAGGGATGAGAACTGGAAGAATGTAGAAGGTTTTTGGAAGAAAAAGCATTGAAGATGAAGAGAAAGAAGCAATACTTGAGGTAAAGTGAAGATCGAGATTTGAGTTCACTTGCAGGGAGAGCTACTAAAAATTGTGACAAAGTTTAAATAAGATCAGTTAGGGAGCTTGCATCTTAAACAGAAGGTCCCTGGTTCAAAGCCCACCTGCTCCACCAATCTCCATGTTCATCTGGAGTCATATTGGGAAGGACATGTGGTGTAAAATGTGTCAAATCACTTCTTCCACCTCCAAAATGTAGCTCATATCAGATCTGCTGTGGTGACCACATGCAAAATGAGGCAAGGGTGAAAGGTCAGGCTTCTAAGACATTCATAACACCAGCAATAATGTAGAGGTTGAGACATGGGCGTGAAGGAAGTGCAGGAGGCCAAGATGTTGGATGTGACAGAATGCTGAGATGTCTGGGATTACAAAACTGGACAGAATCACAAATGAGGGCATCAAAAGTCAGAGAAATTCCTAAGGAAGTCCAGGAAAGTGGGTTGAGGTTGTTTGGAGGAGATGCTGGACTGGGCTGAGTCTAGAAACGCTGTCAGACACACCAGTCCCACAAAGACACGGGGAGAAAAAGAACGAAGAAGAAAGATGATTACCCTCGGAGTAATTGTGCCAACAAGCTCGCCCTCCGCCATGGAGGTTATCTCCCAAACACAACACCGTCCAGTTCATGTTTCCCAGACTGTTCAGAAATAATCACTTCAGACCAGAAGTCCCATTTGTGATGGGTGGAATTTTATTCTAAGACAATTAATCCAAGATGTCTCATGAGGAATGATTGACATGATGTGTTGTCTGCTCACATATATCACATCATACTGAGACTTTCACAATAAAACCCCCTTTTTTATGAGAACGCTCCAAAATCCCCGGACATGATGGGCTGAAACAATAGCTGCACTGTGCTCTGGGAACAATACAGTAAATGTTCCCATCCAGTCAAGAGCTGCCTGCAAAACACCACCAAAAACAATCACGCAAACTCTGATCGCTTCTCACACGGTTCCATCTCTAAACCACGAACATTTCTCCTCTTGAGCCGAATGTGAAGTGCAACACGACCGCTGAAGCTTTTCACTCGTCATTTAGGGTCTGTCCACTTCTCAGGCGAGCAAAGAAGGAGAAAAGAAGAAATCCTTAAGTTTTTCCACTTGGTTTTGTTCTGTTTTTTTCACCTCTGTACCTATTTGTCCTCCTCCTCCTCCACACGTCTATCTTCATTCTCCCTCTTTTGTACCTACAGACCCTTTTCCTCCTATTGAACTCTCGCTCTGTCTGCTCCCTTTTCTCTCCCTCTCAGGGGCCTAATTATTATCCAGCATTAAATAAAAACATTTATATTTCTCCCCAAAAAGAAAGGCTTCGTTCCCTCCTTTCTCTGGACAATGAGGACTTGTGGTTCTCCTCTCGCTCGCCTCTGAGTGGCCATTCACCGGGGGTCCGTCCCTCCCTTTGTGATTGGCTCGCTTTGGGACTCCTAGGGGCCGTAATTGTGTCTCATTAAGTCTTACAGTAGTTGTGAGAGAGCGGGACGCGGTTGGGGTGGGGGGCGCGGTTTGCTGCACAGAGTCCTCGCAATTATAGCTCCCAGAGCGGGTGAATGGGAGCCCTAATCAGGCCACAATGATGGGGGCTCCCTGCCTATTAGGCCAAAAAGGAAATGTTGCCATTGTGCGAACACACATCAGGAATGCATGCGACGCAGCGGGGACGGACGGAGCGGTGCGGTGGCGTCATCCCAGAGGCCAATTTGGAGAGATCAGGGGGACTCGAGTGCTTTTCACTGCCTGAGTCGTGGTGCACGTTTCCATCCATGGAAGATTGCGCAGTGGGCGGCAGTTGGGGGGGGGGGGGGGGGTTCTTGTTAGAGATGTTCAGGACAAGCCTGGAGTTTAGGTTCTGTTTGCTCATTTGTCACTCTGCAATTCCTGCAAAACATTTCCTGCAAAGGCGCATTTTGGTTGTTAGCGAGGCAGCGGTGGCGTATAAAATCTGCACGCTGTGTCCACGGAGGTTAGATTAAAAAAACCTGTGCACAGTAATTTTCTCTGTCTGTGAAACAAATAGTAAGTCCCTTCGGCTGCTCCCTTGTTTTCACTCAGGGTCGCCACAACATCCGAAGTGGAGCCGCGTGCTGATTTGGCACAAGTTTTACACCGGATGCCCTTCCTGACGCTACTCCACATTACATGTAGAAATGGGCAGGGGTGGAGTTTAAACCGGGAACCTTCCACACTGAATCTAAGCGCACTAACCACTTGGCCTGATATCTGTGACACAAATAAACATATCAAATCATTGCACCCCCCCCCCCCGTGAAAAGTTTGTAAAACCTTTTGTGTTTTTAAAATCCTTTAATAGGAGCAGCACGCTGTTTTTTTTTTCTTTTTCCCTTGTGTTTATCTGTGCAGCGTTCCCAGGAGAAATAGCGGTAACCCCTCCTTATTGGTGTCACTGCCGAGTGCTACAGTGGATTATGAAGTGGATTATGTAAATGACGCACAATATATTCATATTAACAAAGGTTGAGGTTGATGCGCTCGTGCCCGGAATTTATGAATACGCAAATTAAAAAAAAAAAAATAAAAAAAGAATTGGCTGGAATTTGTTATCATTTAATGAAAATTAACTTGCTTTGGCTCATTTGTTAATTTGTTCAATTAGCCGCATCTAAATAAAGCAGTAAAATGTAATTTGGTGGCTCGTTTCAGTTATTTTTGGAGGAGTCTCAGTGCAGTGCTTCCTGAACTGATCTCTCTGAATATTTTCTATGTGGCTCATCGTCAAGCTTTTGTTTCGACTTTTTGCCTTATTGGTTGTCTGCTGATTGGATGGTAAGCCAAAATTAGTTTTATTTCTTGAGCGGGTGCACTTTTCCTTTGCTAAGAGAGTCAAACTACTATCCTGATTCCATGTGTTTGTGTCTTTTAATAAGACATCTTATCTCAGCTGTAAAAGTGTCTCAACCTTGCCTGGGGAAGTAACCTGTGATGGATGAGTGTCCGGAACAGATTTATTGATGCTAATCCACTTCACAGTGCCCAGTATCTGGGATAAGCACCAGCCAGCTGGGTCTCAGGGCTGATATATGATTTCTTATTTTTGAGCATGTACAAAAAAAGCCCCAAATGGTCTTTATTTTTAGGGTGTTAATGTCAAGAATATGAATCAGAAACTGGAAAAACTCTTCAAGCCATGTGGGGAATGTAGCATAGCTCAAGTTCTACCAGGAAGACTCAGGTTTCAAGCTTTCATTCACATCTGCTAATCAGTAACAGTCATATCTCAAGTTAGAAGCAGCTTGTCCACAAGTTAGTCAGTCAACCTCAACTAATGGGAAACGTCAAAGCCATTTAAATCTCAATCCTGACTCACCTCTCTGCTGACTGCAGTCACTGACAGGGACTCTGCCTCCTCCACCCTGCTTCCACCAGTTGGTCCCTGTTGCTGGTCCGGCACACGCCCTCCTTCACTCCGCTGCCATCAGTTGGTCCTTGTGTGCTGCCGGGGTCGCAGATCTCGACTTTGCCTCATCCATCCTGCCAACACTGATTGGTCCCTGTTGCTGACCTGGAGCACACCCTCATCCATCCTGCTGCCATTGGTTGGTCACGGGCTGTTGCCAGGTGTCGCAGAACATGACTCTGCCTCATCCACCAGGCCACCACCAGTCAGTCCTTATGTGATGTCGTAGTTGCTGACCAGGCCCACTGCTTCCTCTGCCACACAGCCAGTTGGTCCCTGACTGACAGTGGGGTAGGCTCCGGACCTACCTTCTTCATATGGCAAGAATCGAGTTAGACAAACTCCGATGCTATCAGAAGCAGGACCAGCCCCAAAGACTGTGTTTAATTTGAAAAAATATACATATCTATGAACTACTTACAAAATTACAGCCATAAGAAGAGATTACAAACAGAAAGCCAAAAATATGTAAATCATACAGATCAAACAGGTACTAGGTACCTGTTTCACAGCTAATACTAGGTGATGGTCTAGTGGTTAAGTCATTGGGCTTGAGACCAGAAGATCCTCAGTTCAAATCCCAACCTGACTGGAAAATCACTAAGGGCCCTTGGGCAAGGTCTTTAACCCCCTAGTTGCTCCCGGTGTGTAGTGAGCGCCTTGTATGGCAGCACCCTGACATCGGGGTGAATGTGAGACATTAAATCAAATCAATTTTATTCATATAGCGCCAAATCACAACAAACAGTTGCCCCAAGGCGCTTTATATTGTAAGGCAAGGCCATACAATAATTACGGAAAAACCCCAACAGTCAAAACGACCCCCTGTGAGCAAGCACTTGGCGACAGTGGGAAGGAAAAACTCCCTTTTAACAGGAAGAAACCTCCAGCAGAACCAGGCTCAGGGAGGGGCAGTCTTCTGCTGGGACTGGTTGGGGCTGAGGGAGAGAACCAGGAAAAAGACATGCTGTGGAGGGGAGCAGAGATCAATCACTAATGATTAAATGCAGAGTGGTGCATACAGAGCAAAAAGAGAAAGAAACACTCAGTGCGTCATGGGAACCCCCCAGCAGTCTACGTCTATAGCAGCATAACTAAGGGATGGTTCAGGGTCACCTGATCCAGCCCTAACTATAAGCTTTAGCAAAAAGGAAAGTTTTAAGCCTAATCTTAAAAGTAGAGAGGGTGTCTGTCTCCCTGATCTGAATTGGGAGCTGGTTCCACAGGAGAGGAGCCTGAAAGCTGAAGGCTCTGCCTCCCATTCTACTCTTACAAACCCTAAGAACTACAAGTAAGCCTGCAGTCTGAGAGCGAAGCGCTCTATTGGGGTGATATGGTACTATGAGGTCCCTAAGATAAGATGGGACCTGATTATTCAAAACCTTATAAGCAAGAAGAAGAATTTTAAATTCTATTCTAGAATTAACAGGAAGCCAATGAAGAGAGGCCAATATGGGTGAAATATGCTCTCTCCTTCTAGTCCCCGTCAGTACTCTAGCTGCAGCATTTTGAATTAACTGAAGGCTTTTCAGGGAACTTTTAGGACAACCTGATAATAATGAATTACAATAGTCCAGCCTAGAGGAAATAAATGCATGAATTAGTTTTTCAGCATCACTCTGAGACAAGACCTTTCTAATTTTAGAGATATTGTGCAAATGCAAAAAAGCAGTCCTACATATTTGTTTAATATGCGCATTGAATGACATATCCTGATCAAAAATGACTCCAAGATTTCTCACAGTATTATTAGAGGTCAGGGTAATGCCATCCAGAGTAAGGATCTGGTTAGACACCATGTTTCTAAGATTTGTGGGGCCAAGTACAATAACTTCAGTTTTATCTGAGTTTAAAAGCAGGAAATTAGAGGTCATCCATGTCTTTATGTCTGTAAGACAATCCTGCAGTTTAGCTAATTGGTGTGTGTCCTCTGGCTTCATGGATAGATAAAGCTGGGTATCATCTGCGTAACAATGAAAATTTAAGCAATGCTGTCTAATAATACTGCCTAAGGGAAACATGTATAAAGTGAATAAAATTGGTCCTAGCACAGAACCTTGTGGAACTCCATAGTTAACCTTAGTCTGTGAAGAAGATTCCCCATTTACATGAACAAATTGTAATTTATTAGATAAATATGATTCAAACCACCGCAGTGCAGTGCCTTTAATACCTATGGCATGCTCTAATCTCTGTAATAAAATTTTATGGTCAACAGTATCAAAAGCAGCACTGAGGTCTAACAGAACAAGCACAGAGATGAGTCCACTGTCTGAGGCCATAAGAAGATCATTTGTAACCTTCACTAATGCTGTTTCTGTACTATGATGAATTCTAAAACCTGACTGAAAGTCTTCAAATAGACCATTCCTCTGCAGATGATCAGTTAGCTGTTTTACAACTACCCTTTCAAGAATTTTTGAGAGAAAAGGAAGGTTGGAGATTGGCCTATAATTAGCTAAGATAGCTGGGTCAAGTGATGGCTTTTAAGTAATGGTTTAATTACTGCCACCTTAAAAGCCTGTGGTACATAGCCAACTAATAAAGATAGACTGATCATATTTAAGATCGAAGCATTAATTAATGGTAGGGCTTCCTTGAGCAGCCTGGTAGGAATGGGGTCTAATAGACATGTTGATGGTTTGGAGGAAGTAACTAATGAAAATAACTTAGAACAATCGGAGAGAAAGAGTCTAACCAAATACCGGCATCACTGAAAGCAGCCAAAGATAACGATATGTCTTTGGGATGGTTATGAGTAATTTTTTCTCTAATAGTTAAAATTTTTATTAGCAAAGAAAGTCATGAAGCTCTGACTCTTTGTCAGCCTGGCTACAGTGCTGAAAAGAAACCTGGGATTGTTCTTATTTTCTTCAATTAGTGATGAGTAGTAAGATGTCCTAGCTTTACGGAGGGCTTTTTTATAGAGCAACAAACTCTTTTTCCAGGCTAAGTGAAGATCTTCTAAATTAGTGAGACGCCATTTCCTCTCCAACTTACGGGTTATCTGCTTTAAGCTGCGAGTTTGTGAGTTATACCATTAAGTCAGGAACTTCTGATTTAAGGCTCTCTTTTTCAGAGGAGCTACAGCATCCAAAGTTGTCTTCAATGAGGATATAAAACTATTGACGAGATACTCTATCTCACTCACAGAGTTTAGGTAGCTACTCTGCACTGTGTTGGTATATGGCATTAGAGAACATAAAGAAGGAATCATATCCTTAAACCTAGTTACAGCGCTTTCTGAAAGACTTCTAGTGTAATGAAACTTATTCCCCACTGCTGGGTAGTCCATCAGAGTAAATGTAAATGTTATTAAGAAATGATCAGACAGAAGGGGGTTTTCAGGGAATACTGTTAAGTCTTCAATTTCCATACCATAAGTCAGAACAAGATCTAAGATATGATTAAAATGGTGGGTGGACTCATTTACATTTTGAGCAAAGCCAGTTGAGTCTAATAATAGATTAAATGCAGTGCTGAGGCTGTCATTCTCAGCATCTGTGTGGATGTTAAAATCGCCCACTATAATCATCTTAACTGAGCTAAGCACTAAGTCAGACAAAAGGTCCGAAAATTCACAGAGAAACTCACAGTAACGACCAGGTGGACGATAGATAATAACAAATAAAACTGGTTTTTGTGTTGGGGAAAGTGAGGAACACGGACCCACAACAGGGGGCGCAAATGAACGGACAATGAAGAAGTCAAATAACAAGGTTTTACTGTTGTGAATTCGCACAACAAACACAACAGATCACAATTGTAAAAATAAACCAATTCCACTGGTGTCGTGTGGGCAGGCTCGACGATAGGAGACGTCTGTCCGAGTCGAACCGGAACCACCTGATTTCCTCTGCCACCGAACCCCGGGAATACTGGAGCCGCCAAGTCCCGAACTCCCAGGTGGCCACTGCCTCCGCTCGTCGGATCCGGTACTGCTGGCAAGGAACAGAAACAGTCAGATGTGGGTGCGGCTGCACCCAGCAACACGTAGGGTGGAAACACCACCTCCACCTCTAGTCACAAACAATACTGCAGTGTAGGGTACTTATCTGATATGAATCTAGTTCAGTCTTCAGCTGTCTTAAGCACAAGCAAAAAGGTTATTCCTCAGAAATGAGATGACTGGCTGAGTGCGTTACCTTCCTGATAGAACGATATCTCGGCAATGAGATGGAGATGCCGTCCAGCTGATATACCCCTCAGCTGATGGATGTCAGCTGTTTCAGGTGATGGGTGACGGCTGTTTCAGGTGATGGGTGACGGCTGTCACCTGGGCTGCTCCTGTGAGGCGGCAGCGCCCTCTGGTGCCTGGAGCCCACACTCCAGGCGGGGCGCCCTCTGGTGGTGGTGGGCCAGCAGTACCTCCTCTTCAGCGGCCCACACAACATTTTGGGACTTCCAATTTGGATGGACAAGACTAAGAGTCAAGCTTTCAAATGAATTAAAGCTCTGTCTGGGTTTTTGATTAATTAATAAGCTGGAATGGAAGATTGCTGCTAATCCTCCGCCTCGGCCCGTGCTACGAGCGTTCTGGCAGTTAATGTGACTCGGGGGTGTTGACTCATTTAAACTAACATATTCATCCTGCTGTAACCAGGTTTCTGTAAGGCAGAATAAATCAATATGTTGATCAATTATTATATCATTTACTAACAGGGACTTAGAAGAGAGAGACCTAATGTTTAATAGACCACATTTAACTGTTTTAGTCTGTGGTGCAGTTGAAGGTGCTATATTTTTATGCTTAAATAGATTTTTGCTGGTTATTGGTGGTCTGGGACCAGGCACCGTCTCTACAGGGATGGGGTAATGAGGGGATGGCAGGGAGAGAGAAGCTGCAGAGAGGTGTGTAAGACTACAACTCTGCTTCCTGGTCCCAACCCTGGATAGTCACGGTTTGGAGGATTTAAGAAAATTGGCCAGATTTCTAGAAATGAGAGCTGCTCCATCCAAAGTGGGATGGATGCCGTCTCTCCTAACAAGACCAGGTTTTCCCCAGAAGCTTTGCCAATTATCTATGACGCCCATCTCATTTTTTGGACACCACTCAGACAGCCAGCAATTCAAGGAGAACATGCGGCTAAACATGTCACTCCCGGTCCGATTGGGGAGGGGCCCAGAGAAAAACTACAGAGTCCGGCATTGTTTTTGCAAAGTTACACACCGATTCAATGTTAATTTTAGTGACCTCCAATTGGCGTAACCGGGTGTCATTACTGCCGACGTGAATTACAATTTTACCAAATTTACGCTTAGCCTTAGCCAGCAGTTTCAAATTTCCTTCAATGTCGCCTGCTCTGTCCCCCGGAAGACATTTGACTATGGTTGCTAGTGTCGCTAACTTCACATTTCTCAAAACAGAGTCGCCAATAACCAGAGTTTGATCCTCGGCGGGTGTGTCGCCGAGTGGGGAAAAACAGAGATGTGAATGGGTTGGCGGTGTACACGGGGCTTCTGTTTAGGGCTACGCTTCCTCCTCACAGTCACCCATTCGGCCTGCTTTCCCGGCTGCTCGAGATCTGCTGGAAGGGAACTAACGGCGGCTAAGCTACCTTGGTCCGCACCGACTACAGGGGCCTGGCTAGCTGTAGAATTTTCCAAGGTGCGGAGCTGAGTCTCCAATTCACCCAGCCTGGCCTCCAAAGCTACAAATAAGCTACATTTATTACCAGTACCATTACTGCTAAAGGAGGCCGAGGAATAACTAAACATTTCACACCCAGAGCAGAAAAGTGCGGGAGAGACAGGAGAAGCCGCCATGCTAAACCGGCTAAGAGCTAGTAGCTGCGCTAAGCTAGCGGATTCCTAAAAACACACAAAGTGAATAATGTGTAAATAATTTAGAGGTGATTCAGCAGAGGGAGTGCTTTAGTTAAGGCACGTGAAGATGACACTGTGAAACAAATCATTATCTAGTTATCTAGATCAATCTAAAACTACGCAGATTAAACAGCTAACAGATACAGAAAAACACCGCTGTGCTCCGGAACAGGAAGTGATACAATACCGCAGTGAGAGCCAACCACCAGTAGAGGCAAGTTGTCATTATTTGTAAAACACTTTGAGTATCTGATGCAGAAGGTAAAGCGCTATATCAATGCAGTGCATTTAGCTATAAAAATGATTTGAAACCGCACACAAGTTTTAAGTAGAAAAATGGAACACAAAGCAAATCCACATTCTGCAACACTGGCACTGCCTGCAGTCCCAGCCACCAGGTTCCTGTTTGAGGACCCTCAAATTATGAGGATTATAAACAAACAGTCATTCTAATATGGGGCAGATTATGAAATTTCCTTCAATTAAGTAAGTAAAACCTCAACATGAAATTTAAGATAAGGAATCCAAACCAGATGTGGCCACAAGTCAGTTGGCTACATTTTGGTCACTCTAGACTTTCCAAATAGTTGTCATATCAATTAATATCTGACAGCCACAGTCATCCAAACAAGGAAATAAATGTATGAAACATCCACACCAGTGGCACATTTGTGTTTTTTAGGTTGACTTCAGGAATTAATTTTACAATTTGAAGCTTTTTCCTCATCTATTTCCACATATCAGCAGTCGAAACAGTTATCATCAAGAAGTTATGTCTTTACAGTATATTATATGGCTTTGCCATTGTAAATATAAATATAATATAGGCTATATATTGCATTATATGACAATAGAGGCTATATTATAAGTGGTCCCAGGACAAACCTCTGTGGTACTTCAACAGTCTAAAAGCAACAGATTAGAGCAATCACTGTTAGTAGCAACAGTAAGGGTTCAGTCCAAAACCAGCGGGAAAACACCCATTTTGTTGCAAATGTTTGATTCTTAAGGTGACGTGTTTCTCATTTGTACAGGTATTGATTCTCCATCTCATTTTCCACAGTCAGAACAATTTACCCATAAATTTTATGACCTCATGTCAGCTTACATTAGTGACCAGAGGGTGTCTGTGTGAGGTGAACAAGTGACCAGTTAAACCAGTATGACTAGATGTTACTGGGTGAATTAGTTCATCAGAAACAGGAAGTCTTTGTGTGGCAGCGGATGAACTGAGCAGCTAATTGATGCGTCAGTATTTTAAACACAGTTAACGACAGCT
Source organism: Thalassophryne amazonica (assembly GCF_902500255.1). NCBI lineage: Eukaryota > Metazoa > Chordata > Actinopteri > Batrachoidiformes > Batrachoididae > Thalassophryne > Thalassophryne amazonica. Next base: position 4,767,349 of record NC_047114.1, read on the forward strand.
CTTCCACCTCTCTGCCTGATCTAATTGTAGGTGTTAATTATTGTTTACAACCTCATTTACAGAAATAATTGGCTGATGTGTGCTGACAAACAAGCCAACTTGATTCTTTGCAAATTCCTGCACCATTGTGTTGCTAATTAGGGCTAATGTAAGTGGATACCGCAACGTGTTTTGCGGCCTCCTCACTGAATACAAACATAAGCTCCTGAATAAACAGCTTCAACCACAGGAGGTGTTTCTCCTGAAACCACAGGTCGAATTTCTCATTGTGGAAACTATCAAGAGACTCTAAAGGCCCCCTGACACTTGCACAACTTGGATGCTGTATGGCTTTTGCCTTACAATAAAAAGTGCCTTGGGGCAACTGTTTGTTGTGATTTGGCGCTATATAAATAAAACTGATTTGATTTGATTTGATGCACACTTGCACGCACATCGTTGTGACGATCCCATCCGCTGTGTTCCCAGCTGGATGCTGTGCTTTGTTCCATTGGCTGCCACGCCTTGTGTGCTGGACGCTGCGTATATAAAATAATTATTTTGTAGCGGATTAATCATTTTCTTCTTGAGTTGGCTGTTGAAAATGGCTCTAATTGTTCTTCTTTACTCGACTTGATGAGCTGCATGTAGTTTTGGCGATTAGATCGAGCAACGTTACACGACATTTATGCGTGAAAGATTTTTTTGACATTTCAAAATTCTCTTTGTGGAATTGCACGTGCCGGCGCCCCTCTAATGTTCAGTCTACACCTGTTAATGAGGAGTTTACTCTCCTGCATGACACATTGCGTGCATCAAAGTCGTGCAAGTGTCAGGGGGCCTTCAGACCCACGTCACAGCGAGCCATTTGACGCAATTAAATAAAAAAGCTGCCAAATAATACGACAGAAAATACATTTCTTCTTTGTTGCAATCTGATACACAGCAGTTGACAATGGTGTGCACCACTGACACCACGTATTCATGATAAAAAGTGATGATTTTATTACAACTTATGTGAGGAGTTTTTAAAATGTAAAAAATTATAAATATTAATAATAACAAAATGAATGCATAATAATAATCACTCATCTTCAACTGCTTATCCCGGATCAAATCGTGGGGTAATATTGCTATTACTACTACTATTACTACTAAAAATAAAATAAGTAATAATAAAAATAATAACAACAATAAATAATCAAACTTGGTCAAATGTCATTTGTGAGTAATAAATGTGACTGAACTCAACATTTATGTGCTACATATTATATTAAATATGTATTTACGTGTTATTTAATACCAATAATTGCGGGACAACTAAAAATAAAGCTTCCTCTGAGGTTTATTCCAAAAAACCTGTCCACTTTTTAAAAATTGACATATAACAATGTATTTGACTTTCATTTAAATAATGTGGATGAAGACAGTTTGTAATGTTTATAATGTTATATTATTCTGGGTTTAATTTACACGTTATATAATACAGATTGAATATTGTTATTAATGTTCAGCGTAAGATGATTTGTCTGGGAGAGGCCCTGCGATAAACTGATGTCCTGTCCAGGGTGAACTGCGCCTCACGTTCTATGTCCACTGGGATAGACTCCAAGATCTCGTGAGTCTGTGACCCTTAATTGGAATAAGAGGTATAGAAAATGAATCCATGAATGATGAATGAATGAAAGATGTATCAACAGTCAGCTGCTGTCAGACCCATCAGGTGTCAGCAACATTGAAGAAATAGCATGAAGAAGTAGCATGCTAACTAGCTAGCTAGCCAGCATGGAGTTATAAGTAGCTAGCTACACAGATAACATTCCAAGTGTGTCCAGGGCTAAACTACTACCAGTGTGCTGTGCAACAAAAAACATCTTCACCAGGCTAATAATAGCACGAGTTCTGATGATGCACACAGTCAGTCCATGCTGAGTAGATTCCCAAGTCATCAGAAAGGCATGAATCACGCCGATGACAGAGTATTTGTGAGGCGTTTCCCACCCTGTGACACAAAAGGGGCTTAGCGGAGACACAGCATGTTCTCAGGCATTGTCTCACGGCGGCGGCCACCCGTTCCCTCTCGCTGTTCTACTGTCAGTCAAACAACACAACACTACAACGCCTGCTTTCCCATCCCCCGCCGCCCTATTTACCCAGCCTGTTCCCACCAACTGCACTCTGGACATCACGAATGGCAACATGGTGTTTTTTTGTAAAGCAATGAATGTCCCCTATTAGTCAACAGCTGGACCACGATCCATTCAGGGGCTGAGAAGTCAAGACAACACACATTTTAGTTTCCTTGCCAGGGTACTGACAAAGGCCAAAGGACACCAAGACAAGAAAGCCGTATTAGTTAACAATAAATAAATAACATCACTGATTTAGCAAACAGCCTCTTATTTGTCAGTGAAGAGAACGTATTTCAACTGAAGTTATTAAACTTTAAAAATATTTATGTTTTACTGTATTCGCCCTATTGAGATATCCCCTAATCCCTTGCACCCAAGAGAGTTGCTGTAGTCTAAATAAGTTGGTTCCACTCCTCCAGCCAATGCAAAGGAGTCGGTATCAGGTTATTTGGTCACACTTTTCAATTTTCAATTTATTTTCATTTATATAGCGCCAAATCACAACAGAGTTGCCTCAAAGCACTTCACACAGGTAAGGTCTAACCTTACCAACCCCCAGAGCAACAGTGGTAAGGAAAAACTCCCTCTGAGGAAGAAACCTCAAGCAGACCAGACTCAAAGGGGCGACCCTCTGCTTGATCCATGATGCAGACACAAATTACAGAACAATTCACAGACGAATATACAAGAAATGCTATTGGCGCACAGGACAGGAGGATCGCCAACACAAATACAACTCCCACCTCTGGATGGAGCTGCACCTTAAACAGAGAAAAAAAAAACAGAATCAGGCATCAGAAAGACAAGAAATACAGTATAATTTGTCAGCATTAAACAACAAGAAAAACAGAGAAATACTAAGGTGATCGCTGGCCACTAGCCCTAAGCTACACTAAAAGACCCAGAATTTAGGTAAAGTTGAGGCCGCGGCACGCTCCAATTACTAATAAAATGAATTAAAATAGTAAAAAGCGTAAAACAAAACTGTACCAGTATGCTAGCCATATGAAAGGGAAAATAAGTGCATCTTAAGTCTGGACTTGAAAATCTCCACAGAATCTGACTGTTTTATTGATGCAGGGAGATCATTCCACAGAACAGGGGCACGATAAGAGAACGCTCTGTGACCCGCAGACTTCTTATTCACCTTAGGGACACAAAGTAGTCCTGCACCCTGAGAACGTAAAGCCCGGGCCGGTACGTAAGGTTTAATTAGGTCAGCTAGGTAGGGAGGTGCCAGTCCACAATTTTACAGGTTAGTAGCAGAACCTTAAAATCTGATCTCACTGGGACAGGAAGCCAGTGAAGGGATGCCAAAATGGGTGTAATGTGGTCGAACTTTCTGCTTTGTGTCAAAAGTCTGGCTGCAGCATTTTGAACCAATTAGAGACCCCTAATGGTAGACTGCGGTAAACCAGAAAATAGAACATTGCAGTAGTCCAATCTAGAAGAGATAAATGCATGGATCAGGGTCTCAGCAACAGCCATAGACAGGATGGGACGAATCTTTGCTATATTTCGCAGGTGGAAGAAAGCAGTCCGAGTAATATTTCTAACACTAGTAACTAGTAATCAATGCACATGACTTTTAGTCAGGATTCTGATATTTTGCTGATTGGCTGAGACATGCTGCTCTCTGATTGGCTGCAGCCTTTGTTTACAACGTTTCAAACCTCAAAATGTTTTTGGTTGCCGTGCAAATTCCAGACACACAAAGCAGATACCTGGTTTCCATTTTGGTTTGACAGGGGTGAGATAAACTCCCACCCCGACATTTGCAACATTTTGCAACTAGTTTGTCTCACTTTTCAAGTCTTTCGGTTTGTTTTTCACATTTTCGGCAGTTATGGCACAGCCGATCACAGAGCGTGGCGTGATAGCCAGTAGCGGCCGACGTATCAGATGGACCAATCACAGCCATGTTTTCAAAAACATGCCACCAGTCTCTTTGTATAAGAGACTGTGGTACCAGTGCTATAGTCTAAACAACTTAGAGAAACTACATGACAGTAATTGCAAATGAACATTATTCAACCAAAATGTATTTTTTTATGCTTTTCATCACGTTAATGAGACACTGCATGCATGAGACCCTGAAAACTTGCTAAAAACAAACATTCCAAATATTCCGTGTGGAGAGACAGCCTGAGCTTCTCGCAGGTTTACATAAAACAAACCCAGTAATGTCTAAAAACCCAGAGAATATATTCACCAGCGTTTTAAGCACAATATACAAAGAGTTTTATGTTGTGATGTTCATGCTGTTGTCTGTGTGCAGCGGTTAACAACATGTCATTTTCAGTGGACAACATCATGGAATGTGTTACCATAGAAATTACATCTATAAACTCCAAAAACATAGTTGTTAGTTGTATTTACAGAGCTCCTGGGACAAATATTGACACCTTTGAAGACGTTATCTTAGGAATGTACAACAAAATCAACAGAAATAAGCATTTATTTGTTTGTGGAGATTTCAATATAGATTTTTTAAACCCTCACAATCATCCACAAATTACCTCATTTATAAACACCTTGTACTGTTTAGGACTGTTTCCAACCATCATTCATCCTAGCAGAATAACTATGGACTCAACAACTCTCATTGACAATATTTTAACTAACGTTATATCCGGTAATCTTAGTGGGGGACTACTGGTCAGTGATATCAGTGATCACTTGCCAGTTTTCTCAGTCTTTGCATTGGAGGGTTGTTGTATGTATCGAAGCAATATCAAATTCATGAGTAGAAAAGTAACACCTGAAACAATTGATAATTTAATGGAGGATTTATCAAGTCAGAATTGGTCGGATGTTTTTGTTGATGATGTTGACAGGTCATATGATGCTTTCATTTCAGTTTTTTCCAGTTTGTATAATAAACACTGTCCATTTGTTGACAAAATATATAGAAATCAATATAGCAACAAACCATGGATAACTAAGGGACTTCAGAGGGCATGTAAAAAGAAAAACGTACTATATAAACAATTCATAAAACTACAAACTAAGGAAGCTGAAAGTAAGTATAAAACATATAAGAATAAGTTAATATCATGAGACTCAGTAAAAAAATATATTATAATGAGTTACTTGTCAAAAATAGAAATAACATCAAAAACACATGGAACATATTAAATGAAATAGTAAAAAAGAATAGAGTAACTAGACTTTTTCAGAGTAACAACTACATCACGATTGATAACGACGAGTCTATTGCTGAACACTTTAATGAATACTTCGTTAATGTGGGTAAAAATCTTGCCAGTAAAATTGACTCATCAACTAATAACTTCTGGGTCAATAATTCAACGTTTAACAAATCTGTTTCAATGTTCATTGGTGGTACTCATGAAAGGGAAATACTTGATCTGGTTCATGATTCAAAAAGTAAGAAATCGACTGATTTTAATAATTTGGATATGGCTTTATTAAAAAAAGTTATTGATTGTATAGTAAAACTGTTCAATTACATTTGCAATATGTCACTAAGTACTGGTAAATTTCCTTCTCAAATGAAAATAGCCAAAGTAATTCCTCTGTTTAAAACTGGTGACAAACACACATTTTCTAATTATAGACCTATATCACTCCTGCCACAATTTTCCAAAATTTTGGAAAAAATATGTGCTAAAAGATTAAATGATTATTTACTGAAGCATAACATCATTTGTGAAGAACAATATGGATTCAGAAGGTCTCGAACTACATCACATGCTTTGATGGACTTTGTGGAAAGTATAGCAACTGCAATTGACAATAAACAATATACAGTAGGTGTTTTTTTTTATTTACAGAAAGCGTTTGACACAATTAACCATGGAATACTATTAATTAAACTGCAGAAATATGGAATCAGAGGTCTGGCATATGAATGGATAACTAGTTATTTACAAGGCAGATTTCAGTATGTTCAATTCAAAAATACAAATTATGAACTCAGGGAAGTCACATGTGGGGTGCCGCAAGGCTCAGTGCTGGGTCCTTTGTTGTTTATAATCTATATAAATGATATAAGTTGGGTGTCGAGTTCACTGAGATGTGTCCTTTTTGTGGATGATACAACTGTGTTCTGTAGTGGTGAAAATCTTGAACAGCTTCTGGACATAGTGGAGAAAGAACTGGAAAAATGTAAGGTTTGGTTTGATGCTAATAAGTTGTCACTCAACCTTGGGAAAACCAAATGTATTATATTTGGAAATAAACAGGCACCCAAATGTAAAAATTTAACTATAAACAATAAGGAAATTGAGTTAGTAAGAGAGAATAAATTTTTAGGTGTTATAATTGATAATAAACTTAGCTGGAAACCACATATAAATGATGTGAAATCAAAATTGTCAAAAACTATAGCCATTTTGTATAAAGCCAAAGATGTACTGCCACAAGAAGGGTTACTTACTTTATATCATTCTCTGATGGTACCATATATGACATATTGTGTTGAGTCATGGGGAAACACTTACAAATCAAACACCAATCCAATATTCCTTTTGCAAAAATGAGCCATATGAATCATCTGCAATAAACATTATTGTGAACCAACTCATTCTCTATTTGTGTCTTTAAATTTATTATAATTCACAGATTTGGTCAATTACATTACAATTCAAACTTTGTTTCGAGCGAAAAACCAAGCCTTACCGAGACATGTCCAGAGTCTGTTCCGATTGAGGGAATCCAGATATAGTTTAAGAGGTTGTGCAGTTTTTATGAAACCACCAGTAAGAACAAATGTAAAGGGTTTTTGTGTGTCTGTGGTTGGGGTGAGGAAATGGAACGAATGTTCAACAGAGGGTAGAATGAGTGGTACCTTAGTAAGATTTTAGAAACTACTCAAAAAGAACATCATGTCTAAGTATCATAAAGAAGCAAATCTAATTTGATTTATAGGGAATGTTCAATTTATAAGTGGGATTTATTGTGTGGGTATGTATATGCGTATGTAGGTATATACATATGGGTAGGTGTATATGTATATAAGTGACCGTGTATATGTGTATATATATATTTTTATATATATATAAAGCGCTTTGGGGCAACTGTTTGTTGTGATTTGGCGCTATATAAATAAAATTGATTTGATTTGATTTGATTTGATATATATATATATATATATATATATATATATATATATATATATATATATATATATATATATATATATATATATATATATATATATATATATATATATATATATATATATGTATGTATATAGGTATATATGGCACAGCCCAAGGAGAGGGTCACCCCCAAGAGCCTGGTCTGCTTGAGGTTTCTTCCTTATAGGGAGTTTTTCCTCACCACAGTTGCCTAGTGCTTGCTCTGGGGGTTGGTTGGTAAGGTTAGTCCTTACTTGCGTAAAGTGCCTTGATTTGACTTTGTTGTGATCTGGTACTATATAAATATAATTATAAGTGAATAGTATATTGATGTGTATGTCTGTGTGTCGACATGTAGTAGTGAATTTGTATTTATGTAAATATGACTGATTAGAATTGATGGACTTGTACTAGCAGGGGTGGGCACTAATAAGCTTTGCTTCAGCCCACACCCTTTCAGACTCACTAGTTTTGTTTATGCGTTTGTGGAATTGTTCATTTTCTTCTATTTGAATATTTTGTGTGCAGAATAAAAACTTTGTCACTTTGTTAAAGTGCAGCCTGATCAGAGCAACTCAGTGAATAATAGATACAAAGCAGGTTTGATACGAACATCTTTGTTGACATACCTGAACAAGAAGGAAAGATTAATAGGTAAAGTCTGAGTCACTATGTGATGGACTGAGGAAATATACGAGTAACAAATACAAAAATTAGATACCATTCATGTCTGTTTTTGTCTACGGCAATATTCATTTTTTCATTTGTTAAATTCATTCCATGTCAGCTGATGTCAGTTGTCTGTTCAAGTGGATATCAGACAGAGAGCTTCCCTGGTGGCTGCACATTTGTTCACCATTTTGTCCTGTACTTGTTCATTAGTTTGCCACTGGACTTCCAGAAAACGTTAATCTTTATCCACTGGTTTGTATTCTGTTTGCATCTGGACGTGTTGAGCACCTGCATTCAGTTGTTGTTTGGGAAGTTCACAAGCTGCTCACCAGTGTTGTATAAAGTACCGGAAAATCACACTTAAGTAAAAGTACAGATACCCATTAAAAAAATGACTTTGGTCGAAGTTCAAGTCACCGATTGAAATGTTACTCAAGTAAAGTCTTAAAGTATCTAGTATTTATTGTACTTAAGTATGACAAGTAATGTACAACTAAATGTACTCAAGTATTGAAAGTAAAAGTACAAGTAAATGTTAATAATCAAAAATGGACTGATTTTTTTATATAAAGTTTATCTAGGCTTGTAAATGTAGTATTAGTATTAGTCAGAATACTGAAAATTGTGCACATCACACAAAAACACTTCAGAAACAAGGTTTCAAAACCTAAACGAGAGTAGGCTACTCACTAGGTGTTCACAGGAAAGTTATTTATTTCTATATGTATTTATTTATTTTCATTGTTACATGGTTTTATCTTTTCTGTTGTGTTTTGTTTCATTATGTTCTTTTTCTCTTTCTCTAAAATTGTATTGTAACATTATTAGTCTATTATTATTGGCTATTATTGTCTATTATGTAGAATATTATTGTTGTTGCTATAATATCTGAATAAAAATAAATTAAAAAAATTACAATTTGACTCTTTTACGACAACGAACACTGAGCCATTAATTATACAGAAAACAAATCAACACAAACATGCTGATGCGAACAGCTTAATGCTAACTTTAACATTGAAAACGCCATAGACATGCTAATGCGTTAGTATCGGTCCTGTTTTTAAGTTATAAAATACATCTATCAACTGTATCAGAAGACCATAACAGGTCAGTTTAACATAAAAATATTAAATATTACTCACAGACATATGCTTTTCAGGGTTTTAGCGGGAAAAAAGTTAGGATAAAGCGAAATAAAATCCAGGAATCGTAGATCGAAGCACTGGTTCGATCTGCAAATCACTGCTTTGATTGGTTCAAGGTTCAAAACAAAGCCGTGCTGCAGAAAAGTTGATTACAGATGAGCTGCAGGTCTGTAATCAATGTAGAGAAATGATCATTTTCCTGACAAACATCCCCCAAGTGCACAACTGCAAAAAAGCCTACGGACATGTCTCATGACAAATCGACCTGACATCGTTGCAGTCACTAGTAATCAGTGGTGTCTCTGGGTGAAAACACGACTTTTTTTTGTGTGTGTGTTTGTGTGTGTGTGTGTGTTTTTTTTGTAACGATTAACGGCATGGCGCATAGAAAATGTATCGGAGTAGAAGTATGCAATTAAGGTCGCAAATGTAGTGAAGTAAAAGTGAAAGTAAGCTGAATTAAAAAACTCAAGTAAAGTACAAAGTCTCCCAAAATGTACTTAAGTACAGTAGTGAAGTATTTTTACTTCGTTACTATACAACGCTGCTGCTCAGCATCAATTAGCACAAGTTGGGAAAGGTTGTTTAAACTCGCTCAGGTGTTGAACATGTTCAGAAATTTCAAGAGTTCAGTCAGTCTCCCATCCATGTCAGCCATCCCGCACTTGGCTTCAGGCACTCCAGGACAGGCTTGATGCAACCTGGTGTCCAATTTTCATGCCAGAAAATTTACCACTAGATATTAAGAGTTACAGACAGAATGTGCACCAAGTCTTCCTGGACTTACATTGAGTTTTGTTGGGCAGAGCTGGGCATGGGTCAGGTTGAAGTGGTTGGAAGTAAACCAAGCTCCAGGAAGGGATGACGTTTGTTAAAATCACCTGAGGTGCATGAAGTTATAACTCGGCCTGATGGAGCACATAAGGTGTGACAGCTGAAGGGCATGTCTACTCGTGTGCAGCCATGGGTGTGCTGGTCTTTGTGTTTTTCTTGCTATGGTGCAGTATTCAGATATGTCTTTCATAGGTGGGTCAATAATGCACAAAACCTCTGCTTGTGTACTCAGGGATGTGTATTAGAGCATCAAAATCATTTGTAACTGTTTGTTACTTTGCCACTGTTAAAATGGCCTCAGTGGGTCACCCCTCTGAGTCTGGTTTGATTGACGTTTCTTCCTCAAGAACACCAGAGGGAATGTTTTCCTTACCTCTGTCACTGTGTGCTTGCTCAGGGGTGTCGCATGGATAGACTTTCCCCATGTGAAGCACCTTGAGGCACCTTGGTTGTGATTTGGTGCTATATAAACAAAGTAAATTGAAACTGAACTGAAAACAAAACAAAACCATATACAAATACAATATACTCATGAACAAGACCCCAAATACTTGAACTCCTTCACCTGGGGAGAAACTCTCCCCTGACCCAGAGGGGACAATCCACCCTTTTCCGACAGAGGACCGTGCTCTCAGATTTGGCGATGCACATCCTCATCCCAGTTGTTTCACATTTGACTTCAAAGCTGAGGTCACTGTCTGATGAAGGCAAACAGAGCCACATCATCTGCAAAAAAGCAGAGATGTAATTCAGAGGTCACTGGATGTCCTCCACTCTCTGACTGCACCTTGATATCCATGAAAATCTAGATCAGGACTGGTGACAAGAGGCAGCCCCAGCTGAGTCCAACATGAGTTCACAAGTTGGGGTAACTTGGAGCGTGAGATTGATAGATGGATTGGGGCGGTGTGTATGTGGATGCTGTTCCAGACCATCATGGTGAAGAAAGCTGAGCCAGAAAGTGAGACTCTCAATTTACCAGTTGATTTACGCTCCTGTCCTCACTTATGGTAAACAGACTTCATTCATACATACAGTAATGTTCAGAATAATAGTAGTGCTATGTGACTAAAAAGATTAATCCAGGTTTTGAGTATATTTCTTATTGTTACATGGGAAACAAGGTACCAGTAGATTCAGTAGATTCTCACAAATCCAACAAGACCAAGCATTCATGATATGCACACTCTTAAGGCTATGAAATTGGGCTATTAGTAAAAAAAAAAAGTAGAAAAAGGGGGTGTTCACAATAATAGTAGCATCTGCTGTTGACGCTACAAACTCAAAACTGTTATGTTCAAACTGCTTTTTTATCAATCCTGTGAATCACTAAACTAGTATTTAGTTGTATAACCACAGTTTTTCATGATTTCTTCACATCTGTGAGGCATTAATTTTGTTGGTTTGGAACCAAGATTTTGCTTGTTTACTAGTGTGCTTGGGGTCATTGTCTTGTTGAAACACCCATTTCAAGGGCATGTCCTCTTCAGCATAAGGCAACATGACCTCTTCAAGTATTTTGACATATCCAAACTGATCCATGATACCTGGTATGTGATATATAGGCCCAACACCATAGTAGGAGAAACATGCCCATATCATGATGCTTGCACCAACATGCTTCACTGTCTTCACTGTGAACTGTGGCTTGAATTCAGAGTTTGGGGGTCGTCTCACAAACTGTCTGTGGCCCTTGGACCCAAAAAGAACAATTTTACTCTCATCAGTCCACAAAATATTCCTCCATTTCTCTTTAGGCCAGTTGATGTGTTCTTTGGCAAATTGTAACCTCTTCTGCACATGTCTTTTATTTAACAGAGGGACTTTACGGGGGATTCTTGCAAATAAATTAGCTTCATACAGGCGTCTTCTAACTGTCACAGCACTTACAGGTAACTCCAGACTGTCTTTGATCATCCTGGAGCTGATCAATGGGTGAGCCTTTGGCATTCTGGTTATTCTTCTATCCATTTTGATGATTGTTTTCCGTTTTCTTCCACGTATCTCTGTTTTTTTTGTGTCCATTTTAAAGCATTGGAGATCATTGTAGATGAACAGCCTATAATTTTTTTGCAACTGCGTATAAGTTTTCCCCTCTCCAATCAACTTTTTAATCAAACGATGCTGTTCTTCTGAACAATGTCTTGAACGTCCCATTTTCCTCAGGCTTTCAAAGAGAAAAGCATGTTCAACAGGTGCTGGCTTCATCCTTAAATAGGGGACACCTGATTCACACCTGTTTGTTCCACAAAATTGACAAACTCACTGACTGAATGCCACACTACTATTATTGTGAACACCCCCTTTTCTACTTTTTTCTACTAATATCCCAAATTCATAGCCTTAAGAGTGTGCATATCATGAATGCTTGGTCTTGTTGGATTTGTGAGAATCTACTGAATCTACTGGTACCTTGTTTTCCATGTAACAATAAGAAATATACTCAAAACCTGGATTAATCTTTTTAGTCACATAGCACTACTATTATTCTGAACACTACTGTACTTTTCCATCTGCATCAGAAGCTCAAAGAGCTTTACAATTATGCCTCATATTCACCCATTCACACTCACACACTGATGTCGGGCTGCTGCCATGCAAAGGCGCTCACTACACACCGGGAACAACTCGGGGATTAAGGACCTTGCCCAAGTGCCCTTAGTGATTTTCCGTCTGGCTGGGTTGTGAACTGAATGCTTAACCACTAGACCATCACTTATGCTAATGAACTTTGGGTAATGGGCAAAAGAATAAGGTTGTGGATACACGTGTTGGAAAAGAGATTTCTTCGTCAGGCTCAGGGACACAGTGACAAGCTCAAACATCTGGGATGGACCCAGGGTAGAGCCACCGCTTCTTCCCATTGAAAGGAGCCCATTTAGGTAGTTCGAGCATCTGGTGAGGATGAACCCTGGTCCTCTCCCTAGGGAGTAGATCCCGGGGAAGACCTGGGACATGCTAGAGGGATTATATTTTATACTGTATGATATTAGATTGTGTCTAACTGTAATTAGTATGGGTTAAATGCAGAGGATAGATTTTGTTGTATGTATGATGACAATAAAAGCTCTATACTAGAATTCACCAGCTGACTTTAGAACGCATCAGGATGCCACAGGAAGAGTTATAGGAATTGGCTGAGGATAGGGAAGTGTGGGACGAGCAGTTTGGTTTATTGCCACCATGACCTGGATAAGCAGCAGAAAATGAGTCTAATGGAAAAATACATGACTTCACCTGCATGCGTCACCGCAGTGATCTTAGGTGGAGGCTTCCATAAATGAAGTGTGTTTTGTGTGCAGAACTGTTTCCATATCAGAAACAGAAACAATCTGATTAATTCACTTTACACCAAAAACATACCCATAATTAATTAAGCGACAAAATGCAGTCACTTTGTGAGTGGCGTCTTAATTTACACTTTCATGTTGTGGAAATAGCAAAGACTGTGCGCAACAGTCAAAATAGGGCCCACTGTGTTTACTATATGGTGCAGCACAAGAAACACGTTTGTCAGGAACGTTCTCTTTTCTCTTCTTTAAAAAGCAACGTTAATGTTGAAATAATCTGGAGAGCCAGTAACTTCACCGAAGCTGTAATTATCACTGACACGATCACAGTCCCTGCAGCTGACGTGTTATCCAACACATCCCTCAAAGTGTCATCACTGAAAATGAACCGACCGAACAGTCTGTCCGTCTGATGAAACGTGCTGCCGCCTTCAGCAGACGTGTTTGCTCTTATAAAAGCTGCCACAGTTTTAAAATTTTTATTTCTCTATGATCTTTATAGCTTCTTGACAAAATAAAAATCAAAGGCTGACATTCTCCTGGGGTGAAGGTTTTGATTGGAATCAATCAATTCCATATCAGTGTTCATATCAACAGCAGGAAGGGTGTGTGAGGTACTAAAACATGGCCTTGTGGGTCCCCGGAGGCTTTGCCTAAAATTTTGTCCCGGGTCTCGGCCAATCAGAAGTGAGCCTTACTTTGTAGACTGATGTCTCTGTGTACGCTCAGGCAGGCGCAGACGCGTACAGCGCCTCCGGCCATGCTGACCGCCAGTCAGGCAGGAGTCAGTATGGCTCCAGGGTGCAGACAGCTAGCGAGTAACCAAATCTACATTTTACATGACATGTGAGGCTGATGCTGGTTTTCACAGCAGGTTAATGATTGACACCCCTTTAAAAAACCTCAGATTACTCACTTTACGTACAGAACAGAGTCTGCAGTCCGCACGCCAAGAAAGACGCGATTGTGGATGACGGATAGGTGTCACGATGGGAAACAAGACCCTTATATTATTACTATAAGACGCTAACACTAATTACGTAGTAGCTAAATGTAACCTAGGAATAATTGCTGAGACAGTTACTCTCGTCTAGTCCCACATATACAGAAGCAGTTTAGGTCAGTTTAACAGCTAGTGTCTGGTCCCTCCTAGTGTTGTATAGTAACGAAGTAAAAATGCTTCACTACTGTACTTAAGTACGTTTTGGGAGACTTTGTACTTCAGCTTACTTTCACTTTTACTTCACTACATTTCCGACCTTAATTGCATACTTCTACTCTGATACATTTTCTATGTGCCATGCCGTTAATCGTTACAAAACACACACACACACACACACACACACACACACACACACACACACACACACACACACACACACACACACACACACACACACACACACACACACACACACACACACACACACACACACACACACACACACACACACACACACAAACAAACTCGTGTTTTCACCCAGAGACACCACTGATTACTAGTGACTGCAACGATGTCAGGTCGATTTGTCATGAGACATGTCCGTAGGCTTTTTCTGCAGTTGCGCACTTGGGGGATGTTTGTCAGGAAAATGATCATTTCTCTACATTGATTACAGACCTGCAGCTCGTCTGTAATCAACTTTTCTGCAGCACGGCTTTGTTTTGAACCTTGAACCAATCAAAGCAGTGATTTGCAGGTCGAACCAGTGCTTCGATCTACGATTTGTGGATTTTATTTCGCTTTATCCTAATTTTTTTCCTGCTAAAACCCTGAAGCGCGTATGTCTGTGAGTAATATTTAATATTTTTTATGTTAAACTGACCTATTATGGTCTTCTGAAACAGTTGATAGATGTATTTTATAACTTAAAAACAGGACTGATGCTAACACGTTAGCATGTCTATGCCGTTTTCAATGTTAAAGTTAGCATTAAGCTGTTCGCATCAGCATGTTTGTGTTGATTTGTTTTCTGTATAATTAATGACTCAGCGTTCGTTGTTGTAAAAGAGTCAAATTGTAATTTTTTAAAATTATTTTTATTCATATATTATAGCAACAACAATCATAGTCTACATAATAGACAATAATAGTCAATAATAATAGACTAATAATGTTACAATACAATTTTAGAGAAAGAGACAAAAAGAACCTTATGAAACAAAACACAACAGGCTTAGGCTGTTAGGTTAGGTTTAGGCTCCCTAAACGGACTCCAGCTGGTCCAGAATGCTGCTGCTCGCCTGTTGACCAACACCAGGAAGCACAGCCACATCACTCCTGTACTTTACTCCCTGCACTGGCTTCCAGTCCGTTTTAGAGTTGATTTTAAACTGTTAATGTTTGTTTTTAAAGCTGTAAATGGCATTGCACCTTCTTATTTATGTGACCTGTTAAAAACACACAACCCTGTCAGAGCCCTTCGGTCTGCTGACCAAAACTTTCTGGAGGTTCCCAGGTCCAGGTCCAAACAATGGGGTGACTGTTCTTTTGCAGTAGCAGGTCCTATGTTGTGGAATGCATTACCTCCTGAACTGAGGTCCATTAATAGTTTGCCTCTGTTTGAAGCTAAGTTAAAAACGTACTTGTTCAGGGCAGCTTTTTGCACATAATTGCTTTGACACTTTTTTTTGTCTATTTTTATTCTATTTGGATGCTCTTATTATGCTTTTATGTGTGTTTTTTGTACTGTTGTTTTTATTTTATCTTTAGTTGTTGCTATTGGAAAGCACTTTGGTTCAGTGAAAACTGTTGTAAAGTGCTATAGAAATAAAACTTGATTGATTGATTGACAACAGAAAAGATAAAACTATGTAACAATGAAAATAAATAAATACATATAGAAATAAATAACTGTTTCCTGTGAACACCTAGTGAGTAGCCTACTCTCATTTAGGTTTTTGAAACCTTGTTTCTGAAGTGTTTTTGTGTGATGTGCACAATTTTCAGTATTTTGACTAAAACTACCAGTCATTTACAAGCCTAGATAAACTTTATATAAAAAATCAGTCCGTTTTTGATTATTAACATTTACTTGTACTTCTACTTTCAATACTTGAGTACATTTAGTTGTACATTACTTGTCATACTTAAGTACAATAAATACTAGATACTTTAAGACTTTACTTGAGTAACATTTCAATTGGTTACTTGAACTTCGACCAAAGTCATTTTTTAAATGGGTATCTGTACTTTTACTTAAGTGTGATTTTTCTGGTACTTTATACAACACTGGTCTCTCCTCAAAAATTCAACTAAAATCTAAAAATGATTGAAGTTCACACTTGTGAGTGGGTTTGTGGCTAATCAACAAACAAACAGCCATTTATCAGCACAGATAGCAGCTACACTCACCTACAGTTTGTTTTATTTGGCAGGTTTTCATATGATAATATGTGAAAAACATTACAGCAGAAACATACAAAGTCCGACATGGAGGTGTTAGCTGTGCTGATGGCTAACAGTAGCTAGCCATCCAGGGTTTTGTCATCTTGCATAACTGTCATTGTAAGTTCTAGCAGAAGACTCAGATCTTTAAATAGTCACTCAGGGCTGGTTAATTAACATAATCTTTCATCTTTAAACAAAACAGGTGTTTCTTATTAGTTATCAGGTTTCAATCAATAGGAACCTCGCACATTCAATAAAATGTCAGTGAGCTCACTCACCTCTCGGTGTTTACAGATTACCGACAAGACATCCCCTCCTCCACCCCACCACTACCAGTTGGTCCTCGTCCTCTGCCTGGAGGGAAGCTCCACCCCTGCCATTTCCATTGGCAGGATTTGTGATCACCTCAAATCAACTCTCTGCCCAGATGTGGCCCAGCGCCAAATCCACGACATCATAGACTAGAACTTTTTGTATGTTATTGTATTAAAATAGCCAACTTTAACTTCCCTCTTGAATCCTTCTGGTCGAACTGTAATTCCAGTTGTCATGGCAACAGATTGATTAGTCCTGGTAAATGTTGCCATTTCGTAGTTAAGAAAAAATTGCAGTGACCTCATCTCTTCTAACGTTTTAACACACTCTCATCTCTTACGTCGCCCTCACGTACGCTGCTGTGTATTTTTGAATGTTACGTGAATCTGTTTGTAAATCACGTGACCTGTAACTGAAAAAAGTGTTTCCATTGCAGATTTCCAAAATAAGAGTTTTTTGAATCACCTGTAAAAGCGTTTTGTGATATTTGAGTTTGCTTTTCAATGCATGTGTTTCCGTTAAGCTAATCTTTATTTCTCTACCACAAATTGCTCTATTTGGGAGGTAATGGAAACCCACCTACCGGGATGTGCCTGTGGTTGTCATCCGGCCTGTTCTGCTGGACCGGCAGAGGTTAAATTTGTGTTGTAACCAGGTTGAAAAATGCTTTGTAACTAATGTGTTCTACTATTTAAGATGTTGAACTTGAAGCTCACCTGAGCAAAGAGAAACCATTTTCAAACCTCAAATAAACCAGTCTGCCTGAAGCTAAAGTAAAGAAAATGAAAAGTGAATTTTCTTGGCGCGGACGCGACGACGTTGCGGCTGGTCCTCGCTCACAGCCAGCGGTTTGCTCTGCTGGAATGATAATGACGGTGAATCACAGGACGGATGGAAGCAGTGAGAAAGTCAGCGGACCACCCAGATCTCCAGACCCGTCTCCCGCTCAAACACTTAGCGATGTAATTATAAGGGAGTGACAGGAGACAAACGTAGTCTGAGCAAACAGAGATTAAATCTCAGACAGGCAGTTCTGTCTCACTCCTATGCGGCCAACACGTTCAGAATACGTCTTCTTTTAAAAACGGAGCTGAACATTCGAATCTAGACGCTATAACGGTCAGTTCAGTGATGGATCGCGCTTAATTAAGCAGCCATCAGTTTAAAAAAAGGTGTCTAATGTCACGTTGTATGATGAACTGAAATGAGCAGTTGCACCTCAATCCAGAAGGTTCTGTGTTTTTGTCTCTTACTCAGATAATAAACATTTTTGGATGACCTTCTGCTGATCAAAGTTTGGTGTCGATCCAGATTTGGATTTTAGAACCTGTTTCTATACATAAACTCAGAGGTCAACTGAAGTTGAGCATCATTCATGTGGTTTAGACCTCTGGAGCAGAATCTGTCACCATGACCAGAAGTAGAACAACGTCAAGGCTCATGTGCTTCTTGGGGGGACTTGCAGCAGTTTAAACTAAATGGTGAAATGAAAAGAAATGAAGTTAAGTTGAGCAAATCCTTGTGATCTTCAGGGACCGGAGGTTTAACACGTCTGTGTTTTTCCTGCGGACAGAACGTTGTCCTCCTTTCAGGTCCAAATGGGATTTCACCTTTTTTCTCATTGTGACGACCAGTGATGATGTCATTTCTTGGTCCATTTGCCACATAAGTGGGGATGAACTGAGTCAATCAAAATCCATGGCAGCCGGTTTTAGTGTTTGCTGATGGAGTGTCCTACGTCCTGGAGTTTATAGTGTGGTTCTCCAGCATCGTGGACATGTTACACACAACATAAGGAGAAAGAGTTTGGCAAAAAAGAATATAGTTGGAGAGATGAATAAAGTAGACAGGAGTGCAAGGAGATGCAGTGTAAGGTGAAAAGAGAAGTGGCAAAAGCTTTAAGGAAAAGGCATTTATCGAGCTGTACAAGAAGTTGAATAGTAAGGACGGGTAATGGTAATGTGCTTATAAGTGAGGAAAGTGTGTTGAGAAGATGGAGGGAATATTTTGAGGAGCTGATGAATGAAGAAAATGAGAGAGAGAAAAGGCTAGATGATGTGGAGAGAGTAAATTAGGAAGTACAAGGCATAAGTAAGGGTGAAGTGAGGGCAGATAGGAAAAGGATGGAGAGTGGAAAGTAATTTGGTCCAGATGACATTCCAGTGGAGGCATGGAATTGTCTTGGAGAGATGGCAGTGGAGTTTCTAACCAGATTGTTTAATAAAATCTTGGAAAGTGAGAGGATGCCTGACGAGTGGAGGCAAAGTGTGCTGGTTCCTATTTTTAAGAACAAGGGTGATGTGCAGAGCTGCAGTAACTACAGAGGCATAAAATTTATCATCCACAGCATGAAGTTATGGGAAAGAGTCGTAGAAGCTAGGCTTAGAAAACAGGTGATGATCTGTGAGCAGCAACATAATTTCATGCTGAAAAAGAGCACTACAGATGCAATGTTTGCTCTGAGAATACTGATAGAGAATAGAGAAGGCCAGAAGGAGTTACATTGTGTGTTTGTGGATTTAGAGAAAAGCTTATGACAGGGTGCCAAGAGAAGAGCTGTGGTTTTGCATGAGGACGTCTGGAGTGGCAGAAAAGTATGTGAGCGTAGTACAGGACATGTACAAAGATAGTGTGACAGCGGTGAGATGTATACTAGAAATGACAGGCTCATTCAAGGTGGAGGTGGGATTACACCAAGGATCAGCTCTGAGTCATTTCTTGTTTGCAGTGGTGATGGACAGATTGACGGATGAGATCAGACAGGAGTCCCCATGGACTATGATTTTTGCTGATGACATTGTGATCTTTAGTGAGAGTAGAGAGCAAGTTGACACGAGCCTGGAAAGGTGGAGATATGCTCTCGAGAGAAGAGGAATGAAAGTCATTTGGAGCAAGACTGAGTACATGTGTGTGAATGAGAGGGAGCCCAGTGGAATAGTGCAGTTACAAGGAGTAGAAGTGGTGAAAGTAGATCAGTTGAAATATTTGAGGTCAGCTGTCCAAAGTAATGGAGAGTGTGGTAGAGAGGTGAAGAAGAGAGTGGCAGGAGTGATCTGTGACTGAAGAATATCAGCAAGAGTGAGTTTACCAGACAGTAGTGAGACTTACTATGCTGGACGGCTTACAGACGGTGGCACTAACAAAAAGACAGGAGGCAGAGCTGAAGGTGTTGAGATTCTCTTTGGGAGTGGCGAAAATGGACAAGATTAGGAATGAACATATCAGAGGGACAGCTCAGGTGGGATGGTTTGGAGACAAAGTCATAGAGGGAGGACATGCAGATGGTTGGTGAGACAGAGGAAGTTACAGAGGACAGGGTGAGATAGAAACAATTGATTTGCTGTGGCGCCCCCTAATGGGAGCAGCCAAAAGGAGAAGAATATTTTGAGTAATTGTAGTTGTGTGTCAGTGAACGGTGAGCAGGATATTGTTGTCATTGGCACATGTGTGTCTGTAGGCAAGATAACTCCAAAACGGTTGGACGGATTTACTTCCAACTTGGTGGGAGCATTACTCAGATAGATAACTAGAGGTGATTAGATTTGGAGTAATTTTGGTCTAAGGTCAAGGAAAACATGGTTGAAATTTTTTTGTTTATCTCAGCAACCAAAAAGCCTTGATGCATGATCTAAAGTATATATTCATTAGCAAAATATTTGTGATTGTTTGGTACAAATCACTCCATAATGAAGACACACAGAAGTCAAATGATGACGTCATACATCGTCAAAAACACCATCACAGACAGATGTATGTTTATTTGTATGTTTATATTGTGGTGTGTAGTGCACACAGGCTGTGCCTCAGCCCTCTGATGCCTTTTATTTATAAAAGATACACTTATGATGACTATTAAACACTAATACGAGGTCAAGTATCACTTTCTCATTGGTTGCATGACCTTTGACCTTGGGTGAGCTTATAAGGTCAAATTCAAGGAGCCAAATGTTTGGTGCCGACACAGTTTAAAGATGGAACGTTTGTGTTTTATTTAAAGGTAAAATGGTTCAGTTTTTGGCAGAACTGATGAAGTGAACCACAGATTATGTTGTCAGTGCACCATAAATAATTAATTTGCACGTATCAAACATATCAAACCCCTTATTACATATTGAATTATTTTGAGGTAATGTGGCTTTTTGTGGTGTTTTTAGCCGTTTAGTCTGAATCCTGGGACTCGGACAGCTCGCTGCTCTTCCCCGGCCTGAAAGCTGATCCGTGTGTTTGGTTGATCGGACAAACATCTGCATCTCCAGCAGCTGAGATCCCACAGAGTGCTTTCCGAGGACATTCCTCCTTTTCCTTGAGAAGCTCCGGTGTTTTGATTTGGAGGAAAAACAGCGTTCCAATCAAAAACAAACACAGCATTCAGAAGTTTGGACAATTCCGGGTGGCCACGCTGCACATTCCTCTCCATTACCGCTAATATTCAGGGAGATTCTCCGCTTAATGTAATTACAGGGAGACGCACCGAAGACAGACGACCGGCGGCTCCAAAACCTGCTGTGGGAGCAGCGCGAAATGCTTTTCTCAGAATTCCGAGGTTTAGCTTTGACACAGACTATTTCCGCTGCCGACCTGCTTTCTGCTGTGCACGGCTGCTCATTTATGAATTTTCCAGCGACAGGAGCTCCGCGGTGCTCATGGGCTGAGCTCCGCTCCAACAGATGTGGCCCAAGTCACTTATTTAGTCATGAATCCCACCGGCTTCTGAGGGGCTTCAAGTACGAGCTGAGACTCAGCGTCTGTGAAAACCGCAAGATGTTTTCGACAAATCAACATAATAAAATGATATTTTAATTCGACTTCTGTGATTTGATCCAAAAGCAACACTGACTAAACCGGAAACAAAGACCATTTGAGCTTCTGCAGTGAAACATCTCTGAGCTTCTCGACATGTGAGCAAACAAATCACACTTTAAGAGGTTCTGCTGCAGGTGATCCAAGTGCTTTACAATGATACCTCACATCACACTCACACACTGATGTCAACATGCTGCTGTACAAAGGTCTGAACTGCAAACTGGAAGCAACTTGCTCAAGGGCACCTAAATGAATTTCCCATCGGATCGTGGAGTTGAACCTTGTACTTCTGTGACCTTTAGGCCGCCACCTCCATAGGATGTCTGTTAACGCCACTGTGATACAGACAGAATTATCAATTACAAATACACACACACACGTATACATGCATGAAGAAGTCACTTGGATAAGTGGCAAAACAGATGGAAAACTAAACAAGTCCAGTTTTTTTGGAGTACATTTCCAGACATGGTTTTGTAAACATTGTGTTATCAGTTGTCTTGGT
Source organism: Thalassophryne amazonica (assembly GCF_902500255.1). NCBI lineage: Eukaryota > Metazoa > Chordata > Actinopteri > Batrachoidiformes > Batrachoididae > Thalassophryne > Thalassophryne amazonica. The sequence continues at coordinate 4,789,523 of NC_047114.1, forward strand.
GTTTCTGTGTTTTCTTAAATTACATCACAATTCCATGATGGTTATGTGTTTATCAAATGTCTCACTGCTTTCAAAATTCACAACGTACTTTCTGAAGTAATGTATTTTGCACATTAGGACCACCGTACACCACTGCTACAACACAACAAAAATCACACAAACACATCAACATTTAACCAAATCTGATCTGGATTCAAACATCACTCAAACTGTCACTGTTCAAATAATTATGGACCTGACTGTAGGTCATTATGAGGCGCCAAGTCATAATTATGAAATCATAGTTATCAGAGTCATAAGGGCAAACTCTCTCTCACTGAAAAAATAGAAAAATAATTGAAGTGATTCAATCAATCAATCAATCAATTTTTTTATATAGCGCCAAATCACAACAAACAGTTGCCCCAAGGCGCTTTATATTGTAAGGCAAAGCCATACAATAATTATGTAAAACCCCAACGGTCAAAACGACCCCCTGTGAGCAAGCACTTGGCTACAGTGGGAAGGAAAAACTCCCTTTTAACAGGAAGAAACCTCCAGCAGAACCATGCTCAGGGAGGGGCAGTCTTCTGCTGGGACTGGTTGGGGCTGAGGGAGAGAACCAGGAAAAAGACATGCTGTGGAGGGGAGCAGAGATCAATCACTAATGATTAAATGCAGAGTGGTGCATACAGAGCAAAAAGAGAAAGAAACACTCAGTGCATCATGGGAACCCCCCAGCAGTCTACGTCTATAGCAGCATAACTAAGGGATGGTTCAGGGTCACCTGATCCAGCCCTAAGTATAAGCTTTAGCAAAAAGGAAAGTTTTAAGCCTAATCTTAAAAGTAGAGAGGGTGTCTGTCTCCCTGATCTGAATTGGGAGCTGGTTCCACAGGAGAGGAGCCTGAAAGCTGAAGGCTCTGCCTCCCATTCTACTCTTACAAACCCTAGGAACTACAAGTAAGCCTGCAGTCTGAGAGAGAAGCGCTCTATTGGGGTGATATGGTACTACGAGGTCCCTAAGATAAGATGGGACCTGATTATTCAAAACCTTATAAGTCAATCAATCAATTTTTTTTTATATAGCGCCAAATCACAACAAACAGTTGCCCCAAGGCGCTTTATATTGTAAGGCAAGGCCATACAATAATTATGTAAAACCCCAACGGTCAAAACGACCCCCTGTGAGCAAGCACTTGGCTACAGTGGGAAGGAAAAACTCCCTTTTAACAGAAAGAAACCTCCAGCAGAACCAGGCTCAGGGAGGGGCAGTCTTCTGCTGGGACTGGTTGGGGCTGAGGGAGAGAACCAGGAAAAAGACATGCTGTGGAGGGGAGCAGAGATCGATCACTAATGATTAAATGCAGAGTGGTGCATACAGAGCAAAAAGAGAAAGAAACACTCATTGCATCATGGGAACCCCCCAGCAGTCTAAGTCTAAAAAGTCTATAAACTTTAGCAAAAAGGAAAGTTTTAAGCCTAATCTTAAAAGTAGAGTAAGAAGAAGAATTTCAAATTCTATTCTAGAATTAACAGGAAGCCAATGAAGAGAGGCCAACTGTCAGAAACCATCTCAGGGAAGCTCATCTGCATGCTCGTCGTCCTCATCGGGGTCTTCAGAGTGGCCTTTTATTGTGGGCAGTCTAAGGCACACCTGTGCACTAATCATGGTGTCTAATCAGCATCTTGATATGGCACACCTGTGAGGTGGGATGGATTATCTCAGCAAAGGAGAAGTGCTCACTATCACAGATTTAGACTGGTTTGTGAACAATATTTGAGGGAAATGGTGATATTGTGTATGTGGAAAAAGTTTTAGATCTTTGAGTTCATCTCATACAAAATGGGAGCAAAACCAAAAGTGTTGCGTTTATATTTTTGTTGAGTATATATATATACACAGTTGTATGTAAATGTTTGGGCACGCCTGATGATTTTCATGATTTTCCTTTATAAATCATTGGTTGTCTGGATCAGAAATTTCAGTTAAATATATCATATAGCAGACAGACACAGTGATATTTGAGAAGTGAAATGAAGTTTGTAATATTTACAGAAACTGTGCAATAATTATTTAAACAAAATTAGGCAGGTGCATAAATTTGAGCATCTTTGTCATTTTATTGATTTGAATACATTTAGAACTAATTACTGGAACACAAAATTGGTTTGGTAAGCTCTTGACCCTTGAACTCATTACACAGGTGAATCCAATCATGAGAAAGGGTATTTATAAGGTGGCCATTTGCAAATGTTTCCCCTCTTTGCATTTCTTCTAATGAGTGGCAACATGGGAGCCTCTAAACAACTCTCAAATGACCTGAAAACAAAGATTGTTCAGCATCATGGTTTAGGGGAAGGATACAAAAAGCTATCTCAGAGATTTTATTTGTCAGTTTCCACTGTGACGAACATAGTGAGGAAATGGAAGACCACAGGCACAGTACTAGTTAAGGCCTGAAGTGACAGTCCAAGAAAAATGAAAGATAACCTGAAGCGAAGGATGGTGAGAACAGTCATAGTCAACCCACAGACCTACTCCAAAGACCTACAACATGATCTTGCTGCAGATAGTGTCTCTGCATCGTTCAACTATACAGCGCACTTTGCACAAAGAGATGCTGTATGATACTGTAGTGCAATGGAAGCCTTTTCTGTGTACACTCCACACCTGGAATGTCCATCTCAGTCCCCAGACCTGAATATTATTGAAAATCTGTGTCGTGATTTTAAGCAGACTGTCCATGCTCGGAAACCAACAAACCTGAGACATTTTGTAAAAAAGAATGGTCCCAAATACCTTCAACCAGAATCCAGACTCTCAATGGAAGCTATAGAAAATGTTTAGAGGCTGTTATTTCTACAAAAGGAGGATCTACTAAATATTGATGTATTTTTTTCTGTTGGGGTGCTCAAATTTATGCACCTGCTTAATTTTGTTTATAATTATACATAATTAATTATTGCTATGTGATATATTTAAGTGAAATTGCTGATAGTGGGTGTCAGTATCTTAGATTAATTGCTGTTACGCATCTGTGTCTCAGTGGTCACTGAGCCGATCTGTTCAAAACTTGGCACATGGGTTCGGCTGGGGGTGGAGCAGTGCATATTTCATTATCATTGCGATTAGCCTGCAACCCTAAAAGTTATTGGGTTGTGAAGAAAAAAAACACTCTTTCTCTGCGGGACCAAACTCTGTCAAATTTGGTCTGCAGGTTCAGCTGGTGTTGCCAGGGACCTGCTTGAGTTATATCATGAGCAGGCTGGAACCCTGAAAGTTACTATGGTCAGAAAAATACATCTCCTCCCAAAATACAAACTTGGTTCTTGTCCGCAGTATCATGAGTATCAGTCTCTACCAACTGCGCCAAACATTTATACTTTATATATTTTTTAGTCAGTAGAAATGCCGCCACCAGTTAGTCCCTGTTTTTTTATTTTTTTGTTTTTTGTTTTCCAATTGTTCAGTCTTCACCAGTGACTCTTTTTTACAACACTGTCTAAACCTAATAACAGGTTTCTCCTCATATTCATGAATACTGTAAATTCCACAAATTATTCCACAAAGTGCCAGATTTGCAGACGTGAACCGCAGGAGTGTGCAGGAAGTGAAGTGTTACACAGAAATATGATGTTCAGAGTATCACTGCTTGTCTTCACTTTCTGTAAAAGTTGTTTTAATACATGTTTTATCATGCTTTTCCATTTGTGATGGACTTCCTGGTGCTGGCTGTGGCTTTTGTGAGGACATCTGCTGCTTGAATTAGTGTGGAGGTGGAAACATGAAGGAAGTGCTGAAACAGGAGGTGAGGCGGCTGGTTGCCGTCCAGGTTTAACTTCTCCACCTGCTGTGCTCGAGTTGCACATTTGAGTTGTTTGTTCTGGTTTTACATTTTGAAGTAGACCAAATGTGATGACTGAGAGTCAGAAATCAGACGTTTTCCATAAGTTACATTATCAGGAAGCAATATTTAATCAGGTAAACGTCTGCAAATATCATCAACACAGAATTTAAATTAATCATCACTGACTTGGTTTTTCTGTGCCGTCATACTTTTGTTGTGCGCCTTCTACTCCAATTTCAACCTTAGATAACATTCTTTATCCCAATAATGAATGTTTATGAGTGGTAACGGAAGTATATTTGCATGGAATTAAAAATATTCTTTCCACTGCATGAATGGAAAACATTCATTATTTGTTTTACATGACACCAAAATAGATCCTGATAGCTTCCTGCTATCACGGACGTGTTTTTATGAAACGTTTGAGGAGTTGTTCAGTGGAGTAAAATATGGAACCTAGGTGAATGGTAAAGGGAACCAAACTGCACGAACAATGAATTTTGGGGGCCAGTACCATTATTAGAGAGTAAAAAATTTACAAAACCGACATAACATTTTATTATCAAACCCTTATGACAAAGAAACATGATTGAGACTTGGTGTTTTACAGTTTAAACATCATTTTTATAATGAAATACTATAACCAACAATGAACCAACATATATCACGTTGCCTTCACTTGGATTGGCAGTCACGGTGGCACATCACTCACCACATGCATAAAACAGACTTCTCCTCACTGGCAGCATAGGAACCATTTGTCTCTCGTTGCTGTAAAATACCCACTGTGACAGAAAATTTATACCAGCTGTTCACTTTGCCATTGTTTCTTGTAGCCAATTTGACCAAGGGGTGATGGCGTCCCAGCCATGCTTGACAGCATTATAAACTATGTCATCTGAGTAGCATCTGCTGGACAAACTATGCAATGACATCATTTACCGACATCCTGTGTTTGTCTGCATTGTTTATCCATTTCATCCATTTTCTTCCGCTTATCCTACGTCGGGTCGTGGGGGTAGCAGCTCAAGCAAAGCCGCCCAGACCTCCTGATCCACACACACCTCCCCCACCTCCTCCGGGGGAACCCCGAGGCGTTCCCAAGCCAGCTGAGAGATGTAGTCCCTCCAGCATGATCTGGGTCTTCCCCGGGGCCTCCTCCCGATGGGACATGCCCGGAACACCTCTCCAGCGAGGCGTCCAGGGGGCATCCGGAAAAGATGCCCGAGCTACCTCAACTGGCTCCTTTCGACATAGAGGAGCAACGGTTCGACTCCGAGCTCTCCCGAGTGACAGAGCTCCTCACCCTATCTCTAAGGGAGCGCCCAGCAACCCTGCGGAGGAAACTCATCTCGGCCGCTTGTACTCGCGATCTTGTTCTTTCGGTCATGAGCCAAATCTCATGACCATAGGTGAGGGTCGGAACGTGGATCGATCGGTAAATCGAGAGCTTTACCCCCCGCTCAGCTCTCTCTTCACCACGACGGTCTGATACAGCATTGTTTATTTGATAAAGTCATGTTGACTAAAGTAACGCTGCTCCCAATCTGTTTGTGAAAGGCTCTTGTAGGCTGATAACATTACCCAAAACAAGCCTTGTCTCTATATTATCGTAAGGCTCTATAATTCATACCATTGTTTATCAATAAAATGGGAAAACTAATTACATGACATGCAATCTACCAATAAAATGACATGGATATGTTTAGTTTTTACAGAATATAGAATCAAATAATATTCCTGTTTGTTAGAAGTGGAATAATTGCCCCATAAATCCCCAAATCATCGCAAATAGATGTCTTGTATATCTTGATTTCATGTAGCTTTGACAGCACAGAGTCCATCGGTCTGCATCATGATCAAGCATCATCTTGTTGATGTCTGCATATGCACATATTCTTGCAAGATTTCCACAAAGCTGATTTTTATATACAAGATCAGCTAACGTACAGTAACATTTTTGCAGTAAAGTATAGTTTTATAAAAGAAGGTCTTGTCAACCTTGGAAATACTTCTCGTTTATTATCTACTAGTTGATTACCTGCATTTGGCATTATTTAATATGTCAACCCATATATATTGCTGAATAAGTCTTTAGAAAACAGTACGTCTGTTAACTAGGGATGAAACAATTAACTAATATGAATAGAAAATCAATTTTAAAGTAATAAATATAACTACATGGATACACAGGCCCATGAATTGGTCCAAGTTTCCTTTGAAGTGGTTGACAGCTCAATTTTAAGTAAAATTATAAATCAGTTAAATTAACCTTGTTTCACTGCTACTTCCACATCTTCAAACTGTCATGAATCTTCAGAGGTCTGCAAGTCTGATCACCAGCATGAAAAAACTCAATGTATCAATAATGGCGGCTGAATAACAGAAAAATGCACCTGTTTTAACTTTATGTTTCATTAATTTGTTATGGTCCCTTCACACATACAGTAGTACGAATGCAGTCGAATTGCGCATGAAGTGCGTGTGAAGCAGGAATCGTTTGCAATGCGTGTAAAATCGCAGCTGCCTCCAGCACCTCGCACACCTGTTGCTACAACTATTTGTGCGCACCAGCGGCTGAAAGACAGAGTGTGTGCTGTGAGAGCCCATTCGATCCCTCTCACGGCAGGTGTTGGCCAAATTACAGGTAAATGGTAAATGGTAAATGGACTGCATTTATATAGCGCTTTTCCATCTGCATCAGACGCTCAAAGCGCTTTACAATTATGCCTCACATTCACCCCGTGACACACATGAACATCTAACACCACTCACTTGGCACTTAGAAAATGTACGGCCATTCACATTATCAGCACAAAAACAGTCAGCAAACGATCATTGTCAAGCTGGATGTGAAATATGTCTAAGTGCCCCATGACTGTGGAGTATCTCTTTTGTGACGGGCTGCAGAAACAGACCGTCAGTTCATTGGGCACGCAGCAGGTGATCTGAATCTCACATGTGTCTGACACAAAATGCGTGTATGCCGTGAGGGCTGTGAGCAATGCGCTGCAGGATAAGCCAACAGTGCAACAAATACACGACTTTCAGTCACGTATAAGCAGAAATACGCTGTAACAAATGCCGTTTGGTCAGTTATCACGGCGCTTTTTTCTTTTTTCAAAAAATATGTTTATCTGCTTGTTGATTTTAGCCGTTTCATGCTCCTGTGATTGTAGTGCAGTGAAGATTCTGTCTGGTAATCAGAGCTTATGGGTTCAAATCCATGAGTGGCATTTATTTTTTATTTTAACCAGGGTTATGTAACCACGGGGTTCTGTATTCCATCCATGTTTATGTATTATTTATACAACACAGTCTCATGTTTTTTTTTTCATGCTGCCGTGACAAATGAGTCAAATTTTTGTGACAGGGTGTTTTTTAACTCACTATTATTAACCCACCCTAACCATAACCACCCCTGACCCCCCCCCCCCGCTTCACAAATAATTTTGTGCAGCCATCACAGAATGAATTAGAATGAATTCGTGCTGCCGTGACGAAAATGAGGTGCTTTTTGTCACAATATCGTGAACCAATAGATTAATGTATATTTTGTGTTGCTGAATCACGACTTGCCGTTAGACCAGGTTGTATTTATATCAACCCAGTGATATTCACTAATTATACAGCTGGTTTTTTATTTTATTTTCCTCCACATTAACGGTGCGATGTGGTGCACCACCCAGTTGCTCACACAGTGTAGGCGGAGCCTGTTTTTTGTGCAAATTGTTGCCTATTTTCTTTGTATTTGGAAGGACAGAATAACTTTGCTCTTGTTGTTTTGTTTGCGTTTTGACACTCGTGCTTTGGTGTGTGTGTGTGTGTGTGTGTGTGTGTGTATATATATATATATACAGAAGTGCTTTAAGGCAAATAAACAGTCTGGGGAGACGCTTGGAGAACTACACCTTTACTACCCCCCCTCGGACCCGGACCCTCCCCAGGCCTCACTGCTGGAACAAAGCGCCTGCTGTGTGGAGCTGGTCAGGGGAACGCTGGGCCACCGCTGCCTCTGCGGCTGCCACTCAGAGGGTTTGAGTTTAGACGAGGTGGTGGTGGGGGGGCGGTTGTGCATTTGTTGTTGGCTGGAATGACGGATGGGGTGTGTGTGGGAACCATGCCCCGGACCGCCTGTCCACTTCTGTAAAGGGCCAGTGCTCTGCCGATTTGCAATGCAGATCTGCTCCTCGTAGGCCGGCTTTGAGAAAAAGCACATCAAGCAGCCGGAGGAAAGCGGGTCTCTGCTGATGTCAAATGTCATTCCCATTTTGATTCTTGACCCTTTTTTCTTCTCTAAACTTGGCCTGCGTCTAAAAAAATAAAAATCCTTCCCCTCCCTTATTGTGTGCTCAAGTCACAACCCACACTCTGCTCCTGGATTTCCACGTTCAGGCTCCTAGACGAACAAAAACAAAGTTCAGAGCCGCCATTCACAGCGGCAGTGGCGGTAATTGTCATTCACATTGAGACGGTGTGAAATACATCGGGATAAGAATGGGAGAAAAGGAGCCTTGGGAATTCCCTCCTGTGTGCGATGAGAATCGAGTGTTGTTAACCATCGCGGTCATTATCGTCTCACTCTAACTTGTCACTAAGCCATTTAAGCACAGCAGCTAAATAAATAAACGAGAACGCTGGTGGCAGCGAGGACGCAAAAGAGCTTCAAGGCATCGAACGAGGTGCACACACATGAATGAACGCACGTTCCTGCGGCTTTGTGAGTCGGAAAATAAAAATTCCTCTTTTTAAACGCATATTGTCAGATTTACATTTGACCGCCTGTAACGTTTTAGGCGTCTTTTCACCAACTGTGGTGTCGTATTTTCATTTCAATTATATTTGAGGTTGAAAAGAGACAAACGACACACCAGAGACACAAAAAATAAACGCTGATCTTATTAAAGTCGCCTGAAAATCACGTCAGGAATGTTTTCGTGGTGTGGCGTGGACTCAGGACTGCTAATTCTGTGTGCTTTATGTTTTTTTAACCACGCAATGATTTATTTCCTTCATATATTAAAGTCTGTGTCAACACTTGCTGCCATTCCTCCAGAGACGAGTGTGTCTGGATTTTCCCAGGGATCCGTTAACTTTGTTTGTCCTAAACTCTGTTTAGATGAAGTCTTACCCGACCCCCACCCTGCCTCTTAATTGGAATAAACAGATGTAGAAAATGCCTGTGTAGCATTTTGTTCCACACAGACTGAGACAAATATGTTAGTGTTATAATACCATATTTTACAGAGTAGCCTCACGATAGATTGGCCTTCTGTCTGGGGTGTACCTCCTATCACACCCTGTGATGGCTGGGATGGGCTTCAGCACCCCCCCCCCCCATGACTCTTAATTGGAGTAAGTGGGTATAGAAAATGAAAATGGATGGATTTTACAATTGTGTGTCCTATAAATTTGCCAGGATGCAGAGTGGAACTGAAAGCACCTTTTTTGTGTAATTGCTTCGGCGTCCCTTGTGCATTGTTGTTGTCTCAGATTGAATTGGGGCACGACAGATGATGTCACATTTCCACAGAGATTTGTACTGAGTAGAAGAATTTTCCGACAAATATGTTGCAAAAGTAGAAGACAAAGCTCAAAGTTTTGAACACGCACAAAACTTTCTGACGAACTCAGCGGACATCAACTGACATGAAACTCATTTTGCGCTTTACTGTATAACAGCACTTTTTAATATAAATTTTATTCATAAAAATCACAGCAAACAGCTCCGATCATGGTGTGTTCATTAAGCGTCCGTTAAGCAGCCATGGTGTCATCTGGCCATTGCCTGTGCATCCTTTGAACATCCTCCAGCCTTGGCATCCATTTGGCATTTGTTTGGAACATGTTTAATACTTCAAGGCATCCTGTGTGCTTCCACTGACTGTGCCTTGAACGACCTTGGCGTGCACTGTGCATTCCTTCAGCATACTGTGGCGTCCTCCTCAATGTTCTCATCATACGAGGGATGCAGAAGGCACTCTGCCCTTGTGTAAAGAGCATTTTAATAGTTTGTGGGCCTCGGTGACGTATACTCTGAATACAGCAAAATATCACACATTCACTGTTAATAAGAATATCTATAATGACTATTTATATCAGACTGAACAAAATAAACTCTAATAATAAAAGAGCAAATAAAGAATTCAGTACAGCGGTGCACAATAATTCCAAATTAAGAAGTTGATAATACAGAAAAAAGGTGCGGCTTAAACTCCAGTGTGATTTATATATGGGTTTTACTTTTCAAAAGGCATTTTTTAACAGGTACAACTTACATGATTGGAAAAAAAAAAAAAAAAAAAAAAAAAAATATATATATATATATATATATATGTACAACTACAGGGGCATCACATTCCTCAGCCTCCCCGGTAAGGTCTATTCCAGAGTACTGGCGGGGTGAGTTCGACCGATAGTCGAACCTCGGATTCAGGAGGAGCAGTGTGGTTTTCGTCCTGGTCGCGGCACACTGGACCAGCTCTACACCCTCCATCGGGTGCTCGAGGGTTCATGGGAGTTCGGCCAACCAGTCCACATGTGCTTTGTGGATCTGGAGAAGGCGTTCAACTGTGTCCCTCGAGGTGCCCTGTGGGGGGTGCTCCGGGGGTACGGGGTCTAAGGTCCTTTGTTAAGGGCTATCCGGTCCCTGTATGACCACAGCAGGAGCTTGGTTCTCATTTCCGGTAGCAAGTCAAGCCTATTTCTAGTGCATGTCGGCCTCCGCCAGGGCTGCCCTTTGTCACCAGTTCTGTTCATTACCTTTATGGACAGAATTTCTAGGCGCAGTCAGGGTGTAGAGGGGGTCTGGTAACCACAGAATGTGGTCTCTGCTGTTTTCGGACGATGTGGTTCTGTTGGCTTCGTCAAATCAGGACCTTCAGTGTGCACTGGGGCAGTTTGCAGCCAAGTGTGAAGCGTCTGGGATGAAAATCAGCACCTCTAAATCCGAGGCCATGGTTCTCGACCGGAAAAAAGTGCTTTGCCCTCTTCAGGTCGGTGGAGTGTCCTTGCCTCAAGTGGAGGAGTTTAAGTATCTTGGTGTCTTGTTCATGAGTGAGGGACGGATGGAGTGTGAGATTGACAAACGGATTGGTGCAGCATCTGCAGTGATGTGGTCGCTGTATCGGACTATCGTGGTGAAGAGAGAGCTGAGCAAATCAAATCAAATCAAATCAATTTTATTTATATAGCGCCAAATCACAACAAACAGTTCCCCAAGGCGCCTTATATTGTAAGGCAAGGCCATACAATAATTACGGAAAAACCCCAACGGTCAAAACGACCCCCTGTGAGCAAGCACTTGGCAACAGTGGGAAGGAAAAACTCCCTTTTAACAGGAAGAAACCTCCAGCAGAACCAGGCTCAGGGAGGGGCAGTCTTCTGCTGGGACTGGTTGGGGCTGAGGGAGAGAACCAGGAAAAAGACATGCTGTGGAGGGGAGCAGAGATCAATCACTAATGATTAAATGCAGAGTGGTGCATACAGAGCAAAAAGAGAAAGAAACAGTGCATCATGGGAACCCCCCAGCAGTCTAAGTCTATAGCAGCATAACTAAGGGATGGTTCAGGGTCACCTGATCCAGCCCTAACTATAAGCTTTAGCAAAAAGGAAAGTTTTAAGCCTGATCTGAATTGGGAGCTGGTTCCACAGGAGAGGAGCCTGAAAGCTGAAGGCTCTGCCTCCCATTCTACTCTTACAAACCCTAGGAACTACAAGTAAGCCTGCAGTCTGAGAGCGAAGCGCTCTATTGGGGTGATATGGTACTATGAGGTCCCTAAGATAAGATGGGACCTGATTATTCAAAACCTTATAAGTAAGAAGAAGAATTTTAAATTCTATTCTAGAATTAACAGGAAGCCAATGAAGAGAGGCCAATATGGGTGAGATATGCTCTCTCCTTCTAGTCCCCGTTAGTACTCTAGCTGCAGCTTTTCAGGGAACTTTTAAGACAACCTGATAATAATGAATTACAATAGTCCAGCCTAGAGGAAATAAATGCATGAATTAGTTTTTCAGCATCACTCTGAGACAAGCCCTTTCTAATTTTAGAGATATTGCGCAAATGCAAAAAAGCAGTCCTACATATTTGTTTAATATGCACATTGAATGACATATCCTGATCAAAAATGACTCCAAGATTTCTCACAGTATTACTAGAGGTCAGGGTAATGCCATCCAGAGTAAGGATCTGGTTAGACACCATGTTTCTAAGATTTGTGGGGCCAAGTACAATAACTTCAGTTTTATCTGAGTTTAAAAGCAGGAAATTAGAGGTCATCCATGTCTTTATGTCTGTAAGACAATCCTGTAGTTTAGCTAATTGGTGTGTGTCCTCTGGCTTCATAGATAGATAAAGCTGGGTATCATCTGCATAACAATGAAAATTTAAGCAATGCCGTCTAATAATACTGCCTAAGGGAAGCATGTATAAAGTGAATAAAATTGGTCCTAGCACAGAACCTTGTGGAACTCCATAATTAACCTTAGTCTGTGAAGAAGATTCCCCATTTACATGAACAAATTGTAATCTATTAGATAAATATGATTCAAACCACTGCAGCGCAGTGCCTTTAATACCTATGGCATGCTCTAATCTTTGTAATAAAATTTTATGGTCAACAGTATCAAAAGCAGCACTGAGGTCTAACAGAACAAGCACAGAGATGAGTCCACTGTCTGAGGCCATAAGAAGATCATTTGTAACCTTCACTAATGCTGTTTCTGTACTATGATGAATTCTAAAACCTGACTGAAACTCTTCAAATAGACCATTCCTCTGCAGGTGATCAGTTAGCTGTTTTACAACTACCCTTTCAAGAATTTTTGAGAGAAAAGGAAGGTTGGAGATTGGCCTATAATTAGCTAAGATAGCTGGGTCAAGTGATGGCTTTTTAAGTATTGGTTTAATTACTGCCACCTTAAAAGCCCGTGGTACATAGCCAACTAATAAAGATAGATTGATCATATTTAAGATCGAAGCATTAATTAATGGTAGGGCTTCCTTGAGCAGCCTGGTAGGAATGGGGTCTAATAGACATGTTGATGGTTTGGAGGAAGTAACTAATGAAAATAACTCAGAAAGAACAATCGGAGAGAAAGAGTCTAACCAAATACCGGCATCACTGAAAGCAGCCAAAGATAACGATACGTCTTTGGGATGGTTATGAGTAATTTTTTCTCTAATAGTTAAAATTTTGTTAGCAAAGAAAGTCATGAAGTCATTACTAGTTAAGGTGAAAGGAATACTCGGCTCAATAGAGCTCTGACTCTTTGTCAGCCTGGCTACAGTGCTGAAAAGAAACCTGGGGTTGTTCTTATTTTCTTCAATTAGTGATGAGTAGTAAGATGTCCTAGCTTTACGGAGGGCTTTTTTATAGAGCAACAGACTCTTTTTCCAGGCTAAGTGAAGATCTTCTAAATTAGTGAGACGCCATTTCCTCTCCAACTTACGGGTTATCTGCTTTAAGCTGCGAGTTTGTGAGTTATACCACAGAGTCAGGCACTTCTGATTTAAAGCTCTCTTTTTCAGAGGAGCTACAGCATCCAAAGTTGTCTTCAATGAGGATGTAAAACTATTGACGAGATACTCTATCTCACTTACAGAGTTTAGGTAGCTACTCTGCACTGTGTTGGTATATGGCATTAGAGAACATAAAGAAGGAATCATATCCTTAAACCTAGTTACAGTGCTTTCTGAAAGACTTCTAGTGTAATGAAACTTATTCCCCACTGCTGGGTAGTCCATCAGAGTAAATGTAAATGTTATTAAGAAATGATCAGACAGAAGGGAGTTTTCAGGGAATACTGTTAAGTCTTCAATTTCCATACCATAAGTCAGAACAAGATCTAAGATATGATTAAAGTGGTGGGTGGACTCATTTACATTTTGAGCAAAGCCAATTGAGTCTAATAATAGATTAAATGCAGTGTTGAGGCTGTTATTCTCAGCATCTGTGTGGATGTTGAAATCGCCCACTATAATTATCTTATCTGAGCTAAGCACTAAGTCAGACAAAAGGTCCGAAAATTCACAGAGAAACTCACAGTAACGACCAGGTGGACGATAGATAATAACAAATAAAACTCGTTTGTGGGACTTCCAATTTGGATGGACAAGACTAAGAGTCAAGCTTTCAAATGAATTAAAGCTCTGTCTGGGTTTTTGATTAATTAATAAGCTGGAGTGGAAGATTGCTGCTAATCGTCCGCCTCGGCCCGTGCTACGAGCATTCTGGCAGTTAGTGTGACTCGGGGGAGTTGACTCATTTAAACTAACATATTCATCCTGCTGTAACCAGGTTTCTGTTAGGCAGAATAAATCAATATGTTGATCAATTATTATATCATTTACTAACAGGGACTTAGAAGAGAGAGACCTAATGTTTAATAGACCACATTTAACTGTTTTAGTCTGTGGTGCAGTTGAAGGTGCTATATTATTTTTCTTTTTGAATTTTTATGCTTAAATAGATTTTTACTGGTTATTGGTGGTCTGGGAGCAGGCACCGTCTCTACGGGGATGGGGTAATGAGGGGATGGCAGGGGGAGAGAAGCTGCATAGAGGTGTGTAAGACTACAACTCTGCTTCCTGTTCCCAACCCTGGATAGTCACGGTTTGGAGGATTTAAGAAAATTGGCCAGATTTCTAGAAATGAGAGCTGCTCCATCCAAAGTGGGATGGATGCCGTCTCTCCTAACAAGGCCAGGTCTTCCCCAGAAGCTTTGCCAATTATCTATGAAGCCCACCTCATTTTTTGGACACCACTCAGACAGCCAGCAATTCAAGGAGAACGTGCGGCTAAACATGTCACTCCCGGTCCGATTGGGGAGGGGCCCAGAGAAAACTACAGAGTCCGACATTGTTTTTGCAAAGTTACACACGATCCAATGTTAATTTTAGTGACCTCCGATTGGCGTAACCGTGTGTCATTACTGCCGACGTGAATTACAATCTTACCAAATTTACGCTTAGCCTTAGCCAGCAGTTTCAAATTTCCTTCAATGTCGCCTGCTCTGGCCCCCGGAAGACAGTTGACTATGGTTGCTGGTGTCGCTAACTTCACATTTCTCAAAACAGAGTCGCCAATAACCAGAGTTTGATCCTCGGCGGGTGTGTCGCCGAGTGGGGAAAAACGGTAAAAATGTGAATGGGTTGGTGGTGTACACGGGGCTTCTGTTTAGGGCTATGCTTCCTCCTCACAGTCACCCAGTCGGCCTGCTTTCCCGGCTGCTCGGGATCTGCTGGAAGGGAACTAACGGCGGCTAAGCTACCTTGGTCCGCACCGACTACAGGAGCCTGGCTAGCTGTAGAATTTTCCAATGTGCGGAGCCGAGTCTCCAATTCGCCCAGCCTGGCCTCCAAAGCTACGAATAAGCTACACTTATTACAAGTACCATTACTGCTAAAGGAGGCCGAGGAATAACTAAACATTTCACACCCAGAGCAGAAAAGTGCAGGAGAGACAGGAGAAGCTGCCATGCTAAACCGGCTAAGAGCTAGTAGCTGCGCTAAGCTAGCGGATTCCTAAAAACACACAAAGTGAATAATGTGTAAATAGTTTAGAGGTGATTCAGCAGAGGGAGTGCTTTAGTTAAGGCACGTGAAGATTACACTGTGAAACAAATCATTATCTAGTTAACTAGATCAATCTAACTGTGCAGATTAAACAGCTAACAGATACAGAAAAACACCACTGTGCTCCGGAACAGGAAGTGATACAATACCGCAGTGAGAGCCAACCACCAGTAGAGGCCTATCTGGGGGGCAAAGCTATCGATTTACCGATCGATCTACATTCCGACCCTCATCTATGGTCATGAGATTTGGCTCATGACCGAAAGAACAAGATTGCGAGTACTAGCGGCCGAGATTAGTTTCCTCCGCAGGGTGGCTGGGTGCTCCCTTAGAGATAGGGTGAGGAGCTCGGTCACTTGGGAGGAGCTCGGAGTTGAGCTGCTGCTCCTCCACGTCAAAAGGAGCCAGCTGAGGTGGCTCAGGCATCTTTTTCGGATGCCCCCTGGACACCTTTCTGGAGACCTCGGATGAAGCGGAAGAAAATGTATATATATATATATATATATATATATATATATATATATATATACATATATATATATATATATATATATATATATATATATGTATATATATATATATATATATATATGTATATATATATATATATATATATAAGTGCATGTGTGCACCTACAATATGTTGAGTGTCTACGAATCCCCCCTGGACAAAACAACAGCCCGTCTCAGGTACCTATGGCGGATTGGGTCAGTGCAGATGAATCCAAGAACAGAGACAGGTAGCCTGACTGGAACTCAAACCCAGTCATATGTATCGGTTGCCCAACCCCTGGCTCATCATAAGATGCACAAATCCATTAATAAGTACATGCCTACTAAAATTTTACAGTTCTGAAAAATGGTTCTGAGTTAAATTGGAGCTCTATGGCTGATGTCCTATTTATGTATTTGTTTATTTGTTTATTTATTGGTGTGCCAACTCATAGGGTTGATTCTGAACCATGGTTGTGCATAAAGTTGTCAAAAAATAAACATAAATGACTCAAATAATGAAATCTGTTTCCCAAGCGGGAAGAAATCAAATCACAATCAGGTCACTTCCTCTATAATGGGAATGTGAGGTTTTTCTTTTTTCAATTGAAACAAACATTTTCTGACTGTTTTAGTTTTAATGAGCTGCGGTTCCCAAGCCCAATGTGCTTCCTCGCTCTCTTCAGCCAAACAAACCTTTTCATGATTCAGTAACAGAAATAAAGCGCCTGTGAACTCGGCGAGGAGGCAGGAGGATCTATTTTCACCTCTTAGAAGTGCCATCATTTGGAAGGTGGAAGGAAGTACACGCACTAAATCGCGTCCCGGTGAGCTGTGTCGAGGCTTGAATGTCATCATCGCCAACAACCCAGCACAGCTCTTCAAAAGTGTCCCCGCTGCCGACTGTTACAGACGTCGTGTGGCGCTTTGGCTTCGGCGTCACCGCGCACGCCTTTCAAGCGCTTGTGTTTGGCTCCGTTTGTTTAGGTTACACTTCGGATGCTTTGAAGCATTAGGGAATAGATGAGCGTGTTTTCCTCATCATCTGGCACTTTTGGCAAGAGTGAAACTCTGGAAGCGTGCAGGACGTCAATAATTCAGTAGATCCCTCACTGAGCGGCATCTTAATGCTTACATTTTAATCTAAAACTTTTTCTAAAGTCACTCAAATTGTACTTATTCTTCTTCGCTTTAAGGTTTTGCTGTCAAAAGAATTCATTGTTGTTGTGGCATTGTTTTGTCTGGACATGTGTCCCCCAGTCTGTCTACACTGATGGTTCCCAAATTGGACCTGATGAGTCCCTGTTAGTTTTATATTTCTCACAATTATGCAGTAAAGGTTTGCAGAGCAAAATAGATGCTGCTGGCACAACATTTGGTCCCAGACTGAATAGTGTTGAATCAAATCTATTATCACATAAATTGCTCAACAGTGTCCAGCAGCTTGATGGACCACCATGATAGAGTTAATTTAGCACTCATAGTTTGGATTGAGGCCATCTGGAGTCCTGGCAGAGTCTATTTTTACTCTGCAAAATTTACTGGGTAACTGCATCAGGTCCAGGTGACCACCTGCAGCCAGGCAACATTTGCGAGTCACTAGGCAGTGTTTCTAACAGTCTCCTGTGGTCAGGCAACGTTTCCAAGTGGGCAGGCAGCATTTCCGAGTGGTCAGTCTCATGAGACCAGGCAACATTTTTGAGTGGCCAGTCATTATTTCCACATGACCAGTCTCATGTAGCCAGGCAACATTTCCAAGCGGGTAGACAGCGTTTCCGACTGGTCAATCTTGTGCAGCCAGCCAAAGTTATCAAGTGGCCAGGCAATGTTTCAGAGTGGCCAGGTGGTGTTTCCAAGTGGGCATGCAGCGTTTCTAAGTGGTCAGTCTCATGTGGCCAGGCAACATTATCATGTGCCCAGGCAATGCTTCCAAGCGGCTAGTCTCGTGTTGTAAAAGTAGATTGGGAGGCAGAGCCTTCAGCTTTCAGGCTCCTCTCCTGTGGAACCAGCTCCCAATTCAGATCAGGGAGACAGACACCCTCTCTACTTTTAAGATTAGGCTTAAAACTTTCCTTTTTGCTAAAGCTTATAGTTAGGGCTGGATCAGGTGACCCTGAACCATCCCTTAGTTATGCTGCTATAGACGTAGACTGCTGGGGGGTTTCCATGATGCACTGTTTCTTTCTCTTTTTGCTCTGTATGCACCACTCTGCATTTAATCATTAGTGATTGATCTCTGCTCCCCTCCACAGCATGTGTTTCTCCTGGTTCTCTCCCTCAGCCCCAACCAGTCCCAGCAGAAGACTGCCCCTCCCTGAGCCTGGTTCTGCTGGAGGTTTCTTCCTGTTAAAAGGGAGTTTTTCCTTCCCACTGTAGCCAAGTGCTTGCTCACAGGGGGTCGTTTTGACCGTTGGGGTTTTACATAATTATTGTATGGCCTTGCCTTACAATACAAAGCGCCTTGGGGCAACTGTTTGTTGTGATTTGGTGCTATATAAAAAAAAATTGATTGAATTGATTGATTGTCAGGCAACAATTCCAAGTGTTCTGGGAACATTCTCAAGTGGCCACTCTTGTGCCGCCAGGCAATGCTTCCAAGCGGCTGATTACATGCAGCTAGCTACATCCTTCCAGGTAACGTTTCCAAGAGACGAGTCATGTGCTGCCAGGCCACATTTCCTGGTGATCAAGCTCATGTAGCCAGGCAGTGTTTCCAAGTAGCCAGTCCCATGCAGCCAGGCAATGTTTCTGACTGGTCAGTGTCATACAGCTAGACATTTTGTCCTCATGCTCATTCTCATGTAGCCAGGCATCATGGGAACAAAACAAGTAGAACTGTAAAATATGTAGGTCAGCATACACAGGGGCTGACTTGACGATGCACTGGCCAAAATTTCCACCAAGAGTCCACTAAAAATCCACCAAAATTCATGGAAATCTTGTGTGCAAGATTTCCATGAATTTTGGTGGATTGTCTCTGTTAAGGATTTTATATATATATATATATATGTTATCACTGTTAAACATTTGTACCTTCGGTGTTGTGCTGTTTGCACTTCACCCTGAGAATGTATGTGTTATTCAACCTTGTTTTAGCTTTGTCTTCTTTCTCATGAGAACGGTGTTGTGCTGTTTTGCACCTGTCTTAACCAAGCCTGAGAATTCAATTTTGTTTTAGCACTCTGGGGTCAATCTGAGCTGGGAATGAAGGACTGGATGTACTTATTGTTATAACATAACTTTGTTTTCGCAGCCTCTAACGACTGGGAGCAAGAGAACGTTTTGACTATTGTGATGTGGTGTTTAGTGTGAAGGAGTGTGGAAGACAGGACACTTCAGGCAGATGCAGAACAGCTGATACCTGCAACAGACGAACGAGATGTGCTGACCTGAAGTGTTCTTCCTTACAGCTGCACTTGACGTATGCGTTTATGTTATGGGAAGAAACTTGTCTTGCGTCATTACCCCCACCCTTAGGACAAGTTTCTTGTTTATGTGATGAGGGCGTCTCTTAATAAAAAGAGCGGAAAAGCAGGCCAGACTTTAGTGTAGCCTTGGTGTACAGCCTGGCCGCACTCCGCGCGTAAAATTTGACTTTCTGTCTCACTGGTGTTTCTTGACTCTGTTTGTCTTGTTAAAGGTTTAAAAATGTTTGGAGGAGAAAATACCCAACATTGACTGGGGGCTCGTCCGGGATCTCAACAATACCGGAGGTGTCCAGCGGAGGTCGTCAAGTCCAGACGTAAATCCTTGGCCAAGGTCCGATCGATTGATCGTGTCTGCAATTGTCGACCACCGTTGGCATCGTCTGGTTGACGAGATTTTCCCGAAGAAGACAGACAGGAAGTCGAGTCAGTGAGTAGAATTTCTTTGTAAACAGTACTGAGTGAGTGGTGATCAGATCACATAAACAGTTAAATTCCGCAAGCGATGATACAGAATCGTCTGTTAATGCAAAGCAGTTAAACTCTGTAAGGAGGGTGCGGACTCCTCTGTTTATATACGCGTACCGGTAGGGGATAAAAGTGATCACATAAAACAGTTAAACTCCGTAAGCGATGATACAGAATCGTCTGTTAATGCAAAGCAGTTAAACTCTGTAAGGAGGGCGGACTCCTCTACGGTTGCGAGGGACGCAAGTAGTTAAATTCCGGAAGGAGGATACGGACTCCTCTGTTTTAATACGTAAAGGAAATCCCGGGTAGAAATACATGCACTGTAAAAAAGCAGTTAAATCTGGCAGGGACGGCGGAGTCCCCTAATGCAGGACATTAGTTAAATTTCACAGGAGGGTGAGCTCCCCTGGCATAAGAATACGCGTACGATTATTAGGAGTGTTTCTATGTGTAAATAGTGTTTTGCGCAAGTGTAAATAACTGTGTGAAAACTGTGTGTGTGTAATACTTTGGACAACGTTAGTGACAACCGTGCGTGTGGAAGCAGCAGGCAAGTGATTCCGCTTCCTACGGGGAGGTGAAAGGAATCAACCACACGACGGCAAATTAATTGTCACGTCCAAAGAAAGTGTGAAAACTTCAGATTTAGAACACCCTAGGTGTGCCCCCGTCTGAAGTCCAAATTATAACAAGGGATAATAAAAATGGGGGGTAAGACGTCTATAAATAAGGAAAATTTATCAACTGACGACTGGAAATTTATGGAAGCAAAAAAAATCCAAGACCAACAAAAAATTGGAGACCTGGATTAATAAACATGACTTTGACGGACGACTGAACCTGATCAGTATACAGAAGCTGAAGAAGGAGTTAGAACAGCAACATAAAGGTGATGAGAAAAAGATGCAGAAAGTAGGGGCAGATTTAGTGGCATTTTGGGAGGAGGAAGCAGAGAACAGACAGAAGGGAGCAGAGAAGCGACGATTAGAGAAAGCAAGGAAAAAGAAAGCTGTAGGTAAGGCAGAAGAAGATGTGATAATTCAGCACAGAGAACCAGAACAGCCTCAACAATCACCGCCGGCTGGATCGTCGGTGACAACAACACCTTTATATCCCTCTCTACCAGAGGATGACAATGTACCGCCACCACAGTATGATTTAGCAGTAAAACCTAAGGTAAAAAGTGAAAAACCAGAAAAACCACAAACACGCAGTCAAGCGAAAGTGCCCACAGCCCCTCCCATGGTGGAACATAGTGACCAGGGAGGTGCCTATCCTATGATAGAAGTACCAAATCCTCGTGCAGGAACAGCAGGACAGCGATCAACCATGCTCGTATATCGGACATGGAATGCTGATGATATCAAAGCAGCAGTCGACATGATACCATCGCCACATGTCGACATTGAGGGATTTATGCAGGATATAGAAAACATTAGAACATCTTACCACCTTAATGGACCTGAAGTCCAACAGGTGTGGATGAAAGCATGTGGCCCTAAATGGAGTCAGGTACGTGGAGACTGGAATCCTGCAGATCAACAAGGCGTACCACTGACACATGATGATCTAGTCTTGAAAACAAGAGTGGAAGCTATGATTACACGTGCAAAAGGTGTGTTAGGACCAAAGATAAATTATACTGAAATTACCAGGACAACTCAGAAAGAAGGAGAGCCATGGATAGAGTTTAGATGCAGATTTGAGAGTGTATTTAGAGTCCATAGTGGCATATTGCCAGGAACACCAGTGTATGAAAACAAATTGAAAAATGTTTCACCTGTGAAGCTGACAATGACCGATTTGATTCATGATGGCAACTCAACAGCTGTCATAACAGTAACAGGTGCCACTGAAGATGTTTTAAAATTGAGATTCACAGGTATGCCATTACATGTGTCACTTTGTAAACCATATTTGACAGAATGGCAAGAATTGGGACTGACAGTCATAACAGCTTTGTCAGCCACTGATTGGAGCAGAGTTGGACCACGAACGGAGTTCAGTCCATCAACTAAATTGTATAAAGTGCCAGTTAATGTCTCATTGGTGCTGACAGCTGGAACACACATTAATGTGTCCACTTCACAATCCTGAGTGTTTCAGTTGAGTCCTGAAGAGGATGATCTTCTCTCTTCTGTACCATCAGGATTGTGGACAACAGGTCCTTCAGACGTAGGACTGATAAAAAATGCACAACCTGTAGTTATAAGACCAAAAACAGAATACAGACCATGTGTAAGACAGTATCCATTGAAACCTGATGCAATTGAAGGAATCAGGCCGGTAATAGAGAATTTATTAACAGCAGGAGTAATAGTGCCATGTCCAGATTCACCATGTAACACACCCATATTTCCTGTAAAAAAAGGCTCCGCCCTCAGTGGGATGGAGATAGATTCAAGATCTGCAGGCAGTAAATGCTGCTGTGATTAAAAGAGCACCATGTGTACCAGATCCGCACACACTGTTAAGCTCATTGAGATTAAATTCTAGTTGTTTTTCTGTAATAGATATCAGTAATGCATTTTTTTTTTTTTTTTTCTGTACCAGTACACCCAGATAGTCAATTCTGGTTTGCTTTTACCTTTAAAGGACAACGATATACATTTACCAGATTACCGCAGGGTTACGCAGAGAGTCCAACTATTTATTCTCAAGTCATGTCAGCATGTTTAGCCAATTTCGTTCCACCGGCAGATAGCCAACTATTAGTGTATGTTGATGACATTCTGATTGCCTCTGACACACGAGAAAACTGCATAACTGACACAGTAGCATTATTATGTTTCTTATTTGATAATGGCCACAAAGTGAGCCATTATTGTCTTGATGTAGCTACGGTCTGTACGAAAACACGTCCAGACCTCCAGGACACACCCATCCCAAACAGTACAATTGTGTATGTGGATGGTTCTTCCACTGACAAAGCTTATGGACAAACACAATCTGGATATGCTGTTGTCACAAATTCAGAAGTATTGGATTCTGCTTCATTGCCATCGTCATTTTCAGCACAAGCAGCTGAATTAGTTGCTTTAACTGCAGCTTGCTATCTGTTTAAAGGTACGGCTGTATCAATTTATACAGACAGCCAGTACGCTTTCAGTACGCTGTGAAATTGCCTAACCAAATTGCTATATGCAAATGTGCGGCTCACACCAAAGGCTCTGACAGTGTTTCAAAAGGAAATGACGTTGCTGACAAAACCGCAAAGGCGGCAACAGCTCTTTCTATTTTTCTCCTATATGACACCCCTCCGGATATGACCACAAAAGAAACCCATATTGCCAAAAAAAAATATGTTTAAATGGGCAGCTATTATGAGCCATGGCGTGACGCATGTCTCATCGGGGGGTATGATATCGCAATTGCAATCTATTTTTTGTCTTTATGGGTTCGATGCATATGCAAAACAGCATTGTAGAGCATGCATGACATGTGCAAAACACAACTCACAAGGCAATTTGAGACCCCAAAGAGGTAAATTTCCAACACCACAATATCCCTTTCAAGTGGTTCATATGGATTATATACAGCTGAGTAAACATGAAGGGAAGGAATTTTGTTTAGTCATAATTGATGCCTTCTCAAAATGGGTAGAATTGTTCCCTACAAAACATGCGGGTGCACTTACAGTGGCTAAGGCATTGTGCAAAGACATCATTCCATGATTTGGAATACCAGAAACAGTCTATTCAGATAATGGAGCGCATTTTGTTAATACAATAGTGCAATACGTAGGAGAAGCGCTACAGGTCAATCTCAAAAATCATTGTGCTTATCAACCACACAGTGCCGGATTAGTGGAAAGGACAAAGGGCACATAAAAGGGCGCAATAAAATAAGATTAAGGAAATGTATAGAAGAGACAAAACAAACCTGGATTGAATGTTGGACCTAGTAAAATTGTATATGAGAATAACACCAACACCATCAGGGTTAACACCATTTGAGATACTTTATGGACGACCATATCGTCTACCAATTTTGACATGGATACTAAAACAGCAGATGAGGAACAAACATTAGCAAATTTTATGAAAAAGACATTAACACAGAAAGAGATAACTTAAACACATTTACTGCCGAATAATTTTGATCTTCCACAGGACGGCCTTCCAGTAGTCTAGCCAGGAGACTGGGTGTTCATCAGAGTCCAGTCCTCGTTGGGAAGGTCTATACCAAGTGCTGTTAACAACACCAACTGCAGTAAAGATAGCGGAGAGATCAACGTGGATACATCACTGTAAGATACAGCGTGTGTTGGCGGCCTCCACAGTGGAAGGGGAAGTCTGGCTACAAAGGGAGTCTATTTAATTAGCAATAGATTGTCTCAATGCCAGTGAAGCAGGGAGATCCTTGCACTATTAGGTGAGGTGGTTAACAACACTGTATCCTAGCAATCATGACTGAACTACAGCAGACCCCGGAGCGGCGTGCTCAGCGCCGCCGCTGCCGGACTGTTGGTAGGGCAGCCGGTTGCGTTGTGATCTTAGTGTGTTTCGTGCTCCTCGGATTCCTGGCCTGGTGGAATGGAATTACGTTACTAATTGTTATGTTTGTTCACAGATACCTATATCCTCAACACACCCAGCTCTGGCGGCTAAACCGTACCCTGCTAGGGTGACAGAATGTCTTATCATACGGATGCATAATCAAACTGTATTTCGGGGGCAGCAGTTCTCAGCAAATCTGATAAGATGTAACACCACTTGCCTCAGTGCAACCACTTATATGATAGGGATTTCAACAGAGGACGTACAAGCGTGCCCAAGTGCTGCTCCATTGACTAGACTGAAGGGAAATGCAAAAATATCATCACGTTAAATTGTCATCACAACGGCCATTCCCAATTTGCTTTTACGGGACAGGGAATAAAAATGTAGGTAAAATTAAGAAACGTCTGTGTACCCAAACGTATGTTTTATCAAATAATTTAAGCCTAACCAAAACATAATATGTGGATGGTACTTATCTTCATCACATTGGACGGGGATGTAATTATACAGGCTCCTGTCCATGGGGAACGGATGAATTATGTGCTTATGTTAGTAAGTTTTTGCTACCACCTGTAAATGGTACTCCGGTGTATGATGACATCTATTGGCCTTATGGTTCCAGACTGTACATGAGTCTCCCACCAAATTGGGGTGGTGTGTGTGCACCTACCCAGGTGACTGACCATACATATGTGGTAGGACCTCCACAGAGAAGAATGGCAGCACCAGACGGAGGAGATTGATATACCCAGATGTGTTACCACATGATCACATGTGGGGCTCGGATGTACTAAAGGACCAAAAAATTGTGGTCTGTAGGAGATAAAATAGCACATTCATTGTTCCCCTGGATAGGAGTGGGAAAAAATTCATTAATGATTGAAACTCTGAATTATCGATTGGGTCTGTTCATGAATGTAACTAAAAAAAATAGTAGCAGCTCAAAACACTGAAATAGATGCTTTACGTACCATGGTGATGCAAAATCGCATGGTTTTAGACTTGCTTACTGGTTCACAGGGAGGAGTTTGTGTTCTGCTGAACACAACATGCTGTACTTTCATCCCAGACTCCATTCATTCAGTGGATGTGCAGGACGCATTGGAAGAGCTGAATAAACTTCGTGATGCAATGCATAAAGACACCCTAGCCGTGAACCGGTGGAATCCCTGGTCCTGGTTGACTTCAGGACCATGTTGGCAGTTACTATTGAAAATGGTGACACCAGTTATTATAGTCCTAATTCTGATTGGACTTTGCATGTGTTGTGTGATCCCTTATATCAAAACAATGGTTGGCAAAATGGTGTCAAATACATTTGTACAGTGTAATCTGGCCTTCCAACAAACTATGCCAAAATATCAAGCATTGAAACAGTCAGACCTTAGTGGAGAAAACTGTAATGACTGTACTGAGAATTATGATGATATTGAAAAGCTCACAACTCCAGTTCAAGCTTGAACTGTTGACGTGATGAGTTAACACACTCTTAGCCTATGAAGCTTTAGCTGAAAAAGTAATAAGACAAGTGGTGTAGTCGAATAATACAGAAAAAACAGTTCATTTATACCAGTCGGTAGGAGTGATGTATGGTGGTGGTGTGGTGATAACAGAATCTTTGACAGACTGCCACGAAATGTGTCAGGTTATTGTGCATTAATATCATTATTGTTACCCATGACCCCTGAAGACGTTACGACATATGCAGCCTCTCTTATTCCTGAGGATTGGCAGAAAGGCATAGCCAGACATAGAGTAAAAAGAGATTGGAAAGGAGTAGGAAATCCAACATATATTGACGCAATAGGAGTCCCCAGAGGAGTGCCTGACGAGTATAAACTGGTTGATCAAATAGCAGCTGGATTCGAATCTTCCATCTGTTGGTGGTGTTCAATTAATAAGAACGTGGACAGAATAGATTAAGTTAATAAACTAACTAACTAAGCTGGGTGATGCCTACTGTATGTT
This sequence comes from Thalassophryne amazonica, assembly GCF_902500255.1. Lineage (NCBI taxonomy): Eukaryota > Metazoa > Chordata > Actinopteri > Batrachoidiformes > Batrachoididae > Thalassophryne > Thalassophryne amazonica. The sequence continues at coordinate 4,815,787 of NC_047114.1, forward strand.
TAACAGGTGATAAACAGGTGGGAAATGTTAAGGATTTTATATATATATATATATATGTTATCACTGTTAAACATTTGTACCTTCGGTGTTGTGCTGTTTGCACTTCACCCTGAGAATGTATGTGTTATTCAACCTTGTTTTAGCTTTGTCTTCTTTCTCATGAGAACGGTGTTGTGCTGTTTTGCACCTGTCTTAACCAAGCCTGAGAATTCAATTTTGTTTTAGCACTCTGGGGTCAATCTGAGCTGGGAATGAAGGACTGGATGTACTTATTGTTATAACATAACTTTGTTTTCGCAGCCTCTAACGACTGGGAGCAAGAGAACGTTTTGACTATTGTGATGTGGTGTTTAGTGTGAAGGAGTGTGGAAGACAGGACACTTCAGGCAGATGCAGAACAGCTGATACCTGCAACAGACGAACGAGATGTGCTGACCTGAAGTGTTCTTCCTTACAGCTGCACTTGACGTATGCGTTTATGTTATGGGAAGAAACTTGTCTTGCGTCATTACCCCCACCCTTAGGACAAGTTTCTTGTTTATGTGATGAGGGCGTCTCTTAATAAAAAGAGCGGAAAAGCAGGCCAGACTTTAGTGTAGCCTTGGTGTACAGCCTGGCCGCACTCCGCGCGTAAAATTTGACTTTCTGTCTCACTGGTGTTTCTTGACTCTGTTTGTCTTGTTAAAGGTTTAAAAATGTTTGGAGGAGAAAATACCCAACAGTCTCTTTTCCTTTTATCTCTCTCTGTTTCAGTGAGATGGTTTGACTTTTGATCCTTTTCATTGTTGTTATGACATTATAACTCTTTTTTTTTCTATGCGCATGCTCTATTAACATTCTTCTGTTTGAAATATTAACCCCGGCTAATCTCTGAGGGACCATCGCGTCAAAAACATGGACAGTAATTCTAAAGTTCAGAACATAAACTCTACGTTTGTCTGTTGCAGCAATGCTACACTCAATTACCGCAGGATATTTTTGTAGTCTCTCCCCCCTCCACGCCCCCCTCCACGGGCGTCCACGGACATGCATGTAATCTGGAACTTGTGTAAAAGGATCATGTAAGTGTTTGAACCTGAGGTGGAACGAATTAAATTGCAGCAAATGGGGTACGAGGGAGGCGGGGCTGACAGGTGGAGATGACTTATTTCTTGAGAACAGAATTTTGCTAAAGGGCCTGTGGACTGAATTAATCTTTGTTCCATTGTGAGTAAATGAAATGATGACGGACTTGGACTCAAGATTCTTTGGGGGGCGCTAACTCACGCTGTGCTGTGCAGCCGTGGCGAGGGGGGAGCGGGAACATAATGGACCTTTGTGACCTGCGTAATAGGCGCATCACTCCAGAGTCAGTAGGACACCAATAAAAACATCAGTCACCCACAGGAGGTCAGAACGGCAACAGGCAACTGCAACAAGACGGCTCAGCTTCCCCTTATAGGACGGCACGGAAACAGGATCAAATAATGAGTCTGAAAGGACATTTTAACTCGTTCTAGAAAACACGCTCACCTATTTGTGAGAACCTGATTCTCAACAGTTTATGAACATCATGATTAAAGTTTAATACTGAGTGACAGCAGGACAATTAATCACTTAATTATCAAACAATACTAAGTACATAATAAGTATTTTTGTTGTTTTTGTTAAATCAGCCTTTTTCATAAGAAAAAAAAATTTGCTTGTCATTCTCAAGTCAGAGAATCATGGGTACAAAGAAAATGTTCAATTTACTCAATGCTCCTTATTGTTCCTTTAAAGTAGACCTGCATTGAAATAAATGCAGTCAGATCTTTGGACCAAAAAATGGCTTATATTAACACATAAAATCCTTCTGAATGTAGTAAAGTACAAGGTCTGTCCATAAAGTATAGGTCCTTTTTATTTTTTTCAAAAACTATATGGATTTCATTCATATGTTTTTACGTCAGACATGCTTGAACCCTCGTGCGCATGCGTGAGTTTTTCCACGCCTGTCGGTGATGTCATTCGCCTGTGAGCACTCCTTGTGGGAGGAGTCGTCCAGCCCCTCGTCGGAATTCCTTTGTCTGAGAAGTTGCTGAGAGACTGGCGGTTTGTTTGATCAAAATTTTTTCTAAACCTGTGAGACACATCGAAGTGGACACGGTTCGAAAAATTAAGCTGGTTTTCAGTGAAAATTTTAACAGCTGATGAGAGATTTTGAGGTGATTCTGTCGCTTTAAGGACTTCCCACGGTGCGAGACGTCGCGCAGCGCTCTCAGGCGCCGTCATCAGCCTGTTCAAGCTGAAAACCTCCACATTTCAGGCTCTATTGATCCAGGACGTCGTGAGAGAACAGAGAAGTTTCAGAAGAAGTCGGTTTCAGCATTTTATCCGGATATTCCACTGTTAAAGGAGATTTTTTTAATGAAAGACGTGCGGACGGGTCCGCGCGTCGGGACGCAGCCGACGCGGCGCGGCGGCACAGGAAAACACCTCCATGTTGATAACCATTTGTTAAAATCCAGTTGGCTTTTGATGGCTTTCAGTGGAATGAGTATATGAGAAATTGTTTATCAGCTGGAGATGTTCCAACTTGTCCTTAAGGCTTCCAACAGAGGTGTTTTTCTTTCTTTCTGAAATCTGACCACATTTATTTCAATGCAGGTCTACTTTAAAATAAATAAGGAAGAAATGTAGAGATTGTGACAGTTTGGTGAGTCTGTGTAGAGCAGGCTGTCCTCAAACCAGAGCAGCACCAGACACTTGAATTGCATTTTTCTTTTAATTTGTCGGGTACCAAAAAAAAAAAAATCTCATTCAAAGACATCAAACGGAATGGGGTGTTCTTCCCCACGCCACGTATCAGGATTTCTACATATGGTTTCCGTTTGACATCTTTGAAGTGACAATGACTTTAGTTTGTTTGTTTGTTTATAAGGCAGCAACAAATTATCCAGGTTTTGCCTCTGTTTGAAAAATTTAATTTGAAATATTTGAAACATTTTTTTCCATAGCTGATATTAAGGACTGGCAAGGGATGCAGACCCTAATCAGTAGAACCTGACCGATATCAGTATCAACACAATTTTTGCTGATATTAAAACTATTATTTCACCGAACAAACAATTCCGAACAACATTTGGCTTTTGGAAATGGTGACGCTACATTGTATGTACAGCAGAGGGCGATGTGACAGGATTATTTACAATGCTTTCAAGCATAGCTGGGACCCCATCACCCCTTGGTCACATTAGATACAAGAGACAGAAGATAACCAACCATCTGACATTTATTTTCAAACAAAATGCACATTTTACAGTGAGAAAAGAGAACTGGTCACTATGCCACCAGTTAGGTGGTGCCAAAATAGACAGTGGCATGTTGATTGGTTGTTGGTTATATTCATAGTTATTTATAAGATTCATGTTTCAACTGTAAAACATCAACATTGCATTTCTTTGTCATAAAGGTTTGACAATGAAATATTAGAAATTACTGCCATTTTTATACTGATATCCACAGATATATCAGTATTGTAAATGTTTTATTCCCTAACACTGGTATCAGCCCCCCAAAAATTCCTTTCAGTCAGACTCTACTATGTAATCACTTCTGTAGTTCTTCAGAGAGATGTTCATGCCTGGTTAGAACATTAATAGTTTGATTCATAAATCCACAGAAACATGTGATCCTTCCCACCAGATCCACATGTTGGTTATCTGATTGATAATGAACCTTCCCCATGTGGTGAGTCAGGACATCATTTATCTTCTGGTGCTTTAACGTCCTTTTTACTCTTAATAAAGGAACAGAAACAACTCTTTAAAAAGAACAAATGATCCACACGACGTGGTGCACCTTTCCTACCCCTGCAGATGGACTTCAGATCAGTCAGGTACGTGCACATTCTGAAGTAGGTGTAACATCTGTCTGGCTCCCGACCAGACATGACCAATGAAATATGTATGATGAGTTAGCATGTGATATGTCAAAGGAACAAAAAAAAATCCATCGGCTCAGCTGTTCATTCATTATACATGGCTGCTCCGTGCACCTCCACACTGTGCACGTTCCTGCAGCTACACCTTCAGCTGCTGCACAGTGCTGTCCAGGAAACACCACTTCATCATCAGCCTGTCGTCACTAAAGAGAGCTCGTAATTTTGAGTTTAAATCTTCTTTGCTGTTGCAAAGAAGAGAATTATGGGTGCTGAAACAACCTGGAGGCTTTCAGTCACACTAATGTTCATGCCCACCTCATAACAAGCGTCACATTCTCTTGAATAAGAGAAAATGGACACGTCTCAAGTCACGGCTGCAATTAGTCGACATAATCAATTGTGTCCGTGCTAAAAACGTGCCACCATCAGTACTTTTAACCAATGCAGCACTTTTTTTTAATATTATTACTGTTAGAATTTATGACTGTAAGTTGTGCTTGTCAGGAGAAATTGCATTCTTCCAGCAAACATTTGTATCTTAAAACTCAAGACCCTTAAAACTCTTAAAATCTAAATTTGTATACTTCAATACTGGGAGGTCAAAGCTCTGCGCGGCAAAAAAAAAAAAAGAAATCATGCATTTCTGACATTTATGAATTTTGTGTTTCAAGTAGGAAATATAGCAGAAGCACTGAATGGCTCACATTGCCCACTAGATGGCGACAAAAGCTGCTCAAATGTGCAGCAAGGTCTCGACTCTTCATTCGTTTCAGAAGTTAAAGTCTGGCCAATATGAGATGACAAACATAAAAAAAAATCACCTTACAGCCGTGTCCACTTAAATGTGGATTTACCTCTTCGATTTCCATTAAATGTCAGATCAAATAACGAAGGTCCTCCCTCAAATCCAAAATGTGTTTGTTGTGTGATGAAATTTGTAAAAGAAATCACAGCACAGCACAGCTGGACTTGGTTGCTAAAGCAGATGTTAAATGTTCCCAAAGATTGATGACATCAAAAGTATCAGATTATTTCAAAGGAAGTGAAACCATGTGTTCGTCCCCTGACTCGTCTGAGAAAAACTGGCTGTAAAAGTGATGATTTTCTTGTTACACTAAATGGTGTCATCACTAGGTATAAGTTTGGCTTTGTTATTTTTATTTCATTTCTGTCATGTTGGCAATATAGCTTTTCATGGTGAGTTAAACGGGGATCATTCCAGAAAGTTTTATGTACATAAGCCTGGTTTAGTTTTTTATTTTTATTTTTTCGATGTCATTCCTACATTCAGATGTGTAACAGCTCAGGCGGTCACATATTGGTTCTTGCCACTGTAACTGATAGTGTTAATAAAGTGATTATTATGTATTTCTGACTCACGCGCACACACACAGTCCCCTCCCAGTGGAGTTCAGAGCTCACAGACACATGGTTTAAGATGTGTATGTGTGTCTGCTTTTGACCGGCCTGTTGCCTAGCAGCAGTGACCAGGTGAAGCTGGGTACCTGTCCTGCTTTATGCTTTAATTTTACATGTTATTTTTACATTTAAAATAAGATTTAAGGGATGTTTCACATTAGATTAATTAACATCTTATAGTATTATTCAACTTATTATCCAGAAGTTTGAAAATGTTTGAGATACTTAAATTTTAGTCAAGAGTCTGCAGGGATCTGAGCGTACTTTGCTCTTCAGCAGTCTAACTTTGGTTGGGAGGGATTTTCCTGCAGAACCTCAGTCTGCACCAGGTTGGCTTTCAAGCCTGACTTCTGACTTTCTTCATCAGCTTATGAGAAAAATCATCATTTTGTTGCAATTCTCCAAATTTCTCAGCTCTCAGACCTGAAAACCTTTCCAGGGCGCCTCAGTCAGGCGTGAGGTTCGAGTTGCAGCTCAGCTGCACATGTTGCATCACGCTATGAACTTCATGAATAATACATGTAGGACAGAAAAAAAAAGATCTTTTCATGTTTTCTCCTTTTTTCCAATGTAAAGGTGGAAATTTACTTTGGACCGACTGAGAAATTGCAGTCTGGGGTTCTAGGATTATTTTAGCAAATATGTCTGCGTGCAATCGAGAGACTGAAAAGGAATCATATATATTATACAGATGTGTTTCTGGATGTAAAAATATGACGTAAAAAAATAGAATGCAGCCTAAGAAGAAAAAACCTGCATCCGTGTCCATGACAGACAGACGTCACAGCTTGAATGGGGCATATTATTAAAAAAAAACTTCCTCTGAGTGCACTGCAGAGCTCTGAGGAGAAGGAAACAGAATTAAAAGTCACTCATTAACTTAGTTAATTTTAAAAAGTCAGGAAAGTGCAAAACCGCTGCCACTGAGTAACACACCCTCCAACAGTGTGCTATCAGTATGGTTTTGGTTGAGGTCCTCGCATTATTTCACACCGACCAGAGACCTGCGGTGAGGATGGGATGTCTTTGGTACCAGGTCTCTTCGGGGGATTCCTGAGTTCCATTTGCATGACTTGATGTCGGACTCAGTGTGACCTTTGGAGACTCAGATGGGCATTTTGGATGTGTGGCGTGTTTTTCTGGACGTAGGTGCCTCAGTGTTGAGAACCTGAGTGGCTGGCGAAGCCGAGGGAGCGCTGGCGTATCATTGTTCGGTGGCGTGATGAATTCGAGAGGTCGAACTGCACCTGAAGTTTGCCTGAAATTAAAAAGACCAAACCCTCAAATTTCTAAACCTAAAATGAAATCTTTAGCCGAGTCTCTGCTAAAGTGAAGGCACATTCTGAACGTCACCCATGAGTCAATAATGGAGATTAAGTGGGGTCAAAGGTCAGAGGAAGCAGAGGGTCAATCCTAATCCTCTCAGAAATATACACAGCTGATGAGTGAAGTGTGCACAGGTCTGAACAAAAAGGGGTGCTTGGAACTAAAAATGTGCAAAATGTTTACAACAAAAAATAAGTTTGTGTAAAGCTGCCAGTGGGGGCGCTGTTTACTAAATTCTAAATAATAAACATCAAATAAACTGGCTCTAGAGTCACTTCAAACTCTGTTTTTTTACCTTTGTGCATCAGGTTGGCTACACATTACTATGTGCAGAGTCAGTCACTCAGTCAGTGAGTCAGTCCCAGTCAGTGAATCAGTGAGTCAGTCAGTCAGTCAGTGAGTCAGTCAGTCATGGAGTCAGTCCCAATCAGTCAGTCAGCCAGTGAGTCACACTCACTCACTCACTCACTCACTCACTCACTCACTCACTCACTCACTCACTCACTCACTCACTCACTCACTCACTCACTCACTCAGTCATTTAGTCAGTCAGTCAGTCACTCAGTCAATGAATCAGTGTTAGTCAGTCACTCAGTCAGTGAGTCAGTCACTCAGTCAGTGAGTCAGTCACTCAGCCAGTGAATCAGTGAGTCAGTCAGTCAGTGAGTCAATCCCAGTCAGTGAATCAGTGAGTCAGTCAGTCAGTGAGTCAATCCCAGTCAGTGAATCAGTGAGTCAGTCAGTCAGTGAGTCAGTCAGTCATTGAGTCAGTCCCAGTCAGTCAGTCAGCCAGCCAGTGAGTCACTCACTCACTCACTCACTCACTCACTCACTCACTCACTCACTCACTCACTCACTCACTCACTCACTCACTCACTCATTTAGTCAGTCACTCAGTCACTCAGTCAGTGAATCAGTGTCAGTCACTCAGTCAGTGAGTCAGTCACTCAGCCAGTCAGTCAATTAGTCAGCCAGTTAGTCAGCCAGTCAGTCACTCAGTCAGTGAGTGAATCAGCGAGTCAGTCATTCAGCCAGTCAGTCAGTCAGTCAGTCAATCAGTCATGTTACATTTCACTTGTCAGTGATATCATTTCAGTTGTACTGGCCCAGTTGCCACCACACTGAGTATATGCTCTATGGATAGTGATCCCAAGAAACCGATTGATTTGTGCAGCAAAAGGTCAAAGGTCAAGGTCACTGTAATGCACTTTGTAAAAATCTTGTGAGCACAATAACTCATTATCTAACTTCATGTTTGTCAGCAAACTCGGTATGTGTGTTAGGCACGGTGACCCCAAGAAGCCAATTGATTTGGGGGGGTCAAAAGGTCAAGGTCAAATATCACAGAACTTTACTTTGTAAAAAGCCTTCTGCAAAAAAGCATCTTTTTGAGCGATCTTGTTGATAGACAAATTGCAGGAATAAAGTTATTCCTGCAGAATGAGTTATAAAGTGTGAATCTGCTGGATTTCCTCCTCGGGGTCACTGTCTGCTTGTTACAGGACGATCAGGTGACCCGAGTCATGACACAGGCAGGGGTGCTGAAAAAGGGGAGAATAAGGAGAAGGATTTTAGGAACCCATGACTGACAGGGGCTCAGAGAGGCCCCTAATACAATTATAATACTGACAAAATAATATGGGGGGGGGGGAGCAGTAAGATTTCTTTTCATGGGCCCCAAAATCCCTAGCGACGCCCCTGGATACAGCTGAATATTTTGTAAAATTGTTGTGAAGTGTGGCCCAGCTCTGTGTCAGCCCGTTCTTCCAGTCTCATCCGTCATGTCATCATGTGCTGATCGTGGCAACGGCAGTTTTTTGGGGCTAAAGCCGATGTCATCACCCCGGGTTCTGGTCCAAGATAACCGCCGTGTGGTCCAGCTGTTAGCAGCGCTCAGTGGACCCACAATGGTTCGCTTGTGTTCAGAGCGCAGAGAGCGAGTGAACATTTAACCCTGACCTGAGTCCTCCGATTGCATCACCGTCTCACAACTGTGAAGCTTTCAGGTCCAGACTGTGGTTTGGATCTCAGTCGATACGTTCATCACATCAAAAAAACCCCCCTGAAAATCTACAGCGTTTGCTAAATTAAAGTAAAACAGATTAAATTCATGGATGGTATAAAGACACACACTTCTGAAGGCCAAGCACTTTATTGCACTTTTCGTGCGCTCATTTTTCACTACACATGCAAGTGCTGCACCGCTAGAGTCAAGATGTGATGGAGTGTGTGTTTGTGTCCCCACATGCTCAACATATACTACAGGGTTTTAATTTATTTTATTTTTGAATTTGTATTTGCTGATTTGTTTGTTAATTATTTATTTTGTGTTACTGTTCAAAAATTTGTGGAATATTTGTCAAATGACTGTTGATGAACAATAAGTCTTTTCTTTTCTTTTCTTTTTTCTTGATCTCGACAGCACAAACACTTTACTTTGGACATAAAATAAAATCACTTTACAAAAAAGAAACAAGAAAAAAACGTTAGATTTAATTACGTATGTTCTTTCCGAAATATTCAGTGAGTGTGATGAGTTCAAGGACTGAAGGAATTTTGAAAACCCAAACTTTTTCTCTCTCTCTCTCTTTTTTTTTTTTTTTTTAGAAAATACGCCTGTCAAAGCTACCAGCAGGTTGTGGGGTTTAAAGAATTCATACACCACAACTAAGTCATTACTTTTACAAGCCAGAATGCAATGAAAAAAAAGAGTTTCAATTTACCTAACATCATTTTCCGATGATTCTCAATTAGAAACATCAGAAAATTGTTATTTGATCACATTCTGATTACATGCAACCAACTGATGTACATATTTAAAATTGTGTTTCCTTTTTTCAGTGTTGATGCGCTGTGGCCTCGACTGCGCGCTGGGACGGTTTTTCGTCTGATGTTTACCAACAAAATCAAAGTACAGACATTGGCGTGTGTGAGGTGGAGGCCTGGTAACGGTGCTTGCAGGAGGCGGTGAGGGGACAGAAGGTGTTCAGTGTGGAAGGGTTGTAGTTTAGTGCACGTGGACCGGAACGGCACTCATCAAAACCCAGGGTCAAACACGGACAATTTGATTAGGAAGCAAGAAGAGACACTGACTTAGCTCCTAAACGCACTCCGCCGTGCACGCTTGGCAATTTGACGTTGACTGTTTGATTTCACAGCCTCCAATCTAAGCAGGAGAAATGTGAATTAGCCTCCGGACACAACGGCGAGATGGAATGGGCTGATATTCCAAAGTGGATAACAAACCGACGCCACGTCTAATCAAACCTCCACTCGGCGTAAAAGGAGGGAGAAAAACTCACGAGCCGTGACATCGGAACAAATGGGTTAATTAGTTTTTAAAAAGCAGCAGTTAAACATGTTTGTTTCTTTTAATAAGTGTGAGCGGTAAAGTTCCCGCCGGGGTTGACGGGGGCCACGAGATTCACTCTAAATGTAAATAAGTGCTGTTTTAAATAGCTGTTAGCCACGTGCTCGTTAGAGCAGTAGATAAAGCGCGGGGCCGTTCAGCACGGGGTCAAGTCCCTAATTAACCCCAAACCGTGTCCTCGTTTTCTCATTCAATTACAGCAAAGAACTCAGAGCGGCATCCAGAAAACGTAGCCGCTGAAGACGCGCTGGTGCGCCTCCTCTGACGGCCGCCGGCAGATAGTCGAGAAAATAGGTGGTGTGGAGATAAAACTGCTCGTCGAGAATAAAACAAAACAAGATAATCAGAGATAAGAAGTTTTCTGGGTGCAGAGCAACCGCCGCTGAATTTATTTGTCCGTTCCATCGTTTCTGTCTGGCAGAGTGAAGGTCGTGAGATGCAGAACGTAAGAAGATTGGAGGAGATGATCCAAATCTGCGATTTGAGTTTATGCCTTAACCTGCTGAGACGCTGTTCCTCCACCTGAGGGAACAATCTAAATTACATCAGCGAGGCGGGAGCACCATCGGAGATGAAATTTCGATCTACCGCCGAGATAAAGACCAAATTGAAACAGCTGATATGGTGAAGCAGATTATGTAATGTCCTGCTACTCTTCAACGCGCAGATAATGGTGCGTGCGTTTAACCTTCAGTCAGCGTTGAGAGGAGGAGAGGAGAAGAAAAGATGGCAAACCGAGCAAAGAACTGCTTCCATGACGCAGGACTACTCACAAACCAGAACGAGAGAGAACTGGTGAAAAGAGACTATAAAATGGAGGACGTTTGTTCATTTGGTTTTGTTGATCGAACCCAGTGACCAAATTAAACCAAGTTAAAGTGGGCCAGGTTTTCTGACATCATATTTTAGACCGTGTTCAGACTGGGGTTGGAAAGCTGGCTCCAGCCTGGTCCACATCGTGACACCTGGGCAACAGATCAAATATGGAATTTGCTGTGGGGGTGAAATACAGGGGGACCTTGTTTGGTCCGTGGCCATGAAGGCCCAACAGGAAGCCTGAACATGAGACAACGGTGGATCAGGAGGATGCGGTGATGCCTTGTAACCCAGTGGCTGTGACAGTGGATAAAGGCTGCAGCAGGTCCTCAGACCCCGACATTCCCACGTTAAACAAACTCACGCACAGGCGTCTCGAGATTGGAAACTGATCAAGAGACCGCCTTCCTCGCCACTGAGGGATTGCCACAACAATGTTTTTTTCTGAATCTGAAAGGCACTATTCAGATTTCAGGCAGATTATTTCTAGTCCAGCTGGAGGCGCCGAGGTCTGTGGCTGGAATCCGGCTAATTCAGGGACCATAACGTCAAAAACTTCCTCGCTACGTTTCCTCTCCACTGTGGTGGCGCTCAGTGCCGCTGCAACAGTGAAGACAGCAAACAGCCTTCTTACACTGCAGCGCCTTCCTGCCAAGAAAATCCACCACGTGTGTTCACTTCACACACACACACACACACACACACACACACACACACACACACACACACACACACACACACACACACACACACACACACGCGCACACATGCACACACAATTAACCCTATAACGCCAAGTGTACCATATTTGATACAGGATTTTCTGAGATGTCTTCTTCATCAGTGTGATATTTTCTCGCCAAAAAACCCGTCGTATACATGTTATGTTTGCTCTGGATTTAAAATGGATGTTTTTATGCTAGAATGCCCAATGTAGCAAATATGATACTAATAAAAACTCATATATGCAAAAGGTTTTTGTTTTGTTTTTTGTTTTTTGTTTTTTGGTGGGTTTGTTAAAAGGTCCAATAAAGACTCTTGTTTCAAAAAATTTGAATTTTCTGACAATTATTTCACAGGGTGGGCTTTATAGGGTTAAAAACTTCAACATTTTCCTTCTGGGGGGGGGGTGTCTCCCAAAATCCCTGGCGGTGCCTTTTATATACACTGCAGCACAGCATATATAGAAAATAATTAGACACCAGTGAAATTGATCTTCTGAAGGGGTGTGGCAACGTTTTTAAAGATGGCCACCAGAGTGCTAAAAATGGCTTTTCTGAATAGTTCTGTCCTTCACTCAAAAAAACTGATGCATTAGAGGAACTCAATTCAATTATGAGCAGGATTTGCATCAAATAAATATATGTCGCCCCAACTCAAATAAAGTGCATCCATACAAGATAATTTAATTTAATTTAATTGGGACTGCATATATTTATTATATGGAAATCCTGCCCATAAATTGAACTGAGTTCATCCAAAGAGCCATTTTTTTCAGTATTGAGTAGTTCTGTCCTTGCACACCTTTTTTTAATGACTGGTGGTGAAATTCTTTTAAAAACACTCACAAAGCAATGTGTCATAGTCTATTAGAAGTGCATTTCCAACATTTTTACCCCCCGACGGCAACTGTAATAAGAGTTTTACTGTTCATTTTTCTATGATGTTGAAAGAGTGATATTGCACACGTAAAACATAACATTGCATTGTCCAGCAGTCAGAACCAGTGAGGAACAGTCCAGATACATAGTTAAGAGAATAATTAGTTTTTTGTTCCAGGCATGAGTATAATGATCGCTCACTTCTCAGCAACTCGAGCATGCAGAGGCTTGTGTCAGTGCAAGTGAAATTCCCTGACTCACACCGACTGAATCATGTGCTTGTGAAGGAGGGTGTGAGGAGCAGATGAATATATGACACATTTTGTCGCTTTAACATGAACATTGTGACATGTATAACTTGTTACAGGTTCATCTTTTTTATTTTTAAAGCGAAATGAATGGACATTACAGCTGCGTTTCTTTAGCATTTTGTAAAAACACCAAGCTGCAGATTCTGATAAATGTATACCTGCATAATATTCCTGTCTTTCAAAACTGCCACAAATTTTGGTTTTTGATTCCATTGTAATATATGATTTCTTTAATGGCCACATTATATAAAATTTGTTCAGGTTTTACTGTTACTGGGACCCGTGTTATTTGGACATCACAGCAGTTAGTGAGAATCAAATCAAATCAAATCAATTTTATTTATATAGCGCAAAAGCACAACAAACAGTTGCCCCAAGGCACTTTATATTGTAAGGCAAAAGCCATACAATAATTACAGAAAAATATGAAAGAAAAGAGAAATGACCATTTTTTTCAAGTTCAAGCTGTGCGATTTGCAAATAAAGTGCGTTCATCATCTGTATGTTTAGTTTCTGGGCGGCATGGTGGTTAGCACTGGTGCCTCACAGCAAGAAGGTTGTGGGATCGATTCCTGGCCTTTCTGTGTGGAGTTTGTGTGTTCTCCCCGTGTCTGCGTGGGTTTCCTCCCACAATCAAAAACCTACTGATTTAGAGTCTGCCCCTTTCTCTGCCCCTCACCGAGGCAGCGTCTCTACATCTGGAGTTGGTCCCTTGGCACCGGACTGTGGCTGCCCACTGCTCCCTGTGCTTAGATTGTGTCTAACTATAATTAGGATGGTTAGATGCAGAGGACAGGTTTCGTTGTATGTATATATGTGCAATGACAATAAAGTTTCTGTTCTATTTCTTTTGGCAGCCATTTTGAAAATCACATGCCATGCCTACTTCATTTGCATATTTCACTGGTGTCCACCCCTTAAATTGTTAATTATTATGACAGCGTTTTAGGGCCGCATTGAGGTTTTTTTTAAAGACTTCAAGAATAAAGTTATAATATTACGAGAATAAAGTTGTATTATAAAGTCATAATGTTACAAGACAAAAACTTGTAATATTACAAGAATAAAGTTGTATTTTTATGAGGAAAAAACTCATAATATTACAAGAATAAAGTCATAATATTATGACAATAAAAACGTAATTTTATGAGAGAAAAACTCTGCATCTCAAAATGTGATCTGTGAAGCGCTTCACCTTGTACTTCAGTGTTTTACAAATAAGGAGGAGAGATAGATGTTCTTTTTTAACGTGGGTAGCCAACGAAAGCCCAAAGGTTGTTTCCAAAAGGGCTCCGTCTCTCACTCCTCCCCAGCACTCCTGTTGAAAGTGCCAGTTGGGAGCATGGCTGCAATTGAGATTCAAACCCAGATCACGGGCATCACAGGCCAACATGCAAACCATTACGCCACCACCTCCTGACGTACGATATCTTTTTGCCCATCTGCAGCACATTATTGTTAGTATGAGAAATTTGAAAAGAATATGCAAGAAAATATGTCTATTCTGCAGGAGGAACCACATGGACTTCGCCTGTAGTTCCGGCAATTAGTCACTCCCAAAATCACCTCTTTCATGGAGGAGATGACTGGTACAGGTTTTTTCTTGTAATATTACGACTTTATTCTTGAAGTCTAAAACAAAACAAAAAACAATGTGACCCTTAAATGGCTTTGTAAATTATAATAAAGACTGAGTGGAAGAAGTTTCATGCTTTCTTCAAAATGTGAACAATTTGTCACTGTCGAACCTGCACTATGGAGGACGTGAGATGTTTGTTTTACTGTTGTTCTGAGGTTATGTTGAGCACTTTGTTTCATTTAAAGTGATAAATAATTATTAGTTATTGTTAAAATGGGGGGCAGGGGGCCTCTGGAGAGTGAAATACAGATTTCTGTGTGTTATTGTAAGAGTAGAATGGGAGGCAGAGCCTTCAGCTTTCAGGCTCCTCTCCTGTGGAACCAGCTCCCAATTCAGATCAGGGAGACAGACACCCTCTCTACTTTTAAGATTAGGCTTAAAACTTTCCTTTTTGCTAAAGCTTATAGTTAGGGCTGGATCAGGTGACCCTGAACCATCCCTTAGTTATGCTGCTATAGACTTAGACTGCTGGGGGGTTCCCATGATGCACTGTTTCTTTCTCTTTTTGCTCTGTATGCACCACTCTGCATTTAATCATTAGTGATTGATCTCTGTTCTCTTCCACAGCATGTCTTTTTCCTGGTTCTCTCCCTCAGCCCCAACCAGTCCCAGCAGAAGACTGCCCCTCCCTGAGCCTGGTTCTGCTGGAGGTTTCTTCCTGTTAAAAGGGAGTTTTTCCTTCCCACTGTCACCAAGTGTTTGCTCACAGGGGGTCGTTTTGACCGTTGGGGTTTTTCCGTAATTATTGTATCGCTTTGCCTTACAATATAAAGCGCCTTGGGGCAACTGTTTGTTGTGATTTGGCGCTATATAAATAAAATTGATTTTGATTTGATTTATTTTAGAACACAGTGGGGTGTAGTCCAGGCTTCAGGGGTCCAGTCTGGCCTCACCAGCACAGGCTCTCTTACACTCCAGTGTATATTTTGGATTAGATTTAGACTGTAATGTGGTGATAACAACACACTGGCAGCACAAAACATAACACAACAGGAGGCCTAACCATGCAGGAGCATGAAGAACACGGTTTGAGTGTGTTTTAGGTTGCGTGCGTTTGTGCTGTGACCTGTGAAGTGGTTGAAGGAACCACATGGTCCTGAACCACACGACTCTCAGGTGCTTTTATTTGTGGATAATTCATGAATTCGCGATGAGGTGTGAATAGAAACTGCTCCTTCTCTAGTCTCCGAGCGCCTCACACAGCACATCTTCTATTTATACAGTCGTGCAGCAGCCGGGGAATTGAATCCACATGAGTGTCACAACCACAGAGAGAATCCGGATGTGAGTGGGATGATGAAGAGCTTCAGCAGTGCTCGTCACTCCATCACACGTTCGGTGGACTTTCCTCTCAGCGGGGTTCCTCGCTCACACGGCGCTCAGCTGACACGAGCACGGGCGCGATGACAGCTCCACGCTGATGTCTGTGTCATGCCGCCTATCCTCCCCCTCGTACTCACCCTGACTGCAGCAGACCTCCCGCTGCTCCTCACCACCATCAGCTCTTGTGCTTGTTTTGTTTTGCACTACATGTGATGTGTCGTTTTAATACGCGATTCCAGCAGGGGAACGCTGCAAACATTCAGTTTGGGTATTTTCCAACAAAATGCACGATGTGTGCGGAAACTGGAAGTTGCTCCCTGGAGTTGGGAATTTTACTTTTGGGATCAGTTAATGTTCATTTGCCAGATTCGGCTTGTTTACCTTTAGACACTTTTGTTCGCACTTCCAACTAAGTGATCTGAACGAGAGACACTCAGTTTATTTCCCAAAGCAAGAGTACATTCTCACTCTGACCATTACCCCAACGTTTGATGACGGAGAGTGAAAAGTTGATTAATGTTGGTCCACCAGACTCCACAAGACCGTAGTCGACATCAGTTGGGCAACAATGATGTTCGTTGTGGTTACGGAAAAATTTACAACATGCTTAAAATCTTCAGTATTCATCCTTAAATGTCACTCGATACCACTATGTCACCTCCAGTAGTACGCCATTACTGGCCTCTGCAGGCCAACGTCAGAGGTTTAACTGGATGCACCACCTCCTCTGAATCCCTTGGGGTGAAGGAATATGTACACACACGCTTGGCGATGCACCAGTACCAAGTGACGAAATCACAGACATCAAATTTATATAGGCTACGTCACATGACTAGCTAAGCTACTTCTTAGCAGAGTGTACCACCAATGTGTCACCCAACCAAAGGCGAAAGTTGCGAAACATCAAGATATATATATATATATATATATATATATATATATATATATATATATATATATATATATATATATATATATATATATATATATATAGTATGAACGTGAAACAGCAGTCGAAATGACCCCCTTGTGTTGAGAGCTCCGCCCACACTGACTAACAATCAACTCGTTAATGCATAAAGGGGCGGAGCATGGGTGTCTCCGTGTGTGACAAAAAATCCTGAACACACCCCTGACTTTGAGTCCGAAGCACTAGCTAACAAGCTAACCTTAGTTCGGGTTCGAGTTCCCATGTGTCATATTTTGGGGGACTGCACAGTGGTTCTCATAGCAGTTTGCTGCGGTGGGGACAGTAAAAGTCCCCCAGAAGCAGACTGTCCTCTTTGCATTGGCTCACAGTTCAGTTCAGACTGCAATTTAAAATATTGGTGCTGACTTTTTGAGCTCTGCGCGGCCAAATGCTACTTTACATCAGTGAACTCTTGCAGTATGTGACTGCAGGTCTCTGAGGTCCTCAGCCCAGAACCTGTTGGTTGTACCAAGGTCAAGGCTGAAGACCAAAGGAGACTGTGTGTATTTGAGGTTGTGGCACCAAGTGCGCTGCCACTACACCTACACTCTGTAGGCTCTGTTGGAACGTTTAAGGAGAAGCTCAAGACCTATTTGTACAGACTTTTAACTAGTTTTATGTTAATGCTGCTTTTAGTTTCTATATTTTTATTTCTATGTTCTTAAATCCCTGTAAAATACTTTGTGATTTTATCTTGAAAGGTACTGTAAAAATAAACTACGATCAGACGCTACACGAGAGGAGGAGTCACTGGGCTCAGCCCCTGTCAATCAAAGGGACCACGCCCACAATTATACAGAACTCTGTTAAAATGTCGTAAACTAAGAAGTTAGAACAAATTCACCTCCCGTACAGCTGTCATGGAGGACAAAACTAGACCAAAACCATTTTTTGTAGCAGAATTTAAACATGTTTATTTCTGCTCTAAAGCTGGACATTTTAACATGTGCTTCGATGGGAATGTGCTGTGTTTTGGAGCTAGCCTCGAGCAGCCACAGTCAAGTAACTGCACTTCCAGGTTGGGATCAAAATACGGGCTTAGGTGTTGCCGCTTACATTGAGCTCCACCAGTACAGCGTTGCCCTCTGCTGAGCTACAACAACCTGCATTAAATACAGCAGATTTAACCCCATGAAAATGTGTTACATCAGCCAGTGTCAGCCACTTCATGTCATACTGTGAACGGGCCCCAAGGTGAGGTGGGCAACACGCTAACACAAAGGGTCCAGTACTCTGTGACTCCAGTTGTACAAACTGTGATATACAGTAGTGTTCAGAATAATAGTAGTGCTATGTGACTAAAAAGATTAATCCAGGTTTTGAGTATATTTCTTATTGTTACATGGGAAACAAGGTACCAGTAGATTCAGTAGATTCTCACAAATCCAACAAGACCAAGCATTCATGATATGCACACTCTTAAGGCTATGAAATTGGGCTATTAGTAAAAAAAAAAAGTAGAAAAGGATGTGTTCACAATAATAGTAGCATCTGCTGTTGACGCTACAAACTCAAACTATTATGTTTAAACTGCTTTTTTTTTTTAGCAATCCTGTGAATCACTAAACTAGTATTTAGTTGTATAACCACAGTTTTTCATGATTTCTTCACATCTGTGAGGCATTAATTTTGTTGTTTTGGAACCAAGATTTTGCTGGTTTACTAGTGTGCTTGGGGTCATTGTCTTGTTGAAACACCCATTTCAAGGGCATGTCCTCTTCAGCATAAGACAACATGACCTCTTCAAGTATTTTGACATATCCAAACTGATCCATGATACCTGGTATGTGATATATAGGCCCAACACCATAGTAGGAGAAACATGCCCATATCATGATGCTTGCACCACCATGCTTCACTGTCTTCACTGTGAACTGTGGCTTGAATTCAGAGTTTGGGGGTCGTCTCACAAACTGTCTGTGGCCCTTGGACCCAAAAAGAACAATTTTACTCTCATCAGTCCACAAAATATTCCTCCATTTCTCTTTAGGCCAGTTGATGTGTTCTTTGGCAAATTGTAACCTCTTCTGCACATGTCTTTTATTTAACAGAGGGACTTTGCGGGGGATTCTTGCAAATAAATTAGCTTCACACAGGCGTCTTCTAACTGTCACAGCACTTACAGGTAACTCCAGACTGTCTTTGATCATCCTGGAGCTGATCAATGGGTGAGCCTTTGCCATTCTGGTTATTCTTCTATCCATTTTGATGGTTGTTTTCCATTTTCTTCCACGCGTCTGTTTTTTTTTTTGTCCATTTTAAAGCATTGGAGATCATTGTAGATGAACAGCCTATAATTTTTTGCACCTGCGTATAAGTTTTCCCCTCTCCAATCAACTTTTTAATCAAACTACGCTGTTCTTCTGAACAATGTCTTGAATGTCCCATTTTCCTCAGGCTTTCAAAGAGAAAAGCATGTTCAACAGGTGCTGGCTTCATCCTTAAATAGGGGACACCTGATTCACACCTGTTTGTTCCACAAAATTGACGAACTCACTGACTGAATGCCACACTAAAAAGATGTGACTAAAAAGATAAATCCAGGTTTTGAGTATATTTCTTATTGTTACATGGAAAACAAGGTACCAGTAGATTCAGTAGATTCTCACAAATCCAACAAGACCAAGCATTCATGATATGCACAATCTTAAGGCTATGAAATTGGTCTACTAGTAAAAAAAAAAAGTAGAAAAGGGGGTGTTCACAATAATAGTAGTGTGGCATTCAGTCAGTGAGTCAACTGGCCTAAAGAGAAATGGAGGAATATTTTGTGGACTGATGAGAGTTAAATTGTTCTTTTTGGGTCCAAGGGCCGCAGACAGTTTGTGAGACGACCCCCAAACTCTGAATTCAAGCCACAGTTCACAGTGAAGACAGTGTAGCATGGTGGTCTGTATGCAATCACTGAAGCACCTCTTTGACACTTCTTCACACAAATCTTCAATTTGCAATCAGTCTGTAGTCGGTCTTAACAGGTGCCAAGCCTGTGTTGTTCTTTGCAAGCATGGATCAAGGAGGTCTAAGGCAGACGTGAGTGAGAGTAAGAGGTAGAGGAGTCCGTGTGCGAGGTGGAGGTATAGTTGGAAGGGCTCAAGAATGAAAATTGAAATTCATGAAATTCAGGCAACTATAATTAATCATGTTATAAATCATGGCCTTTCACTTAGGCTGAACAAAGAGTCCAACCTGTTGTAAACAGAAACACTGTTGCCTCAATTGTCAGAGTTTTTCAACAGGAGAACAGGTAATGTTGTTAAACGCCTGCAATATATAGAAAAATATCTGCAATACAGTAATATACACTACTTCATGTAAATTTTTCCACATTCCCATTTCATGTATTTTTTTTATAGAATCGAAAGGCTACCAGTCACTGGTGGTAGAAGAAGAATTTTTAATGCTGAGCAGGAGGCAGCCGTTGTCAACATGGTTGTGGCAAATAATGCCATTAGGCTGCCAGAAATCAGGGCTGCAGTAATTGCTGATGAGATATACATTATTGATCTCACAGTGGAGAAATTATGTTTCCACTCCAGTTACCTCAGACAGCAATTAGTCCACAATTATTACTTGTTTCATGTAATAATGGCACACATCAGAATTAAAGACAGCACATACACATTTGACATTGTTGTTTATGTGCACTAAGTTTGAAGAAGTCCATTATCTGAATTGAGGCAAGTGGGTGAAGGCCACGCAGCAACCCTGAGATGCGCCACTGTCAGCTTCGGGGGAGGAACAGGGGCCAGTTGCAGCTGGAGAGGGTGGGGGGAGGGAATGGAGCATGCTTCAGTCCTATGAAAACAGTTTGTGGGTTGAGATAAGAAACAGCCAAATGTTCCCCAGACCGAAGACATTCCTCTGGAGGAAAACAGTTGGGCAATTTGACCTTCAGGCTTGATAAGCCTGTAGTGTTGTGGTTTGAGCAGTGAAAAACACTTTTAACAGTTCCACTTGAACAATCAAATCCCAATTATGAATTAAGAAGATCAGGGAGTATTTAGAAATATAAATACTGTGAGCGAGACCACCATAGACCGCATCCTCAGGAGGAACCATATGGCAATGAAACAGCTCTATACAGTTCCTTTTCAAAGGAACTCTGATGCCGTGAAGGAGGCCAGATGCCAATATGTGGAGGTAAGGAAACATTACTATACTGTTACTGTAGGCCTTGTCATATCATGCAGTTACTGTAGAGTCAACTAGAGTCACTTTTACGTAATTGTAATTTTAACATCACGTCTTCATTTATGCAGATGAGGCCGGCTTCAATCTGTGTAAAGTCAGGAGATGAGGAAGGAACCTCATTGGGCATAGGGCCACTATTGCAGGTCCAGGGCAGAGGGGCACCAACATAAGTATGTGGGCTGCCATCTCTAATGATGGCGTCCTGTGCCATATCCCCACCATTGGCCCCTACAACACCGAGCGCGTTATAGCATTCCCGAATGCTCTTCACGATGTGCTGATCCCGCCTCAGGAGAGAGGGCTGTTGAGGCCTGGCTTGCCACTGTTTGTCACCATATGGGACAATGTGGCATTCCACCAATTGTATTGTAAATGAGTGGTTTGCAGTCCACTCTCAGATGATGGTGCAATTCCTTCCACCGTATTCCCCTTTTTTGAATCCGATAGAGGAATTTTTTAGTGCTTGGAGATGGAAGGTTTATGATCATCACCCCTATGATTGGATGCCCTTGCTCAATGCAATTATTGCTGCAGCCCAAGATATTGATGCAGAGGCGTGCCAAGGCTGGATCAGGCATGCCAGAAGGTTTTTCCTCGCTGCACTGCCAGAGAGAACATTGAATGCGATGTGGATGAGGCCATGTGACCCATTCATCAAGACAGAAGAGACTGATTATCACTTGTACTGTACTCTTACTGTACTCTATACTCTTTTAGTATAGGCCTACTAAAGATTTTTTTTCTTTGCTGTAAAAGATAGATTTTTTTTTTTTTAAATTTCTTATAGGTCTACAGTAATGGATTTTACGTATTTTGATTTACATACTTTCTGTAGGAATATTTCAGTTGTCAGCCACGAAAAAGCCTGAAAAAAAAATAATGGAATGGAATCAAGAAAATCTGCATCAAAGCATATCTGATTCTGGATCCAGTTTTTGCAAGAAGGCAGCAAACAGCACTGGCATGTAACAGTTCTGGGCTACAATGTCAACCAATGGTGCACTGATTCACATGGAGTGCTGTATTTTGTATTTTGTTGTCCATTTTGTTATGATTGATTGTTATACAAATAATGAATGTTTTTGAGTTCAGTGGTACGAATATTTCATGAGTTGAAAGCTGGAACATACCATTCAATGAGGCGAATGTTTTGGCACAGTTAGAGCCTTTTGCAAACAAAATGTTTTTGACCACTGGGGGCACTGTTTAGGCCTCTCGCTCTCTCACTGACTGACTTCCCACATCAAGCAAGTGACCAGATCTAATCTGTGTGTCCATGTAGCAATCTTCATTTCCTTCTTCTGATCCACATCAGTTGCTATAATAATAATGACATCGTGCCCACAGGACATGTGCGCAGAGCAGGAGCGAGTGTGGGGTGGTATACTTGAAAAAAAAAAAAACCTGCAGCACCTCAATTTCTTGCAATGTCTCGCTCCACTTTCATATCGTGGCTACCAGAGCAGTACCAGGCCCACTCACACCGTGCGTGACTGACCCAGAGTGTATCCATGTATTATTAAGCCTGATTCACACTGCAGGCATCATGTCGGACACACACACACACACACACACACACACACACACACACACACACACACACACACACACACACACACACACACACACACACACACACACACACACACACACACACACACACACACACACACATACCAGCTGTTGTGTTGCTCTTTAATCTTTCCACATAATTTGTCTTTGTTATGACTTTTATTGCACATTCTGTATCTTGTGTGTGTGTGTGTGTGTGTTTTGTTTTTTCCCACTGGCTCATTTTGGGGCAGCATGGTGGCTTAGTGGTTAGTACTGTTGCCTCACAGCAAGAAGGTCATAGGATTGATTCCCACCTGTGGCCTTTCCATGTGGAGTTTAGCCTCCTCCCCCATCCAGACACATGCAGGTCAGGTGGACTGGAAACTTTACATTTTCTCTGTGTGTGAGTGTGAATGTGATTTTCTATTTATATGTGGTCTTGCGAGAGACTGGCATCCTGTCCAGGCTGAACCCCTGGACAGGAGGAGGGGGGTCGTGGTTAAGCATTGGGCTTCAGACCAGAGGATCTTCGGTTCAAATCCCAGTCTGACCAGAAAATCACTTAAGAGCCCTTGGGCAAGGTGCTTAATCCCCTAGTCGCTCCTGGTGTGTAGTGAGTACCATGTATGGCAGCAGCCTGACATCAGGGTGAATGTGAGGCATTACTGTAAAGCATTTTGAACATCTGATGCAGATGGAAAAGTGCTATATAAATGCAGTCCATTTAACCCGGCCTCACACCTAAAAGCAAAGATCATAATTCAACCTTCACTGAAACTCAGGAACTACAGGTAGTTTTCAAATGAATAATATATATATAAAAAAAAACAGAAGACAAACTGAGTTTCCTGCACAGAATAGGGGAGGAACACTTACATCCAGACTGAGCTGCTCATACATGTTGAAAGGAGGTGATTCCCAATGAGATGCATCCTGGAAACCTTTGTAAGGTTTTCTGGACACTTCCACATGGCAGAAGACTCAGGATTAGACCCAGAAGACACTGGAGGGATTATATATTCCATCTGGATTAGGTCAGTATTGTGATGTTGTGATATGGAGAAGAACATCTGGATTGCCTTATTTACTGGACCACCACCACCCAGATGTTGTTTCTGGTCCTCACTGGACCTTTTTGTAGCCCAACAACAGGATAGGACTAATATTCTCGAGAAGTCTCCAGTTTAACTGTCAGGGGCACAAAGTCCTTGTGTTTTGCAGACTTCAGATCTGTGTTCCACTGGAAGAACTTCGCTTGCACATTTTTGCTGGATTGTAACTAAAATTTTCATTGTAAACAAAAGAGATGGTTCATTTTATCCAACAATGTTTCCAAGAACAGGAGTCTGTTTTTCTGCAGGTGTCCTTGAAGAAAACACTGATTCTCTTCTTGTTGCGTTCATCCTTATCGTCTTCAGATAACAGCGTCAGCTAAACGTCTACAGTGTAAAAAGCTGTGTTCCTCGGAATTCAACCTCCGCCTGTTTGTGCACGACAAGGACAAGCGCCGGCACATGGAACTGAGCTCCAAGAGCCAATCAAAGGAATCTGGCCTCTTTAGTATTTATGGCCGTGAGGTTAAACTTTAGCGAATACTCGTTAAATCGATGGTTGTTGGCTAATGCAGGTTATCTTGGGGACAATGAAGCCAAGATACCGTGGTTGTAAAAGACCTGTAAAAGATCAGTGTGACAGAACAAATAAAATCAGAGCAAGCTGATGTTCACTTTGGGAATTTTTGGGATATAGATCATGAATTATCGACAAACAATCGCAAAACATGAATACTGAAAAAATATCTCACAACGCACATCTTTCAAAACGTGAATTTCTTCATGACTACGGATATTTTGTGTCACTATAAATTAATGTAACATACACACATACATACATGTACACATACACACATCAAACATAACTGACGATAAAGCAGGAGAAATATTTACATATTATAATTTAATATATTTTATCAGACATTTATTAAATGCCCAGTTGTAAAGATCAAGTGAATGTCTAAGTCAGAGATCACTCTGAAAAAAGTCAGCTGTTTGTCCCCAAAATGGCAAAATCATGTTTACAAAGTGATGTCACAGAAAAATTCTAAACATTATAAACATCATGCAGCATCCTTTCAGGAGACAATTCAATTCAGTCATTTTATTCAGATTCACACAAAATGACAGTACAAAATTGAAAATGATTATAAATCGATGGTGATAGTGAAAGGAAGCAGAGATTATAACATAAATAATAACAATTATATAGATGTACAGGTAATGTTGTGAGGGAGATTTTTTTTTCTAAAACAAATCCACAGGCCTTTTGACTGAACCTAATAATAACATTCAGTTAAAAAAAAACAAAAACAAATGGAAAGTTACATTATTTATATATGCAATCATATCAATGGTTTGAGGCATTATATGTATTAATTACAATGAAAAAAGTGAAACACAGTGCACTTCATTCAAAGTACTTATTTACATTGGTCGAATGGAAAATTGTGGTTTCCAGTTAAATCTGCTGGAATCACTTTTCAAAATCATAAATATACATCATGAGAAACTAAAAAAATTAGCTGTAACAAATTACATCAATTTTTTAAAGTTGATCCAAAGTAGCATTTTTTTCAGTGTAGTTTGTGCGAGTCACTCACTAAGTTGTGTTATTTATGTGTGAGTGTTTTCTAAAGTGTATATTAGCTGTCATGTAATAATTGACATTTGCTGATAATGTTCAGTCAATCAGACAGACCAGAATTTTTTTCTGTTTGACTTGAAAACAAATATGCACATTTTAGCCTATTGCCCAAGAATATATAATTAAGTTTTGACTGCTAGTGTAAATAGCACTTTCATGGTCAAAGCGTTTTACAGTGATGCCTCACATTTACCCATTCACACATCAATGTCAGGGTGCTGCCATGTAAAGTGGGAATTAAGGACCTTGCCCTGGGGGCTTTAGTCTGATGGGGATTTGAACCGAGGATCCTCTAATCACCTCCCTAATATTGTGCATGTTTTAATTTTAAATAATAATATTAATAAAAGATTTTAGCAAATCTTTATTTAAAATTTATTATTAAAATTTATTTTTGTGGACATTTTCAATGCATAATTAAATTTTTTTTGGGGGGGAGGGGTTGAAAAGAAATGTTTATCTATAAATTAATTTAGTTTGAGAACATTTAGAATAGATCTTTGTATCCCAAAAGAGAGAATTTTAAGTTGACGTTTTCATTATTTATTTATTTATTTATTATTATTTTTAAGTGCACAAATATTTATTTGTTAAGTGATTTTCTTTAGTTGTTTTAGATGTCTTTAATTCCCTATAGTTCAAGAGAGACCATGAGAAATGAGCAATGTTTTGCAGTTACACAGTTTAATAAATCAGACACTGATGACACAGTGCTGTGTTTTATGTCTTTTGTCTTTTGTTTGTTTTGTGGGTTTTTTCAACCAAAAATGCTTTGCGCTGGTTCAGGGGTAGTTGGTTGACAAAATCTTTCACAGAGGGTTCATCACTGAAAAAGGTTGAGAACCACTGCTGTAAGAAACGTGGTGGGACGTCCATGGATCTGGGTTGTAGGGCCTCCAGCATGACCTTGTTGTTGGTTCACTGATTTTCCTTCCTTGGACTACTTTTGGAAAACATTGACCAAGAGCTACAGTTTTGGAGATGCTCTGACCCAGTTAAGCCATGACAGCCTGGCTCTTGTTGGAGTTGTTTAACTCTTTATGTGTCCCCGTTGTTCTTGCTTCCAACACATCAAGGTCAAGGATAAAATGTTAACTACAGATTCTTGTACTTGAAATCAGGGGTGCCCAAGTTCAGTCCTCGAGCTAACTTCCTGACACTCTTAAATGTCAGGAAGGTAGATCTTGAGGCTCATTAAAAGCCTGCTAACGAGTCTTCCATTGGATTCAGGTGTGTTGGAACAGGGACACAACTAAGAGTGTCATTAAGGTAGATCTTGAGGACCAAACTTGGGCACCCCTGCTCTAAATGTTAACTACCTACAGAGCCACCTACTCTGCGTTGTGTTAAAAAAGAAGAAGTACCATAGTAAGTCCTTTTCAGGCCCTAAGATCCTTTGGTGCTGATCCTTATCCCTGGATTGCACAACATGAAGCGGATGAGAGTCTACAACACCCCCTGGATGGGACATAAGCCCATCACAGGTTACTTCTCCAACCAAAGGCAGGTACCCATGTGCACTGAGTTGGACGTGACGATGCAGAGTTTGGTCCAAAGACACAGATAAGTAGCGTAACAGCAAATCAAACCCTGTTCGATGTGTTATGTGTCGACGCAGGTTGAGGAGCGGACCTGCGTCTGACAGAACCCAGCGGTAAAAATAACCAGAAGGCGGCTCCAAACAGAAACAATTTATTTTTCACCTGTGCTTATAAATGTAAAACATAAAAAGCGTCCCTCTGGTGGAGTGATAAGTGGCACGTTCTCCAGCGCCCGCAAGGATTAAAGCCCGGCGCTCCTGGACTCACTACCACCGCCAAACACCCCCCAGGTGGACACGACGAACCGATTCTCTGTGAAGCAAAGAGAAGGTGAGGTGAGTCAGCAGATACAACTCTATCTTTCGCATAACACACGCTATCAGCAACACACTCAGGTCAATGTTTCTTTTTAACGTTATGCAAATGAGCAGCCTCTCACAACAAGTGGAGGATCACTTATCCTGCACGCCACCGCAGTGAGAAGCAAGCTGCACAATTCTCTTCACAATCTCAGTTTACTGTGTAACAAAACACCAAGATACTATCAACAATTACTTAATCACTTAATTACCTTTAGCGTGTGCTGACAGCATGTGTCCTCACCCTTCCCTGCTTCACGGGCTCGATATGTCAAACCCAGGCGCGGTCCTCAGCGTCTCACAAACGAACGTCACAAGGTCGAGTTCCCGGCAGTTCTGCTCAAATCACACATGACTTATATGCAGAACGCCATCCAATTATCTGCTCCAGCTGCAAGTCTTCAAGGCCGCACGTGAGCCCCTGCCACAGGTGTTCCACATGACGCTAATAAGGGTGAGGACTCTTCAGCCAGCACTTTCTCCACAGACAAATCAGCCCTCATGCCACCTGGAGAGCAAAGAAAAGAAAAGAACACCAACACAGCCAGCCACGCCCCCCCAACACACAACATCGATGTATTGGTTGCCCAACACCTTCCCCACTGAGTCATCAGTGTGGAAGGAAAAGGTGTTTAAGAAATGGGGAAGCAGATTTGCAGTCCAATGAGCTCTCAATCTGAAATACCAAACGATCAATAAAGTTCTCTCTAATCTAATCGAATCCAAATGAGGATCCTGATCAACATGCAACAGGTTCATTCTTGTAAGACATTTGATCATCACACCAAGTTTTGTGGACATCTGCTGAAACCGTTTGGAGCTCCTTTGTGGAGGTTATAAATGCCAAACAGAGGCTTCTTGGTGTGACGCACACGAAGCATCGAGCAATAAGGACTCCATCTTTAAAGCTCTAAGAGTTCTGGTTCTGAGTCCTGTAGTTCTCCATGATGTACTTATATTGAAGTATGGCACTGAGTCAAAGTGAAGTAATCTTTGTGGAAGTACACTTACTGCAGAGCCCACAAACCTTTCTGCCGGACACCTTATATCAGCTGTTTATCAGAGGGACATGGAAACGCTGTCCGTCCACCTGTGTGTCCATCCAAAACTCTGTACTCCATATAACTTTTCATACATTTGAGACATGTTTACTAAAACGTGACCAAATTGTGAAGGTTAAACAGCCAAAACTAGTGTGTGTGTGTGTGTGATTAAGACTGTACTCTCAATAACTTTCAGAGGAATTCAGACACGTTCATCAAATTTTTAGCAGGCATGCATGTCTTCAAGGTTTACGCCAACATCAGTGATGACTGACCTTGAGCTAATTTTGAAGATCATAGTTACAAAAATATCCACATCACTGTACTCCCTATAACTTTACAAAGACAAAACATAGGTTTACCAAATTGGGAGCAAGGAGACATCTCTTGAAGGTCTACATCAGGTTTGGTGATGAATGATTTTCACCTAGGTTTGAAGGTCACATAGTCCATGGGCCAAGCCAAATGTTGGTACCACCTAAGGTGGCAAAACCTGACCTGTGGTAATCTGTTTGTAGGGCATATATATATGCACATTAAGCCATGATAGACATTCCAGATAAGCAGCTTAGTCATGTTTTGAAGGTGCTTTACTTTTTGCCATATAGCGCATATGCCACACTATGGCGTATGGATGGATGGATGGATGAGATTTATTGTCACTGTCATTACACGAGTGCAACAACAAGATTACATCCACACTCAAATTTCCACAGACAAACAGCAATTAATCCACAATTATTACTTCTTTACCGTAATAATGGCACACATCAGAATTAAAACAACACATATACATTTAACATTGTTTATGTGCACTAAACTTGAAACAGTCCATCATCTGAATTGAGGTGATGTGAGGTGTGGGGGACCTGCAGCAACATGTAGTCGCACCGCCGCCAGCTTGGGGGGGAACGGGGAGCTACAGCAGCTAAAACTGCGCAGCACCCCGGAGGGGAAAGGAGTGCGGCGTGGGCGGGGGGATGGGGTGTGGGATGAGGACAGGAGGGGGTAGGGGAGAGCTTTCTGAAAAATTCCACCACTTTGGTATATAATGTTGTTGAAACCTATAGCATTGTCTAAAAAATAAAGTTGTTACATTTTATTAAGCTTCTTTTTCAGATTTTAAGGAAACGGCTTGTAATTAGTCTGGCTTGCAGGGGGGAAATCTTTTAAGAGCTATCTGAGGACAGCTGCATCAGAGGCACTGCAGAAAGAACCTCAAGTCCTTCCTCAACATGAGAAAGCAGGCAGGCAGCAAAGCTCAAGGGAAACAAGTGGAGCTGAAGGCAGATAGAAACCTTTTTGGGCACATGATAATCATAGCTCAAAGCAGAGACTTGCCCATCAGAGAGGTCTTGGCACATCCACTAGGACCACTACAATGGTCACTGGCAAATGGCGATGGATCCCTGCGCAAGACAAACAAAGCTGTACTTGCAAGAGAGCTTGAGAAAATGGTGTCACCAGCTGAAGTCATTCCACAACCTTCAGCATGTTTCATTGATGGAATGATCATGTCCACAAGCTGAAGGAGGATGGCAAGTCATTTGCCCAGTTGGCAGATTCTGTATTGAACCTAGCTCTGCAAGAGGGCACTGATAGTGTAAGGACTGATGTTGTGTTTGATGTCTACGGAGAAGCATCCATCAAGAATGCTGAGGGATGCAACAGAGGTTCTGCCACGAGCACACAGTGGAAGAAGACTGCTCCAGGTCACAACATGTTGCAGTGGAAGACGTTTCTGAGAAACCCTGAGAACAAAACAAGTCTGGCCAAATTCTTCATCGAACAGTGGAAGGAGCCTGAGAAAATGGAGAAGGTGCATGGAAAATCACTCTATGTGACATGTGGAGAAGCACGTTACCTCATCACAAAGGATCACCGGAATGAAATCCAAGCACTGAAGACAACCCAGGAGGAGGCTGATACACACATGCTTCTTCATGCCTGGCATGCTGCACAGGGTGGATACAGAGCCATAGTCATCACAGCTGAGGACACAGATCGACTGATACTTTGTTTGCTTCAGCAAGAAGCTGATCTGCCCTCTATCAGAAGTCTGGCACACAAAACTGAAAACTCTTTGGGTGAAGATGTTTGCCAGGCACTTGTGAGCCGACATGTCTTCACTGGCTGTGACACGGTCAGTGCTTTTGCAGGCCGTGGAAAGCTAGGTGCACTGAAGCAGAGCCAGACCTACAAGTGTGCGTTCAAGCAACTTGGTGAAGAATGGGATGTTTCCACAAACCTGTTTGACAAGATGCAAGAGTTTGTGTGCCGGATGTATGCATCTACATCCACCATCAATGAAGTCAGTGAACTCTGCTACCATCTCTTCTGTGCAAAATGGGGGGATGTAGAATCCAGCCAGTTGCCACCATGCAAAGATTGCCTGTACATGCACATCCTTCGTGCAAATTGTCAGGCTGCAATCTGGCGGCGCTGTCTTGTGAGCCAGCCAGCTGTTCCAGATCCAAAGACCAATGGGTGGACCACAGATGATGACGGCACTCTGTGTATAGAATGGATGCATGTTTCACCAGCACCGGAAGCTGTACTGTACTGTACTCATGTCCTGCAAGTGTGTATGTGCCTGCAAACTTGCACATTGTGCATGTTTGGTGAACCAGCTGAAATGCACCAACATGTGTAAACTGCAGTCCTGCACAAACCAGGCTAAAGAGGATGAAGATGTGGACATGCAGTTTGATGATTCTGATACAGACGAAGAACTATTAGACTAGTGGCTCTGTAGCTACTTGTCTAATACAAAGTTATCACTGATGATCAAGCTTGAAATCTTCTGTCAAGTATATCTACTGGCAATATCTTTGAGAATATCAATAACTGTGTCATTAATCTGGTAATATAAAGTGTCAGTGTTCAAATGAACAAAGCATGGATTAAAATTACATTTTTCAGCATCTGATTTTTGTCATTTTACAGTTGATATATGCCACAGCTGAAAACAGTGACTAAGCTGCCACCCTGGAATGTCTATCATGGCCTGATATTATACATAGGCATAGACCATTTCAAAATGCATCATTAGAATTTGCCACCTTGGGTGGTACCTATATGTCAAATATCTGATCTTGGCCCATGGTCTAACAGAGTCAAAAAATGACTGTATATGATGAGCACTGAGGTCTCTTATAAATTGTCATACTAATAATAATAATAATAATAATAATAGTAATGATATGTACAATACAGTGGTCAAATCAAATCAAATCAAATCAATTTTATTTATATAGCGCCAAATCACAACAAACAGTTGCCCCAAGGCGCTTTATATTGTAAGGCAAAAGCCATACAATAA
Organism: Thalassophryne amazonica; assembly: GCF_902500255.1. Classification (NCBI taxonomy): domain Eukaryota; kingdom Metazoa; phylum Chordata; class Actinopteri; order Batrachoidiformes; family Batrachoididae; genus Thalassophryne; species Thalassophryne amazonica. The sequence continues at coordinate 4,847,176 of NC_047114.1, forward strand.
TTACGGAAAAACCCCAACGGTCAAAACGACCCCCTGTGAGCAAGCACTTGGCAACAGTGGGAAGGAAAAACTCCCTTTTAACAGGAAGAAACCTCCAGCAGAACCAGGCTCAGGGAGGGGCAGTCTTCTGCTGGGACTGGTTGGGGCTGAGGGAGAGAACCAGGAAAAAGACATGCTGTGGAGGGGAGCAGAGATCAATCACTAATGATTAAATGCAGAGAGGTGCATACAGAGCAAAAAGAGAAAGAAACACTCAGTGCATCATGGGAACCCCCCAGCACTCTAAGTCTCCCTCGTTTATCGCGGGAGTTATGTTCTAAAAATAACCCGCAAAAGGTGAAATCCGCAAAGTAGTCAGCATTATTTTTTACAATTATTATAGATGTTTTAAGGCTGTAAAACCCCTCATTACACACTTTATACACTTTTCTCAAACAGGCATTTTCTCACTTTTCTCTTCTGTGTAAACACTGAAAGTTCAAACCTTAGTAGAAAAAAATAGAATGTTTTCCTATAAATAATTATGATGGCTTTTAGAACTAACGAATTTAATTTTAACAATCAACCTACGAAGTTGGACACGTAAGAAATTATTAATAGCAACTCAGCAGTATTTCACAGTTCCTCTGACCGCTGTCACGTCTTTTTCCACTGAGTCACACCTCGCTGCAGGTGTCTTTTTCCGAGTGAAGAACACAGTTATGGGTAGTTGTTGACGCTCTTTTTTCTTCTGGGTGAGAAGATTTTAAACAAGCAGAAGACGCTCAGGCTGAAAGAAATACAGGTAATTTACTCCTCCTGTGTTCTGTATAAAACCTGTGTAACCTCTTAATTTTGCTCTCTGAAGGACTTATTTTTAAACAACCTCTTAATTTTGCTGTCTGAGTGACACACCAAGGACACAACTTTAGATAAATAAATCTAAAATTATCTTAACTTAAATCTAAAATCCATCTTCCTGATGAAATAGTGTAGAGGAGGATTTTCTTAAAAAGAAGACCTGAAAGTTCAGCTACAATTTGACAGAACGTACCTTTGAGATGAAAGACTAGATTTGATGTTTTGGTGAAAAAAGAAACTTTTATATTTCTTCATAATTGATGTAAATAAAGTCCAAGACATATTCAGTGACTTGGAAATGTTCATGTTTCCATCCCTTGACTTGTCTGAAGAAAACTGGCAATAAAACTGATTGTTATTTATGGGTTTTATCAAGTTTTAGAGATTTGCTTTCAGTTTGAGGAAGATAATTTTAGAAATTTTTATTCTCTATTTTTTGTATTTCTTGTATTTAAAATGGCATAAACAAATTAAAATGTGTGAAATTCCAAGTGTTCCAATACTTTTGGAGGGCACAGTATCCTAACCTTATTGTTGGGAAAGTGTAGGAACACGGACCCACAACAGGGGGCGCAAATGAACGGACAATGGAATAGGTCAAATAACAACACTTTACTGTTGCGAACGTGCACAACAAACACAACAAATTACAACAATGGACAAAGTTCAATTCACAAAGGTGTCGTGTGGGCAGGCTCAAAGATAGGAGACGCCTCTCCAAAGTAGAACCGGAACCACACGGTTTCCTCCGCCACAGGACCCCGGGAATACTGGAGCCGCCAAGTTCCGAACTCCCAGGTGGCCACTGCCTCCGCGTGTCGGATCTGGTACTGCTGGCGAGGAACAAGAACACAATTAACGTGGGCGCGTTTGCACCCAGCAACCTGTACGGCAGGGAAGCTACCTCCACCTCTCGTTGGAGAAAAAAGTCTGCAATCACTCACAAAAATCACAAAGGTTACTGTCAAGCAGTCAGCTGAGATTATTACCTTCCAGGTAGAACGATATCTCGGCGATGAGGTGGAGATGCCGTCCTGCTGATATACCCCAGTGATAATTGCCGTCAGCTGTCTCAGGTGATGGGTGACAGCTGTTACCGAGGCTGCTCCTGTGGGGCGGCGGCGCCCTCTGGTGGTGGTGGGCCAGCAGTACCTCCTCTTCAGCGGCCCACACAACACTTATGATGAGTGCAAAATGAGTGTGGTATTATTACTGTTGTGTTTAAGAAGGTTTAATTTTCACTGTTGCTGCACTTTGTGTCAAATCATAGTCATATCGTATATCATATTGATATGACAATATTGAGATATGATAATTTGGCCATATTGTGCTTCCTTACTGTCAACTAGCTGAAAACGTTGAATATTAATTTACATCTACATTTAAAAAAATGCTTAAAGTGGCAGGGGGTTAAGAGGGCTGTAATTAGGGGGGGTCTGGAGCTCCCCCAGACGGTGAAAGGTTTTAGCCATGCTAATGCTCCCCTGAAGCATTTGCTCAAAAAAAGTATGAAGGACGTAAATGACATGATGAGATGCTGAAGAGCTTCTCTCGTTCACATCTGCGTCAGATACATCACTCATCTTCAACCTCTTACTCCAGTCGAGCACCGCAGGAGGCTGGAGCCTATATGGCAGCAAGATTTGTTGAACCAACTTATAAAGTGCTTCAAATAGTGAATCTTAAGTTCATAGAAATGAACTTAAAAAATATTATTTACATCAGCTTCCTAATTTGTTTCAAATAGTAAAACTCAAACAAATTACACTCAACAAAAATATAAACGCAACACTTTTGGTTTTGCTCCCATTTTGTATGAGATGAACTCAAAGATCTAAAACTTTTTCCACATACACAATATCACCATTTCCCTCAAATATTGTTCACAAACCAGTCTAAATCTGTGATAGTGAGCACTTCTCCTTTGCTGAGATAATCCATCCCACCTCACAGGTGTGCCATATCAAGATGCTGATTAGACACCATGATTAGTGCACAGGTGTGCCTTAGACTGCCCACAATAAAAGGCCACTCTGAAAGGTGCAGTTTTGTTTTATTGGGGGGGATACCAGTCAGTATCTGGTGTGACCACCATTTGCCTCATGCAGTGCAACACATCTCCTTTGCATAGAGTTGATCAGGGTGTCAATTGTGGCCTGTGGAATGTTGGTCCACTCCTCTTCAATGTCTGTGCGAAGTTGCTGGATATTGGCAGGAACTGGTACACGGGCATAGGCATTTTTTAAACGTCTTTTCAATGGAAAAATGCTCACTGGGAAACTTTACAGAGGAGAACAGAAGTCATATGATTGCCCCATTTGTCTGTTTGCAGATGCTAAAACACAAAATGTGAAGATGAAATCCTGTGCTGCCTTAATTGGCTCATTTATCACGGAATAGTTGGGCAAATATTGTTGATCTGAAAGTCAGAGTGAAGAACGGAAAAAGCGGCGATGTTAAGATTTACTGTCTATGACGTAATGATTATTTTTGTTATTATTATTAGTTTGTCCTCAGCGTAACTGCAGGTGGAGTCACCAGACAAACATGTTGAGGTTTTCGCAACACAGAAAAGTAAAATATCAGACATCGTATTGACTGACGATCAGTGGCTAACACAAAGGCAAGCACCATGCAGACAAAGCTATTGCTAGCGTACGTCTTCAAGATTGTGCACGACTTGTCACATTACTGAGACAGATTAAAACAATAGAAAAAGAAAAACTGAGCATGAGTTTATGTTATTTAAACAAAGCATTTATGTCTCCATATCCGTAATTGCAGTTTTGCTAAGTTTTCAGCCAGGTCTTTTTGTAAAGTTTTTGTTTTTGGTTACCCCCTGAGTACGTGTCACTGGATTTTCTTCCGAATGCAAGCCTTGAAGCATTTCTCAGATGCACGTTTTTTTGTTTGTTTGTCCTGTTTTGTCGGCTCCCTCAGTCCATTTCAAAGGTTTTTTCGTCTATTAAGGTCCATGGTTACTCAGTTCTGCTCCATTAGGGGTTGTGCTGTTGATTTATTAATTTCTCTTGACCCTCATAGCATTTATTCTCATTGGATTCTCCCTTTTTTATGGTTCTTATGTAAGCCAGATTTTCCCTCAGGCTGTTTACTGGTTTCTTTTTTCTCTGTTCAATGATTGGGTTAGCTATTTTTGGTTACATCCAGTGCAGGTCTTTATATTTGTTTCTCCACATGTTACTTTCAGATATTGCTTGGGTTTTGTTTCCAGTGTCTTTCAGCAGTTTCGCTTTTCCTCAGTTACTTCTGTGGGTTGGCTGTTTTTCTTTAATGGGTTTTTTATTTTACCAGGTAAAAAGCACCGAGCTAGTGGAGGTTGAAGTCGCAGCTGCACAAGGCAGTGGTGCAAAGAAACATGCCCCAGATAAACAGCCAAAGGCTAATGCACTCCAGCAGTTAACTGAAAAAGTAGCAGAGTTAATGACTAAAGTTGAGCTACTGCAACGGCCACAGCAGACTCACAGCTCTGAATCTTGCCACCATTGCAAAGCTCAAGTGGAACAAAAGAAACCCAAGTCATATAGCTGTGCTAACTGCCTCGCACAGAACCTCCCAGGTTGCACCCACTGTTTTTACTGTGGTGAAGACGGTCACAGAGCAGTAGGCTGCCTGAAGAAACTGAAGCGTCAGGAAAACTGGAGCCGGTCGCTGTAACGGGACAACCAGTGACCGGGCCTCGTATGCAGTCCCACAGTGTTAAGTGCAATGTGTTTAGCTCTGAGAGTCGTGCAAGGGAGAGTTTGCGGAATAAAAGGCCAAAAGTAAACATTGAAAGCGACCCCCAATCTCCCCTTTCCCTACCCACTCAGACAAGCAGGCGCCTAGCCAAGTTTATAGGCGCCAAGGCCCTAGCACGATGTGACCTTAATGGCTTGACAGTCGATGCGTTATTAGACACTGGAGCTCAGGTGAGCATGATTGATAGGGTTTGGAAGAAGAAGTACCTACCAGATGCACCAGTGCGGCCCCTCAGTGAAATGTTCGACGACGAAGAGCTGGAAATACAAGCTGTGAATGGAGGAGTTCTTCCTTTTGATGGCTGGGTCCCCATTGAAGTCAGCTTTTCCGGAAACTGTACACTTAGCCAGTCTGTAATGGTGCCTTTCCTCATCAGTAGCATCACGCTTGAACGGCCAATCCTTGGATTCAATGTGCTGGAGTAAGTGGTTCAGGATAGACCAGCAGAGCTTGTTCCAGCCCTCACCACGCTCCTCTCTGATTCAATATCTGCCTCTGTGGATCAGGTGGAGCTGTTGGTGAACTTCATTCAGACAGACAAACCCTCCATGTGTCCAAGACTGCTAAGAACTGGGAATTATGACACCTCCGTCCCAGCTGGACAAGTAGCCTGGGTCAAGTGTCAGGTCCCACCGGCTGTAGAGCAGTCAGACCCCCTTCTCCTGTTTGAGCCAGAAGAAAACAGCGCCTACCTCACAGAGCTTGAGATTGGGGAGGGTCTGCTCGAAATGCAACCGGCAAAGCGACCTTATGTCACAATACCAGTAAGAAATATTACAAAGCATCCTGTCATTATACAGAGGAAGACCGTCCTGGGTAGCGTCCAGACTGTTGCTAGGGTGATTGAGACCAATCCACAGGAGAAGCCCAGGCCCAGAGTAGTAGCTAATGCAGCAACAACACCAGCTGCTCAAACTGCTCCCGCCTTGTGGCAGCCTCCCGTGGACCTCAGCCACCTTAGTGAAGAAGAACAAGACAAAGTAAAGAAAATGCTGTGGGAAGAATCAACTGCTTTCGCTCGAGACAGTCATGATATTGCCTGTATTCCCAGTTTGCAGATGTCGATCAATCTTAAGGATGAGATTCCAGTGCAGAGAGCGTACTCCTCCGTCCCCAAGCCACTGTTTAAAGAGGTGAAAGAGTATGTGCAAGACTTGCTGATGAAAGGCTGGATTGTCAAGTCAAAGTCCTCTTATGCTGCGCCAGTGGTCTGCGTCCGGAAAAAAGACGGCACGCTCCCCCTCTGCATAGATTATCGTCTCTTGAATCAGAAAACCATCCCCGATCAACATCCTTTACCTAGGATACAAGACCTGACTGACACCCTTGGTGGCTATTCCTGGTTCAGCATCCTCGACCAAGGAAAAGCCTATCATCAGGGTTTTGTTGCCAAAGACTCTCAACACCTCACCGCTTTCATTACCCCCTGGGGGCTGTATGAATGGGTCCGTATCCCATTTGGCCTCTCAAATGCCCCTGCAGCCTTCCAGCGGAGTATGGAAGAGATGCTAGGTCCCTTGAGAGATGACTGCTGTCTCCTGTACCTCGATGACGTGTTGTGCTATGCAAGAACCTTTGACGAGCACGTGGAAGGGGTCCACAAAGTACTTCAAGCACTTCAGAGACACGGGGTGAAGCTCAGACCTGAAAAGTGAGCTGTTTCGCCGAGAAGTGAGATACGTGGGTCGCCTTGTGTCAGCTCAAGGAGTGAGGATCGATCCCAAAGACCTGGAGGCAGTGCGAGCATTAGCCAGCAGGACACCACAGACGGTTGGAGATGTGAGAAAGCTCGCTGGCTTCCTGGGCTATTACCGCTCCTACATCCAGGACTTTTCGAGGATAGCAAAGCCCATCTATGAGCTACTACAAGTCAAGCCAGGACAAGCAGCTGTAGAACGTGGTAAAGACAAAGGTCCACAACTACCATCCAGAACACCTGTGGAGTGGACCACTGGACACCAGCAAGCCCTTGACCGACTCGTTTCTCTTCTTGTTAGCCCCCCTGTGTTGGCGTACCCCAACTTCAATGCGCCTTTCGTGTTGCACACAGATGCTTCAGACCAGGGACTGGGCGCAATCCTTTACCAACACCAGGATGGCAAGTTGAGAGTCATCGGGTACGGATCTAGGACCTTAACTGCAGCTGAACGAAACTACCACTTGCTCTGAAGTGGGCTGTATGTGAAAAATTCAGAGATTACCTGTTCTATGCACCTCACTTCACGATATATTCAGACAACAATCCACTTACTTATGTAATGACCACAGCAAAGCTAAACGCTGTAGGCCATCGGTGGGTTGGGGAACTCTCTGATTTCAGATTCGACATAAAGTACCGACCTGGAAAGTCCAACATAGACGCAGACACGCTGTCACGTCTCCCTTTAGACATTGAAGCGTACAGTGAATCCTGCACCAAAGAGTGTTCTGAAGACGTGGTTCGCGCTGTCTGGGATGGGAGTAAAGTAGCCAAGCAAAAAGACGTAGCCTGGGTGGTGGCTCTGAACATCTCCTCCCAAGCCGACCCGCCTCCTCCCCTCGATCACTTCATCATCATCATCAATTTTATTTATATAGCGCCAAATCACAACAAACAGTTGCCCCAAGGCGCTTTATATTGTAAGGCAAGGCCATACAATAATTACGTAAAAACCCGAACGGTCAAAACGACCCCCTGTGAGCAAGCATTTGGCGACAGTGGGAAGGAAAAACTCCCTTTTAACAGGAAGAAACCTCCAGCAGAACCAGGCTCAGGGAGGGGCAGTCTTCTGCTGGGACTGGTTGGGGCTGAGGGAGAGAACCAGGAAAAAGACATGCTGTGGAGGGGAGCAGAGATCAATCACTAATGATTAAATGCAGAGTGGTGCATACAGAGCAAAAAGAGAAAGAAACACTCAGTGCATCATGGGAACCCCCCAGCAGTCTAAGTCTATAGCAGCATAACTAAGGGATGGTTCAGGGTCACCTGATCCAGCCCTAACTATAAGCTTTAGCAAAAAGGAAAGTTTTAAGCCTAATCTTAAAAGTAGAGAGGGTGTCTGTCTCCCTGATCCGAATTGGGAGCTGGTTCCACAGGAGAGGAGCCTGAAAGCTGAAGGCTCTGCCTCCCATTCTACTCTTACAAACCCTAGGAACTACAAGTAAGCCTGCAGTCTGAGAGCGAAGCGCCCTATTGGGGTGATATGGTACTATGAGGTCCCTAAGATAAGATGGGACCTGATTATTCAAAACCTTATAAGTAAGAAGAAGAATTTTAAATTCTATTCTAGAATTAACAGGAAGCCAATGAAGAGAGGCCAATGATTGATGACTGATGATCGAATGCAATCAGTCATGATGAGCTTGCTGAAGCGCAACGTGCGGACGAAGCCATCAGTGAAATAATCAAGTTGAAAGAGGCGGGTACACCCTTGACTGATGAGATACGGAAAGCCGCGAGTGGGGCTACTAAAAGGCTGTTCCATGAATGGGGGAAAATGGTCTCCTGTACCGGTGTGCCAATGGCAGAAAGCAGTTTGTACTCCCCACCAAGTACAAAGACCTTGTCTTAAAGAAACACCACAATGACATGGCTCATGTTGGCACAGAAAGGGTCCTCAACCTCGCCAGAGAGAGATTCTATTGGAGAGATCGAGGACCATATCACTAAGAAATGTCCATGCATAAAGTCAAAGAAGCCAGTTATGTTCGCGCACCGATGGGTAGTATCACATCAAGCTCACCACTAGAGTTGGTGTGTATCGACTACTTACATCTGGAGACCAGCCGTGGTGGCTATGAGTATGTCCTAGTGGTCATTGATCATTTTACAAGATTCGCTCAGGCCTACCCGATGAAGAATAAGAGTGGAAAGACAGCGGCTGAGCGCATCTTTAATGACTTCGTCCTTTGCTTTGGATATCCCTCAAAGTTACACCATGATCAAGGCCGTGAATTCGAGAATGAACTGTTCCATACTCTCCAGCAGCTGTCAGGCATCCGTCATTCCAGAACATCACCCTACCATCCCCAGGGAAACCCTGCGGAACGGTTCAATCGAACGATCCTGCAGATGTTGAGGACTTTGGCTGACAAAGAAAAAGAACGATGGAAAGATCAGATCCCGAGAGTTGTACATGCGTACAATTGTACTCGGCACGAGTCAACAGGCTTCTCGCCCTTCTTTCTCCTTTATGGCCGTCATCCTCGTCTCCCCATTGATCTGCTGTTCGGATTGCTTGAAGACACAGAGCCTGACTCGCCGAAGGGATACGCAAAGAAGTGGGCAAAGCAGATGTCTGAGGCCTATCGAATTGCCAGTGAGAACAGCAAGCAGGCCAGTGCCAAAGGCAAAGTGCTCTATGACAAGCGAGCAAGAGGAGTGGTGCTACAACCTGGCGATCGAGTCTTAGTCAGGAACCTCAGCGAGCGTGGTGGACCAGGAAAACTAAGGTCGTACTGGGAGAAGGCCATCTACGTCGTAAAAGAACAGTTTGCTGATAACCCAGTGTACGTAGTGTATCCCGAGTCTGGGGACCACAAAAAGACAAGAACACTACATCGCAATCTGCTCTTGCTCGTGAATGACCTCCCAGTTGAAGAGCCTCCACACCAGGCCGCTCCTGAGAAGAGAACCCAGAAGAGTAAACGCCAGACCCGACGTGCCATCCCAGAGCGTGCAGTCCCACTGCCAGGAGCAGATTCAGACTCTGACTCGGATTGCGATTCTGATGGTCCTCGTTACTGGCTGAGGATACCAGCTGACAGGATACAAGAGGTACCTATGGTAGCCCCACCACAACGACCAGCCATCACCGTGAGTCGCCCGATTCCAGTACCTGTACGAGAGGAGGTGAGAGTTAACGTAGACTACTTACCTGAAGTTGACCCGGTACCTGTAAGAGAAGCAGAGACAGTAGAACCTGAGCAGGATGAAGTCCAGTCTGTTGAAGCGGGACCTGAGGAGCAAGATGGATATGCTGAGGCTCTGGTCAATGCGATGCCGGACCGACAGACAGAGGGCAGAAGGTCAAGTCGGGACAGACGACCTAGACAGATCTTTACATATGAGAGACTTGGTCAGCCCACACTGACAACACAAGCTAGCATTAACATGGCAAACACAAACTTACACTCACCTGCTTACACCGCACCTCACACTACACAACCCCATTCACTCACTCACCCCCTACACAACACCAACATATCCTCTTAACCCCTATTCCACTCTGTATCCCCCCTTTACATACATGCCTTACCCCTTACCATCACACCCATACATCTTACCTGTTCCTGTCACCTGTTAGGAAGAAAGAGAACTTTAGTTAAGGTGAGTTGAGTAGAAAATGGTGGGACCCATTTCTTTTTGTCGGGGAGTGTGTGACGACCACAAAAGTGTCACATTTGTGTTTATGGAAATAAGAGTAAAAGGAATTATTTTATTTTATTTTGAATACAAGTTATTGTATTTTATTTTGAAAAAGGTACCCCCAAGAGTTTTGCATTTCCTTGGTTTGGCTTCCCTATTCAATGCGTATGCTGTAATGTTTGCTCCATGCCAGCAGGGGGCGAGGGCGGGCGACTGGTTTAGCGTCTTGTATTGTGTTTGACCTCATTACTGCAAGATCCTTGAACCTGACAAGCCGTGTCCTCCTTTTTCTCCTGCATCACAGGTTGGTAAATGTACAAATATGCCTTGAAACTAGGAACTAGCAATGCTGAAATGTATTTGGGGTGTTAGCAAACCGTTTTTGTGTTGTAATTTTCAACAGAGACTTTTTGTGATTTTTGTTTGAAGCAAGTTTGAAACACAGAGGCAAAGTCTAGCCGAGTAACAGTGCAGTGATCATGGTAGTAGAAACTCAGTTTAATATATACGCTTCTCCCACGTGAACATACACTTGAGTAATGTTTTAGAAAATTACAATTTCGATGTGTATTGGTATCCTGCGGTCTGTAAGGTCCCCACCATTAGTTTTGAAATGGTTTTTTGTCTAATGGGGTTCAGAAGGAAAAAAGGTGACTGTTAAAAACGACGTTTGTTTACATTAAGCACTTTGAGTTCAGATGGGTGAAATGCAGTACTGTCCTGAGTTAAAACGAGGTAAAATACTTTCATGAGAAGTTTAAAAGTAACTTGAACATTAAGCTGGTTAATATTACCATTGTCTATACATTTCATTTTTGATAAATAGTTTAAAACACTAAGTAGAAGAGTAAGTGAACATGTATTTGGTGAAAAGAGGTTTATTTCGCTATTGCTTTGTACTGAGAGACATTATGGGTTTTGTGTTGACATGGACACTGAAATTCATTGAAAATGCTTAAAGGACATTGAACTTTGAATATGTAAATCATAAGAAAAGAAACATAACAAGAGTGTATTTGAAATGGGAAAACTTTAGTAAATTACTGCAAGATCCTTGAACCTGACAAGCCGTGTCCTCCCTTTTCTCCTGCATCACAGGTTGTGTTACAGGAGTCAATCTGTTAACCACGGTGCCGTTGCTACGGTACCCGTTACACATTCACTTTTATATTTTGATCCATCTCACTCAGGTTATAGTTAAGATAATTGATTTCTTTGTTTACTGCCATCTTAGTTCTGTCAGGTATGGTTTATATGATTCTGTTTTAGCTCTGTTCATTGTTCTACGTTTCTTTCATGCCAGCCCAAATATGTTCCCACTCCATATCACTGCACCAGCCATTGTGTTTTTGTCTCACACTTTGTCTGCTTTGTATTTTCACTCACTCCCGCTCTTGCACTTGCTCACGTGTCTTTGTTACTTTCAGCGCCTTGGGGCAACTGTTTGTTGTGATTTGGCGCTATATAAGAAAAAAGTTGATTGATTGATTGATCACTCCACTGTTTTTTCCTGTCTTCACTCTCTTGCACTTACCTTTGTCTTCCCTGGTCACGCCCCCTTCCAGAACCTTCCCTGACACCTGTGTCTTGTTCCACTAATTACATCACCAGTTATTTAAGCCCTCACAGTCTCACAGTCCCTTGCTCAATTGTTGAATGATTTCACTTTCCAGCACTCACGTCCTTGCCTTGTTTTGCCTTGTATTCAGCCTGCTGGTATCTGACTTTGTTTTGCTCTCGACCTTGTACTTGTCTTTGCCTCTGATTACCTCCACACCGTGTTTTTTGACCACAGCCTGTTTTTTGGACCAAGCCTCAGCCTCACGTCTGTCTGTACCTTTGCCATCGCTACTGGACCTCCTGTGTACCGAATCCCAGCTTGTAATTAAACCTTTTTCTTACACCAGTCTGTTTGTGAGCGTTTTGCATTTGTGTCCTGCTCGGTTTGTGCCACGCCTGACAGATAGAACTACTTACTTGACACAGCATAATTTGAGTACCCAAGGATCCTCTGAAGGCACCTAGTACCAATGACATTCAGGGATTCAGCTGCCGCCTTCAGTCACTGGTTAAAAGGTGAATGTGAGGATGATACACAGTCATACAAGTACACTTGTATGATTGCGTATCATCATTGTGTCATGCCAGACAAAGACAGCCAAATGCACTCCCAAGTTTAGTTTTCAGTAAATAGCGTGACAAAAAATGTGACCACAAAATCTGTGTTTTTCTTCGTATAGCAGGTCTCCACTCAGACCGTGTGCTGGTGCCACATCCAGCACCTGATGTAATTGTCTTGAGTCTTTCATGGCAAAAATGTAGGCACACAGAAATGTGCCTATGTTCAGACTTAGATTTCAAGCTTTTATTCAGGTTTGCCTCATGATTAACAGCTGTACATCTCTAATTAGAAGCAGCTGGTTCACAAGTTAGTCATCAACCTCAACCAATAGCACACGTCAAGGCTGTTTAAAGATGCCAATCCAAACTCACCTCTCTGCTGATTGCAGTTGCACACCAGAACTCTGCCTCCTCCATCCCACCACCACCAGTTGGTCCCTGTCTGATGGGGGGGAGTAGGCTCCGCCTCTGCCTTCTTCTGACATCAGGATTCAAGTTTGCCCCAAAGATCATCTTTCATTTGTAAAAAAAAAAAAAAAAATGCATCTATAGAATAAATGTTAAGTCTCAGTGTAGAACTGGTCCATCAACCCTCTCCAAAGATAACCACAAGAGATCATAAATTACTGGACATATGACTTGATAATTAAAAATATTAGTGAGTTACAGACTTGGATTATACTTGCTTTCATTTCTGTTCTGAAAGAGTCAAATCACAGAACACTGAATTTTCGGTTCAGACTGTGTTTGTCATCTGGAGGCGAATTCTCTCAGTAACTTGAATCTAAAAAACTAAAGGAGGGGAAAACACTTCCACCTGGAAACAAAATTTAAGATGCAGAAAGAAAGTGAAAAAGAAGCGTTCAACATTTGACAAAATGACGCTTTGGTGTCTACTTTCTGACTCCCTCAAGTGTTTGCATCTCTTAGACAACTAATAAGGAGCGAGCTGATCTGACTGGATTAAACTCTCACAGTCGTTGGAGTGACTGTGTCCAGAAAAGTCCCATATCGCTTGCTCACTCACTCTTCCTTTGAGAGCTGACAGACATTTGGACAGTGGCACTAAATTCACTGTGCAGACCTACTGGGAGGTGGCGGAGTGCAGAGACGAGCCGTTTCTGCACTTCAAGGACCCCGAGCATCTGCCGGATAGCCTGTCAGAAATACTAAGACTGATCACAAATTTGCGTTTATACAGCTGCCGCTGTGGAATGAGCGCAGAGGAACGGCAGCGAAGGTGAGTGAAGATCTCTGAGATAATTCATCTGCCAAATTTAAAAAGACCAAAAAGCAAAGACAAAGAAGACACACCTGATTATTTTAGCCTCTTTCTATTTCAAAGTGCACATTTTCTCCTCAGTGTAGATTTGATTCATTCAGTCTGAAATGTAACTGTAATTTGTTTAAAGTTGAGATAAAAGTAGCTGCTATATGCACTCCTTTATTCCAAGACAAATGTGGCTTTTGGACAAAGTCTGTTTCTTGCACCACCATCTTCACCTTCAAATTGGATCAAAGTTTTTACCTGCTAATCCTCTGATGACATCTGTTTCAGTTCACTGTCGTAATTCAAATCCCTGAAAAATGTATATACATGTTGAATTAGGGCGGTCTCCCATTGCTGATCTTTGATATGTGACCACCCTAACAAAAGAAAGTTGGTCTAATGTCCATTCTAAAAGAAGAATTTTTAAAAAATAAAGTTGGTTAAATACATTTTTTTTTATTAAAGGTGATTAAATGCCCACCCTAAATAAATAAATTCTTTATTAAAGTTGGTTCAGTCACACGACCCAATCCCGGATAAGCAATTGAAGATGAGTGAGTGAATAAATGAACACTCTAGAATAAATAATTTTTAAAATAAAGTTGACTAAATGCCCACCATAAAATAGTTTCTAATTAAAGGTGATTTTTTAAATTAAAGTTGGTTAAACACACACTGTAAAATACATTTTTTTAATTGAAGTTGATTAAAGTTGACTATTTCAATTTTCAATTTATTTTCATTTATATAGCGCCAAATCACAACAGAGTTGCCTCAAAGCGCTTCACACAGGTAAGGTCTAACCTTACCAACCCCCAGAGCAACAGTGGTAAGGAAAAACTCCCTCTGAGGAAGAAACCTCAAGCAGACCAGACTCAAAGGGGTGACCCTCTGCTTGGGCCATGCTACAAACATAAATTACAGAACAATTCATGGACAAATATACAAGAAATGCTGTTGGCGCACAGGACAGGAGGATCGCCAACACGAATACAACTCCCATCTCTGGTTGGAGCTGCACCTTAAACAGAGAGAAAAAACAGAATCAGACATCAGAAAGACAAAAAATACTGTATAATTTGCCAGCATTAAACAACAAGAAAAACAGATAAATACTAAGGTGATCGCCGGCCACTAGCCCTAAACTTCACTAAAAGACCCAGAATTTAGGTAAAGTTGAGGCCGCGGCACGCTCTAATTACTAATAAAATGAATTAAAAGAGTAAAAAGCATAAAACAAAACTGTACCAGTATGCTAGCCATATGAAAGGAAAAATAAGTGCGTCTTAAGTTTGGACTTGAAAATCTCCACAGAATCTGACTGTTTTATTGACGCAGGGAGATCATTCCACAGAACAGGGGCACCATAAGAGAACGCTCTGTGACCCACAGACTTCTTATTCACCTTAGGGACACAAAGTAGTCCTGCACCCTGAGAACGTAAAGCCCGGGCCGGTACGTAAGGTTTAATTAGGTCAGCTAGGTAGGAGGGTACCAGTCCATGAATAATTTTATAGGTTAGTAGCAGAACCTTAAAAATCTGATCTCACTGGGACAGGAAGCCAGTGAAGAGACACAAAAATGGGTGTAATGTGGTTGTACTTTCTGCTTCGTGTCAAAAGCCTGGCTGCAGCATTTTGAACCATTTGAAGACCCCTAATGCTGGACTGCGGTAAACCACAAAATAGAACATTGCAGTAGTCAAATCAAATCAAATCAATTTTATTTATATAGCGCCAAATCACAACAAACAGTTGCCCCAAGGTGCTTTATATTATAAGGCAAAGGCATACAATAATTACGGAAAAACCCCAATGGTCAAAACGACCCCCTGTGAGCAAGCACTTGGCGACAGTGGGAAGGAAAAACTCCCTTTTAACAGGAAGAAACCTCCAGCAGAACCAGGCTCAGGGAGGGGCAGTCTTCTGCTGGGACTGGTTGGGGCTGAGGGAGAGAACCAGGAAAAAGACATGCTGTGGAGGGGAGCAGAGATCAATCACTAATGATTAAATGCAGAGTGGTGCATACAGAGCAAAAAGAGAAAGAAACACTCAGTGCATCATGGGAACCCCCCAGCAGTCTACGTCTATAGCAGCATAACTAAGGGATGGTTCAGGGTCACCTGATCCAGCCCTAACTATAAGCTTTAGCAAAAAGGAAAGTTTTAAGCCTAATCTTAAAAGTAGAGAGGGTGTCTGTCTCCCTGATCTGAATTGGGAGCTGGTTCCACAGGAGAGGAGCCTGAAAGCTGAAGGCTCTGCCTCCTAATCTACTCTTACAAACCCTAGGAACTACAAGTAAGCCTGCAGTCTGAGAGCGAAAGCGCTCTATTGGGGTGATATGGTACTATGAGGTCCCTAAGATAAGATGGGACCTGATTATTCAAAACCTTATAAGTAAGAAGAAGAATTTTAAATTCTATTCTAGAATTAACAGGAAGCCAATGAAGAGAGGCCAATATGGGTGAGATATGCTCTCTCCTTCTAGTCCCTGTCAGTACTCTAGCTGCAGCATTTTGAATTAACTGAAGGCTTTTCAGGGAAATTTTAGGACAACCTGATAATAATGAATTACAGTAGTCCAGTCTAGAGGAAACAAATGCATGAATTAGTTTTTCAGCATCACTCTGAGACAAGACCTTTCTTATTTTAGAGATATTGCGCAAATGCAAAAAAGCAGTCCTACATATGTGTTTAATATGCGCTTTGATGACATATCCTGATCAAAAATGACTCCAAGATTTCTCACAGTATTACTAGAGGTCAGGGTAATGCCATCCAGAGTAAGGATCTGGTTAGACACCATGTTTCTAAGATTTGTGGGGCTAAGTACAATAACTTCAGTTTTATCTGAGTTTAAAAGCAGGAAATTAGAGGTCATCCATGTCTTTATGTCTGTAAGACAATCCTGCAGTTTAGCTAATTGGTGTGTGTCCTCTGGCTTCATGGATAGATAAAGCTGGGTATCATCTGCGTAACAATGAAAATTTAAGCAATGCTGTCTAATAATACTGCCTAAGGGAAGCATGTATAAAGTGAATAAAATTGGTCCTAGCACAGAACCTTGTGGAACTCCATAATTAACCTTAGTCTGTGAAGAAGATTCCCCATTTACATGAACAAATTGTAATCTATTAGATAAATATGATTCAAACCACCGCAGTGCAGTGCCTTTAATACCTATGGCATGCTCTAATCTCTGTAATAAAATTTTATGGTCAACAGTATCAAAAGCAGAACTGAGGTCTAACAGGACGAGCACAGAGATGAGTCCACTGTCTGAGGCCATAAGAAGATCATTTGTAACCTTCACTAATGCTGTTTCTGTACTATGATGAATTCTAAAACCTGACTGAAACTCTTCAAATAGAGCATTCCTCTGCAGATGATCAGTTAGCTGTTTTACAACTACCCTTTCAAGAATTTTTGAGAGAAAAGGAAGGTTGGAGATTGGCCTATAATTAGCTAAGATAGCTGGGTCAAGTGATGGCTTTTTACGTAATGGTTTAATTACTACCACCTTAAAAGCCTGTGGTACATAGCCAACTAATAAAGATAGATTGATCATATTTAAGATCGAAGCATTAATTAATGGTAGGGCTTCCTTGAGCAGCCTGGTAGGAATGGGGTCTAATAGACATGTTGATGGTTTGGAGGAAGTAACTATCGAAAATAACTCAGACAGAACAATCAGAGAGAAAGAGTCTAACCAAATACCGGCATCACTGAAAGCAGCCAAAGAGAATGAAATGTCTTTTGGATAGTTATGAGTAATTTTTTCCTCTAATAGTTAAAATTTTATTAGCAAAGAAAGTCATGAAGTCATTACTAGTTAAAGTTAAAGGAATACTCGGCTCAATAGAGCCCTGACTCTTTGTCAGCCTGGCTACAGTGCTGAAAAGAAACCTGGGGTTGTTCTTATTTTCTTCAAATAGTGATGAGTAGTAAGATGTCCTAGCTTTACAGAGGGCTTTTTTATAGAGCAACAGACTCTTTTTCCAGGCTAAGTGAAGATCTTCTAAATTAGTGAGATGCCATTTCCTCTCCAACTTACGGGTTATCTGCTTTAAGCTGCGAGTTTGTGAGTTATACCACGGAGTCAGGCACTTCTGATTTAAGGCTCTCTTTTTCAGAGGAGCTACAGCATCCAAAGTTGTCCTCAATGAGGATATAAAACTATTGACAAGATAATCTGTCTCACTCACAGAGTTTAGGTAGCTACTCTGCCCTGTGTTGGTATATGGCACTGGAGAACATAAAGAAGGAATCATATCCATAAACCTAGTTACAGCGCTTTCTGAAAGACTTCTACTGTAATGAAACTTATTCCCCACTGCTGGGTAGTCCATCAGAGTAAATGTAAATGTTATTAAGAAATGATCAGATAGAAGGGGGTTTTCAGGGAATACTGTTAAGTCTTCAATTTCCATACCATAAGTCAGAACAAGATCTAAGGTATGATTAAAGTGGTTGGTGGACTCATTTACATTTTGAGCAAAGCCAATCGAGTCTAACAATAGATTAAATGCAGTGTTGAGGCTGTCATTCTCAGCATCTGTGTGGATGTTAAAATCGCCCACTATAATGATCTTATCTGAGCTAACCACTAAGTCAGACAAAAGGTCAGAAAATTCACAGAGAAACTCACAGTAATGACCAGGTGGATGATAGATAACAACAAATAAAACTGTTTTTTGGGACTTCCAATTTGGATGGACAAGACTAAGAGACAAGCTTTCAAATGAATTAAAGCTCTGTCTGGGTTTTTGATTAATTAATAAGCTGGAGTGGAAGATTGCTGCTAATCCTCCGCCTCGGCCCGTGCTACGAGCATTCTGGCAGTTAGTGTGACTCGGGGGTGTTGACTCATTTAAACTAACATATTCATCCTGCTGTAACCAGGTTTCTGTAAGGCAGAATAAATCAATATGTTGATTAATTATTATATCATTTACTAACAGGGACTTAGAAGAGAGAGACCTAATGTTTAATAGACCACATTTAACTGTTTTAGTCTGTGGTGCAGTTGAAGGTGCTATATTATTTTTTCTTTTTGAATTTTATGCTTAAATAGATTTTTGTTGGTTATTGGTGGTCTGGGAGCAGGCACCGTCTCTACGGGGATGGGGTAATGAGGGGATGGCAGGGGGAGAGAAGCTGCAGAGAGGTGTGTAAGACTACAACTCTGCTTCCTGGTCCCAACCCTGGATAGTCACGGTTTGGAGGATTTAAGAAAATTGGCCAGATTTCTAGAAATGAGAGCTGCTCCATCCAAAGTGGGATGGATGCCGTCTCTCCTAACAAGACCAGGTTTTCCCCAGAAGCTTTGCCAATTATCTATGAAGCCCATCTCATATTTTGGACACCACTCAGACAGCCAGCAATTCAAGGAGAACATGCGGCTAAACATGTCACTCCTGGTCCGATTGGGGAGGGGCCCAGAGAAAACTACAGAGTCCGACATTGTTTTTGCAAAGTTACACACAGATTCAATGTTAATTTTAGTGACCTCCGATTGGCGTAACCGGGTGTCATTACTGCCGACGTGAATTACAATCTTACCAAATTTATGCTTAGCCTTAGCCAGCAGTTTCAAATTTCCTTCAGTGTCGCCTGCTCTGGCCCCCGGAAGACAATTGACTATAGTTGCTGGTGTCGCTAACTTCACATTTCTCAAAACAGAGTCGCCGATAACCAGAGTTTGTTCCTCGGCAGGTGTGTCGCCGAGTGGGGAAAAACAGTTAGAGATCTGAACGGGTTGGCGGTGTACACGGGGCTTCTGTTTAGGACTACGCTTCCTCCTCACAGTCACCCAGTTGGCCCACCCAGGGGAACTAACGACAGCTAAGCTACCTTGGTCCGCACTGACTCCTATCCAAAAATAAATAATTTTTTTTTTTTTAACAAAAACCGATTAAATGCCCAACGTAAAACAAATGCATTTTTATGAACATTGATTAAACTCTCACCCTAAAACAAATTATTTTTTTTAATTAAAGTTGATTAAATACCCACCCTAAAATAAATATTTTATTTATTAATGTTGGTTAAACATCAGTCTAAAATAATAATAATAATAATGATAAAAATAGGTTGATTAAATGCCCACCATAAAATAAACAATTTTTAAAATAGATTTGATGCCCACCCTAAAATAAATTAGGTTTTCTTTTCATCAAAGATGATTAAGCGGCCACCCTAAAATAAATAATTTTTCATTCTAGTTGATTATACACCCACCTAAAAAGCAAAAATATTTTTCCCGTGGCTTCTGTGTCTTACCTGTGATGATTTCACCAGTGCTGGTGGTAGTTAAATGACGTAGAGAATTTCAGAGTTTACAGTACAGACTTATGCACAAGGCAGAACAGTTAGTTGTGATTTATTTATTTTTTTAACTGTGATGAAATAAGACCTTGTATTGAAATATATGGAAGACAAACAGAATATCTGCCCACCCGATCTTCAGGCAGAATTTTCCACAGAACAGCAATGACGTTCTGATGCGTGAGTATGGTATGAAAAAATCAACTACCCAATCAGGGCCTGAATTCTGGTGTAATCTGTAGTAAAAGTGATGTATCTGTGCAGTAAAATATTGTGGGCAATCTGGAAAATTTTAAATGTATTTAAAAAATATTGTGATATTGAGTTAAATCATGAAACACAAAACATGAATCACTGGATTTAACGGATACAGATTGGGCTAATCATCTCTGCGGCAATCCACCAATCAGGCCTGTAAGGTAGAGTGGACAGACGGAAGCCACTCCTTAGTAAAAGGCACATGGCAGCCCACCTGGGGTTTGACAAAAGGCACCTGAAGGACTCTCAGACCAGGAGAAACAAAATTCTCTGATCTGATGAGACAAAGATTGAACTCTTTGGCATCATGTTTGGAGGAAACCAGGCACCATCCCTACAGTGAAGCATGGTGGTGGCAGCATCATGCTGTGGGGATGTTTTTCAGCAGCAGGAACTGGGAGACTAGTCAGGATTGAGGGAAAGATGAAAGCAACAATGTACAGCGACATCCTGGATGAAAACCTGCTCCAGAGCGCTCTTGACCTCAGACTGGGGCGATGGTTCATCTTTCAGCAGGACAATGACCCTAAACACACAGCCAAGATATCAAAGGAGTGACTTCAGGACAAATCTGTGAATGTCCTTGAGTGGCCCAGCCAGAGCCCAGACCTGAATCCAACTGAACATCTCTGGAGAGATCTGAAAATGGCTGTGCACCGACGCTCCCCATCCAACCTGATGGAGCTTGAGAGGTGCTGCAAAGAGGAATGGACCAAACTGCCCAAAGATAGGTGCACCAAGCTTGTGGCATCGTATTCAAGAAGACTTGAGCCTGGAATTGCTGCCAAAGGTGCATCAACAAAGTATTGAGCAAAGGCTGTGAATGCATATGGACATGTGATTTCTTAGTTTTTATTTTGAATGAATGAATGAATGAATGAATTTATGAAACTATTTTTATTTATTTGCAAAAATTAAAGAAAAAACTTTTTCATGTTGTCATTATGGGGTGCTGTGAGCAGAATTTTGAGGAGAAAAAAAAAGAATTTACACCATTTGGAATAAGTCTGTCACATAATATGAAGAAAAAGTGAAATGCCGTGAATATTTTCTGGATGCATGGTATGAATGTTGCAGCAGGTCACACCGTAGAATAACAACTCTAGGGGGCAGTTACACAGTGAAAGACCAAAACAGACCAACATGTTACCGCGATATTTAATTAAGAATAACAATGAAATGCCAAGATTTAACTTCAATTTCAAAACTGTCACCATGATTATTGGAAAGATAGTTAATCACAAGAGGACGAAACCCAGCTATCAATTGAACAGCTGTCATTTTGACATTATGTTTCGTTGACATAATGTCTGGATTAAAAATAATCTGTCAAATATTCTCAACATCTTGACTAAAATGTTCGATTTCTGCAGAACTTTAAGTGATAAAGTTATTTTTATTGAAGAAATAAGAACAAAAACTGACAGCAGATTAAAACTTTGGCATTAATGTTTCTACGTACAGATGGACTTTATTCACACAATCAGATTGTAGACTCATATACAGATGCTACTTTTTTGGTGTTTTCTTTGTCATTTATGCAGTAAAAATATATTTTCCAAATATTACAGTTCCACAGATCAGACAGCAGTTTAAATGTAAATTCAGGTTTTACATAAAGCAAACTTCAAGGAAATAAAATAAAAAACAAAACAAAACAGGAAATCTAACATCTCACATCGACGTGTGAAAGATGGAGATAAATTTTGTAAGTGACAGAATTTAATCCATCATCTGTGACATGACCTCAGTTTGTTTGAGCTCACAGATCTCAGCAGAGGATCCAAAATAAAAAAAACAAAGTCCAGCATGTAGCGGCTGAGTGAACGTGGTCTGGACTCTGTGGAGGAGAGTCATGGTGTCAGAGACGCTGTAGAAGGACAGAACACCTGCACCATCATCCAAAAAGACTCCCACTGTGGAGGACTGAGGACCAGAGGCTGGAGATCTGATATTGTTATGAAGGAAGTAATAACCACCCGAGTAACAATATAAAGTCCAAGACTTGTCATTGAATCCAAATAAAGATTCGTCAGTGTCCCCTGTTCTCTTAATGTTCTTGTATGTGACTGATACAAAAACTTCTCTGCTCCGCTTCACCTCCCAGTAACAACGTCCAGTCAGACTCTCTGCACTCAGGACCTGAGACCATACAGTGAATCTGTCTGGATGATCAGAATAAAACTGATTCTGTCTCACTTTTGTTGCTTTTCTGTTTCCTTCAGATAAAATCAGATGTCTGTTTGCTGAATTTGGATCCAGTGTGATTTTATGTGAATATTTTAAGAATTCAGTTCTGGTCTTTGGTTCTGGTTCTGACAGTAAAACGTCCACGTCAGTGATGGTCTGTGAGATGTTCATCCATTCATCACTCAGAATGTTGTGTAGTTCCTCTCTGACCTTTGACACAGCCGCCGTCACGTCCTCAAAGTGCTTCAGAGGACGGATTCTGATGCTGGACGAGTCTGTAGACTGACTGAGACGTGGCACTGAGGGGTAATTTTGTAGAAACTGGATGTGATCCTGTGTGTGTGAGAGCTGATCCAGATCAGCATCTTTGCTCCTCAGATCAGTGATCTCCTGCTCCAGCTTCTCCTGAAGCTCTTTGACTCGACTCACTTCAGTTTTCTGCTGGGATCTGATCTGCTGCTTCACATCAGAGCTTCTCTTCTTAATCAGACGGATCATCTGACTGAAGGTCTCCTGACTGTCCTCCACTGCTTTATCAGCAGACTGATTGATGGCTTCCTCCTCCTGCTGAAGCACCTTCACCTCTTTGTCTCTGACCTGGATCCTCTGCTGGATTTGTTGTCGGCTCCCCTCCAGCTCTCTCTGTCTCTCGGTCCTTTCTGCTACAGCTGACACTGTGTCGTGGTCTTTATGATGATCCACAGAGCAGAGATAACAGATACACTGCTGATCAGTACGGCAGAACATCTTCATCACCTCATCATGAGCAGAGCAGATGTTCTCCTGAAGCTTCTTGGAGGGTTCGACCAGTTTGTGTCTCTTTAAAGGAGCTGCATCATAGTGAGGCTGGAGGTGTTTCTCACAATAAGAGGCCAAACACATCAGACAGGACTTGAGGGCTTTCAGTTTTCTCCCAGTGCACAAATCACAGGTCACATCTTCAGGTCCGGCATAGCAGGGATCAGCAGGAGCAGCTTGGAGTCCAGTCTTCTTCAGCTCCTCCACTAAATCTGCTAACATGGTGTTTTTCCTCAGGACAGGCCTCGGTATGAAGGTCTGTCTGCACTGAGGACAGCTGGGGACTATCTTCTGATCTTCTTCATCCCAGAACCTTTGAATACAGGTCCTACAGTAGTTGTGTCCACAGGGAATAGTCACCGGATCCATCAGGAGATCCAAACAGATGGAACAGCAGAGCTGTCCTCGGGGTAGCTGATGTTGTTGCGCCATTTCACCTGTCTGTGTCAGTGAATGTCGTATGCTTTTTTCTCTTTGCAGAAACATAAGACTGCGCTCTGACGTCAAAGAGCACAGATCTTTACTCTTTGCTCCCTTCACGGTCAGGAGTTCTGTGGTTTATTAGCCAGTCACACCCGTTATTAAACACATAAATGAGGGACAGAACAGGTAAATATGTAACCAGGGTGGAACTTGATCCTTGTTCCAGTCTGTCTGTCTGTTGAAGGATATAAGTTAGATAGGAAATAAATCAAAGGGCTTGAGGTGCAGCAGGGCTCTGGGAGTCTGGTGGAAATAGGTTTTAAGGGTTGCCTGGCCTCCTAGTTCCCATCACTGGGATGTCTGTGCCTCCACCTGTGTCACAAGAAGAGAATGTGCAGAACTGCAGCAGCTACAGTGGTATGAATTTGATCAGCCATAGCATGAAGTTATGAGAAAGAGTAATGAAGCTCAGCTTATAAAAGAGGTGAAGCACAGAGAGCAGCAATATGCTTTCATGCCAAGAAAGAGCACTACAGATGCCGTGTTTGCTCTGAGAGTGCTGATGGACTGATTATACAGTATTTCTTGTCTTTCTGATGCCTGATTCTGTTGTTTCTCTCTGTTTAAGGTGCAGCTCCATCCAGAGATAGGTGTAGTATTGAAAACTCCCCTGTCCTGTGCACCAACAGCATTTCTTGTATATTCGTTTTGTGAATTGTTCTGTAATTTATGTTTGTAGCATGGCCCAAGCAGAGGGTCACCCCCTTAAGTCTGGTCTGCTTGAGGTTTCTTCCTCAGAGGGAGTTTTTCCTTACCACTGCTGCCCTGGGGGTTGGTAAGGTTAGACCTCACTTGTGTGAAGCGCCTTGAGGCAACTCTGTTGTGATTTGATACATGAAAATAAATTGAAATTGAAAATTGATGGAGAAGTATAGAGAAGACCAGAAGGAGTTACACTGTGTGTTTGTGGATTTATACAAAGCTTATATGACAGGGTGCCAAGAGAAGAGTGGTGGTATTGTGTGATCAAGTCTGGAGTGGCAGAGAAGTATGTGAGGGTGGTGGACAATGGTATCATGGCATTTCCCCCCTGGTCATTTCCCCCCTGGTCATTTCCCTCCTAGGTCTAGCCCGAGAACTGGCCTGAATTAGGCCAGATACCGGCCTACATTTAGGACTGGGAATTCCCTAATTCAGGCCGGTTGTCGGGCTATCCTAGGTCACCCCCTTTTACCCTGCCCCCCCTCCCCCACCCACCCTGGGGCTCCCTCTGATTAACTAATTAATCACAATCAGCACTGAAATGCTACAAAGTAACAGTGGGGCTTAAGGGAATGTAAATGTTGCATCACAGATGAAGTACACAAACACTTTTGAAAGCAGCACTGAACTGCTGAGAAGAAAGTTTTGTAAAGGTTTATATCCTTGCTAGTTGATTGTTAGATTAATTGTAAAATCATGTAAAAGGGTGTGTTTCCTGACATATTCACCATTTCTCTGGTTGTCTCACCATGGATGGACCAAGGTTAGTGCCACGTGAGGAAAATCCAAGACACTTCATGAGGGGTACAACTATGTGTAACCCGGTAAAGAATTCGGTTCCTAAATTTTGATTTACGTATTTCTGTAATACTGATTTTGATTCTTCAGGTATATTGACTTATTGATGTCTGATTCAGTTGGTTAAATGGGATGTCAATCATAGTCATCCCACTCACAGTTACTCTACCAGATGAGAGGGTTTGCTTTCCATTGTTCGGAGGTCAGGGGAAGTCTGTCCTCTTTAGCATAAAAATGGTCAGAGACGAAGCTGGAAGCAGAGCGCTACCACGGACCTGAAGCAGAGATACAAGATAAAATAAAATCTCTTTAGAGAGAGCCATGAGGTAAATGCTAGCGAAGTGCTTAGAGATACTTGCAAGAGAACTTTACGGCCATGGAGGGCCGAGTTTCAGTGCGATAGCTGACGTCTTATGCTATGCTTAAGCTTTGTGGTTAGCATTAGCTAACCACAAAGCTAATATCTGCATTGCACAAGAGTGTGTTTTCATGGTATTATGTTGTTGTTATTACAGAGATACTCTCAGGAGAGCGTTTACAGTCACAGACGACTGAGTGGATAAGAGTTCAAGCAATAACCAACGTCTTGGTGAGTTATTGGACTTATGCTATGCTAATCACATTAGCTAACATTGGTAATAAATATAACATTGGTAATAAATGTATGTAATGAGGATATGTATGGTGTTCCTTTTATTTGCGTTGGTTGTATTGTATGTATTACAGTACTGTTGTATGAATGTTAGTATAGTAATTGATATGACTGAGAGCACTACATACTGATGTGTGTTTGTGACATTTTGTTTATGTGTCATGTTTCATTTAAAAAGGGTGAATCCTAAGATAGTATTTACAGGGAATGGGTTCACTAGTTCCAGTGGTGGGCACAGATAACCAAAAAATTAACTTCGATAACAGATAATCAGATAACCGAAAAGTTATCTTTGATAAAGATAAAACGATAAACCACCCAAAAATATATCGGAAGTTATAGATAACCGATAAATTCCAGTATTGTCTCTGGTACACTTGCAACTACTAACAAGCTGATTTTGAGTTTTAACACCACGATCGCTTCTGGTAGCATCAAAAGCTAAAACAGAAAAAACAGACCCAAACAATGAGCCAACACTTTGTCTTTGAACATCTTGCCCGCTGCTGGAAAGTCCTGTTTCCTACATAGCTTCCAGCACAGGAGCAAGCTGCGAGGAGCCATGAAGCTCAACTCTCTACTCAATCACAATGCTGCCATCAGGCCGAGGTCATGGAAAATAAAGCAGTGCTGAGTTATGGTTTGGTGTATAAATAAAATGAATACTGATAGAATAACTCCATTAATGTCATTTCTGTCATTTGTACAAAGTTAAAATATAACATATATCTTTTAATGTTGAATAATGCACTAATTCTGAAGTTTTTTAACAAACACAAACAGATCACAAAGGATTCTGGGTAAAATGTGCCTCCGCTAACACTGATTTGGTTGAGTCATTCATTATCTAAACCAGCACATTAAAGTGATGTGTGTTGGTGTTTAGAGATAAATGTGTTTTTGTAAAATATTCCATTTTTTTATTTGTAAAAAAAGGCATTTTCAAAAAAAAAAAAAAAAAAAAAAAGCCAAGTTGTAATTAGATAACCGTCTGATATAACCGGTGTCAAAAATAGAACACTGCCATGATCTGCTGGTGTCAGATGTTCAGAACTTAAGCTGGGTTTACACTGTGCAAGTTTTGGCCCTTTTTCATTTGATTTTTCATTTGTGCGAGAATGTTTTGGATTGAGTGTCAGGTTAGTTGTGCGTCCTGCATCGTTTAGTATACGAGCTGTGTTTAACATCTCACGATCACCTCCTGATCGGCGATCGTATGGTCAGATGAAAATCAAATCTGTTTGATATTCTGGTCGGCCGTAATGAGGGTATCCCAATGCTGAAGAGCTACAAGCATCCAACCTCTCGCACTGTGCCTGTGCAAACACCACAAACCTGTCTTGTAATGTTTTTTTTTTTTTAAACTTTGATGTCTCCCATTGGGAGTTTTTGTTAAAAAATAAGAAATGTAAAGTAAATTTGAAAAAAAAGCTTCTGTTTACATTTTGCTGCTGGAAACACGAGTCCAACATGTGGTTTTTGAATGTACAATGTGTGTGAGAACATACATCGGGCGCTCTGAACTTTTATACAGTGCGGTTCTGTCGTACAGTTTGAGCTGGAACTGAGTACAGTGATTGAAAATATCAGCCCAGCTTCGGTTTGAATACTGCCATGAACACTACTGGCCAGTAGATGGCAGTAGAGACCGTAAAAACTTGCCAAAACAAAATTCCAGATAATCCGTGTCTGCTACATTTAAGATGCGTGGAATTTAATAAATGCAGACACAATAACAATGTCTATAAACCCAGAGAATATATTCACAAGAGTTTTAGGCACTAGAGTTTAATGCTGTTGTCCGTGGAGCCTGAACAGAGTGTCTGAAATGTATTTCTCAAGTCGTGAACGTACTGAGATTACCCTATCATACCCAGAATGCACAAGGACATGGCATGTCCACACTAAAACCTTAAAAATTTGCGCATTACTTTAAAACTAAAACATATATCTGACAATTTCACTTCATAAAACTTCAGACCGCATATCAGTATGGGGTTAAACAAAAAAGAGTTTTTTTTTGTGACCAGTTCTCTTTTTGCCTGCAGAGGATAGAATGGATTCTTCTAGAAGCAGCTCTTCTCTGTTTTGCAGAGGGTAGAACTACACATCTTCTACTAAACATTTAACAGGTAGGTGCTCGACTGATTTTAAATTTTATAAATGTTTGTAGCTGTTCAGCTTTATTTACCACGTTATCGGTCTAAAAATTATCGGACAGAAATTATTGCAAGTCCGATAATTAGTCCGATAATGTTTTTTAAAGTTATCTAAAAACATAATCCGATAATGAAAACATTATCTTTGATAATTATTGGATTATCAGAACTGTGCCCACCACTGACTAGTTCAAATGTTCTCTAGTCTGTGTGTGTATTTACACCAAATTAAGCCAAACATCACAATTCACAGAATGAACCATGAAGGTTGGATAATAGCCATTTTGAATTAAATGCCACAGTCTTAATTATGGATGTATATGTGTGGATGTAATTATGTGTATAACATTTACATTGTATGGCGCATGTTTATAACCAGCAATGTGTTTTTAATTAAAGTACCATTCACTCTCACATCACAGATGAAACAAATGCCTTTTTAACTGAAGCAAAAAGCACATGTAAGTATACAGCTACAGTGGGGTAAAAAAGTATTTAGTCAGTCCCTGATCATGCAAGTTCTTCTACTTAGAAAGATGACAGAGCTTTGTAATTTTCATCATAGGTACACTTCAACTATGAGAGACAAAATGACCAAAAAAAAAAAAAAAAAAAAAAAAAATTCAGGAAATCACATCGTAGAATTTTTAAAGAATTTATTTGTAAATTATGCTGGAAAATAAGTATTTGGTCAATAACAAAAGTTCAGCTCATTACTTTGTAACATAAGCTTTGTTGGCAATGACGTTTCAAATCAAATCAAATCAATTTTATTTATATAGCGCCAAATCACAACAAACAGTTGCCCCAAGGCGCTTTATATTGTAAGGCAAAGCCATACAATAATTACGTAAAAACCCAACGGTCAAAACGACCCCCTGTGAGCAAGCACTTGGCTACAGTGGGAAGGAAAAACTCCCTTTTAACAGGAAGAAACCTCCAGCAGAACCAGGCTCAGAGAGGGGCAGTCTTCTGCTGGGACTGGTTGGGGCTGAGGGAGAGAACCAGGAAAAAGACATGCTGTGGAGGGGAGCAGAGATCAATCACTAATGATTAAATGCAGAGTGGTGCATACAGAGCAAAAAGAGAAAGAAACACTCAGTGCATCATGGGAACCCCCCAGCAGTCTAAGTCTATAGCAGCATAACTAAGGGATGGTTCAGGGTCACCTGATCCAGCCCTAACTATAAGCTTGAACAAAAAGGAAAGTTTTAAGCCTAATCTTAAAAGTAGAGAGGGTGTCTGTTTCCCTGATCTGAATTGGGAGCTGGTTCCACAGGAGAGGAGCCTGAAAGCTGAAGGCTCTGCCTCCCATTCTACTCTTACAAACCCTAGGAACTACAAGTAAGCCTGCAGTCTGAGAGCGAAGCGCTCTATTGGGGTGATATGGTACTATGAGGTCCCTAAGATAAGATTGGACCTGATTATTCAAAACCTTATAAGTAAGAAGAAGAATTTTAAATTCTATTCTAGAATTAACAGGAAGCCAATGAAGAGAAGCCAGTATGGGTGAGATATGCTCTCTCCTTCTAGTCCCTGTCAGTAACCTGATAATAATGAATTACAATAGTCCAGCCTAGAGGAAATAAATGCATGAATTAGTTTTTCAGCATCACTCTGAGACAAGACCTTTCTAATTTTAGAGATATTGCGCAAATGCAAAAAAGCAGTCCTACATATTTGTTTAATATGCACATTGAATGACATATCCTGATCAAAAATGACTCCAAGATTTCTCAAAGTATTACTGGAGGTCAGGGTAATGCCATCCAGAGTAAGGATCTGGTTAGACACCATGTTTCTAAGATTTGTGGGGCCAAGTACAATAACTTCACTTTTATCTGAGTTTAAAAGCAAGAAATTAGAGGTCATCCATGTCTTTATGTCTGTAAGACAATCTTGCAGTTTAGCTAATTGGTGTGTGTCCTCTGGCTTCATGGATAGATAAAGCTGGGTATCATCTGCGTAACAATGAAAATTTAAGCAATGCTGTATAATAATACTGCCTAAGGGAAGCATGTATAAAGTGAATAAAATTGGTCCTAGCACAGAACCTTGTGGAACTCCATAATTAACCTTAGTCTGTGAAGAAGATTCCCCATTTACATGAACAAATTGTAATCTATTAGATAAATATGATTCAAACCACCGCAGTGCAGTGCCTTTAATACCTATGGCATGCTCTAATCTCTGTAATAAAATTTTATGGTCAACAGTATCAAAAGCAGCACTGAGGTCTAACAGAACGAGCATAGAGATGAGTCCACTGTCTGAGGCCATAAGAAGATCATTTGTAACCTTCACTAATGCTGTTTCTGTACTACGATAAATTCTAAAACCTGACTGAAACTCTTCAAATAGACCATTCCTCTGCAGATGATCAGTTAGCTGTTTTACAACTACCCTTTCAAGAATTTTTAAGAGAAAAGGAAGGTTGGAGATTGGCCTATAATTAGCTAAGATAGCTGGGTCAAGTGATGGCTTTTTAAGTAATAGTTTAATTACGGCCACCTTAAAAGCCTGTGGTACATAGCCAACTAATAAAGATAGATTGATCATATTTAAGATCGAAGCATTACTTAATGGTGGGGCTTCCTTGAGCAGCCTGGTAGGAATGGGGTCTAATAGACATGTTGATGGTTTGGAGGAAGTAACTAATGAAAATAACTCAGACAGGACAATCGGAGAGAAAGAGTCTAACCAAATACCAGCATCACTGAAAGCAGCCAAAGATAACGTATGTCTTTGGGATGGTTATGAGTAATTTTTTCTCTAATAGTTAAAATTTTATTAGCAAAGAAAGTCATGAAGTCATTACTAGTTAAAGTTAAAGGAATACCTGGGGTTGTTCTTATTTTCTTCAATTAGTGATGAGTAGTAAGATGTCCTAGCTTTACGAAGGGCTTTTTTTTATAGAGCAAAAGACTCTTTTGCCAGGCTAAGTGAAGATCTTCTAAATTAGTGAGATGCCATTTCCTCTCCAACTTATGATTTATCTGCTTTAAGCTGCGAGTTTGTGAGTTATACCACGGAGTCAGGCACTTCTGATTTAAGGGTCTCTTTTTCAGAGGAGCTAGAGCATCCAAAGTTGTGCTCAATGAGGATGTAAAACTATTGACGAGATAATCTATTTCACTCACAGAGTTTAGGTAGCTACCCTGCCCTGTGTTGGTATATGGCATTGGAGAACATAAAGAAGGAATCATATCCTTAAACCTAGTTACAGCGCTTTCTGAAAGACTTCTACTGTAAATAAACTTATTCCCCACTGCTGGGTAGTCCATCAGAGTAAATGTAAATGTTATTAAGAAATGATCAGACAGAAGGGGGTTTTCAGGGAATACTGTTAAGTCTTCTATTTCCATACCATAAGTCAGAACAAGATCTAAGGTATGATTAAAGTGGTGGGTGGACTCATTTACATGTTGAGCGAAGCCAATCGAGTCTAACAATAGATTAAATGCAGTGTTGAGACTGTCATTCTCAGCATCTGTGTGGATGTTAAAATCGCCCACTATAATTATCTTATCTGAGCTAAGCACTAAGTCAGACAAAAGGTCTGAAAATTCACAGAGAGCCTTAGCCAGCAGTTTCAAATTTCCTTCAGTGTCGCCTGCTCTGGCCCCCAGAAGACAATTGACTATGGTTGCTGGTGTCGCTAACTTCAAATTTCTCAAAACAGAGTTGCCAATAACCAGAGTTTGTTCCTTGGCGGGTGTGTTGCCGAGTGGGGAAAAACGGTTAGAAGTGTGAACAGGTTGGTGGTGTACAGAGGGCTTCTGTTTAGAACTACGTTTCTTCCTCACAGTCACCCAGTCGGCCTGCTTTCCCAGCTGCTTGGGATCTGCTGGAGGGGAACTAACGGCGGCTAAGCTAACTTGGTCCGCACCGACTACAGGGGCCTGGCTAGCTGTAGGATTTTCCAAGGTGCGGAGCCAAGTCTCCAATTTGCCCAGCCTGGCCTCCAAAGCTACGAATAAGCTACACTTATTACAAGTACCATTACTGCTAAAGGAGGCCGAGGAATAACTAAACATTTCACACCCAGAGCAGAAAAGTGCGGGAGAGACAGGAGAAGCCGCCATGCTAAACCGGCTAAGAGCTAGTAGCTGCGCTAAGCTAGCGGATTCCTAAAAACACACCAAGTGAGTAATGTGTAAATAATTTAGAGGTGATTCAGCAGAGGGAGTGCTTTAGTTAAGGCACGTGAAGATTACACTGTGAAACAAATCGTTATCTAGTTAACTAGATCAATCTAACTGCACAGATTAAACAGCTAACAGATACAGCAAAACACCGCTGTGCTCCGGAACAGGAAGTGATACAATACCGCAGTGAGAGCCAACCACCAGTAGAGGCAGGGTTCTAAACGTTTCCTGTAAGTCTTCAACAGGTTTGCACACACTGTAGCTGGTATTTTGGCCCATTCCTCCATGCAGATCTCCTCTAGAGCAGTGATGTTTTGGGGCTGTCGCTGGACAACACGGACTTTAAACTGTCTCAACAAATTTTCTATGGTGTTGAGGTCTGGAGACTGGCTTGGCCACTCCAGGACCTTGAAATGCTTTTTACGGAGCCACTCCTTTGTTGCTTGAGCGGTGTGTTTGGGATCATTCTCATGCTGGAAGACCCAGCCACATTGCATCTTCAGTGCTCTCACTGATGGAAGGAGGTTTTGGCTTAAAATCTCACGATACATGGACAAGTTCATTCTTCTCTTAACACAGATCAGTCGTCATGTCCCTTTTGCAGAAAAAAACAGCCCCAGAGCATGATGTTTCCACCCCAATGCTTCACAGTAGGGCATGGAATATGGAAATATAGATGGAATAAAGCATAGCAGGATACATTTTGGGTCATTTGGTTCCAAAATCCCATATGGACGGAGCCAGTGAAGATATCGGGTTCAAAAATCACCAAATATTGACAAAAATGTCATATCTTGAGAACCGCTGCACCTGAGACTTGAAACTTGGCTCCAACTGTTGCTTGACCCCAAGTTTATATTCAATTTCTATAGTAACAATAAGCCTATCTGGTGTTTTTTTTAAGAGTAATTGACAAAAAAACTAATTTCAGTACATATGTTACGATGAATTGTAACAAACAAAATCTATGTAGTTTTTATTTCAGGAACATCAGTTGAGTATAATCATCACATGTAAAGAATGAAATGGCCAGAATGAACTAATTATAAGCAACAGAGTGGTTTTCTATGTCAACAGCACATATACGACTCACACGTTACTTGAAATTTTCAAACGCTTCGTCCATATGGGTTTTTGGAACCAAATGACCCAAAATTTATCCTGCTATGGTTTATTCCCTACGCCTTCGGGTCAGGGACAGGTCTCTCACTGTTGTCTCGGCCTACGGGCCTAGCGGCAGTGCAGAGTACCCGACCTTCCTGGAGTCCCTGGGAGGGGTACTAGATAGTGCTCCGACTGGGAACTCCATTGTTCCCCTGGGGGATTTCAACGCCCACGTGGGCGGCGACAGTGAGACCTGGAGGGGGGTGATTGGGAAGCACGACCTCCCCAATCTGAACCCGAGTGGTGTTCAGTTGTTGGACTTCTGTGCTAGTCACAGTTTGTCCATCACGAACACCATGTTCGAGCACAAGGGTGTCCATAAGTGCACGTGGCACCAGGACACCCTGAGGCGGAGGTCGATGATCGACTTTGTAGTCGTATCATCTGACCTTCTGCCACGTGTCTCACAGTGCTTGTAAGCTTAACGAAGCCTGACAAGATTCTGTGGTTCCCAAACCAGACCCCCTCTACACCCTGGCTGCGCCTAGAAATTCTGTCCATAAAAATAATGAACAGAACCGGTGACAAAGGGCAGCCCTGGCAGAGGCCAACGTGCACTGGAAACAGGTTTGACTTACTACCGGCAATGCGAACGAAACTCCTGGTGCAGTCGTACAGGGACCGGATAGCCCTTAGCAAAGGACCCTGGACCCCGTACTCCTGGAGCACTCCCCACAGGGTGCCCTGAGGGACACGGTCGAACGCTTTCTCCAGATCCACAAAACACATGTGGACTGGTTGGGCGAACTCCCATGAACCCTCGAGCACCCAATGGAGCGTGTAGAGCTGGTCCAGTGTGCCGCGACCAGGACAAAAACCACAATGCTCCTCCTGAATCCGAGGTTCGACCATCGGTCGAATTCTCCTCTCCAGTACTCTGGAATAGACCTTACCGGGGAGGCTGAGGAGTGTGATCCCCCTATAGTTGGAACACACCCTCCGGTCCCCCTTCTTAAACAGAGGGACTACCACCCCGTTCTGCCAATCCAGAGGCACTGTCCCCGATCACCACGCGATGTTGCAGAGACGTGTCAGCCAAGACAGCCCCACAACATCCAGAGACTTAAGGTACTCAGGACAGATTTTATCCACCCCAGGAGCCCTGCCACCGAGGAGCTTTCTAACCACCTCAGTGACTTCGGCCTGGGTAATGGATGAGTCCGCCTCTGAGTCCCCAGTCTCTGCTTCCTCTTCAGAAGACGTGATGATGGGATTGAGGAGATCCTCGAAGTACTCCTTCCACTGCCCGACAACATCCCCAGTCAGGGTCAACAGCTCCCCACCCGCACCGTAAACAGTGCTGGTGGAAAGCTGCTTCCCCCTCCTGAGGTGTCGGACGGTTTGCCAGAATCTCTTCGAGGCCGACCGATAGTCCTCCTCCAATGACTCCCCGTACTCCTCCCAGACCTGAGTTTTTGCCTTTGCGACCGCACGGGCTGCGGCACGTTTGGCCTGCCAGTACCTGTCAGTTGCCTCTGGGGTCCCACCTACCAACAAAGATAAGTAGGACTCCTTCTTCAGCTTGACGGCATCGCTTACTTCCGGCGTCCACCACCGGGTTCAGGGATTGCCGCCGCGACAGACACCAGAGACCGTGCGACCACAGCTATGAGCAGCCGCATCGACAATGGAGGTGGAGAACATGGTCCACTCCCACTCCATGTCTCCAACCTCCCCCGGGATCTGGGAGAAGCTCTCCCAGAGGTAGGAGTTGAAGACCTCGCTGACAGAGGGTTCCGCCAGTCGTTCCCAGCAGTCCCTCACGATACGTTTGGGCCTGCCAGGTCTGACCGGCTTCCTACCCTCCCAGCGGATCCAACTCATCACCAGGTGGTGATCTGGTAGTGAGTTGGGTCCGCCCCCTGTAACAAATAGCTAATTTGTTACTTAGTGATTTTATAGCTGTACAGTTACTTTAGTTAGGAAGCACCTTGATGTATGTAGGATTGAGTATTGAGGTGTGTAGTTGTAATTTGTCTTCCTTACCTCATGTCTTGTGTCCAGGCGGCAAAGAGGTCCCACTGGAAACTGTTGCTATGATAAAGGTTCTGGGATAGACCAAGGCAGGGGAATCATGGGGGGAGATGTGTTTAAGGGGGTTTATTGGTGTATGAATTTTAGTAAATAGGTGGTTTTGGGGGGTTTAAGTTTAGGTTTAGAGATGGTGGGATTTTAAATGGGTTTTGGGTTGGTTAAAGGTATGGAGGGTTTTGATAGGTGTTAGGAGCTAGTTGGTTAGCTCTTACCTTTTTAGATTTTAATGGTTTAACCCGATTAGTCAAACCAGATAAAAGGCGCCTGAGAGATCATTCTGGAGTGGCAGTTGGGGAGAGACTATTCCTACCACCTCTCTGGGTATTTGTACTTTATGCACAATTTTCTTTGTTCTTTTTGGAAGGGTACTGATAAAGTAAGAAAATTAAAGTTGTGGACCACATCAAGTTGCCTCGGCCTCTGTCTCTGCTTCTGTCTCATTGGGGGTTTGACCGCTAGGGGCCAACCGACGTCACACCCCCTCTAGCTTGGATCTCCCCCTCTAGCTGCTACCTTATCGTGGTGGGGGAGTTTGCGTACCCGGATGATCCTAGGAGCTATGTTGTCGGGGGCTTTGTGCTCCCTGTAGGGTCTCCCAAGGCAAACAGGTCCTAGGTGATGGGTCAGACTAAGGGCAGTTCAGAACCTCCATGACCAGTAAAAGATCAAGGACTGAGACGTTGCCCGGTATGGCGGAGCCGGGGTCCCATCCTGGAGCCAGGCCTGGGGTTGGGGCTCACGCGCGAGCGCCTGGCGGTCGGGCCTTAGCCCATGGGGCCGGCCAGGCTCAGCCCGAAAGAGTGACGTGGGCCCGCCCTCCTGTGGGTTCACCACCTGCAGAGGGGGCCATGGGGGTCGGGTGCAGAGAGGATTGGATGGCAGTTGAGAGCGGGTGTCCCGGCAGCCCGGTCCATGCTCACAGCCCCTGGCTGTTGGGACGTGGAATGTCACCTCGCTGGGGGGGCAAGGAGCCTGAGCTTGTGCGGGCGGTTGAGAGATACCGACTAGAGATAGTCGGGCTCACCTCCACGCACAGCTTGGGCTCTGGTACCCAACTCCTGGAGAGGGGCTGGACAAATACTTATTTTCCACCATAATTTACAAATAAATTCTTTAAAAATCCTACAATGTGAATTTCTGGATTTTGTTTCTCATTTTGTCTCTCATAGTTGAAGTGAACCTATGATGAAAATTACAGACCTCTCTCATCTTCCTAAGTAGGAGAACTTCCACAATCAGGGGCTGATTAAATATTTTTTTACCCCACTGTAGTAGTGCAACCTACTGACCTCGGCATCAAAATATATTAATTTATTGACTTGAACCTTCAAACGAGTGAACCTTCAGACAAGTGGGATGTTCCCTATATTTACAGAAAATCTGTGATGGAATAGTCCACTAAGAGGAGATTGTAAATAGGAAAAAAAAGTGATTCAGATATTCACTTTTGTAATTCATTGATATATTAATTGAAATTCATTATGGCCATAGAACGGATTTAAGTAGAGAATGTGAGATGATAGTCATAAACCTGTTCCTACACAGGTTACGTTTTGAGTTCCTGGAAATAAAATGAGAGATGTGGATTAGAGGTTCTCCCTGACAAGGGAGATGGACAGTGGAAAGCAGTGTGGATGATGCTCACCACCTGGTTTGGTCCCTCGCTTGTTCTTCTCAGGTCTTCCAATCGATGGAGCAGATCTTGAGCTTGTGCTTCAGGAAGTCTTTTTAGCATTTCTTCTGCCCTCCTCTGGACCGTTTTCCTTCACTCAGCTGACAGTAGAAGATTTGCTTGGGAAGTCAACTGTCATCCACCCTAATGACGTGATCCACCCACTGAAGCTGCTTCTTGATGATGACACACTTGATGCTCTGGAGCTTGGCTTCAGCCAGGACGCTGATTGTTGGTACAATAGTCTTCCCACCTGATGCAGCGGATACATGTCAGCGTTGGTGGAATTGTGTCAGGGTCTTCAGGTAGTGGTGGTTAAGTGTTCCCGGTCTCAGGTCTGGACAGCAGGGTTGGCTTGACGACAGCTTTGCAGCTCATGTCAAAGGTCTCTGTTGTTGAAAACATGGGTGCGAAGGTGGCTGAAGACCATTCCTGCACACTTGAGTCTGTGTTGGATCTCATCATCAATGTCAGCATATGATGACTTGTGGATACTCAGGTATGGAAAGTAAGTCACGTTCTTCAGGACCTGTCCATGCAGTTTCACAGCAAGAAGCTTTGGGTTGATCATGTCTGGTACAGGACCTGTGTCTTCTTCAGGTCGATTTTAAGACCAAGCTTGGTGTAGACTTCATCAGAGGTTTCAAGGATTTTCTGAATGCCTTCTTCTGTGAAAGATGACCTGCTGCTGTTGTTGGCACACTGGACGTCCAGGAGCAAAGTGGTGGTGATTTTCTTCTTGGCTCTCAGTCGGCTCAGATTGAAGAATTTCCCATCCGTTCTGTACAAGATGTCAGTTAATGGTGACACCTTGACCTTGTCCTAAACCTAAACTCTAACCTGAATTGATTAAAAAGTAATGTTTATAAATCAGTATTGAAAAGTGATTATGAAACTATAGGTTACGCACAATACGCTAACTCATGAAGCTGACAATGTTGCTAGGCAACAGGAGTAGGGGTTGGATAAGCTAATGACATAATTGCAAAATTGTCTGTGAGCTAGACCATCGCATTTCAGACCAGTTGATTTAGCCGCTGCGGTCTCAGAAGGCCAGATCTTCGTAGAATGCAGCCTTCGAAGGACGTACTCGACACAGCCGTTGCCTTCTCACATCTTTGTCTCTTGTGTCTTTTCTGTGGTGCTTCCTCTGATCGTCCTCTCATTATATAAAGGATTTGTGTCCCTTTGCAGCTACCCTCACGTGAAGCTGTGATTTCACATCTTATCACACAAATGTAATAAGATCCTGGTGTCTCCCCACTCTGCTTTGGACATCACCCACCTCCACCTCACTCTTCTCCCTCCCACTGCTTCTCGTTTGCTTTGAGAGCCGCTCGGTGCATTAACGCAGGAATGTGGGTAATGTATAAATGTAACAAGTCTCTTCTTTTCCACACACCCACCCTGTGGCTCAGCAGACGTCCAGAGTCCAGGACCTGCTCATGAATCTCCCAGGAGGGAGGGGCTACCTGCTGTTTGAAACCATCTGCTGCCGTATTAAAAATGGAGAGAGAGAAATTGAATGAGAGGGTTGGAGCAGCGAGGCACAGTACAGATTTATAGTCACATGGACATTTTAAAACACTGGAAATGCTACAATAAACTGAAGAAATGAAGATAGAAACGTGATCTGAGGTCGAAACCTTTAACTATTTAAAACCTACCTGTAACCCTCCTGTCCTGTGCACTGGCAACATTTCCTGTATATTTGTTTGTGAATTGTTTTGTAATTTGTGTTTGTAGCATGGCCCAAGCAGAGGGTCACCCCTTTGAGTCTGGTCTGCTTGAGGTTTCTTCCTCAGAGGGAGTTTGTCCTTACCACTGTTGCCTGTGTGCTTGCTTTGGGGGTTGGTATGGTTAGACCTTACTTGTGTGAAGCGCCTTGAGGCAACTTTGTTGTGATTTGGCGCTAAATACAAGAAAATAAATTTAAAATTGAAATTACCTCTGTTTTTATGAAAATTCCATCCAAATTCTGCATTTAAAACCAAAAGTAAAGACCTATTACTCTTATGTAAAAGGGATGGACGTAAGAAAGAACATATCGGAGGGACAGCACAGGTAGCAAGGTTTGGATACAACGAGAGATCATTTGGACATGTGCAGAGGAGGGATACAGGGTACATCAGGAGATGGATGCTGAGGCTGGAGGTTGGAGCCGACAAAAAGGGCATTTATGGATATCGTAAGGGAGGACACGCAAGTGGTCAGGACATGATGCAATGGAGATGGATCTGTTGTGGTGACCACTAACGTGGGCAGCCAAAAGAAGAGGAAGAAGAAAAAAATAAGTAATTTAATTGAACCATGTCAGGTTAGGTCTGGGAACATGGATCCTGGATGGCAACCACTCAGGCAGACAACCAGCAAGTAGTGTTGTACCTGTTACTGCCAGGTGAGACATGTGTCTTTCCTTGCCCTTTTCCATTTTCTGGGGTCCTCAACACTGAGACACCTGCATGATGGACAATGCCAGCACTCCACATGGCCAAAATGATGCAGCTCTCAGTTGCACTTACATTCCTGTGACATCACTCCAGGTCCAAAGTGTGTTAAATAATAATAATAAGCAATATGTCATCCAACACCAGTTTGTCCATCATGTTTATGTTTTGGAATTTAAAATTGTTGTGCAGTTAAGTAACAGCACATGCTGTGGTGTGCACATGTGCTACACTGAGTCTATCATTTCTTAAACACACCCCCAAGGAAATGCTATGTTACGGTGTGCTTGATTAAGTGTAGCAATACGGTCAAGCTCACTGTTTCTATGTAAATAAGGTCTTCCAGTTAGCTGTTCTGTTTTTGAACAGACTGACACACAACCTGGCAACCTGACAGCATCAAACCCAGAGAACGGACTCTGTGTGTGTGTGTGTCTGCTCAGGAAATCCTTCCATTCCAGGGTCACGCTTTCCACACCGCCCTAAAACCTGGAGGTGACACGTTTCTTTTGGCTGTACTCGCTAGTTCTAAGGATGCTAGCAGGAGAGCAGCGTAGAGCCAGAGGATTCCAGTGTTGAGGGCCAGGTTTTTTTGGAGGGTCCTAGAGGAAAGTCTCTGCACTTGTATTGGCTCAGGCAGCTGCTGTAAATTTAGGCGCCAACCTTTTCCAGACCGACAAATTGCGTGGACACCCAGGAGAAGGCAAGAGAAGAGCGGAAAAAAAGATTCCACATCATGGAGTCTTATTCTGAAGGTATGAGTGAGTCAGTGTGGAGGCGTCAGGTTTACAAATGACCAGAGATTTTTCACACGGTGCCACAAAGTGTGCAGCAGCTGTGTGAATAAAAGCTGCTGCAGGAGGGAATCTGTTGGTGGTTTTTTTTTGTTGGTACATCCAGTTTTGGTACTGAGTGTTCTTCTTGCACCTCGTTATCACTGCGTGAGCCAAGTCTGAGCCGTGTAGCAAAGTTCAGGTTATCAAATCAGGGTTTGTTAAATCTGCCTGTGATGACGCACAGTTTACAAATGCAATGTTAGCGACGCTCAGTCTGCATGACTTCAAAAAATATTAGTGTCATATGAAATAAGAATATGTACAAACTCTTTTCCAACATGTACCGAGGCGCATAAGTGTTGATCTCTCTGCTAATTTTAACCCATAAGATATTTTATTGCCCTATAAAGCCTTATTGAGAAGACAATGAGCAGCGGAAGCTTATTGAATGTTTCCTTTCATTGTTCTCCTTATGAAGTCACTCTAGAAGAGACAAATTCATGGATCAGAGTTTCTGCATCAGCTAAAGATAGGATGGGACAAATTTTCGCTATGTTACGAATAAAATCAAA
Source organism: Thalassophryne amazonica (assembly GCF_902500255.1). Taxonomy (NCBI): domain Eukaryota; kingdom Metazoa; phylum Chordata; class Actinopteri; order Batrachoidiformes; family Batrachoididae; genus Thalassophryne; species Thalassophryne amazonica. The sequence goes on from NC_047114.1 coordinate 4,887,692, forward strand.
TCAAATCAAATCAATTTCATTTATATAGCGCCAAATCACAACAAACAGTTGCCCCAAGGCGCTTTATATTGTAAGGCAAGGCCATATAATAATTACAGAAAAACCCCAACGGTCAAAACGACCCCCTGTGAGCAAGCACTTGGCAACAGTGGGAAGGAAAAACTCCCTTTTAACAGGAAGAAACCTCCAGCAGAACCAGGCTCAGGGAGGGGCAGTCTTCTGCTGGGACTGGTTGGGGCTGAGGGAGAGAACCAGGAAAAAGACATGCTGTGGAGGGGAGCAGAGATCGATCACTAATGATTAAATGCAGAGTGGTGCATACAGAGCAAAAAGAGAAAGAAACAGTGCATCATGGGAACCCCCCAGCAGTCTAAGTCTATAGCAGCATAACTAAGGGATGGTTCAGGGTCACCTGATCCAGCCCTAACTATAAGCTTTAGCAAAAAGGAAAGTTTTAAAGCCTAATCTTAAAAGTAGAGAGGGTGTCTGTCTCCCTGATCTGAATTGGGAGCTGGTTCCACAGGAGAGGAGCCTGAAAGCTGAAGGCTCTGCCTCCCATTCTACTCTTACAAACCCTAGGAACTACAAGTAAGCCTGCAGTCTGAGAGCGAAGCGCTCTATTGGGGTGATATGGTACTATGAGGTCCCTAAGATAAGATGGGACCTGATTATTCAAAACCTTATAAGTAAGAAGAAGAATTTTAAATTCTATTCTAGAATTAACAGGAAGCCAATGAAGAGAGGCCAATATGGGTGAGATATGCTCTCTCCTTCTAGTCCCCGTTAGTACTCTAGCTGCAGCATTTTGAATTAACTGAAGGCTTTTCAGGGAACTTTTAGGACAACCTGATAATAATGAATTACAATAGTCCAGCCTAGAGGAAATAAATGCATGAATTAGTTTTTCAGCATCACTCTGAGACAAGACCTTTCTGATTTTAGAGATATTGCGCAAATGTAAAAAAACAGTCCTACATATTTGTTTAATATGCGCATTGAATGACATATCCTGATCAAAAATGACTCCAAGATTTCTCACAGTATTACTAGAGCTCAGGGTAATGAATGAAGGAGGAAGAAAGCAGTCACTGTGATTTATCTGATTTGTAGGTCAAAAGACAACGTGGGACCAAAACTCAACAACGTTACTCACTTTGTCAGGGTGATGTATAGGGTTGGGTATTGAGAACTGGTTCTTTTTGTGTATCGTTAAGAAATGATTCAATCCACCGACTTCAATAGCGTTTTTGTTTAATGATTCTCTTATCGGTCCTTCAGAGCGCCCGTTGTTTTGGGGGGTATTTGTCGGGAAAATGATCATGTCTCTACATCAATTATTGAACCCCTGCAGGCTCTGTAACCAACCCTTTCTGCAGCGTGTCTCTTCTTTGAAGCTTGAAGCAATGAAGCATTGATCCTATCCATTGATGCTGCTTCGTGGTTCTTTGTTTTATTTTGCTTTATCTTAATTTTTCCCCACTAAAACCTCAAAGAGCATATGTCTGTGAGTAATATTTACCTTTTTTATGTTAAACCAACCTGTTATGGTCTTCTGAAACATTTGATAGATGTATTTTATAACTTAAAAATGGAACCGATGCTAATGCGTTAGCGTGTCTATGGCGTTTTCAATGTTAAAGTTAGCATTAAGCTGTTCGCATTTCAGCATGTTTGTGTGCATTTGTTTTCTGTGTAATAATTAATGGCTCAGCATTTGTTGTCGTAAAAGAGTCAAATGGACATGTAAATTTAAAAAATTGTAATATTTTTTAAATTTATTTTGTTTATATATTAATAATAATAATAATAATAATAGCAACAACAACAATAACAGTAATAATTAATAATGCTACAATACAGTTTTAGAGAAAGAGACAAAAACACAACAGAAAATATAAAACCAGCTAACAATGAACATAAATAAATCAATAAATATAGAAATAAATAAGTGTTTCCTGTGAACACCTAGTGACTCTTACACCTCCACTTCATCCCTGTTTTATTTAAGTTTAATGACAGTTTGTTTCGGTCAAACAATATTTTCAATGTGTTAATTTTTTCAGTGATTTCCTCCAGAACTATCTGAGAAACTAGAAAACTGCTGCATCCTAGTAAGAGCAGAATACTACTGGAATGAATTTGAATAAGGAAAGTTTTTTTTCCTTCACTAAATGGATGCTGCACTCACTCCAGTTTATCGTCTGGAATAGTCCCAGATTGCATTTCAGAGCTTCTAGAATTCAAACATTTTCGTATGTTTTGGTGTTGCAGGTAATTTTGGGTTTCACTTTTTCTTTGTTTTTCACCACTTTCATCGCCGAATATATCAATTGTGAGTCACTTTTGTGCGGATTAAAGTCACTAACTGGGACTCCTGTCTTGTTGCGAGAAAGAAACGAGAATCCTCCTCCGTTCTGTTCATAGAACTCCACGCTGTGCAGTTCTCTGCCAAGTCAAGTTAGAATGATAGAGTCCAGTCAGAATTAATAACTTCAAAGTGAAACACCGTTTTATGAAATGTCACCTCTTTCCACATGTTATAATACAAACACACTGCAATTGATCAAAACGTTTTTTTTCCTCCCAAAATGAGACGTCCTGCGCTGACGTGCAGCAGCTGGCTGAACTCAGTTCAGAGGTACGGAGAGACATTCATGCCAAAATGTCTGAAAGGAAATGCGTCTGACAAAAACTACAGATTTTATTTATTTTTATTTATGTCCAGAGTTTAAGGATCCAATGACCAATTTCATATTTATTTACTTTAAGACTCAATAAAATGTTGTTGACATAGAAAACCTGTAAAGCCTACTTTTAGTACACAGAAAATTCACAAGAGGTATCGATAAGGAATTGGATCGATAAGCAGAATCAATAATGGCAACGATTTTGATAAACTCTTATCAATACCCATCCCTAGTGATGTATGATGCATGAGTCTAAGTTAAGCGTTAGCTGGTCAAACTGATGTCAATGTCTCACTGGACTAAATACCATCATTTCAGTCTTCTCTGAATTTAAAAGTAAGAAATTGCTGTCCTCCAATGTCTTGATGTGTATGAGATTCACAGCAGTTAACATCATGTACAGCTAAATCTCATAAGCATAGCAGTTAAAAGTAATCCCATAACATTGCTGTATATGTGCAAGGGGTGTTATATAAAGGAAGAAAAGCAGGGGGCCTAAGACAGATCCCTGTAGAACCCCATATTTCATTGGAACAAGGTTTGAGGTCACGTTATTGTCCAGGACACAGTGAGAGCGACTGATTAGGTAGGATGTCAACTAGGGTTGAGCCAGATACTCGTTTCAGACGAGTATCCAGTATGGCTAAAGCATTTTTGAGGAGCATGCGCATGATACGAGTAAAACTCATCAATATCTGTACTCGTGCTGAAGGAAAATACTGACTGGCTAACTGACTGTGCTCACGCTCTGTGATTGGCCAGTCACTCACAGCACCCTCCCCTCCCTACACAGACACATCTCTGCAACCAGACCTCACTCTTGCACACACAGACAGGATATCTCTCTCTGTGCTTGGCTTGATTCCACCTCATGTTGCTCTCTTCAGCACTCCTTAGGTTTTCTTCAATTCACCTCTATTCTGGTTTGTATGGTATTTAAAGTTACTTGGTGAACTTGTTTCGTAACATACACGGTGCATTTGCTGAACCTGAAAACCGCTCGTGTTGTCAGTCACTGCCTCCACTCCGATCAGGCTTTTTTTTTTTTTAGTCGTTTGTTTGCTCTTTTGGCTGGTGATATAAAGTCAGTTGGAAAACTGCTCGTACTGAACGTGGTGCATTTGAGAAGAATACAGTGCACAAGGCTGACATATTATTTCTCTGTTTGCCATAACTGGATGTTTGCATGAATCACCAAGTTCACACAGATCATTCAAAAATAAACAGTCTTAGAACAACCTCTCTCTCCACCCCTCTCACTCAGTCACACACACATGCACACAGAAACACACGCACAGACACCTTAATCAACATCGTTTAACTTTGTGTGGAAAAAAAATGCCAAGAATGTTAGGTAGTAAAATAAATAAATAATTGAAAAAAAAAATCACAGTTTGATCATAAAAAAAAAAAAAAATAATAATAAAAGTGTTGAGTATGACTACTCTTCTTCATGCATACTTAGTAGTTCATAATTTCCTACTGCATTGAATGTCAATGTAAATATTCTTTCATACACTTAAGAATATTCATGTTCTGAGTTTATAAAAACTTGTTCTGTAAAATAGTTCCTTTACTATTGTGATCAAAAACATTGAATCTCAATTCTGAGGCTGTTCTGTAAATATTCATTCATACACTTAAAAATATTCATGTTCTGAGTTCATAAAAAAACTTGTTCTGTAAATACTTCTTCTTACTTTTGTAATCAAAATCATTGATTTGAATCTCAATTTTGAGGCTGTTCTGTAAATAGTTTTTAAATAAACAATAAATATAGCAACTTCTCATCAATCCATATCAATTTCAGGCTTAAAATCATGTACAGATTTAACCCCCACCCATTTCCGGTTGAACCATGTCGACTTCCAGGTTAGGCCCCGCCTACTCCAAGTACTTATACAGATACAGATCATTTTGATGGTTGTACAGATACAGATACAGATAGTGGTGTACTCGCTCATCCCTAATGTCAACATAATGTCAAAAATTGATTGATTGATTGATTGAACATACAAGGACCTTCCCAGCAATCCCAAAGTAATCCTCCAACCTATCGAGTTGTGATCCACCATGTCAAATGCAGGACTAAGATCTAATAGTAACAGAACCATAGTGGTGTCCGACTCCATTGCAAGCAGTATATCATCAATTTCATCAATTTTATTTATATAGCGCCAAATCACAACAAACAGTTGCCCCAAGGCGCTTTAGATTGTAAGGCAAGGCCATACAATAATTACGTAAAAACCCCAACGGTCAAAACGACCCCCTATGAGCAAGCACTTGGCGACAGTGGGAAGGAAAAACTCCCTTTTAACAGGAAGAAACCTCCAGCAGAACCAGGCTCAGGGAGGGGCAGTCTTCTGCTGGGACTGGTTGGGGCTGAGGGGAGAGAACCAGGAAAAAGACATGCTGTGGAGGGGAGCAGAGATCGATCACTAATGATTAAATGCAGAGTGGTGCATACAGAGCAAAAGGAGAAAGAAACACTCAGTGCATCATGGGAACCCCCCAGCAGTCTACGTCTATAGCAGCATAACTAAGAGATGGTTCAGGGTCACCTGATCCAGCCCTAACTATAAGCTTTAGCAAAAAGGAAAGTTTTAAGCCTAATCTTAAAAGTAGAGAGGGTGTCTGTCTCCCTGATCTGAATTGGGAGCTGGTTCCACAGGAGAGGAGCCTGAAAGCTGAAGGCTCTGCCTCCCATTCTACTCTTACAAACCCTAGGAACTACAAGTAAGCCTGCAGTCTGAGAGCGAAGCGCTCTATTGGGGTGATATGGTACTATGAGGTCCCTAAGATAAGATGGGACCTGATTATTCAAAACCTTATAAGTAAGAAGAAGAATTTTAAATTCTATTCTAGAATTAACAGGAAGCCAATGAAGAGAGGCCAATATGGGTGAGATATGCTCTCTCCTTCTAGTCCCCGTTAGTACTCTAGCTGCAGCATTTTGAATTAACTGAAGGCTTTTCAGGGAACTTTTAGGACAACCTGATAATAATGAATTAAAATAGTCCAGCCTAGAGGAAATAAATGCATGAATTAGTTTTTCAGCATCACTCTGAGACAAGACCTTTCTAATTTTAGAGATATTGCGTAAATGCAAAAAAGCAGTCCTACATATTTGTTTAATATGCGCTTTGAATGACATATCCTGATCAAAAATGACTCCAAGATTTCTCACAGTATTACTAGAGGTCAGGGTAATGCCATCCAGAGTAAGGATCTGGTTAGACACCATGTTTCTAAGATTTGTGGGGCCAAGTACAATAACTTCAGTTTTATCTGAGTTTAAAAGCAGGAAATTAGAGGTCATCCATGTCTTTATGTCTGTAAGACAATCCTGCAGTTTAGCTAATTGGTGTGTGTCCTCTGGCTTCATGGATAGATAAAGCTGGGTATCATCTGCGTAACAATGAAAATTTAAGCAATGCCGTCTAATAATACTGCCTAACGGAAGCGTGTATAAAGTGAATAAAATTGGTCCTAGCACAGAACCTTGTGGAACTCCATAATTAACCTTAGTCTGTGAAGAAGATTCCCCATTTACATGAACAAATTGTAATCTATTAGATAAATATGATTCAAACCACCGCAGCGCAGTGCCTTTAATACCTATGGCATGCTCTAATCTCTGTAATAAAAGTTTATGGTCAACAGTATCAAAAGCAGCACTGAGGTCTAACAGAACAAGCACAGAGATGAGTCCACTGTCTGAGGCCATAAGAAGATCATTTGTAACCTTCACTAATGCTGTTTCTGTACTATGATGAATTCTAAAACCTGACTGAAACTCTTCAAATAGAGCATTCCTCTGCAGATGATCAGTTAGCTGTTTTACAACTACCCTTTCAAGAATTTTGAGAGAAAAGGAAGGTTGGAGATTGGCCTATAATTAGCTAAGATAGCTGGGTCAAGTGATGGCTTTTTAAGTAATGGTTTAATTACTGCCACCTTAAAAGCCTGTGGTACATAGCCAACTAATAAAGATAGATTGATCATATTTAAGATCGAAGCATTAAATAATGGTAGGGCTTCCTTGAGCAGCCTGGTAGGAATGGGGTCTAATAGACATGTTGATGGTTTGGATGAAGTAACTAATGAAAATAACTCAGACAGAACAATCGGAGAGAAAGAGTCTAACCAAATACCGGCATCACTGAATGCAGCCAAAGATAACGATACGTCTTTGGGATGGTTATGAGTAATTTTTTTCTCTAATAGTTAAAATTTTATTAGCAAAGAAAGTCATGAAGTCATTACTAGTTAAAGTTAATGGAATACTCAGCTCAATAGAGCTCTGACTCTTTGTCAGCCTGGCTACAGTGCTGAAAAGAAACCTGGGGTTGTTCTTATTTTCTTCAATTAGTGATGAGTAGTAAGATGTCCTAGCTTTACAGAGGGCTTTTTTATAGAGCAACAGACTCTTTTTCCAGGCTAAGTGAAGATCTTCTAAATTAGCGAGACGCCATTTCCTCTCCAACTTACGGGTTATCTGCTTTAAGCTGCGAGTTTGTGAGTTATACCACGGAGTCAGGCACTTCTGATTTAAAGCTCTCTTTTTCAGAGGAGCTACAGCATCCAAAGTTGTCTTCAATGAGGATGTAAAACTATTGACGAGATACTCAATCTCACTTACAGAGTTTAGGTAGCTACTCTGCACTGTGTTGGTATATGGCATTAGAGAACATAAAGAAAGAATCATATCCTTAAACTTAGTTACAGCGCTTTCTGAAAGACTTCTAGTGTAATGAAACTTATTCCCCACTGCTGGGTAGTCCATCAGAGTAAATGTAAATGTTATTAAGAAATGATCAGACAGAAGGGAGTTTTCAGGGAATACTGTTAAGTCTTCAATTTCCATACCATAAGTCAGAACAAGATCTAAGATATGATTAAAGTGATGGGTGGACTCATTTACATTTTGAGCAAAGCCAATTGAGTCTAATAATAGATTAAATGCAGTGTTGAGGCTGTCATTCTCAGCATCTGTGTGGATGTTAAAATCGCCCACTATAATTATCTTATCTGAGCTAAGCACTAAGTCAGACAAAAGGTCTGAAAATTCACAGAGAAACTCACAGTAACGACCAGGTGGACGATAGATAACAACAAATAAAACTGGTTTTTGGGACTTCCAATTTGGATGGACAAGACTAAGAGTCAAGCTTTCAAATGAATTAAAGCTCTGTCTGGGTTTTGATTAATTAATAAGCTGGAATGGAAGATTGCTGCTAATCCTCCGCCTCGGCCTGTGCTACGAGCGTTCTGGCAGTTAGTGTGACTCGGGGGTGTTGACTCATTTAAACTAACATATTCATCCTGCTGTAACCAGGTTTCTGTAAGGCAGAATAAATCAATATGTTGATCAATTATTATATAATTTACTAACAGGGACTTAGAAGAGAGAGACCTAATGTTTAATAGACCACATTTAACTGTTTTAGTCTGTGGTGCAGTTGAAGGTGCTATATTATTTTTTCTTTTTGAATTTTTATGCTTAAATAGATTTTTGCTGGTTATTGGTGGTCTGGGAGCAGGCACCGTCTCTACGGGGATGGGGTAATGAGGGGATGGCAGGGGGAGAGAAGCTGCAGAGAGGTGTGTAAGACTACAACTCTGCTTCCTGGTCCCAACCCTGGATAGTCACGGTTTGGAGGATTTAAGAAAACTGGCCAGATTTCTAGAAATGAGAGCTGCTCCATCCAAAGTGGGATGGATGCCGTCTCTCCTAACAAGACCAGGTTTTCCCCAGAAGCTTTGCCAATTATCTATGAAGCCCACCTCATTTTTTGGACACCACTCAGACAGCCAGCAATTCAAGGAGAACATGCGGCTAAACATGTCACTCCCAGTCCGATTGGGGAGGGGCCCAGAGAAAACTACAGAGTCCGACATTGTTTTTGCAAAGTTACACACCGATTCAATGTTAATTTTAGTGACCTCCGATTGGCATAACCAGGTGTCATTACTGCTGACGTGAATTACAATCTTACCAAATTTACGCTTAGCCTTAGCCAGCAGTTTCAAATTTCCTTCAATGTCACCTGCTCTGGTCCCCGGAAGACAATTGACTATGGTTGCTGGTGTCGCTAACTTCACATTTCTCAAAACAGAGTCGCCAATAACCAGAGTTTGATCCTCGGCGGGTGTGTCGCCGAGTGGGGAAAAATGGTTAGAGATGTGAACGGGTTGGCGGTGTACACGGGGCTTCTGTTTAGAACTACGCTTCCTCCTCACACTCACCCAGTCGGCCTGCTTTCCCGGCTGCTCGGGATCTGCCACAGGGAAACTAACGGCGGCTAAGCTACCTTGGTCCGCACCGACTACAGGGGCCTGGCTAGCTGTAGAATTTTCCACGGTGCGGAGCCGAGTCTCCAATTCGCCCAGCCTGGCCTCCAAAGCTACGAATAAGCTACACTGATTACAAGTACCATTACTGCTAAAGGAGGCTGAGGAATAACTAAACATTTCACACCCAGAGCAGAAAAGTGCAGGAGAGACAGGAGAAGCCGCCATGCGAAACTGGCTAAGAGCTAGTAGCTGCGCTAAGCTAGCGGATTCCTAAAAACACACAAAGTGAATAATGTGTAAATCATTTAGAGGTGATTCAGCAGAGGGAGTGCTTTAGTTAAGGCACGTGAAGATTACACTGTGAAGCAAATCATTATCTAGGTAACTAGATCAATCTAACTGCGCAGATTAAACTGCTAACAGATACAGAAAAACACCGCTGTGCTCCGGAACAGGAAGTGATCAATGATGATCATTCACCACTTTGGTGAGAGCTGTCTCTGTGGAATGATATGTTCTAAATGCAGATTGCAGTGGCTCAAAAAGAGATTTTTCTCAGTAAAGTGATCCACGGGCTGCCGTGAAACCACTTTTTCAAGGGTTTTATAACAAAATGTTAGGTCTGATATTGGCCGATAATTTTTCAGGAGACCAGAGTCAGGGTTAGAGTTTTTAAATATTGGCGTAACCACTGTGGATTTAAAGCATTTATGAACAGATCCCGAGGATAGTGACAGGTTAATAATTTCCAATAGAGTAGGCCCAAGTGTAGGCCACAGGTCCTTAAACAGTTTTGCTGGTATAGGGTTGAACAGACAGGTTCTGCATTAACAGAAATTACGTTTCTTCAGTGCACCCAGTGACATAATATCAAATTCAGTAAATCTAGGTGAGGTCTCAGCCAGGGGCGGAGCTAGAAGGGAGGCTGGTATGGCACTGGACACCCCTGAAATCTGATTGGACTCCCCAGGTGCCGTCCCAGATGATTGACATGTTACAGGCAGCACTGCACATCTGGCTGAAAGCCAAAAGGAGCAAGCTGCATTTTGAAATTGGAGACCTATAGACTGCTAGGTCCCTCCCATGCAGTAGTAGCACTCGTTATAAATACATTGTAGTAGGAGAAGAAGAAAAATCTTCACCTTGAGCTTGATTTGAACCAATGCTCCGCAACCAAACGGTTGGTGGCAGAAATGCACCATGTTGGGTTGCAAACCATCAATAAACTTGGAAGAAGAAGAAGAAGCCGATTTGAACCTGAAGCCGTGACGTTGTCCGAACGAAGCAAGGATTATATCAGTGAGTAAATAACAGTATTTTATGCCAGAAGTAAGGTCCAGGTTGTCAAAATCAGTTTTTCTCCATTAATTTGGTTTTCTTCAGTGATTTCAGATGAAACTAGCACATAGCTAGGCTAGCTGATTCCTGCTCTGTTGGCTTGTATGAAATGTAACATGAAAATGCTGGGGGGCTGAATGATATATCGTTATCGTATCTAGATCTAGATACGAATGTGATAGATATTAATATCACATAAAGAGACCATATTAAATGTGGAGATATCAGGGATACGTGTTGTTTGATGTTACAAACTACGTTACCCAGCATGCTCTGGAAGTGGCAAATGGCTGCAGTAAAGTCTTGAGAGAAACCCACACTGACTCTTTAGATGCCCTACCAAGCATAACAGGAAGTATGACGAGACATTATTTCATGCTGTTGTTATTGATAATATCTGTGCTAATTCCTTATTTTATGTTAGTGATCAAGTATTGCCTTTGTTATTTGATTGGAAGTTTCTGAGATCTGGTTTAAAGTTTAAACTTAAGAGTTAAGTTTCACTTCCATCACGCATGTGCAAGTTTCAGATACAAGGAGGGCTCCCCCTATCTGTGAGAGCCAGTAACATTAGAATTGTGAGACTAAACCACACCCACTGTAACACCCACAGTGTATAACAGTGTTGTGCAAGCTACGTTCGTGGTCCCTTCTGTGGGGACCCCAGTCAGGTTTCAATGTGACCTTCAATAAATTCAAAATGAGGAATATATCGATGTGGTTCTTTGTTATGGCCCCTTCACACATAGTGCAAAGTTTGGATGGAGTTTGGACTAAAACAGCGTGAAACAGTTCGTAATTGGTGCACGAAACATCGCGCCGGTGGGCAGGCATGCACGAACCAGGTGTGAGAGTTTGTGCATGCGCTGGTGCCCATTGAGCAGGAACAGTGCCAGGTGTACCACATGGCACCGCTTATGTGGAAGAAATTAATACCAGCTGGTACCTGTGGGACCACATCGTGCCACTTAAAACACAGCATTTATTAAGCGAGCAGTACAAATATGATCCGTCTGTTCCTCTGGTGATGACCCATGGTCACAGACTTACAGTCATGAAATGACATGAATGCGAAGCAGTGTGCTCTGATCATGTCCACATCTACTGGTCCAGTGCGTCCAGTCGGCTACATGTATGTTCTGCCTGACACGCGTGTCTTGTGGACGTTGCGCTGCAGCACAGACACAGCGTCATGTGGAACAGAGCTCACATGGGCAATGTAATTGTCAGATCACCCACTGCGTGTTCTGATCTGAGGGTCTGTTTCAACCTGGGGGCTGTCAGTGTCTGCTCTGTGCATACGCTTGCTTGCTGCAGCTTGTCGCCACCATGGCAATATATGTTTTTATTTATGTCCATGTAAATACAGCAATCAGACACATGCGCCTCACAGTGGACCATAACTGTCCAAACCATTATTATTCCAATATCATAAACCGTAATCCATAATCTTTAATAAAACCTCTGCTAAAAAAACCTACTCTCGACCCTGCACTACTTTCAAACTTTCGGCCCATTTCAAATCTTCCATTCCTCTCAAAAATCATAGAAAAAGTTGTTTCCACCTAAAACCATGATCATCTGCAATTTTCCAGCCTCTATGAGAAGTTTCAGTCAGGGTTTCCCTCTGCCCACAGCACTGAGACAGCCCTGGTCAGGGTCACCAATGATTTGTTGGTGGCTTCTGTCCAGGGCTCTCCATCCCTTCGCTTGCTCCTGGACCTTTCGGCCGCCTTTGACACTGTAGACCATACCATCCTTCTTCACCAACTCCAGTATTTCATTGGCCTTTCAGACAGAGCACTCCAGTGGTTTCGGTCCTACCTGACTGATAGAGCTGAGTATGTGGCCCTTGGGGAAGCCAGGTCAAGGCCTCACATTGCAACCTGTGGTGTCCCCCAGGGGTCGGTCCTTGGACCAACCTTATTTTCCATCTATATGCTCCCCTTGGGCCACATCATCAGCAGGCATGGAATATCCTTCCATTGCTATGCTGGTGATACTCAGCTCTATGTCAGGTTGGACCCCACGTCTTCATTTTCCATTCATACCCTCACTGCCTGCCTGGAGGAGACAAAGGCGTGGATGAATGATAATTTTCTCCAGCTAAACAGCACAAAAAAATGAAGCCATTTTCATTGGCACCCCACATCAACTGAAATCATCCCCCCTCAAAGTACTTTAATTCTCTGGCCACAACATTCCATTATCAACATCTGTTACAAACCTGGGAGTCCGTTTTGACCCCAACTTTTCATTTGACATCCATATCCAGCATATCTGTAAGACAGCATTCTTTCATCTCAGAAACATCTCCAAACTCCGCCCCTCCCTGTCGTCTGATGCTGAGAGGCTGGTCCACGCCTTTGTCTCCTCCAGGCTGGACTATTGTAATGCACTCCTCATCAGGATCTCTGGCAGAAATTTACAATGTCTCCAGTCCATTCAAAACTGTGCTGCCAGGATCCTGATATGGGTGCCCAAAACTCAACACATTACTCCCATCCTCAATAAACTCCATTGGCTTCCTGTGAGGTTCAGGGTGGAATATAAGATATGCCTCCTGACCTATCAGTGTGTCTACGGCGGTGCACCAGTGTACCTCAAAGAACTTCTGTCCCCCTATGAGCCCATGAGACGCCTCCGCTCAAACAACAGTCACCTCCTCCAAGTCCCCAAAACCAAGCTCCACACAATGGGGGACAGAGACTTTCAGGCAGCAGCACCACGCCTATGGAATGCCCTGCCCATCCACCTGAGGGCGCCACAGTCAGTGGACTCTTTAAATCAAATCTTAAAACGTTTTTATTTCAGAAAGCTTATGAATTATAGTTGCTAATTTTAATTGATTTTAATTGATCCCATTTTTATTCATTTATTTTTTTTTATTGTTGTTTTATGCTTCTGTTTAACTTCTGTGGCACTTTGAGATTTATTTACAAATGTAAAGTGCAATATAAATATACAGTTTGTTCATGTAAATGGGGAATCTTCTTCACAGACTAAAGTTAATTATGGAGTTCCACAAGGTTCTGTGCTAGGACCAATTTTATTCACTTTATACATGCTTCCCTTAGGCAGTATTATTAGACGGTATTGCTTAAATTTTCATTGTTACGCAGATGATACCCAGCTTTATCTATCCATGAAGCCAGAGGATACACACCAATTAGCTAAACTGCAGGATTGTCTTACAGACATAAAGACATGGATGACCTCTAATTTCCTGCTTTTAAACTCAGATAAAACTGAAGTTATTGTACTTGGCCCCACAAATCTTAGAAGCATGGTGTCTAACCAGATCGTTACTCTGGATGGCATTTCCCTGATCTCTAGTAATACTGTGAGAAATCTTGGAGTCATTTTTGATCAGGATATGTCATTCAAAGCGCATATTAAACAAATATGTAGGACTGCCTTTTTGCATTTACGCAATATCTCTAAAATCAGAAAGGTCTTGTCTCAGAGTGATGCTGAAAAACTAATTCATGCATTTATTTCCTCTAGGCTGGACTATTGTAATTCATTATTATCAGGTTGTCCTAAAAGTTCCCTAAAAAGCCTTCAGTTGGTTCAGAATGCTGCAGCTAGAGTACTGACAGGGACTAGCAGGAGAGAGCATATCTCACCCGTGTTGGCCTCTCTTCATTGGCTTCCTGTTAATTCTAGAATAGAATTTAAAATTCTTCTTCTTACTTATAAGGTTTTGAATAATCAGGTCCCATCTTATCTTAGGGACCTCGTAGTACCATATTACCCCATTAGAGCGCTTCGCTCTCAGACTGCGGGCTTACTTGTAGTTCCTAGGGTTTGTAAGAGTAGAATGGGAGGCAGAGCCTTCAGCTTTCAGGCTCCTCTCCTGTGGAACCAGCTCCCAATTCAGATCAGGGAGACAGATACCCTCTCTACTTTTAAGATTAGGCTTAAAACTTTCCTTTTCGCTAAGGCTTATAGTTAGGGCTGGATCGGGTGACCCTGGACCATCCCTTGGTTATGCTGCTTTAGACGTAGATTGTGGGGGGGGGGTCCCATGATACACTGTTTCTTTCTCTTTTTGCTCCGTATGCATCACTCTGCATTTAATCATTAGTGATCGATCTCTGCCCCCCTTCACGGCATGTCTTTTTCCTGTTTTTTTCCCTCAGCCCCAACCAGTCTCAGCAGAAGACTGCCCCTCCCTGAGCCTGGTTCTGCTGGAGGTTTCTTCCTGTTAAAAGGGAGTTTTTCCTTCCCACTGTGGCCAAGTGCTTGCTCATAGGGGGTCGTTTTGACCGTTGGGGTTTTTCATAATTATTGTATGGCCTTGCCTTACAATATGGAGCGCCTTGGGGCAACTGTTTGTTGTGATTTGGCGCTATATAAGAAAAAAGTTGATTGATTGATTGATAAATAAAATGTATTATTATTATTAAACACAGTAGGTGTTGTGTAGCTGGAATGTCCAGAATGACAGATAACCACAGCTGCTTCTGTCAGAAGCCACGCCTCCCGTGAGTGGAGTGCACACACCCACGTGTCAGTTGTGTGTGCTTGCAAAGTCACACTCGTGGGGAGGTGTGGAAATTTCATAGCAGTACGACAGTGGTCGTCCGCAGTCTGCTGTCGTACCAACAGTGTGACTGGCCACACATTTGAAGAGTTTCAGTCAGGTTTTAGAATTCATCATAGTACAGAAACAGCATTAGTGAAGGTTACAAATGATCTTCTTATGGCCTCAGACAGTGGACTCATCTCTGTGCTTGTTCTGTTAGACCTCAGTGCTGCTTTTGATACTGTTGACCATAAACTTTTATTACAGAGATTAGAGCATGCCATAGGTATTAAAGGCACTGCGCTGCAGTGGTTTGAATCATATTTATCTAATAGATTACAATTTGTTCATGTAAATGGGGAATCTTCTTCACAGACTAAGGTTAATTATGGAGTTCCACAAGGTTCTGTGCTAGGACCAATTTTATTCACTTTATACATGCTTCCCTTAGGCAGTATTATTAGACGGCATTGCTTAAATTTTCATTGTTACGCAGATGATACCCAGCTTTATCTATCCATGAAACCAGAGGACACACACCAATTAGCTAAACTGCAGGATTGTCTTACAGACATAAAGACATGGATGACCTCTAATTTCCTGCTTTTAAACTCAGATAAAACTGAAGTTATTGTACTTGGCCCCACAAATCTTAGAAACATGGTGTCTAACCAGATCCTTACTCTGGATGGCATTACCCTGACCTCTAGTAATACTGTGAGAAATCTTGGAGTCATTTTTGATCAGGATATGTCATTCAAAGCACTTATTAAACAAATATGTAGGACTGCTTTTTTGCATTTACGCAATATCTCTAAAATTAGAAAGGTCTTGTCTCAGAGTGATGCTGAAAAACTAATTCATGCATTTATTTCCTCTAGGCTGGACTATTGTAATTCATTATTATCAGGTTGTCCTAAAAGTTCCCTGAAAAGCCTTCAGTTAATTCAAAATGCTGCAGCTAGAGTACTGACGGGGACTAGAAGGAGAGAGCATATCTCACCCATATTGGCCTCTCTTCATTGGCTTCCTGTTAATTCTAGAATAGAATTTAAAATTCTTCTTCTTACTTATAAGGTTTTGAATAATCAAGGCCCATCTTATCTTAGGGACCTCATAGTACCATATCACCCCAATAGAGCGCTTCGCTCTCAGACTGCAGGCTTACTTGTACAACCCCTGGCAAAAATTATGGAATCACCGGCCTCAGAGGATGTTCATTCAGTTGTTTAATTTTGTAGAAAAAAAAGCAGATCACAGACATGACACAAAACTAAAGTCATTTCAAATGGCAACTTTCTGGCTTTAAGAAACACTATAAGAAATCAAGAAAAAAAGATTGTGGCAGTCAGTAACGGTTACTTTTTTAGACCAAGCAGAGGAAAAAAATATGGAATCACTCAATTCTGAGGAAAAAATTATGGAATCACCCTGTAAATTTTCATCCCCCAAATTAACACCTGCATCAAATCAGATCTGCTCATTGACATTGACCCTATGTGTCTTTTTGCAAGGAATGTTTTTGCAGTTTTTGCTCTATCGCAAGATGCATTATCATCTTGAAAAATGATTTCATCATCCCCAAACATCCTTTCAATTGCCCAAAATATCAACATAAACTTGTGCATTTATTGATGATGTAATGACAGCCATCTCCCCAGTGCCTTTACCTGACATGCAGCCCCATATCATCAATGACTGTGGAAATTTACATGTTCTCTTCAGGGAGTCATCTTTATAAATCTCATTGGAAAGGCACCAAACAAAAGTTCCAGCATCATCACCTTGCCCAATGCAGATTCGAGATTCATCACTGAATATGACTTTCATCCAGTTATCCACAGTCCACAATTGCTTTTCCTTAGCCCATTGTAAACTTGTTTTTTTCTTTTTAGGTGTTAATGATGCCTTTCGTTTAGCTTTTCTGTATGTAAATCCCATTTCCTTTAGGCGGTTTCTTACAGTTCGGTCACAGACGTTGACTCCAGTTTCCTCCCATTTGTTCCTCATTTGTTTTGTTGTACATTTTTCGATTTTTGAGACATATTGCTTTAAGTTTTCTGTCTTGACGCTTTGATGTCTTCCTTGGTCTACCAGTATGTTTGCCTTTAACAACCTTCCCATGTTGATTGTATTTGGTCCAGAGTTTAGACACAGCTGACTGTGAACAACCAACATCTTTTGCAACACTGCGTGATGATTTACTCTCTTTTAAGAGTTTGATAATCCTCTCCTTTGTTTCAATTGACATCTCTCGTGTTGGAGCCATGATTCATGTCAGTCCACTTGGTGCAACAGCTCTCCAAGGTGTGTTCACTCCTTTTTAGATACAGACTAACGAGCAGATCTGATATGATGCAGGTGTTCATTTGGGGGATGAAAATTTACAGGGTGATTCCATAATTTTTTCCTCAGAATTGAGTGATTCCATATTTTTTTCCTCTGCTTGGTCTAAAAAAGTAACTGTTACTGACTGCCACAATTTTTTTCTTGATTTCTTATAGTGTTTCTTAAAGCCAGAAAGTTGCCATTTGAAATGACTTTAGTTTTGTGTCATGTCTGTGATCTGCTTTTTTTCTACAAAATTAAACAACTGAATGAACATCCTCTGAGGCCGGTGATTCCATAATTTTTGCCAGGGGTTGTAGTTCCTAGGGTTTGTAAGAGTAGAATGGGAGGCAGAGCCTTCAGCTTTCAGGCTCCTCTCCTGTGGAACCAGCTCCCAATTCGGATCAGGGAGACAGACACCCTCTCTACTTTTAAGATTAGGCTTAAAACTTTCCTTTTTGCTAAAGCTTATAGTTAGGGCTGGATCAGGTGACCCTGAACCATCCCTTAGTTATGCTGCTATAGACTTAGACTGCTGGGGGGTTCCCATGATGCACTGAGTGTTTCTTTCTCTTTTTGCTCTGTATGCAGCACTCTGCATTTAATCATTAGTGATTGATCTCTGCTCCCATCCACAGCATGTCTTTTTCCTGGTTCTCTCCCTCAGCCCCAACCAGTCCCAGCAGAAGACTGCCCCTCCCTGAGCCTGGTTCTGCTGGAGGTTTCTTCCTGTTAAAAGGGAGTTTTTCCTTCCCACTGTCGCCAAGTGCTTGCTCACAGGGGGTCGTTTTGACCGTTGGGGTTTTTACGTAATTATTGTATGGCTTTGCCTTACAATATAAAGCGCCTTGGGGCAACTGTTTGTTGTGATTTGGCGCTATATAAATAAAATTGATTGAATTGATTGATTGATTTTCTATGTGCCATGTGAGCGGCGTTAGGTGTTCGTGCATGTCACCTGGAATTTGGCCGGCACCTGCCGTGAGAGGGTGTGGTGGGTTTGCACAGCGCACACTTTGTCTTTCAGGCGCTTGTGTGCGCAAATAGCTGTAGCAACAGGTGTGTGAGACGTTGCAGGCAGGGACGACATTACACAGTTTGCACACGATCCCTGCGTCATGCGCACTAAGTGTGCACTTTGTCCAAACTTTGTCCAAACTTCACACTATGTGTGAAGGGGCCCTAAAGGAGCAATAAGTTGCATAAAGAACCGGAGGAAATTACACTGATTAAATAGTGAAATGAGTGAAGTTGTATGCTGTTCAATGCAACTGTTTTTTAATGGTGGTTGCGATTTTATTTTGATTAAATTAATATTTTTATACAATGTCGTCCAGTCGGGGGAGGACACAGAGGCTTCTGAGTGGGATGATGATGAGCCAGAAGAACCAGAGCCTGGACCTCTTCCCTGCTGTGTCCAGCACTGCTTTTGCTTTTCCAAATGGACCCAGTGGAAAGTCTGCTTACCTGAAACCTGCTAATTAGCTGCAGTTAGTGTCTGATAATCTTCTGGATCACTCAACTGTGTTTCCACGACCATTTTCATTGCATTCCAGATATTTCAAGATCCAAAGAAGAGGGTCCTGTTCAGCCGTGTCTGACAAAATACCACAGATCTCATGGCGCATGGAAGAGGGCATCCAATAAGTCCTGGTACAAAGACAGCCCTTAGCTTGAATATTCTAGAATTGAAGACTCTTCCTGCTGCTTCCTAATGCACCAGACTCTGCCTTTGCATTGCAGTCAGGCTTCTCCAATTGGAAAAAAGTACTGTCCAAAAACTCTGGATTTAAGCTCCACTCAAAGCCAGACCTGCATATCAATGTAATGTATGTGTGGAGTCAGTTCAAAGACAATGTTCAATTCCATGAACTAGAACCATCTAAAGAATGTGCAAGAGAACAGACATCATGTGAAAACAATAGCAATGTACTTCTTTTGACTGCGACCCAAAACATACCACGGAGGGGTCATCGAGAGTCTGAGGACTCTAATGATAAGGGAAACATTTAGTCCATTTTAGATGAAATCATAAAGCCTGACCATTTTATTCAGAAAAGGTTGGATGCATGTGGAAAAGCAAAGTACACCAGTCAGCAAATACAGAGCGAAATACTCCAGTGCTTAGCTGAGAGTGTTCAGTGTGATTGCAGATGAAACAAAAGACTTGCAAAAAAAGGAACAAATGTCTTATGGTATTATTAAGAAAGTTTCCTATGCTTCCAAGCAGCTGAAATCCTTGATGCAGCAGGTCTCAGTAACATGGCTGTGAACTGTCTAGAGCATAGATGTCAAACTGATTCCAGAAAGGGCCAAGAGGGTGCAGGTTTTCTTTGTAACCACCCACTGCACCAGGTGATTTCACTGATTAACTGATTCCATCTGCTCAAAGTGATGTTAATCAGTGAAATCACCTGGTGCAGTGGTGGTTACAAAGAAACCTGCACCCTCTTGGCCCTTTCTGGAATCAGTTTGACACCTATGGTCTAGAGAGACACGTTCTGGACTACAGAAAAAAAAAAACCTGTGGGACAAGCGTACGACGGTGCATCTGCCATGAGCGGAAACATTCTGGTGTGTCTACAAGAATTCAAAGCAATGCCAAATTTATGTTCACTCTAATGCACATTGCTTGAATTTAGTTCTTGTTGATGCTACAAAAGCAGTGTCTGAGGTTGTTGACTTTTTTGCACTTCTACAGCAGCTGTATGACTTTGTATCTGGCGCTTATGTGCATCTGAAGTGGCTTGTGGATCAGAAAGAGCTGCAGCAGTCCAGGGACCAGCTCCACCCACTCTCAGACACAAGTAGATACAAAGCATGCCGTAATCTGAGAGACAGACCTCCAGCACTTCTGAGACTGTTGCAGGCTCTTGCACTTGTAAGACATGGTGAAAGATCAGTGGAGGTGAGGGGTCTTCGTCCACAGAGAGATTTACAGTTCATAGGGCTTTTAGTTACTTTCTGTAAAGTGCTTGGTGATGCCAAATGTCTTTCTGATGTGCTCCAATCCAACACTCTTGATGTAGGAAAGGCAGTGGATCTAATCGGTTCCCTTACAGACACTTTCCAGGACTACAGAAATGAGAATTACTTTGGTGAACTATGGAAAGAGGTTGAGGAGCAGTGCAAAGTCAGCGTACTAACACACTATAAAAGACATGCTGGAATAAGATCAAGGCTTCTTGACTCACTGGTGACGAGCACAATGGGACAGAGAAATTGTGATGATGATCAGGTGACTGACTGTCTCATAACTGAGCTGAAGAGGTGTTATTCAAAGAACAGGTGTGCCGTCTCTGAAGCCAAAAAGTGCAACTTTTAGGGAATAGCTGGTGTCGCCGGTAAAACTCAATTTGCGACCATATAACCACCATGAACGTCCGCAAATCATCAGACACTACAGGGTTGTTCCCATTCTAATCCACTTCCATCGTTTGCACAGTTTATTTTTCTGTAGGTAATTCAGTCGGTGAGGTTTATTGTCGAGGGAGCGTCGCTCCAACAGCGGTCAGGGCGCAGAGTAATCCATCAAATGTGAAAATCCATCAAATGTGAAATGTTAAATCTGTATCAGAATCCACATCAATACTTTCGTATGGTTGCTTAAATTCTCCCATTTCAGTGTAATCGGTGCGCGACGTTCTCTCGCTCTCAGCTAACAGCGCCATTATGGGCATTTGCGTAGCAGCACGTGTGGCTGATCAGGGAGCGGAGTAATACATCCAAATGTGAAACAGTCCAATATTTTGACACCATTACCTCAATATTATGCAGTCTGAAATCTCAAAAGATTAAAGATTAAAAGATTAATTAGAATTGTGAATGAAGTCCCTTCGGCTGCTCCCTGCTCCCAGATCCGAGGTGGATCTGCAAGATGATTTGGCATGTTTTACGCCAGATGCCTTTCCTGATGCATCTTCACATTACACAGAGAAATGCACGTGGGGTTTGAACGCAGAATCTTCAGCACTGAAACCAAGGGCATGAGCCACTTGACCAAACTTTGTAATGAAACCTGTGTGTAGTTGAAATGATCAATTACTTTTCAGAACTTTGAGCGCTTTCACAGTTCATCTCGTAAATCTGTGATCAAGCTCTCAAAAAGACTTGGAAAAAGATCATCGTGCAAACGTCAGCTCCGCTCTGCGGTTTGCACGTGTGTTTTGTTTGACAGTTACTACTGCTCGTGTTTGAGAATCTGACTGTGAATCTACAGACGCGTGCTGCTGAGACTCTGTGGGCGGCGCCCCGCAGAGCCGCACTCTCAGATAAATGACAGCTGTCACAGCTGCACTCAAAGGCAGGCACAGGCTTGTTTTTAGCTCTTTAATCTAATTTTTCTTCACTACTAAAGATTCAGTTGTAGAGCGCAGCCATGGAAACTTCAACAGGAAGAGTACGTATGTTCAGTAGCAAGACACTGCTGCTAAACATGCGACAAGAACAAAGTATGAAAAGTGAGTTGATGGTGAATCGTCTGGTTTTTGAGTTGGATCTGCTGAGTGAAGAGCTTCAGCAGAATTATTGTCATCAGCCATCCTGATGACATCTTTACGGAGCGCAGACAATCTGCAGCCACGAGTCTCAAACCCACACAGGTTATCTTGTGCTCCCAGCATCTCTGGTTTGAAGCAGTGTCTGTCACACGTGCTGTGCAGGAGTCCTGCTGATGTTTGCTGATATTCCTGCAGGTATATTCATCAACTTCCTTTCAAATGGAAAGGAAAGTTGAGGTGGCTCGGGCATCTTTTCCAGATCCCCCCTGGACGCCTCGCTGGAGAGGTGTTCCGGGCATATCCCATTGGGAGGAGGCCCCGGGGAAGACCCAGGACACGCTGGAAGGATTACATCTCTCGGCTGGCTTGGGAACGCCTTGGGGTTCCCCCGGAGGAGCTGGGGGAGGTGTGTGTGGATTGGGAGGTCTGGGCGGCTTTGCTTGAGCTGCTGCCCCTGTGACCTGACTCCAGATAAAGCGGAAGAAAATGGATGGATGGATGGATGGATGGATGGATGGATGGATGGATGGATGGATATTCATCAACTTCTTCTTCTTTAGGCTGCTCCCATTAGGGGGTGCCACAGCAGATCATCCATCTCCATCTTACCCTGTCTTCTGCATCTTCATCTGTCACACCAACCACCTGCACATCCATAAACCTCCTCTTTGGACTCCCTCTTCTCCTGCTGCCTGGTGGCTCCATCCTCAGCATCGTTCTCCCTATATACCCTCTGTATGCCTCCCTTGCACATGTTCAAACCATCACAGTCTCGCCTTTTTGACTTTGTGTGCAAACTGTCCTACCTCAGCTCGTACCCAACGTCATGGCCTTAGGGTGCCTTGTCCGCCTTTGGAGTCAGTTGGGACCACCCTGGATGGACAAGGCTGTCAGTCACCCGTCAACCACAGGAAAAAATAAATAAATAAATTGCAGGCTTCCATGATTACAATTTGTACAAATTTCCAAGATAGATGATTCATAATAATATTGATAAACACACTGTTGCTGGATCTGATTTTTACTAAAATAATTGTGAATGATTCAATTGGTTCATGAAATGATCTGGCTAAAATGGAAATGAATGATATATTTGTTGAATACTGGATTTACGTAGCTGTGAAAGAGTGAGAAGTGAGACAAATCTATGCTGACCTAAAAGATGGATATACGGTGTTTCTTTAGTCATCGACCAGGGTCCAAGAAGAGAATGAAAGAAACAGTGACTTTCACGGTTACGGATAATTCACGTTGGGTATGAGTTGTGTGATCTGTTGGTAACAATCATAAACAGTCTCTTGGGAATGTTTAGCCTGTACTTGGATTTGATCCATAAAGGAGGTGCATGAAGTGTTTAAATCCTGTTCAGTAGCCTATAATAGAGGTGCATTTAAACTGCGCTCACATGTCTGTCTTTGCTCTACAGCCCTGCGCTTTCTTCACATGAGTCAGACATGAGAACAATGCTCTTTCTCAAACTACATTATAATTGCATATTCAACAGTTCAGATTTTTAAATATCCCGGGGAGAAACTCCCGACTTGTGGCCTAAAAACCAATGTCCCCCCTCAGGGCAACGCAAGGCTCCCCCACAAATCAGTGTCTGGCACTGGGTCTGCCTGAGCTGCCCCTCTGATATGTTCATTCCTAATCCTGTCCATTCTTGTCATTCCCCAAAAGAGACTCCTCAGCTCTGCCTCCTGTCTTTTTATTAGTGTCACCGTCTCTAAGCCGTCCAACATAGCTGGTCTCACTACTGTCTTGTAAACTTTCTCCTTCACTCTTACTGATATTCTTCAGTCACAAATCACTCCTGCCACCTTTCTCCACCCACTCCACCCTGTCTGTACTCTCCTCTTCACCTCTCTACCACACTCTCCATTACTTTGGACAGTTGACCCCAAGTATTTGAGCTCATCTACTTTCACCATGTCTACTCCTTGTAACTGCACTGTTCCACTGGGCTCCCTCTCATCCACACACATGGACTCAGTCTTGCTCCTACTGACTTTCATTCCCCTTCTCTCCAGAGCATATCTCCACCTCTCCAGACTAGACTCAACTTGCTCTCTACTCTCACTACAGATCATAATGTCATCTGCAAACATCATAGTCCACGGAGACTCTTGCCTGATCCTGTCCATCAACATTGCGAATGAGAAAGGACTCAGAGCTGATCCTTGGTGTAATCCCACCTCCACCTAGAATGAGTCTGTCATTCCTACTGTGCATCTCACCGTTGTCGCACTATGCTTGTGCATGTCCTGCACCACCCTCACATAGTTCTCTGCCGCTCCAGATTTCCTCATACAATACCACAACTCTTCTCTTGGCACCCTGTCATAAGCTTTTTCTAAGTCCACAAACACACAATGTAACTCTTCCTGACCTTCTCTATACTTCATCACTATTCTCAAAGCAAACACTGCATCTGTAGTGCTCTTTCTTGGCACAAAACCATATTGCTGCTCACAGATCTTCACCTGTTTTCTAAGTCTTGCGTCTTCATGCTGTGGCTGATCAGCTTAATGCCTGTGTAGTTTCTGCAGCTCTGCACATCACGCTTATTCTTAAAAATAGAAACCAGCACACTTTGCCTCTACTTCTCAGGCATCCCCTCACTTTCCAAGATTTAAAACTTACACTTCAATAATGCACAAAAAATCCCAAATTAAAGTGCTGATAATGTGGTGCAACTTATACTCCAGTGCAACATATGTATGGGGTTTTTCCCCTTCAAGATGCATTTTTTAAACAGGTGTGACTTATACTCGGGAAAATATGGTAAGTATTTTCCTATTTGTGTTATCCTCAGATTTGCTCCTGTATTGACATGAACATGGATTTTGCTCTTCATGCATTCTATGTACACTTCATAATGGGCATCAAAAATAAACCAAATTCCTCCCCTCATATTAACCTTATTCATCAGTCTAACCTTCACTCTTGAGGCTCTGCAATGTTTTCCAGCAGTGATGATGGAGGAGCTCAGCGGAGGTATGGGTGAGGTTGATTGGGGCAGAGCAGGAGCTGGTGAGCTGGTGGGGACAGGATGTCAGGGAGGTCCACTTGGCCATGAAATTAAAAAGTAAATGCAACATGATACAAGGAAAATAAACAGAGAGAAGGGCCTCGCTGGTTCGGTTTAAACAGACGCAGTGATTATTGAATTGTGCTGATTGTTTCCTGGCTCCAGTCTTCAACCTGAAGACTACCAGACACTTCATCTGCTCACAAATACTATGTTTTTGATCACCTTTTATTTTATTGTTTATATAGTTCATTTTGCAGGAGTTGCAGAAAAGAACCTGTTTTGATTTAATTAACAGTTTGACAAAAATTTAAATCAGTTTCATGTGAGTTTTCTGACTTTCATCCAACAAGCACAAATACACGTGATTGATCCTGCAGGCAGCAATGATAAACAATTTTGCAATTGACCAGAACAGGTTAATGATGTTCACCGTATTGGGAATTTCCTGTTGGACTCCTTCGCTGACCTTTTACCCCCAGCAGCCGTTCCCAGGCTCCCTGTGTGGCGCTCGGCACCAACACTCCCACTTTAGCCAGAACAGTGATAGAACTGACATTTCATAACTAAATTCATTTTGACATGTACTGATTGAACTTCACTGGATTATTCCAAAAGACAAACTGTGGATGGGCGAAGAAACTTCACATTAGATTTGAGCTGAAAGCAAATTTTCACAAAACAAAAAATGGTCTGTGCTAAATCAAAACAATCCAGCAACAACTTCACAAAACTAAAAGAGGAGGAGAGGTTATGATAATAATAATAATAATAATAATAATAATAATAATAATAATATAATAATAATAATAATAATAATAATATAATAATAATAAGTCAGGTATTTCAAAGTGCTACTACCATTTATGTATTATGTAAAATAAGTCTCTTGAAGAGGAAAAAATGACACAAGGCTTATATATATATATATATATGTGTGTGTGTGTGTGGTGTATATATATATATATACATTAATTAATTCTACATTTATTATTTACATTAATTATTAGATCCTATTGTCTTACGTACAATTTGTACAACCCCAATTCCACTGAAGTTGGGACGTTGTTGTGAAATATAAATAAAAACAGAATACAATGATTTGCAATCCTCTTCAACCTATATTCAATTGAATACACCACAAAGACAAGATATTAATGTTCAAACTGATAAACTTATTGTTTTTGTGCAAATATTTGTCATTTTGTAATGGATGCCTGCAACACATTTCAAAAAAGTTGGGACAGTGGCAACAAAAGACTGGGAAAGTTGATGAATGCTCAAACAATACCTGTTTGGAACATTCCACAGGTGAACAGGTTAATTGGAAACAGGTGAGTGTCACGATTGGGTATAAAAGGAGCAGCTCTAAAAGTCTCAGCTATTCACAAGCAAAGATGGGGTGAGGATCATCACTTTGTGAACAACTGCGTGGGAAAAAAATAGTCCAGCAGTTTAAGAAACCATGTTCTCAACGTTCACTTGCAAGGAATATAGGGATTCCATCATCTACAGTCCATAATATAATCAGAAGATTCAGAGAATCTGGAGAACTTTCTACATGTAAGCAGCAAGGCCGAAAACCAACATTGAATGCCCGTGACCGTCGATCCCTCATGCGGCACTGCATTAAAAACCAACATCATTGTGATCTTACCGTGTGGGCTCAGGAACACTTCAGAAAACCATTGTCAGTTAACACAGTTCATCGCTACATCTACAAGTGCAAGTTAAAACTCTACTATGCAAAGTGAAAGCCATACATCAACAACATCCAGAAACACCGCCGCCTTCTCTGGGCCTGAGCTCATTTGAAATGGACAGACGCAAAGTGGAAAAGTGAGCTGTGGTCTGATGAATCCACATTTCAGATTGTTTTTGGAAATCATGGACGTTGTGTCCTCCAGACAAAAGAGGAAAAAAAAAATCCAGATTGTTACCAGCGCAAAGTTCAAAAGCCAGCATCTGTGATGGTATGGGGTGTGTTAGTGTCCATGGCATGGACAACTTACACATCTGTGATGGCACCATCAATGCTGAAAGGTACATCCAGGTTTTGGAGCAACACATGCTGCCATCCAAGCAACGTCTTTTTCAGGGATGTCCCTGCTTATATCAGCAAGAGGATGCCAAGCTACATTCTGCACGTGTTAGAACAGCGTGGCTTCATAGTAAAAGAGTGTGGGTACTAGACTGGCCTGCCTGCAGTCCAGACCTGTCACCCATTGAAAATGTGTGGCGCATTATGAAGCGCAAAATACGACAGTGGAGACCCCGGACTGTTGAACAACTGAAGTCATACATCAAGCAAGAATGGGAAAGAATTCCACCTACAAAGCTTCAACAATTAGTGTCCTCAGTTCCCAAACGCTTATTGAGTGTTGTTAGAAGGAAAGGTGATGTAACACAGTGGGAAACATACCACTGTCCCAGCTTTTTTGAAATGTGTTACAGGCATCTATTTCAAAATGAGCAAATATTTGCACAAAAACAATAAAGTTTATCAGTTTGAACATTAAATATCTTGTCTTTGTGGTGTATTCAATTGAATATAGGTTGAAGAGGATTTGAAAATCACTGTATTGTTTTTATTTGCATTTTACACAACGTCCCAACTTCACTGGAATTTGGGTTGTGCATGTTCAGTAAAGCCCCTCTATCAATCTATCAAAAATCAGTCAATCATAATGCTACATTTACACATAATGACGACAAGTCATGAATGCCACGAAGAAGTATACATTCTTGGCCGCTGATCATGAATGTGATGATTTGAAGCAGAGGCATCAGGTGTCCTCAGGAGCTGCTGCAACCTCTTACCATGCATTACGATTAATGGCACAGGTTGCTGGAGAATTATCAGGAAATATTATGCACGGTCAAATGGTAAAAATGGTAAATGGACTGCATTTATATAGCGCTTTTCCATCTGCATCACACGCTCAAAGCACTTTACAATAATGCCTCACATTCACCCCGATGTCAATGTGCTGCCATACAAGGTACTCACTACACACCGGGAACAACTAGGGGATTAAATACCTTGCCCAAGGGCCTGATTTTCCAGTCAGGCAGGGATTTGAACTGAGGATCTTCTGGTCTCAAGACCAACACCTTAACCACTAGACCATCACCTCCCCGGTCAAGAATAATGTTCTGCGCTGTTCCGTGCTATTGCGCGTAACAGCACAACGTTACGTTCTGTTATGTTGTGAATGAGGTGAATTGTCTCCACACACAACCATATACATCCATCAGCTGCTGAACAATTCAGATCGCTCCAGTTTGCTCCTCAAAATCCACACCAGAAGAACTTTGTGACTATCAATCAATTCAATCAATCAATTTTTTTATATAGCGCCAAATCACAACAAACAGTTGCCCCAAGGAGCTTTATATTGTAAGGCAAGGCCATACAATAATTATGTAAAACCCCAACGGTCAAAATGACCCCCTGTGAGTAAGCACTAATGATTAAATGCAGAGTGGTGCATACAGAGCAAAAAGAGAAAGAAACAATGCATCATGGGAACCCCCCAGCAGTCTACGTCTATAGCAGCATAGCTAAGGGATGGTTCAGGGTCACCTGATCCAGCCCTAACTATAAGCTTTAGCAAAAAGGAAAGTTTTAAGCCTAATCTTAAAAGTAGAGAGGGTGTCTGTCTCGCTGATCTGAATTGGGAGCTGGTTCCACAGGAGAGGAGCCTGAAAGCTGAAGGCTCTGCCTCCCATTCTACTCTTACAAACCCTAGGAACTACAAGTAAGCCTGCAGTCTGAGAGCGAAGCACTCTATTGGGGTGATATGGTACTACGAGGTCCCTAAGATAAGATGGGACCTGATTATTCAAAACCTTATAAGTAAGAAGAAGAATTTTAAATTCTATTCTAGAATTAACAGGAAGCCAATGAAGAGAGGCCAATATGGGTGAGATATGCTCTCTCCTTCTAGTCCCCGTCAGTACTCTAGCTGCAGCATTTTGAATTAACTGAAGGCTTTTTAGGGAACTTTTAGGACAACCTGATAATAATGAATTACAATAGTCCAGCCTAGAGGAAATAAATGCATGAATTAGTTTTTCAGCATCACTCTGAGACAAGACCATTCTGATTTTAGAGATATTGCGTAAATGCAAAAAAGCAGTCCTACATATTTGTTTAATATGCGCTTTGAATGACATATCCTGATCAAAAAAGACTCCAAGATTTCTCACAGTATTACTAGAGCTCAGGGTAATGCCATCCAGAGTAAGGACACATGGTTAGACACCATGTTTCTAAGATTTGTGGGGCCAAGACTACTTAGTTGGGCTCTGTGTCATGGAGTGTGCACAGAGAGGAGGAGGAGACAGAGAGAGCCAGATGTGTGGCTCCACGTGGCTCTTGTCTCATACGTTTTCCCAAACCTCAGCAGCAACAACAGCAGCAGCAGATGGAACACCTGCATGAGTGCGCTGATGAGCACTGGAACGAAACTTTTAGCTGACTTGGCATCACTGTCCTTCTTCAGCATTCTGCAGCAATGAAACTGAATGTGGTGCAGCAGGGTTAATTGTGCGCATGTCAGAGAAGAACTGTTACGCTCTATTAAGGATCATCACTAATCAAGACAGATCAACATGCTCAGTTGCGACCTCCATAAAATGAGGAGAAATGACGGTGGTGCGTGACATTTGTGAAAGATTTTTGACAGCCAAAAACATGCTCCACGAAAATCATGAATGTCATGCAGCCAACACATGCTATTAAGAAACCTATTCAGATGCGTTAAGTCACGTTGAGAATGTCAGGAATGTGCCAAGAATGACACAAATATGACATTCGTAACGCGCCCTGCCTATGTGTAAACGCAGCATAAATAATATTTTTGTTTTAACAGTGTCTGCAGGGGAGCATGCGTGTGTGCGTACATGAGCTTTTGACAAGAGCGGACATTAGCGTGCATGCTGACATCTGCGAAATGTCTTGTAAATCACTTAAACAGGTGTTATGAGGTTACAAAAACAATGTTTTCAGTTTTATAAGTCTTATGTATCGTGAGCTTTTACATAATATATCCAACAACAGTGTCATGGCATGTCGTGATTCAGCAGCACGAAATATACAAGGTCTGTGAGAAAAGAATCCGAACCTTTTTATTTTATGCAAAAAAAGAGATTTTGTCATGGAAAGTCGCGCGGAGGCTTCGCGCGTCACGACCGAGCCGCTGATGGAGCGAGGAACACCGTTTCGGAGTGTTAAAGGACAAATTTGGACATGCCCAGCTCTCCACAATTTCTCTTATACTCACTTGACTGGTAAGCACTGAAAGCCGAGATAGACAAAATCTCTTGTTAAAGTGAAATCTGCTGGAAAATGGCTGATGTCCAGCTCTTCTGATAACCAGAGAAAGTGCACACGACGATCCTGACTCCACACAGCCATCTGTTTTAGAAATGATGTGGTGGTTTCTGCCTCTCGATGGCGGCTCGGAGTGCCGCGCGCCGTGCGCCATTGTGGGCCGTCCTTAAAGCTGTAGTAACACTCCTTATTCTCTGTGAAGCCCGTAAAATTTTCACCGAAAGCCAGATAAATTTTTCGAATGGTTTCCAGCTGCCTGTCTCTAACAGTTTCTGAAAAAATTCTGATGGAAAAAAAGCCCAAATCATTCCGCCATTTCCTCGCAATGAACAACGACGAGAGGGGTGGAGCAGTGCTCACTCAAAGCCTGCCCACAGGCGAATGATGCAACCGACAGGCGTGGAAAAACTCACGCATGCGCACGAAGGTTCAAGCTTGGCTGATGTAAAAACATATGAACAAATCCATATATTTTTTGCATAAAATAAAAAGGTTGGATTCTTTTCTCACAGACCTCATACATTAATCTATTGGTTTGTCATATTGTCAAGAAAAGTGCAAAATTATTGAGCATGAATTTATTCTAATTCATTCTGTGAGGGCTGCACATAATTTAAAGTGCAGCGGGGGGGTGGGGGGGGGTCCCTCTCATGAAAATTTGAATCATTTTGTGGCATCAGGACGAAAGAAAAATGTGATACTGGGCTGAATATATGACAAAGAGGTTATATACTCAACAAAAATATAAACGCAACACTTTTGGTTTTGCTCTCATTTTGTATGAGATGAACTCAAAGATCTAAAACTTTTTCCACATACACAATATCACCATTTCCCTCAAATATTGTTCACAAACCAGTCTAATCTGTGATAGTGAGCACTTCTCCTTTGCCGAGATAATCCATCCCACCTCACAGGTGTGCCATATCAAGATGCTGATTAGACACCATGATTAGTGCACAGGTGTGCCTTAGACTGCCCACAATAAAAGGCCACTCTGAAAGGTGTAGTTTTGTTTTATTGGGGGGGATACCAGTCAGTATCTGGTGTGACCACCATTTGCCTCATGCAGTGCAACACATCTCCTTCACATAGAGTTGATCAGGTTTGTCAATTGTGGCCTGGGAATGTTGGTCCACTCCTCTTCAATGGCTGTGCGAAGTTGCTGGATATTGGCAGGAACTGGTACACGCTGTCGTATACGCCGGTCCAGAGCATCCCAAACATGCTCAATGGGTGACATGTCCGGTGAGTATGCCGGCCATGCAGAACTGGGACATTTTCAGCTTCCAAGAATTGTGTACAGATCCTTGCAACATGGGGCCGTACATTATCCTGCTGCAACATGAGGTGATGTTCTTGGATGTATGGCACAACAATGGGCCTCAGGGATCTCGTCACGGTAATCTCTGTGCATTCAAAATGCCATCAATAAAATGCACCTGTGTCTTGGTCCATAACAGACGCCTGCCCATACCATAACCCCCACCGCCACCATGGGCCACTCGATCCACAACACTGACATCAGAAAACCGCTCACCCACACGACGCCACACATGCTGTCTGCCATCTGCCCTGGACAGTGTGAACCGGGATTCATCCGTGAAGAGAAACACCTCTCCAATGTGCCAAACGCCAGCGAATGTGAGCATCTGCCCACTCAAGTCTGTTACAATGACGAACTGGAGTCAGGTCGAGACCCCGATGAGGACGACGAGCATGCAGATGAGCTTCCCTGAGACGGTTTCTGACAGTTTGTGCAGAAATTCTTTGGTTATGCAAACCGATTGTTTCAGCAGCTGTCCGAGTGGCTGGTCTCAGACGATCTTGGAGGAGAACATGCTGGATGTGGAGGTCCTGGGCTGGTTGTGGTTACACGTGGTCTGCGGTTGTGAGGTGGTTGGATGTACTGCCAAATTCTCTGAAACGCCTTTGGAGACGGCTTATGGTAGAGAATGAACATTCAATACACGAGCAACAGCTCTGGTTGACATTCCTGCTGTCAGCATGCCAATTGCACGCTCCCTCAAATCTTGCGACATCTGTGGCATTGTGCTGTGTGATAAAACTGCACCTTTCAGAGTGGCCTTTTATTGTGGGCAGTCTAAGGCACACCTGTGCACTAATCATGGTGTCTAATCAGCATCTTGATATGGCACACCTGTGAGGTGGGATGGATATCTCAGCAAAGGAGAAGTGCTCACTATCACAGATTTAGACTGGTTTGTGAACAATATTTGAGGGAAATGGTGATATTGTGTATGTGGAAAAGTTTTAGATCTTTGAGTTCATCTCATACAAAATGGGAGCAAAACCAAAAGTGTTGCGTTTATATTTTTGTTGAGTGTATTTACAACATGACGGTGCTGGTCTACTCTCTGTCACTCCTCCCCCTCAAAAAGAAAAAAAGTAACAGAATGAAACAGAATGTGATGTTTTAACCTCTTGAAAATACCTCTTAAATAGGTCAAGGTTAGGGCTTATCCAGAAAATCAAAGCACTTAAAAAAATAACCACCAATAATAAAAGTACACAACAACAATGCAGAAATTAAAGAGCTGATAAAAAAATTACAAAATATAATGCAATGCGAAAATACCCTCTGCTGTATGACCATAAAAATAGGAAACAGATTGTGACCTTTTCACCTCTTAAATAGGTCAAGGTTAGCCATCATTGAGCTTGTCCAAGGTCTGTGTCTTAAGAATGTTCCCTGACGCTCTTTTGCGTATTTGGTTGCTAATTTGTGTCTCCACTGCTCTCCAGTGAGATAAGACCTAAACAGATGGACGGACAGACAGATGGACAGGTGGACGGATCGCTGTGTCCTCCTATATTTCATACTGGGGGATAAAAATTCTATATTTTTTTCCTGAGCTGTAAGTTATGCTTGGCCCTGTGATAGACTGGCATCCTGTCCGGGGCAGAACTCACAGCTTTAATTCACAGCGGCGTGTTTTGGATGTTTATGTGGCTGGCGTTGCTGACTGTTGTAGCCGTACCCCCAAATGGTTAAATGGAGCCCAACATAAATAGAGTGAAACTTTGCACACAATGTATTTATGTCACAGCCCGCATGGCTTCACACATGTGCATGAGAAGGTCTTTGTGCAGACTTTTCTCTGCAGATCTTTACGGAAACAGTGCGCTGCTGATGGCTGGCACATGTGGCCGCAGCTCACCGCTTGCACCATGACACAAGAATTCACACTCCGCTTCACTGGCTCCGCCATCGACAGCTGCCACTTTTAACAAGAGCCCCGAGATTTAATTGCTGATGGTTTCTGGGCTGAAAGCTCGTCAGCTGAGCCGCACAGGAAATTGCCTCTTGCGTTGTAAAGGTGGTCACCAGATGCTGGACTCCGAGGAGAATGTCCACACATGTTCCCACGTTGCGTTAATGTTTGAATTGTTGTCAAATTGCATAATGGAAGTGATGAGATCTCCACTGGGTGTCGTTTCTCCAGAAACAATTTCTGGACAGAAAACACGTGGTGGTTTAAGGTCCAATTCGAACACTTTTATTTATTTTTTTTTGTTGTTTTTTACAGTTTTTCCAGTAAAGGGCACAGTTCAACTCCCTCTTTTGATTTTTTCCTCTGACTCTTTTCTTGCTGCTGGTTCTATATGGGATAAAAACAAAACAAAAAAAAAAACAGTCCAGCTGCTGTCACTGCTTTACACTGAGGTAAAAATCATCTGACAGCATGAACATTGGTCCAACCACAGCACCAGAGGTCCAACAGAACATCTGAAATGAAGCTGTCAGACGGTCTCATCGTCAGTAAATGGCTGTAAAAATATTTCTTCAGCTGTCACTTCCTGTTACATATATGACCGTTCCATTAACGGAGAGATGTCTGGACGTGAATGCTACTAAAATCTTCTACCCTGACAGAGGAAATTAAAATGAGCGTATCCATGAATTTGGGTTTCTTATGACCAAATGTTTTGGCCACACATTTTCTTTAGCAAATTGTTTGAACCTCAATGTGACGACTCACTTAAAAAAATCCCTGACAAGTCTTTTGGCCTGTCCTACACATGTTGACATGAAGGTAAGTAAAACCCTTTGGCTGTTCCCTTGTTTTCACTTGGGGTCGACACAAGTTTTGGCACAATTTTACACCAGATGCCCTTCATGATGCAGCTCTACATTAAATGGAAAATGTGGCAGGAGTGTATTTGAATCAGGAATTTTCCGCACTGAAACCAAGTGCACTAACCACTTGGACACCTCCCCTGCCATTAGTTTTTATTATTATATCCCCAACCCCTTTTATTTTTCTGTGCAAAAATAATAATAATACCTCCTCCCTGAATTGGCAGCTATATATGCTTTAAAATTTAATGTATATATACTACACTGTCTGTATGATCTTGACCATGTTTTTGTTTGTTTGTCCTAAAAACCTAGGCATGTATGATGTAGTGAGTAAATGAATGCATTCATTCCAGCTGTTAATACAAAAACAATAACAACAAAAAGCAATAAATTTTATAATCTAGTCGCTCACCAAATTAAAAAGGCATATACCGAGGAGAAACTGATTAAATTCAGTAAACTTTGATGCACCAAATCAATCCAAAACCAAATTTGTGTTGCCTACGTAATATTCCATACATGTTTGCTACTATTTTAAACCCTCTAGGATCTAAAGACATTTTCTCAGTTTCACTGTACCTTCCATAATTTCCCTAGTTGCATATAGTGTAATGCCCATATGTTGCATGTCAAGATATTCAGAACAATCTCACCTTTCTCAATGTGAGACATCATTTGTCAGGACATTGTGTAAAGTGTACCAGGTCCCTGTCATGCAGATCCAGTACATTCAAAAGAGAAATTTGTTAAAAAAGAAAAACATCTGTCAGAGGTTGGAGTTCCAGTCTGTCTCAGGGTCACAAAGACAAACCAGCACATTCACACCTATGGTCAATTTAAAGTTTCCAATCCACCAAACCTGCATGTCTTGTGGAGCACCCAGAGGGAACCCACACAAACACGGGGAGAACACGCAAACTCCACACAGAAAGGCCACAGGCAGAATTCGATCCCATGACCTTCTTGCTATGAGGCAACAGTGCTAACCACTAAGCCACCGTGCTGCTGTGAGATGGAAACTACAACTAAGAATTTCTAATTTTTATTACAGTAAAAGAAATTACTTATTAAAAGGATATGAGGTTAATTAGAATTGGATGCACTGGTGCATTAAAGGATCACAGAGGGTTAAAGAGACACATGTGACTATTATTGTCGAACTACAACACACTCATACTGAATGATTGTGGTCATTCAAATACCTTGATGCACGCCACTCAGTTTTACCAGGGGGCACTGACCTATTTGTGGGGTGTGGGGAGATCCATGTATAAATGTCTGATACCCCATTAGAACTACGCTTCCTCCTCACACTCACCCAGTCGGCCTGCTTTCCCGGCTGCGGGATCTGCAGGGAAACTAACGGCGGCTAAGCTACCTTGGTCCGCACGACTACAGGGGCCTGGCTAGCTGTAGAATTTTCCACGGTGCGGAGCCGAGTCTCCAATTCGCCCAGCCTGGCCTCCAAAGCTACGAATAAGCTACACTGATTACAAGTACCATTACTGCTAAGGAGGCTGAGGAATAACTAAACATTTCACACCCAGAGCAGAAAAGTGCAGGAGAGACAGGAGAAGCCGCCATGCGAAACTGGCTAAGAGCTAGTAGCTGCGCTAAGCTAGCGGATTCCTAAAAACACACAAAGTGAATAATGTGTAAATCATTTAGAGGTGATTCAGCAGAGGGAGTGCTTTAGTTAAGGCACGTGAAGATTACACTGTGAAGCAAATCATTATCTAGGTAACTAGATCAATCTAACTGCGCAGATTAAACTGCTAACAGATACGAAAAACACCGCTGTGCTCCGGAACAGGAAGTGATCAATGATGATCATTCACCACTTTGGTGAGAGCTGTCTCTGTGGAATGATATGTTCTAAATGCAGATTGCAGTGGCTCAAAAAGAGATTTTTCTCAGTAAAGTGATCCAGGGCTGCCGTGAAACCACTTTTTCAAGGGTTTTATAACAAATGTTAGGTCTGATATTGGCCGATAATTTTTCAGGAGACCAGAGTCAGGGTTAGAGTTTTTAAATATTGGCGTAACCACTGTGGATTTAAAGCATTTATGAACAGATCCGAGGATAGTGACAGGTTAATAATTTCCAATAGAGTAGGCCCAAGTGTAGGCCACAGGTCCTTAAACAGTTTTGCTGGTATAGGGTTTGAACAGACAGGTTCTGCATTAACAGAAATTACGTTTCTTCAGTGCACCCAGTGACATAATATCAAATTCAGTAAATCTAGGTGAGGTCTCAGCCAGGGGCGGAGCTAGAAGGGAGGTGGTATGGCACTGGACCCCTGAAATCTGATTGGACTCCCCAGGTGCCGTCCCAGATGATTGACATGTTACAGGCAGCACTGCACATCTGGCTGAAAGCCAAAAGGAGCAAGCTGCATTTTGAAATTGGAGACCTATAGACTGCTAGGTCCCTCCCATGCAGTAGTAGCACTCGTTATAAATACATTGTAGTAGGAGAAGAAAAAATCTTCACCTTGAGCTTGATTTGAACCAATGCTCCGCAACCAAACGGTTGGTGGCAGAAATGCACCATGTTGGGTTGCAAACCATCAATAAACTTGGAAAGAAGAAGAAGCCGATTTGAACCTGAAGCCGTGACGTTGTCCGAACGAAGCAAGGATTATATCAGTGAGTAAATAACAGTATTTTATGCCAGAAGTAAGGTCCAGGTTGTCAAATCAGTTTTTCTCCATTAATTTGGTTTTCTTCAGTGATTTCAGATGAAACTAGCACATAGCTAGGCTAGCTGATTCCTGCTCTGTTGGCTTGTATGAAATGTAACATGAAAATGCTGGGGGGCTGATGATATCGTTATCGTATCTAGATCTAGATACGAATGTGATAGATATTAATATCACATAAGAGCATATTAAATGTGGAGATATCAGGGATACGTGTTGTTTGATGTTACAAACTACGTTACCCAGCATGCTCTGGAAGTGGCAAATGGCTGCAGTAAAGTCTTGAGAGAAACCCACACTGACTCTTTAGATGCCCTACCAAGCATAACAGGAAGTATGACGAGACATTATTTCATGCTGTTGTTATTGATAATATCTGTGCTAATTCCTTATTTATGTTAGTGATCAAGTATTGCCTTTGTTATTTGATTGGAAGTTTCTGAGATCTGGTTTAAAGTTTAAACTTAAGAGTTAAGTTTCACTTCCATCACGCATGTGCAAGTTTCAGATACAAGGAGGGCTCCCCCTATCTGTGAGAGCCAGTAACATTAGAATTGTGAGACTAAACCACACCCACTGTAACACCCACAGTGTATAACAGGTTGTGCAAGCTACGTTCGTGGTCCCTTCTGTGGGGACCCCAGTCAGGTTTCAATGTGACCTTCAATAAATTCAAAATGAGGAATATATCGATGTGGTTCTTTGTTATGGCCCCTTCACACATAGTGCAAAGTTTGGATGGAGTTTGGACTAAAAACAGCGTGAAACAGTTCGTAATTGGTGCACGAAACATCGCGCCGGTGGGCAGGCATGCACGAACCAGGTGTGAGAGTTTGTGCATGCGCTGGTGCCCATTGAGCAGGAACAGTGCCAGGTGTACCACATGGCACCGCTTATGTGGAAGAAATTAATACCAGCTGGTACTGTGGGACCACATCGTGCCACTTAAAACACAGCATTTATTAAGCGAGCAGTACAAATATGATCCGTCTGTTCCTCTGGTGATGACCCATGGTCACAGACTTACAGTCATGAATGACATGAATGCGAAGCAGTGTGCTCTGATCATGTCCACATCTACTGGTCCAGTGCGTCCAGTCGGCTACGTATGTTCTGCCTGACAGCGTGTCTTGTGGACGTTGCGCTGCAGCACAGACACAGCGTCATGTGGAACA
This sequence comes from Thalassophryne amazonica, assembly GCF_902500255.1. Classification (NCBI taxonomy): domain Eukaryota; kingdom Metazoa; phylum Chordata; class Actinopteri; order Batrachoidiformes; family Batrachoididae; genus Thalassophryne; species Thalassophryne amazonica. Next base: position 4,925,725 of record NC_047114.1, read on the forward strand.
GAGCTCACATGGGCAATGTAATTGTCAGATCACCCACTGCGTGTTCTGATCTGAGGGTCTGTTTCAACCTGGGGGCTGTCAGTGTCTGCTCTGTGCATACGCTTGCTTGCTGCAGCTTGTCGCCACCATGGCAATATATGTTTTTATTTATGTCCATGTAAATACAGCAATCAGACACATGCGCCTCACAGTGGACCATAACTGTCCAAACCATTATTATTCCATATCATAAACCGTAATCCATAATCTTTAATAAAACCTCTGCTAAAAAAACCTACTCTCGACCCTGCACTACTTTCAAACTTTCGGCCCATTTCAAATCTTCCATTCCTCTCAAAAATCATAGAAAAAGTTGTTTCCACCTAAAACCATGATCATCTGCAATTTCCAGCCTCTATGAGAAGTTTCAGTCAGGGTTTCCTCTGCCCACAGCACTGAGACAGCCCTGGTCAGGGTCACCAATGATTTGTTGGTGGCTTCTGTCCAGGGCTCTCCATCCCTTCGCTTGCTCCTGGACCTTTCGGCCGCCTTTGACACTGTAGACCATACCATCCTTCTTCACCAACTCCAGTATTTCATTGGCCTTTCAGACAGAGCACTCCAGTGGTTTCGGTCCTACCTGACTGATAGAGCTGAGTATGTGGCCCTTGGGGAAGCCAGGTCAAGGCCTCACATTGCAACCTGTGGGTCCCCCAGGGGTCGGTCCTTGGAACCTTATTTTCCATCTATATGCTCCCCTTGGGCCACATCATCAGCAGGCATGGAATATCCTTCCATTGCTATGCTGGTGATACTCAGCTCTATGTCAGGTTGGACCCCACGTCTTCATTTTCCATTCATACCCTCACTGCCTGCCTGGAGGAGACAAGGCGTGGATGAATGATAATTTTCTCCAGCTAAACAGCACAAAAAATGAAGCCATTTCATTGGCACCCCACATCAACTGAAATCATCCCCCCTCAAAGTACTTTCATTCTCTGGCCACAACATTCCATTATCAACATCTGTTACAAACCTGGGAGTCCGTTTTGACCCCAACTTTTCATTTGACATCCATATCCAGCATATCTGTAAGACAGCATTCTTTCATCTCAGAAACATCTCCAAACTCCGCCCCTCCCTGTGTCTGATGCTGAGAGGCTGGTCCACGCCTTTGTCTCCTCCAGGCTGGACTATTGTAATGCACTCCTCATCAGGATCTCTGGCAGAAATTTACAATGTCTCCAGTCCATTCAAAACTGTGCTGCCAGGATCCTGATGGGTGCCCAAAACTCAACACATTACTCCCATCCTCAATAAACTCCATTGGCTTCCTGTAGGTTCAGGGTGGAATATAAGATGCCTCCTGACCTATCAGTGTGTCTACGGCGGTGCACCAGTGTACCTCAAAGAACTTCTGTCCCCCTATGAGCCCATGAGACGCCTCCGCTCAAACAACAGTCACCTCCTCCAGTCCCCAAAACCAAGCTCCACACAATGGGGGACAGAGACTTTCAGGCAGCAGCACCACGCCTGGAATGCCCTGCCCATCCACCTGAGGGCGCCACAGTCAGTGGACTTTTAAATCAAATCTTAAAACGTTTTTATTTCAGAAAGCTTATGAATTATAGTTGCTAATTTTAATTGATTTTAATTGATCCATTTTTTATTTATTTTTTGTATTGTTGTTTTATGCTTCTGTTTAACTTCTGTGGCACTTTGAGATTTATTTACAAATGTAAAGTGCAATATAAATATACAGTTTGTTCATGTAAATGGGGAATCTTCTTCACAGACTAAAGTTAATTATGGAGTTCCCACAAGGTTCTGTGCTAGGACCAATTTTATTCACTTTATACATGCTTCCCTTAGGCAGTATTATTAGACGGTATTGCTTAAATTTTCATTGTACGCAGATGATACCCAGCTTTCTCTATCATGAAGCCAGAGGATACACACCAATAGCTAAACTGCAGGATTGTCTTACAGACATAAGACATGGATGACCTCTAATTTCCTGCTTTTAAACTCAGATAAAACTTGAAGTTATTGTACTTGGCCCCCACAAATCTTAGAAGCATGGTGTCTAACCAGATCGTTACTCTGGGATGGCATTTCCCTGATCTCTAGTAATACTGTGAGAAATCTTGGAGTCATTTTTGATCAGGATATGTCATTCAAAGCGCATATTAAACAAATATGTAGGACTGCCTTTTTTGCATTTACGCAATATCTCTAAAATCAGAAAGGTCTGTCTCAGAGTGATGCTGAAAAAACTAATTCATGCATTTATTTCCTCTAGGCTGGACTATTGTAATTCATTATTATCAGGTTGTCCTAAAAGTTCCCTCTAAAAAAGCCTTCAGTTGGTTCAGAATGCTGCAGCTAGAGTACTGACAGGGACTAGCAGGACTGAGAGCATATCTCACCCGTGTTGGCCTCTCTTCATTGGCTTCCTGTTAATTCTAGAATAGAATTTAAAATTCTTCTTCTTACTTATAAGGTTTTGAATAATCAGGTCCCATCTTATCTTAGGGACCTCGTAGTACCATATTACCCAATTAGAGCGCTTCGCTCTCAGACTGCGGGCTTACTTGTAGTTCCTAGGGTTTGTAAGAGTAGAATGGGAGGCAGAGCCTTCAGCTTTCAGGATCCTCTCCTGTGGAACCAGCTCCCAATTCAGATCAGGGAGACAGATACCCTCTCTACTTTTAAGATTAGGCTTAAAACTTTCCTTTTTCGCTAAGGCTTATAGTTAGGGCTGGATCGGGTGACCCTGGACCATCCCTTGGTTATGCTGCTTTAGACGTAGATTGTGGGGGGGGGGTCCCATGATACACTGTTTCTTTCTCTTTTGCTCCGTTATGCATCACTCTGCATTTAATCATTAGTGATCGATCTCTGCCCCCCTTCACGGCATGTCTTTTTCCTGTTTTTTTTCCCTCAGCCCCAACCAGTCTCAGCAGAAGACTGCCCCTCCCTGAGCCTGGTTCTGCTGGAGGTTTCTTCCTGTTAAAAGGGAGTTTTTCCTTCCCACTGTGGCCAAGTGCTTGCTCATAGGGGGTCGTTTTGGACCGTTGGGGTTTTTCATAATTATTGTATGGCCTTTGCCTTACAATATGGAGCGCCTTGGGCAAACTGTTTGTTGTGATTTGGCGCTATATAAGAAAAAGTGATTGATTGATTGATAAATAAAATGTATTATTATTATTAAACACAGTAGGTGTGTGTAGCTGGAATGTCCAGAATGACAGATAACCACAGCTGCTTCTGTCAGAAGCCACGCCTCCCTGTGAGTGGAGTGCACACACCCACCGTGTCAGTTGTGTGTGCTTGCAAAGTCACACTCGTGGGGAGGGTGTGGAAATTTCATAGCAGTACGACAGTGGTCGTCCGCAGTCTGCTGTCGTACCAACAGTGTGACTGGCCACACATTTGAAGAGTTTCAGTCAGGTTTTAGAATTCATCATAGTACAGAAACAGCATTAGTGAAGGTTTACAAATGATCTTCTTATGGCCTCAGACAGTGGACTCATCTCTGTGCTTGTTCTGTTAGACCTCAGTGCTGCTTTTGATACTGTGACCATAAACTTTTATTACAGAGATTAGAGCATGCCATAGGTATTAAAGGCACTGCGCTGCAGTGGTTTGAATCATATTTATCTAATAGATTACAATTTGTTCATGTAAATGGGGAATCTTCTTCACAGACTAAGGTTAATTATGGAGTTCCACAATGGTTCTGTGCTAGGACCAATTTTATTCACTTTCTACATGCTTCCCTTAGGCAGTATTATTAGACGGCATTGCTTAAATTTTCATTGTTACGCAGCTGATACCCAGCTTTATCTATCCATGGAAAACAGAGGACACACACCAATTAGCTAAACTGCAGGATTGTCTTACAGACATAAAGACATGGATGACCCTCTAATTTCCTGCTTTTAAACTCAGATAAAACTGAAGTATTGTACTTGGCCCCACAAATCTTAGAAACATGGTGTCTAACCAGATCCTTACTCTGGATGGCATTACCCTGACCTCTAGTAATACTGTGAGAAATCTTGGAGTCATTTTTGATCAGGATATGTCATTTCAAAGCACTTATTAAACAAATATGTAGGACTGCTTTTTTACATTTACGCAATATCTCTAAATTAGAAAGGTCTTGTCTCAGAGTGATGCTGAAAAAAACTAATTCATGCATTTATTTCCTCTAGGCTGGGACTATTGTAATTCATTATTATCAGGTTGTCCTAAAAGTTCCCTGAAAAGCCTTCAGTTAATTCAAAATGCTGCAGCTAGAGTACTGACGGGGACTAGAAGGAGAGAGCATATCTCACCCATATTGGCCTCTCTTCATTGGCTTCCTGTTAATTCTAGAATAGAATTTAAAATTCTTCTTCTTACTTATAAGGTTTTGAATAATCAAGGCCCATCTTATCTTAGGGACCTCATAGTACCATATCACCCCAATAGAGCGCTTCGCTCTCAGACTGCAGGCTTACTTGTAAAACCCCTGGCAAAAATTATGGAATCACCGGCCTCAGAGGATGTTCATTCAGTTGTTTAATTTTGTAGAAAAAAAAGCAGATCACAGACATGACACAAAACTAAAGTCATTTCAAATGGCAACTTTCTGGCTTTAAGAAACACTATAAGAAATCAAGAAAAAAGATTGTGGCAGTCAGTAACGGTTACTTTTTTAGACCAAGCAGAGGAAAAAATATGGAATCACTCAATTCTGAGGAAAAAAATTATGGAATCACCCTGTAAATTTTCATCCCCCAAATTAACACCTGCATCAAATCAGATCTGCTCATTGACATTGACCCTATGTGTCTTTTTTGCAAGGAATGTTTTAGCAGTTTTTGCTCTATCGCAAGATGCATTATCATCTTGAAAAATGATTCATCATCCCCAAACATCCTTTCAATTGCCCAAAATATCAACATAAACTTGTGCATTTATTGATGATGTAATGACAGCCATCTCCCCAGTGCCTTTACCTGACATGCAGCCCCATATCATCAATGACTGTGGAAATTTACATGTTCTCTTCAGGGAGTCATCTTTATAAATCTCATTGGAAAGGCACCAAACAAAAGTTCCAGCATCATCACCTTGCCCAATGCAGATTCGAGATTCATCACTGAATATGACTTTCATCCAGTCATCCACAGTCCACAATTGCTTTCCTTAGCCATTGTAAACTTGTTTTTTTTCTTTTTAGGTGTTAATGATGCCTTTCGTTTAGCTTTTCTGTATGTAAATCCCATTTCCTTTAGGCGGTTTCTTACAGTTCGGTCACAGACGTTGACTCCAGTTTCCTCCCATTTGTTCCTCATTTGTTTTGTTGTACATTTTTCGATTTTTTGAGACATATTGCTTTAAGTTTTCTGTCTTGACGCTTTGATGTCTTCCTTGGTCTACCAGTATGTTTGCCTTTAACAACCTTCCCATGTTGATTGTATTTGGTCCAGAGTTTAGACACAGCTGACTGTGAACAACCAACATCTTTTGCAACACTGCGTGATGATTTACTCTCTTTTAAGAGTTTGATAATCCTCTCCTTTGTTTCAATTGACATCTCTCGTGTTGGAGCCATGATTCATGTCAGTCCACTTGGTGCAACAGCTCTCCAAGGTGTGTTCACTCCTTTTTAGATACAGACTAACGAGCAGATCTGATATGATGCAGGTGTTCATTTGGGGGATGAAAATTTACAGGGTGATTCCATAATTTTTTCCTCAGAATTGAGTGATTCCATATTTTTTTCCTCTGCTTGGTCTAAAAAAGTAACTGTTACTGACTGCCACAATTTTTTTTCTTGATTTCTTATAGTGTTTCTTAAAGCCAGAAAGTTGCCATTTGAAATGACTTTAGTTTTGTGTCATGTCTGTGATCTGCTTTTTTTCTACAAAATTAAACAACTGAATGAACATCCTCTGAGGCCGGTGATTCCATAATTTTTGCCAGGGGTTGTAGTTCCTAGGGTTTGTAAGAGTAGAATGGGAGGCAGAGCCTTCAGCTTTCAGGCTCCTCTCCTGTGGAACCAGCTCCCAATTCGGATCAGGGAGACAGACACCCTCTCTACTTTTAAGATTAGGCTTAAAACTTTCCTTTTTGCTAAAGCTTATAGTTAGGGCTGGATCAGGTGACCCTGAACCATCCCTTAGTTATGCTGCTATAGACTTAGACTGCTGGGGGGTTCCCATGATGCACTGAGTGTTTCTTTCTCTTTTTGCTCTGTATGCAGCACTCTGCATTTAATCATTAGTGATTGATCTCTGCTCCCATCCACAGCATGTCTTTTTCCTGGTTCTCTCCCTCAGCCCCAACCAGTCCCAGCAGAAGACTGCCCCTCCCTGAGCCTGGTTCTGCTGGAGGTTTCTTCCTGTTAAAAGGGAGTTTTTCCTTCCCACTGTCGCCAAGTGCTTGCTCACAGGGGGTCGTTTTGACCGTTGGGGTTTTACGTAATTATTGTATGGCTTTGCCTTACAATATAAAGCGCCTTGGGGCAACTGTTTGTTGTGATTTGGCGCTATATAAATAAAATTGATTGAATTGATTGATTGATTTTCTATGTGCCATGTGAGCGGCGTTAGGTGTTCGTGCATGTCACCTGGAATTTGGCCGGCACCTGCCGTGAGAGGGTGTGGTGGGTTTGCACAGCGCACACTTTGTCTTTCAGGCGCTTGTGTGCGCAAATAGCTGTAGCAAACAGGTGTGTGAGACGTTGCAGGCAGGGACGACATTACACAGTTTGCACACGATCCCTGCGTCATGCGCACTAAGTGTGCACTTTGTCCCAAACTTTGTCCAAACTTCACACTATGTGTGAAGGGGCCCTAAAGGAGCAATAAGTTGCATAAAGAACCGGAGGAAATTACACTGATTAAATAGTGAAATGAGTGAAGTTGTATGCTGTTCAATGCAACTGTTTTTTTAATGGTGGTTGCGATTTTATTTTGATTAAATTAATATTTTTATACAATGTCGTCCAGTCGGGGAGGACACAGAGGCTTCTGAGTGGGATGATGATGAGCCAGAAGAACCAGAGCCTGGACCTCTTCCCTGCTGTGTCCAGCACTGCTTTGCTTTTCCAAATGGACCCAGTGGAAAGTCTGCTTACCTGAAACCTGCTAATTAGCTGCAGTTAGTGTCTGATAATCTTCTGGATCACTCAACTGTGTTTCCACGACCATTTCATTGCATTCCAGATATTTCAAGATCCAAAGAAGAGGGTCCTGTTCAGCCGTGTCTGACAAAATACCACAGATCTCATGGCGCATGGAAGAGGGCATCCAATAAGTCCTGGTACAAAGACAGCCCTTAGCTTGAATATTCTAGAATTGAAGACTCTTCCTGCTGCTTCCTAATGCCACCAGACTCTGCCTTTGCATTGCAGTCAGGCTTCTCCAATTGGAAAAAAGTACTGTCCAAAAACTCTGGATTTAAGCTCCACTCAAAGCCAGACCTGCATATCAATGTAATGTATGTGTGGAGTCAGTTCAAAGACAATGTTCAATTCCATGAACTAGAACCATCTAAAGAATGTGCAAGAGAACAGACATCATGTGAAAACAATAGCAATGTACTTCTTTTGACTGCGACCCAAAACATACCACGGAGGGGTCATCGAGAGTCTGAGGACTCTAATGATAAGGGAAACATTTAGTCCATTTTAGATGAAATCATAAAGCCTGACCATTTTATTCAGAAAAGGTTGGATGCATGTGGAAAAGCAAAGTACACCAGTCAGCAAATACAGAGCGAAATACTCCAGTGCTTAGCTGAGAGTGTTCAGTGTGATTGCAGATGAAACAAAAGACTTGCAAAAAAAAGGAACAAATGTCTTATGGTATTATTAAGAAAGTTTCCTATGCTTCCAAGCAGCTGAAATCCTTGATGCAGCAGGTCTCAGTAACATGGCTGTGAACTGTCTAGAGCATAGATGTCAAACTGATTCCAGAAAGGGCCAAGAGGGTGCAGGTTTTCTTTGTAACCACCCACTGCACCAGGTGATTTCACTGATTAACTGATTCCATCTGCTCAAAGTGATGTTAATCAGTGAAATCACCTGGTGCAGTGGTGGTTACAAAGAAAACCTGCACCCTCTTGGCCCTTTCTGGAATCAGTTTGACACCTATGGTCTAGAGAGACACGTTCTGGACTACAGAAAAAAAAAAAACCTGTGGGACAAGCGTACGACGGTGCATCTGCCATGAGCGGAAACATTCTGGTGTGTCTACAAGAATTCAAAGCAATGCCAAATTTATGTTCACTCTAATGCACATTGCTTGAATTTAGTTCTTGTTGATGCTACAAAAGCAGTGTCTGAGGTTGTTGACTTTTTTGCACTTCTACAGCAGCTGTATGACTTTGTATCTGGCGCTTATGTGCATCTGAAGTGGCTTGTGGATCAGAAAGAGCTGCAGCAGTCCAGGGACCAGCTCCACCCACTCTCAGACACAAGTAGATACAAAGCATGCCGTAATCTGAGAGACAGACCTCCAGCACTTCTGAGACTGTTGCAGGCTCTTGCACTTGTAAGACATGGTGAAAGATCAGTGGAGGGTGAGGGGTCTTCGTCCACAGAGAGATTTACAGTTCATAGGGCTTTTAGTTACTTTCTGTAAAGTGCTTGGTGATGCCAAATGTCTTTCTGATGTGCTCCAATCCAACACTCTTGATGTAGGAAAGGCAGTGGATCTAATCGGTTCCCTTACAGACACTTTCCAGACTACAGAAATGAGAATTACTTTGGTGAACTATGGAAAGAGGTTGAGGAGCAGTGCAAAGTCAGCGTACTAACACACTATAAAAGACATGCTGGAATAAGATCAAGGCTTCTTGACTCACTGGTGACGAGCACAATGGACAGAGAAATTGTGATGATGATCAGGTGACTGACCTGTCTCATAACTGAGCTGAAGAGGTGTTATTCAAAGAACAGGTGTGCCGTCTCTGAAGCCAAAAAGTGCAACTTTTAGGGAATAGCTGGTGTCGCCGGTAAAACTCAATTTGCGACCATATAACCACCATGAACGTCCGCAAATCATCAGACACTACAGGGTTGTTCCCATTCTAATCCACTTCCATCGTTTGCACAGTTTATTTTTCTGTAGGTAATTCAGTCGGTGAGGTTTATTGTCGAGGGAGCGTCGCTCCAACAGCGGTCAGGGCGCAGAGTAATCCATCAAATGTGAAAATCCATCAAATGTGAAATGTTAAATCTGTATCAGAATCCACATCAATACTTTCGTATGGTTGCTTAAATTCTCCCATTTCAGTGTAATCGGTGCGCGACGTTCTCTCGCTCTCAGCTAACAGCGCCATTATGGGCATTTGCGTAGCAGCACGTGTGGCTGATCAGGGAGCGGAGTAAGTAATACATCCAATGTGAAACAGTCCAATATTTTGACACCATTACCTCAATATTATGCAGTCTGAAATCTCAAAAGATTAAAGATTAAAAGATTAATTAGAATTGTGAATGAAGTCCCTTCGGCTGCTCCCTGCTCCCAGATCCGAGGTGGATCTGCAAGATGATTTGGCATGTTTTACGCCAGATGCCTTTCCTGATGCATCTTCACATTACACAGAGAAATGCACGTGGGGTTTGAACGCAGAATCTTCAGCACTGAAACCAAGGGCATGAGCCACTTGACCAAACTTTGTAATGAAACCTGTGTGTAGTTGAAATGATCAATTACTTTTCAGAACTTTGAGCGCTTTCACAGTTCATCTCGTAAATCTGTGATCAAGCTCTCAAAAAGACTTGGAAAAAGATCATCGTGCAAACGTCAGCTCCGCTCTGCGGTTTGCACGTGTGTTTTGTTTGACAGTTACTACTGCTCGTGTTTGAGAATCTGACTGTGAATCTACAGACGCGTGCTGCTGAGACTCTGTGGGCGGCGCCCCGCAGAGCCGCACTCTCAGATAAATGACAGCTGTCACAGCTGCACTCAAAGGCAGGCACAGGCTTGTTTTTAGCTCTTTAATCTAATTTTTCTTCACTACTAAAGATTCAGTTGTAGAGCGCAGCCATGGAAACTTCAACAGGAAGAGTACGTATGTTCAGTAGCAAGACACTGCTGCTAACATGCGACAAGAACAAAGTATGAAAAGTGAGTTGATGGTGAATCGTCTGGTTTTGAGTTGGATCTGCTGAGTGAAGAGCTTCAGCAGAATTATTGTCATCAGCCATCCTGATGACATCTTTACGGAGCGCAGACAATCTGCAGCCACGAGTCTCAAACCCACACGGGTTATCTTGTGCTCCCAGCATCTCTGGTTTGAAGCAGTGTCTGTCACACGTGCTGTGCAGGAGTCCTGCTGAATGTTTGCTGATATTCCTGCAGGTATATTCATCAACTTCCTTTCAAATGGAAAGGAAAGTTGAGGTGGCTCGGGCATCTTTTCCAGATCCCCCCTGGACGCCTCGCTGGAGAGGTGTTCCGGGCATATCCCATTGGGAGGAGGCCCCGGGGAAGACCCAGGACACGCTGGAAGGATTACATCTCTCGGCTGGCTTGGGAACGCCTTGGGGTTCCCCCGGAGGAGCTGGGGGAGGTGTGTGTGGATTGGGAGGTCTGGGCGGCTTTGCTTGAGCTGCTGCCCCTGTGACCTGACTCCAGATAAAGCGGAAGAAAAATGTATGATGGATGGATGGATGGATGGATGGATGGATGGATGGATGGATATTCATCAACTTCTTCTTCTTTAGGCTGCTCCCATTAGGGGGTGCCACAGCAGATCATCCATCTCCATCTTACCCTGTCTTCTGCATCTTCATCTGTCACACCAACCACCTGCACATCCATAAACCTCCTCTTTGGACTCCCTCTTCTCCTGCTGCCTGGTGGCTCCATCCTCAGCATCGTTCTCCCTATATACCCTCTGTATGCCTCCCTTGCACATGTTCAAACCATCACAGTCTCGCCTTTTTGACTTTGTGTGCAAACTGTCCTACCTCAGCTCGTACCCAACGTCATGGCCTTAGGGTGCCTTGTCCGCCTTTGGAGTCAGTTGGGACCACCCTGGATGGACAAGGCTGTCAGTCACCCGTCAACCACAGGAAAAAATAAATAAATAAATTGCAGGCTTCCATGATTACAATTTGTACAAATTTCCAAGATAGATGATTCATAATAATATTGATAAACACACTGTTGCTGGATCTGATTTTTACTAAAATAATTGTGAATGATTCAATTGGTTCATGAAATGATCTGGCTAAAATGGAAATGAATGATATATTTGTTGAATACTGGATTTACGTAGCTGTGAAAGAGTGAGAAGTGAGACAAATCTATGCTGACCTAAAAGATGGATATACGGTGTTTCTTTAGTCATCGACCAGGGTCCAAGAAGAGAATGAAAGAAACAGTGACTTTCACGGTTACGGATAATTCACGTTGGGTATGAGTTGTGTGATCTGTTGGTAACAATCATAAACAGTCTCTTGGGAATGTTTAGCCTGTACTTGGATTTGATCCATAAAGGAGGTGCATGAAGTGTTTAAATCCTGTTCAGTAGCCTATAATAGAGGTGCATTTAAACTGCGCTCACATGTCTGTCTTTGCTCTACAGCCCTGCGCTTTCTTCACATGAGTCAGACATGAGAACAATGCTCTTTCTCAAACTACATTATAATTGCATATTCAACAGTTCAGATTTTTAAATATCCCGGGGGAGAAACTCCCGACTTGTGGCCTAAAAACCAATGTCCCCCCCTCAGGGCAACGCAAGGCTCCCCCACAAATCAGTGTCTGGCACTGGGTCTGCCTGAGCTGCCCCTCTGATATGTTCATTCCTAATCCTGTCCATTCTTGTCATTCCCCAAAAGAGACTCCTCAGCTCTGCCTCCTGTCTTTTTATTAGTGTCACCGTCTCTAAGCCGTCCAACATAGCTGGTCTCACTACTGTCTTGTAAACTTTCTCCTTCACTCTTACTGATATTCTTCAGTCACAAATCACTCCTGCCACCTTTCTCCACCCACTCCACCCTGTCTGTACTCTCCTCTTCACCTCTCTACCACACTCTCCATTACTTTGGACAGTTGACCCCAAGTATTTGAGCTCATCTACTTTCACCATGTCTACTCCTTGTAACTGCACTGTTCCACTGGGCTCCCTCTCATCCACACACATGGACTCAGTCTTGCTCCTACTGACTTTCATTCCCCTTCTCTCCAGAGCATATCTCCACCTCTCCAGACTAGACTCAACTTGCTCTCTACTCTCACTACAGATCATAATGTCATCTGCAAACATCATAGTCCACGGAGACTCTTGCCTGATCCTGTCCATCAACATTGCGAATGAGAAAGGACTCAGAGCTGATCCTTGGTGTAATCCCACCTCCACCTAGAATGAGTCTGTCATTCCTACTGTGCATCTCACCGTTGTCGCACTATGCTTGTGCATGTCCTGCACCACCCTCACATAGTTCTCTGCCGCTCCAGATTTCCTCATACAATACCACAACTCTTCTCTTGGCACCCTGTCATAAGCTTTTTTCTAAGTCCACAAACACACAATGTAACTCTTCCTGACCTTCTCTATACTTCATCACTATTCTCAAAGCAAACACTGCATCTGTAGTGCTCTTTCTTGGCACAAAACCATATTGCTGCTCACAGATCTTCACCTGTTTTCTAAGTCTTGCGTCTTCATGCTGTGGCTGATCAGCTTAATGCCTGTGTAGTTTCTGCAGCTCTGCACATCACGCTTATTCTTAAAAATAGAAACCAGCACACTTTGCCTCTACTTCTCAGGCATCCCCTCACTTTCCAAGATTTAAAACTTACACTTCAATAATGCACAAAAAATCCCAAATTAAAGTGCTGATAATGTGGTGCAACTTATACTCCAGTGCAACATATGTATGGGGTTTTTCCCCTTCAAGATGCATTTTTTAAACAGGTGTGACTTATACTCGGGAAAATATGGTAAGTATTTTCCTATTGTGTTATCCTCAGATTTGCTCCTGTATTGACATGAACATGGATTTGCTCTTCATGCATTCTATGTACACTTCATAATGGGCATCAAAAATAAACCAAATTCCTCCCCTCATATTAACCTTATTCATCAGTCTAACCTTCACTCTTGAGGCTCTGCAATGTTTTCCAGCAGTGATGATGGAGGAGCTCAGCGGAGGTATGGGTGAGGTTGATTGGGGCAGAGCAGGAGCTGGTGAGCTGGTGGGGACAGGATGTCAGGGAGGTCCACTTGGCCATGAAATTAAAAAGTAAATGCAACATGATACAAGGAAAATAAACAGAGAGAAGGGCCTCGCTGGTTCGGTTTAAACAGACGCAGTGATTATTGAATTGTGCTGATTGTTTCCTGGCTCCAGTCTTCAACCTGAAGACTACCAGACACTTCATCTGCTCACAAATACTATGTTTTTGATCACCTTTTATTTTATTGTTTATATAGTTCATTTTGCAGGAGTTGCAGAAAAGAACCTGTTTTGATTTAATTAACAGTTTGACAAAAATTTAAATCAGTTTCATGTGAGTTTTCTGACTTTCATCCAACAAGCACAAATACACGTGATTGATCCTGCAGGCAGCAATGATAAACAATTTTGCAATTGACCAGAACAGGTTAATGATGTTCACCGTATTGGGAATTTCCTGTTGGACTCCTTCGCTGACCTTTTACCCCCAGCAGCCGTTCCCAGGCTCCCTGTGTGGCGCTCGGCACCAACACTCCCACTTTAGCCAGAACAGTGATAGAACTGACATTTCATAACTAAATTCATTTTGACATGTACTGATTGAACTTCACTGGATTATTCCAAAAGACAAACTGTGGATGGGCGAAGAAACTTCACATTAGATTTGAGCTGAAAGCAAATTTTCACAAAACAAAAAATGGTCTGTGCTAAATCAAAACAATCCAGCAACAACTTCACAAAACTAAAAGAGGAGGAGAGGTTATGATAATAATAATAATAATAATAATAATAATAATAATAATAATAATAATAATAATAATAATAATAATAATAATAATAATAATAAGTCAGGTATTTCAAAGTGCTACTACCCATTTATGTATTATGTAAAATAAGTCTCTTGAAGAGGAAAAAATGACACAAGGCTTATATATATATATATATATGTGTGTGTGTGTGTGTGTATATATATATATATACATTAAATTAATTCTACATTTATTATTTACATTAATTATTAAGATCCTATTGTCTTACGTACAATTTGTACAACCCCAATTCCACTGAAGTTGGGACGTTGTGTGAAATATAAATAAAAACAGAATACAATGATTTGCAAATCCTCTTCAACCTATATTCAATTGAATACACCACAAAGACAAGATATTTAATGTTCAAACTGATAAACTTTATTGTTTTTGTGCAAATATTTGTTCATTTTGTAATGGATGCCTGCAACACATTTCAAAAAAGTTGGGACAGTGGCAACAAAAGACTGGGAAAGTTGATGAATGCTCAAACAATACCTGTTTGGAACATTCCACAGGTGAACAGGTTAATTGGAAACAGGTGAGTGTCACGATTGGGTATAAAAGGAGCAGCTCTAAAAGTCTCAGCTATTCACAAGCAAAGATGGGGTGAGGATCATCACTTTGTGAACAACTGCGTGGGAAAAAAATAGTCCAGCAGTTTAAGAACCATGTTTCTCAACGTTCACTTGCAAGGAATATAGGGATTCCATCATCTACAGTCCATAATATAATCAGAAGATTCAGAGAATCTGGAGAACTTTCTACATGTAAGCAGCAAGGCCGAAAACCAACATTGAATGCCCGTGACCGTCGATCCCTCATGCGGCACTGCATTAAAAACCAACATCATTGTGATCTTACCGTGTGGGCTCAGGAACACTTCAGAAAACCATTGTCAGTTAACACAGTTCATCGCTACATCTACAAGTGCAAGTTAAAACTCTACTATGCAAAGTGAAAGCCATACATCAACAACATCCAGAAACACCGCCGCCTTCTCTGGGCCTGAGCTCATTTGAAATGGACAGACGCAAAGTGGAAAAGTGAGCTGTGGTCTGATGAATCCACATTTCAGATTGTTTTTGGAAATCATGGACGTTGTGTCCTCCAGACAAAAGAGGAAAAAAAAAATCCAGATTGTTACCAGCGCAAAGTTCAAAAGCCAGCATCTGTGATGGTATGGGGTGTGTTAGTGTCCATGGCATGGACAACTTACACATCTGTGATGGCACCATCAATGCTGAAAGGTACATCCAGGTTTTGGAGCAACACATGCTGCCATCCAAGCAACGTCTTTTTCAGGGATGTCCCTGCTTATATCAGCAAGAGGATGCCAAGCTACATTCTGCACGTGTTAGAACAGCGTGGCTTCATAGTAAAAGAGTGTGGGTACTAGACTGGCCTGCCTGCAGTCCAGACCTGTCACCCATTGAAAATGTGTGGCGCATTATGAAGCGCAAAATACGACAGTGGAGACCCCGGACTGTTGAACAACTGAAGTCATACATCAAGCAAGAATGGGAAAGAATTCCACCTACAAAGCTTCAACAATTAGTGTCCTCAGTTCCCAAACGCTTATTGAGTGTTGTTAGAAGGAAAGGTGATGTAACACAGTGGGAAACATACCACTGTCCCAGCTTTTTTGAAATGTGTTACAGGCATCTATTTCAAAATGAGCAAATATTTGCACAAAAACAATAAAGTTTATCAGTTTGAACATTAAATATCTTGTCTTTGTGGTGTATTCAATTGAATATAGGTTGAAGAGGATTTGAAAATCACTGTATTGTTTTTATTTGCATTTTACACAACGTCCCAACTTCACTGGAATTTGGGTTGTGCATGTTCAGTAAAGCCCCTCTATCAATCTATCAAAAATCAGTCAATCATAATGCTACATTTACACATAATGACGACAAGTCATGAATGCCACGAAGAAGTATACATTCTTGGCCGCTGATCATGAATGTGATGATTTGAAGCAGAGGCATCAGGTGTCCTCAGGAGCTGCTGCAACCTCTTACCATGCATTACGATTAATGGCACAGGTTGCTGGAGAATTATCAGGAAATATTATGCACGGTCAAATGGTAAAAATGGTAAATGGACTGCATTTATATAGCGCTTTTCCATCTGCATCACACGCTCAAAGCACTTTACAATAATGCCTCACATTCACCCCGATGTCAATGTGCTGCCATACAAGGTACTCACTACACACCGGGAACAACTAGGGGATTAAATACCTTGCCCAAGGGCCTGATTTTCCAGTCAGGCAGGGATTTGAACTGAGGATCTTCTGGTCTCAAGACCAACACCTTAACCACTAGACCATCACCTCCCCGGTCAAGAATAATGTTCTGCGCTGTTCCGTGCTATTGCGCGTAACAGCACAACGTTACGTTCTGTTATGTTGTGAATGAGGTGAATTGTCTCCACACACAACCATATACATCCATCAGCTGCTGAACAATTCAGATCGCTCCAGTTTGCTCCTCAAAATCCACACCAGAAGAACTTTGTGACTATCAATCAATTCAATCAATCAATTTTTTTATATAGCGCCAAATCACAACAAACAGTTGCCCCAAGGAGCTTTATATTGTAAGGCAAGGCCATACAATAATTATGTAAAACCCCAACGGTCAAAATGACCCCCTGTGAGTAAGCACTAATGATTAAATGCAGAGTGGTGCATACAGAGCAAAAAGAGAAAGAAACAATGCATCATGGGAACCCCCCAGCAGTCTACGTCTATAGCAGCATAGCTAAGGGATGGTTCAGGGTCACCTGATCCAGCCCTAACTATAAGCTTTAGCAAAAAGGAAAGTTTTAAGCCTAATCTTAAAAGTAGAGAGGGTGTCTGTCTCGCTGATCTGAATTGGGAGCTGGTTCCACAGGAGAGGAGCCTGAAAGCTGAAGGCTCTGCCTCCCATTCTACTCTTACAAACCCTAGGAACTACAAGTAAGCCTGCAGTCTGAGAGCGAAGCACTCTATTGGGGTGATATGGTACTACGAGGTCCCTAAGATAAGATGGGACCTGATTATTCAAAACCTTATAAGTAAGAAGAAGAATTTTAAATTCTATTCTAGAATTAACAGGAAGCCAATGAAGAGAGGCCAATATGGGTGAGATATGCTCTCTCCTTCTAGTCCCCGTCAGTACTCTAGCTGCAGCATTTTGAATTAACTGAAGGCTTTTTAGGGAACTTTTAGGACAACCTGATAATAATGAATTACAATAGTCCAGCCTAGAGGAAATAAATGCATGAATTAGTTTTTCAGCATCACTCTGAGACAAGACCATTCTGATTTTAGAGATATTGCGTAAATGCAAAAAAGCAGTCCTACATATTTGTTTAATATGCGCTTTGAATGACATATCCTGATCAAAAAAGACTCCAAGATTTCTCACAGTATTACTAGAGCTCAGGGTAATGCCATCCAGAGTAAGGACACATGGTTAGACACCATGTTTCTAAGATTTGTGGGGCCAAGACTACTTAGTTGGGCTCTGTGTCATGGAGTGGCACAGAGAGGAGGAGGAGACAGAGAGAGCCAGATGTGTGGCTCCACGTGGCTCTTGTCTCATACGTTTTCCCAAACCTCAGCAGCAACAACAGCAGCAGCAGATGGAACACCTGCATGAGTGCGCTGATGAGCACTGGAACGAAACTTTTAGCTGACTTGGCATCACTGTCCTTCTTCAGCATTCTGCAGCAATGAAACTGAATGTGGTGCAGCAGGGTTTAATTGTGCGCATGTCAGAGAAGAACTGTTACGCTCTATTAAGGATCATCACTAATCAAGACAGATCAACATGCTCAGTTGCGACCTCCATAAAATGAGGAGAAATGACGGTGGTGCGTGACATTTGTGAAAGATTTTTTGACAGCCAAAAACATGCTCCACGAAAATCATGAATGTCATGCAGCAACACATGCTATTAAGAAACCTATTCAGATGCGTTAAGTCACGTTGAGAATGTCAGGAATGTGCCAAGAATGACACAAATATGACATTCGTAACGCGCCCTGCCTATGTGTAAACGCAGCATAAATAATATTTTTGTTTTAACAGTGTCTGCAGGGGAGCATGCGTGTGTGCGTACATGAGCTTTTGACAAGAGCGGACATTAGCGTGCATGCTGACATCTGCGAAATGTCTTGTAAATCACTTAAACAGGTGTTATGAGGTTACAAAAACAATGTTTTCAGTTTTATAAGTCTTTATGTATCGTGAGCTTTTACATAATATATCCAACACAGTGTCATGGCATGTCGTGATTCAGCAGCACGAAATATACAAGGTCTGTGAGAAAAGAATCCGACCTTTTTATTTTATGCAAAAAAAGAGATTTTGTCATGGAAAGTCGCGCGGAGGCTTCGCGCGTCACGACCGAGCCGCTGATGGAGCGAGGAACACCGTTTCGGAGTGTTAAAGGACAAATTTGGACATGCCCAGCTCTCCACAATTTCTCTTATACTCACTTGACTGGTAAGCACTGAAAGCCGAGATAGACAAAATCTCTTGTTAAAAGTGAAATCTGCTGGAAAATGGCTGATGTCCAGCTCTTCTGATAACCAGAGAAAGTGCACACGACGATCCTGACTCCACACAGCCATCTGTTTAGAAATGATGTGGTGGTTTCTGCCTCTCGATGGCGGCTCGGAGTGCCGCGCGCCGTGCGCCATTGTGGGCCGTCCTTAAAGCTGTAGTAACACTCCTTATTCTCTGTGAAGCCCGTAAAATTTTCACCGAAAGCCAGATAAATTTTTCGAATGGTTTCCAGCTGCCTGTCTCTAACAGTTTCTGAAAAAATTCTGATGGAAAAAAAGCCCAAATCATTCCGCCATTTCCTCGCAATGAAACAACGACGAGAGGGGTGGAGCAGTGCTCACTCAAAGCCTGCCCACAGGCGAATGATGCAACCGACAGGCGTGGAAAAACTCACGCATGCGCACGAAGGTTCAAGCTTGGCTGATGTAAAAACATATGAACAAATCCATATATTTTTTGCATAAAATAAAAAGGTTGGATTCTTTTCTCACAGACCTCATACATTAATCTATTGGTTTGTCATATTGTCAAGAAAAGTGCAAAATTATTGAGCATGAATTTATTCTAATTCATTCTGTGAGGGCTGCACATAATTTAAAGTGCAGCGGGGGGGTGGGGGGGGGTCCCTCTCATGAAAATTTGAATCATTTTGTGGCATCAGGACGAAAGAAAAAATGTGATACTGGGCTGAATATATGACAAAGAGGTTATATACTCAACAAAAATATAAACGCAACACTTTTGGTTTTGCTCTCATTTTGTATGAGATGAACTCAAAGATCTAAAACTTTTTCCACATACACAATATCACCATTTCCCTCAAATATTGTTCACAAACCAGTCTAAATCTGTGATAGTGAGCACTTCTCCTTTGCCGAGATAATCCATCCCACCTCACAGGTGTGCCATATCAAGATGCTGATTAGACACCATGATTAGTGCACAGGTGTGCCTTAGACTGCCCACAATAAAAGGCCACTCTGAAAGGTGTAGTTTTGTTTTATTGGGGGGGATACCAGTCAGTATCTGGTGTGACCACCATTTGCCTCATGCAGTGCAACACATCTCCTTCACATAGAGTTGATCAGGTTGTCAATTGTGGCCTGTGGAATGTTGGTCCACTCCTCTTCAATGGCTGTGCGAAGTTGCTGGATATTGGCAGGAACTGGTACACGCTGTCGTATACGCCGGTCCAGAGCATCCCAAACATGCTCAATGGGTGACATGTCCGGTGAGTATGCCGGCCATGCAAGAACTGGGACATTTTCAGCTTCCAAGAATTGTGTACAGATCCTTGCAACATGGGGCCGTACATTATCCTGCTGCAACATGAGGTGATGTTCTTGGATGTATGGCACAACAATGGGCCTCAGGATCTCGTCACGGTATCTCTGTGCATTCAAAATGCCATCAATAAAATGCACCTGTGTTCTTGGTCCATAACAGACGCCTGCCCATACCATAACCCCACCGCCACCATGGGCCACTCGATCCACAACACTGACATCAGAAAACCGCTCACCCACACGACGCCACACATGCTGTCTGCCATCTGCCCTGGACAGTGTGAACCGGGATTCATCCGTGAAGAGAACACCTCTCCAATGTGCCAAACGCCAGCGAATGTGAGCATCTGCCCACTCAAGTCTGTTACAATGACGAACTGGAGTCAGGTCGAGACCCCGATGAGGACGACGAGCATGCAGATGAGCTTCCCTGAGACGGTTTCTGACAGTTTGTGCAGAAATTCTTTGGTTATGCAAACCGATTGTTTCAGCAGCTGTCCGAGTGGCTGGTCTCAGACGATCTTGGAGGAGAACATGCTGGATGTGGAGGTCCTGGGCTGGTGTGGTTACACGTGGTCTGCGGTTGTGAGGCTGGTTGGATGTACTGCCAAATTCTCTGAAACGCCTTTGGAGACGGCTTATGGTAGAGAAATGAACATTCAATACACGAGCAACAGCTCTGGTTGACATTCCTGCTGTCAGCATGCCAATTGCACGCTCCCTCAAATCTTGCGACATCTGTGGCATTGTGCTGTGTGATAAAACTGCACCTTTCAGAGTGGCCTTTTATTGTGGGCAGTCTAAGGCACACCTGTGCACTAATCATGGTGTCTAATCAGCATCTTGATATGGCACACCTGTGAGGTGGGATGGATTATCTCAGCAAAGGAGAAGTGCTCACTATCACAGATTTAGACTGGTTTGTGAACAATATTTGAGGGAAATGGTGATATTGTGTATGTGGAAAAAGTTTTAGATCTTTGAGTTCATCTCATACAAAATGGGAGCAAAACCAAAAGTGTTGCGTTTATATTTTTGTTGAGTGTATTTACAACATGACGGTGCTGGTCTACTCTCTGTCACTCCTCCCCCTCAAAAAGAAAAAAAGTAACAGAATGAAACAGAATGTGATGTTTTAACCTCTTGAAATACCTCTTAAAATAGGTCAAGGTTAGGGCTTATCCAGAAATCAAAGCACTTAAAAAAATAACCACCAATAATAAAAGTACACAACAACAATGCAGAAATTAAAGAGCTGATAAAAAAATTACAAAATATAATGCAATGCGAAAATACCCTCTGCTGTATGACCATAAAAATAGGAAACAGATTGTGACCTTTTCACCTCTTAAAATAGGTCAAGGTTAGCCATCATTGAGCTTGTCCAAGGTCTGTGTCTTAAGAATGTTCCCTGACGCTCTTTTGCGTATTTGGTTGCTAATTTGTGTCTCCACCTGCTCTCCAGTGAGATAAGACCTAAACAGATGGACGGACAGACAGATGGACAGGTGGACGGATCGCTGTGTCCTCCTATATTTCATACTGGGGGATAAAAATTCTATATTTTTTTCCTGAGCTGTAAGTTATGCTTGGCCCTGTGATAGACTGGCATCCTGTCCGGGGCAGAACTCACAGCTTTAATTCACAGCGGCGTGTTTTTGGATGTTTATGTTGGCTGGCGTTGCTGACTGTTGTTAGCCGTACCCCCAAATGGTTAAATGGAGCCCAACATAAATAGAGTGAAACTTTGCACACAATGTATTTATGTCACAGCCCGCATGGCTTCACACATGTGCATGAGAAGGTCTTTGTGCAGACTTTTCTCTGCAGATTCTTTACGGAAACAGTGCGCTGCTGATGGCTGGCACATGTGGCCGCAGCTCACCGCTTGCACCATGACACAAGAATTCACACTCCGCTTCCACTGGGCTCCGCCATCGACAGCTGCACTTTTAACAAGAGCCCCGAGATTTAATTGCTGGATGGTTTCTGGGCTGAAAGCTCGTCAGCTGAGCCGCACAGGAAATTGCCTCTTGCGTTGTAAAGGTGGTCACCAGATTGCTGGACTCCGAGTGAGAATGTCCACACATTGTTCCCACGTTGCGTTAATGTTGTGAATTGTTGTCAAATTGCATAATGGAAGTGGATGAGATCTCCACTGGGTGTCGTTTCTCCAGAAACAATTTCTGACAGAAACACGTGGTGTGTTTAAGGTCCAGATTCTGAACACTTTTATTTATTTTTTTTTTGTTGTTTTTTACAGTTTTTCCAGTAAAGGGCACAGTTCAACTCCCTCTTTTGATTTTTTCCTCTGGACTCTTTTCTTGCTGCCTGGTTCTATATTGGGATAAAAACAAAACAAAAAAAAAAACAGTCCAGCTGCTGTCACTGCTTTACACTGAGGTAAAAATCATCTGACAGCATGAACATTGGTCCAACCACAGCACCAGAGGTCCAACAGAACATCTGAAATGAAGCTGTCAGACGGTCTCATCGTCAGTAAATGGCTGTAAAAATATTTTCTTCAGCTGTCACTTCCTGTTACATATATGACCGTTCCATTAACGGAGAGATGTCTGGACGTGAATGCTACTAAAATCTTCTTCTACCCTGACAGAGGAAATTAAAATGAGCGTATCCATGAATTTGGGTTTCTTATGACCAAATGTTTTGGCCACACATTTTCTTTAGCAAATTGTTTGAACCTCAATGTGACGACTCACTTAAAAAAATCCCTGACAAGTCTTTTGGCCTGTCCTACACATGTTGACATGAAGGTAAGTAAAACCCTTTGGCTGTTCCCTTGTTTTCACTTGGGGTCGACACAAGTTTTGGCACAAGTTTTACACCAGATGCCCTTCATGATGCAGCTCTACATTAAATGGAAAATGTGGCAGGAGTGTATTTGAATCAGGAATTTTCCGCACTGAAACCAAGTGCACTAACCACTTGGACACCTCCCCTGCCATTAGTTTTTATTATTATATCCCCAACCCCTTTTATTTTTCTGTGCAAAAATAATAATAATACCTCCTCCCTGAATTGGCAGCTATATATGCTTTAAAATTTAATGTATATATACTACACTGTCTGTATGATCTTGACCATGTTTTTGTTTGTTTGTCCTAAAAACCTAGGCATGTATGATGTAGTGAGTAAATGAATGCATTCATTCCAGCTGTTAATACAAAAACAATAACAACAAAAAGCAATAAATTTTATAATCTAGTCGCTCACCAAATTAAAAAGGCATATACCGAGGAGAAACTGATTAAAATTCAGTAAACTTTGATGCACCAAATCAATCCAAAACCAAATTTGTGTTGCCTACGTAATATTCCATACATGTTTGCTACTATTTTTAAACCCTCTAGGATCTAAAGACATTTTCTCAGTTTCACTGTACCTTCCATAATTTCCCTAGTTGCATATAGTGTAATGCCCATATGTTGCATGTCAAGATATTCAGAACAATCTCACCTTTCTCAATGTGAGACATCATTTGTCAGGACATTGTGTAAAGTGTACCAGGTCCCTGTCATGCAGATCCCAGTACATTCAAAAGAGAATATTTGTTAAAAAAGAAAAACATCTGTCAGAGGTTGGAGTTCCAGTCTGTCTCAGGGTCACAAAGACAAACCAGCACATTCACACCTATGGTCAATTTAAAGTTTCCAATCCACCAAACCTGCATGTCTTGTGGAGCACCCAGAGGGAACCCACACAAACACGGGGAGAACACGCAAACTCCACACAGAAAGGCCACAGGCAGAATTCGATCCCATGACCTTCTTGCTATGAGGCAACAGTGCTAACCACTAAGCCACCGTGCTGCTGTGAGATGGAAACTACAACTGAGAATTTCTAATTTTTATTACAGTAAAAGAAATTACTTATTAAAAGGAATATGAGGTTAATTAGAATTGGATGCACTGGTGCATTAAAGGATCACAGAGGGTTAAAGAGACACATGTGACTATTATTGTCGAACTACAACACACTCATACTGAATGATTGTGGTCATTCAAATACCTTGATGCACGCCACTCAGTTTTACCAGGGGGCACTGACCTATTTGTGGGGTGTGGGGAGATCCATGTATAAATGTTCTGATACCCCAAATGTTCACCTAATTTTTTGCAGTGTGTGGTTGCACATGCCCCAAATGGATGCACAACCTCTGCATGACTTGTTTTTGCTTCTGTGGCAAGAAAAGATGAAAAGATGAAAAAAAAAATTATTGCAAAGAGAATCAACAAAAAAGGTTTTTTGTGATTTATGAAGACGAAGCAGAACAAAGGTGTTTGAGTGTTCCTTTCCCTCATAATTAACACTACAACAAAAGCAAACATCTGGTAAATCTGAGAACAAATACTGGATTAGTTTTAAGCCTGTGAGCCGGTTTTGTTATTTGTCTGCAGATGGAAAAACGCAGCGTCCTGGTTAATAGAACCTATGAACAACACATGGTCTTAACTCCAGGGTCAAGACTGCTTTTATTGTTTGCTTTTAGAAAAAGGCTTCGGCTCACTGGATGATTCATCATATTATGAAATGGTGCTGAATGACATTCGGGCCACTTTGTACCAGCAGCAAACCGTCAGTTTGTGTTGTGAGTGAGAGTGTCACGTGCTGTTTGTTTGGCTGCTCTCATCGTGGAGTGCGTTGTCGTACATCACCGCTAAACAGCGTTTTTCCTGAGAAAGGTTGGAGTTCCAAAAGCAACACTCCACATTTCAGGTACGTCTGACACTTTATTGGCAGTCAGCAACAGTTTTTCCCTGCCGAGGAAGTGCACTGACTTATTGGTTTCCTTTTCCACTTTCACCTCACGTATAGTTTAGCTCACATGATAAATGTTTTACTGCTTTTAATAACTCTTACAGTAGTATGCTTTTGTCTCATTCTGTGCAGTTAAGAAAGTAGACATAGAAGAAAAAGTATATCAGTACAATATTTCAGTCACCTTTGTGTGATTCGTTCTCTTACAGGCTGCACCATTAGAGACCGAACGATATGGACTTTTTGGAGGGGCTGACACAATACTGATATTAGGGAGCATAAAAAAATTACGATACCAATATATCTGCCGATATATAAAAGTGTTTCTTTCTTGTTAAAGCTGAACAAATGTAACAGACAAACTCCCTGCATGTCCACAAGCTGTACAAAATATGTAATGACATCATTTCCAACATCCAATATGTTTTCTGTATTGTTTTTTTCTATCAAATAATAGATTTCATATAGTGCAGCAGATAAGAGATTATTTAGAGCGGAATCCTGCAAATGGTGATAAAAGCATCAAATTCGGCAGAAATAGTCCTCAGACATTCCTCTTTTGAAAAAAACGATTGGCCACTTGAATTTTCAGTCTGCGTTAAGGTAGCAGTCAATTGAAGAATTACACAGGAGTCAAAATTAAAAGATGCTCCAATCATATTGAAAAATATTCCACATTATTTGCCTGATCATAAAGATTCCAAAAAGGTATGGTTTGGACTGTCTGTAACTGAATTCTATGGAGTTATGGGATAAAACAGCAAGAATGGTGACAAAGGTCAGGGTCGGTTTGTAAAAGGGTCAAAAGTTAAACTTGCTCCAATTTTGGTAAAAAGGTGATGCAAATTACTAGTTGAGTTAACACAGTTTTAAAAAGAATAGTTTGGACCATGTATCATCCTTACTTATCATGTTACGGGGTAACATATGTCACATGTCATAGAATCCAATAGACGTAGACCTTGTTTGACCTTAACTTTGGAGACCAAACATTCAACACTGTCAAAACTACTCCATTTATTAATCCTATTAGCTCAACCAATAATTTGCAGCACTTTTTACCAAAATTGGAGCAACTTTAACTTGTACAAAATGAAACTGACCTTTGTCACCATTCTTGCTGTTTTTATCCCATAACTCCATAGAATTCAGTCACAGATAGTCCAAACTATACCTTTTTGGAATGTTTATGATCAGGCAAATAATGTGGAATATTTTTCAATATGATTGGACCATCTTTTAATATTGACCTCTGTGTAATACTTCAATTGACCCCTACCTGACTACCGGGGGGGTGTACAATGCCGATATTAGGGAGTAAAAACTTATAACACCAATATATCTGCCTAGATATAACAAAAAAATTGAATTCTTGTTAATGTTGAACAAGAGAGGAAGAGAAAAATTCCCATACATATTAGATTTCTACAAACACACAGCTGTGTGGGAGCGTATTCTGCCATCTTGGATTATTTGGGTCAAGTAACCACCAAACATACGGCACATTACCTTCAGTCGGATCAGCAGTCACCAAGTCACATTTCTCAGCATTTGCATAAAATGGACGTCTTGTCAATAGACTCCGTTCCATTCTGGGAGTGGTTACCCATAATGCATCGTGCACCACCATTTTGTCGGGCAACCCGCTGCAAACAACAGCCGACGCTGAAGCAAAAACGTTCAAAATGTCTTTTAAAAATGTTGTAACCACCTCTGTTTCAATGCCCTGTGCACATGACAGCAGTTCTTTGGATGAAGCAACATTTGCTTGATACAGTTAAAGCCGTTTGATGGTGTCGTTTCTTATGATGTAGAAGCTTGTGTTTAGAGTTTGGATGGTTTGTTTTTGTCATGACAGAAATATTTAATGTTTTGAAAGGGATGATTTTTGCAGACAGTGTTTTATATTCCCAACACAGATTCCCATCTGAAAAAAAAAATCACTACTTTTTTTTTTTCCAATGTGTTGCGAGTTGCATCGCATGTCCGAAGCATCGACCCCCGACCTCATCGCCTCATCACAACACCAAAGTCTGAGGACTGAAGTCACTTCGAAAACAAAGACGTGAACACAAACTTTCAATGCAGACGCGTCTGTGATAATCATCAGGAAAGACTCGTGCTACGTGCTGACAGTTGCTTTGAAGATTTCACTGCCAGCGCAAAAATCATGATGTCAACACCTGGAGTCAGAGAAAGAACAGTTTCTCTGCACAGCCAACTAAATAACCAAAGGGCCGAGCAGCAGCTCGCTGCCCGGATACTTCAAGTCACAAATGATTTGCTGTGGTTTGATCCAGTGAGTGACTGAGATCAGGAAGGTCCTCAGCCATCAATCCTCATCAATCCATTATCTACAGTTTAAGTGCCAGCTGGACTATGACAGACTGAGGAAATGAGCAAGTCATGTATATGAAAATACACTCGGGAGGAGCTCGCAGTTGAGCTGCTGCTCCTCCACATTGAAAGGAGTCAGTTGAGGTGGCTCGGGCATCTTTTCCGGATGCCCCGTGGACGCCTCGCTGGAGAGGTGTTCCGGGCACGTCCCATTGGGAGGAGGCCCCGGGGAAGACCCAGGACACGCTGGAGGGACTACATCTCTCAGTTGGTTTGGGAATGCCTTGGGGTTCCCCCGGAGGAGCTGGGGGAGGTGTGTGTGGATCAGGAGGTCTGGGCGGCTTTGCTTGAGCTGCTGCCCCCGCGACCCGACTCCAGATAAAGCGGAAGAAAATGAATGGATGGATGGATGTATATGAAAATCTGATATCCGTTCATGTGTTTTTGTCCTGCAAAAGTTCTTTTCTTATTCATTAAATGTGTTTCTTGACAGCTAGTGTATGGCGAGTCCATCAGAAAGTTTTGTGCATCTTCAAATCTTGGAATGGACATCAGACGGAGAGCTTTCCTGGTGGTTTCATGTTTACTTATTTGTTACTCTATCAATCAATCAATCAACTTTTTTCTTATATAGCGCCAAATCACAACAAACAGTTGCCCCAAGGCGCTCCATATTGTAAGGCAAGGCCATACAATAATTATAAAAAACCCCAACGGTCAAAACGACCCCCTATGAGCAAGCACTTGGCAACAGTGGGAAGGAAAAACTCCCTTTTAACAGGAAGAAACCTCCAGCAGAACCAGGCTCAGGGAGGGGCAGTCTTCTGCTGAGACTGGTTGGGGCTGAGGGAGAGAACCAGGAAAAAGACATGCCGAGAAGGGGAGCAGAGATCGATCACTAATGATTAAATGCAGAGTGATGCATACGGAGCAAAAAGAGAAAGAAACAGTGCATCATGGGAACCCCCCCACAATCTACGTCTAAAGCAGCATAACCAAGGGATGGTCCAGGGTCACACGATCCAGCCCTAACTATAAGCCTTAGCGAAAAGGAAAGTTTTAAGCCTAATCTTAAAAGTAGAGAGGGTATCTGTCTCCCTGATCTGAATTGGGAGCTGGTTCCACAGGAGAGGAGCCTGAAAGCTGAAGGCTCTGCCTCCCATTCTACTCTTACAAACCCTAGGAACTACAAGTAAGCCCGCAGTCTGAGAGCGAAGCGCTCTAATGGGGTAATATGGTACTATGAGGTCCCTAAGATAAGATGGGACCTGATTATTCAAAACCTTATAAGTAAGAAGAAGAATTTTAAATTCTATTCTAGAATTAACAGGAAGCCAATGAAGAGAGGCCAACACGGGTGAGATATGCTCTCTCCTTCTAGTCCCCGTCAGTACTCTAGCTGCAGCATTCTGAACCAACTGAAGGCTTTTTAGGGAACTTTTAGGACAACCTGATAATAATGAATTACAATAATCCAGCCTAGAGGAAATAAATGCATGAATTAGTTTTTCAGCATCACTCTGAGACAAGACCTTTCTGATTTTAGAGATATTGCGTAAATGCAAAAAGGCAGTCCTACATATTTGTTTAATATGCGCTTTGAATGACATATCCTGATCAAAAATGACTCCAAGATTTCTCACAGTATTACTAGAGATCAGGGAAATGCCATCCAGAGTAACGATCTGGTTAGACACCATGCTTCTAAGATTTGTGGGGCCAAGTACAATAACTTCAGTTTTATCTGAGTTTAAAAGCAGGAAATTAGAGGTCATCCATGTCTTTATGTCTGTAAGACAATCCTGCAGTTTAGCTAATTGGTGTGTATCCTCTGGCTTCATGGATAGATAAAGCGTAACAATGAAAATTTAAGCAATACCGTCTAATAATACTGCCTAAGGGAAGCATGTATAAAGTGAATAAAATTGGTCCTAGCACAGAACCTTGTGGAACTCCATAATTAACTTTAGTCCGTGAAGAAGATTCCCCATTTACATGAACAAACTGTAATCTATTAGACAAATATGATTCAAACCACCGCAGCGCAGTGCCTTTAATACCTATGACATGCTCTAATCTCTGTAATAAAATTTTATGGTCAACAGTATCAAAAGCAGCACTGAGGTCCAACAGAACAAGCACAGAGATAAGTCCACTGTCCGAAGCCATAAGAAGATCATTTGTAACCTTCACTAATGCTGTTTCTGTACTATGATGAATTCTAAAACCTGACTGAAACTCTTCAAATAGACCATTCCTCTGCAGGTGATCAGATAGCTGTTTTACAACTACCCTCTCAAGAATCTTTGAGAGAAAAGGAAGGTTGGAAATTGGCCTATAATTAGCTAAGATAGCTGGGTCAAGTGATGGCTTTTTAAGTAATGGTTTAATTACTGCCACCTTAAAGGCCTGTGGTACATAACCAACTAACAAAGATAGATTAATCATATTTAAGATTGAAGCATTAAATAATGGTAGGACTTCCTTGAGCAGCCTGGCAGGAATGGGGTCCAATAAACATGCCGATGGTTTGGACGAAGCAACCAATGAAAATAACTCAGACAGAACAACCAGAGAGAAAGAGTCTAACCAAATACCGGCATCACTGAAAGCAGCCAAAGATAACGATACATCTTTGGGATGGTTATGAGTAATTTTTTCTCTAATAGTCAAAATTTTGTTAGCAAAGAAAGTCATGAAGTCATTACTAGTTAAAGTTAATGGAATACTCAGCTCAATAGAGCTCTGACTCTTTGTCAGCTTAGCTACAGTGCTGAAAAGAAACCTGAGGTTATTCTTATTTTCTTCAATTAGTGATGAGTAGAAAGATGTCCTAGCTTTACGGAGGGCTTTTTTATAGAGCAACAAACTCTTTTTCCAGGCTAAGTGAAGATCTTCTAAATTAGTGAGACGCCATTTCCTCTCCAACTTACGGGTTATCTGCTTTAAGCTACGAGTTTGTGAGTTATACCACGGAGTCAGACACTTCTGATTTAAAGCTCTCTTTTTCAGAGGAGCTACAGCATCCAAAGTTGTCTTCAAAGAGGATGTAAAACTATTGACGAGATACTCTATCTCCCTTACAGAGTTTAGGTAGCTACTCTGCTCTGTGTTGGTATATGACATTAGAGAACATAACGAAGGAATCATATCCTTAAACCTAGTTACAGCGCTTTCTGAAAGACTTCTAGTGTAATGAAACTTATTCCCCACTGCAGGGTAGTCCATCAGGGTAAATGTAAATGTTATTAAAAAATGATCAGACAGAAGGGAGTTTTCAGGGAATACTGTTAAGTCTTCTATTTCCATACCATAAGTCAGAACAAGATCTAAGATATGATTAAAGTGGTGGGTGGACTCTTTTACTTTTTGAGCAAAGCCGATAGAGTCTAATAATAGATTAAATGCAGTGTTGAGGCTGTCATTCTCAGCATCTGTGTGGATATTAAAATCGCCCACTATAATTATCTTATCTGAGCTAAGCACTAAGTCAGACAAAAGGTCTGAAAATTCACAGAGAAACTCACAGTAACGACCAGGTGGACAATAGATAATAACAAATAAAACTGGTTTTGGGACTTCCAATTTGGATGGACAAGACTAAGAGACAAGCTTTCAAATGAATTAAAGCTCTGTCTAGGTTTTTGATTAATTAATAAGCTGGAATGGAAGATTGCTGCTAATCCTCCGCCACGGCCCGTGCTACGAGCATTCTGACAGTTAGTGTGACTCGGGGGTGTTGACTCATTTAAACTAACATATTCATCCTGCTGTAACCAGGTTTCTGTTAGGCAGAATAAATCAATACGTTGATCAATTATTATATCATTTACCAACAGGGACTTAGAAGAGAGAGACCTAATGTTTAATAGACCACATTTAACTGTTTTAGTCTGTGGTGCAATTGAAGGTGCTATATTATTTTTTCTTTTTGAATTTTTATGCTTAAATAGATTTTTGCTAGTTATTGGTGGTCTGGGAGCAGGCACCGTCTCTACGGGGATGGGGTAATAGGGGGATGGCAGGGGGAGAGAAGCTGCAGAGAGGTGTATAAGACCACAGCTCTGCCTCCTGGTCCCAACGCTGGACAGTCACAGTTTGGAGGATCCAAGAAAATTGGCCAGATTTCTAGAAATGAGAGCTGCTCCATCTAAAGTGGGATGGATGCCGTCTCTCCTAACAAGACCAGGTTTTCCCCAGAAGCTTTGCCAATTATCAATGAAGCCCACCTCATTTTTTGGACACCACTCAGACAGCCAGCAATTCAAGGAGAACATGCGGCTAAACATGTCACTCCCGGTCCGATTGGGGAGGGGCCCAGAGAAAACAACAGAGTCCGACATTGTTTTTGCAAAGTTACACACCGATTTAATGTTAATTTTAGTGACCTCCGATTGGTGTAACCGAGTGTCATTACTGCCGACGTGAATTACAATCACTACCATACTCAATTACAATTACTACCATACTCATTCATTTATATCCTCTGGCTATCCAATGCTTCCAGTTGGGCCACATGCAGCCACATGCAGCCACATGCAGCACGGCTGTTCACTTAGTCAAGACTGAAGAAAAAGACAGTATGAGTATGTGCGTTTTGTATCTGGATGGAAGGTTGTTTGCTGTCCTACCCATTGCAGCCGCAAAAGTAGAGAGGACTCTGTCACTGCATGAAAGTAGTGAAGAAGTATGACATCATGATCCCTGGGCTAGCCGGATTCCAGCCACTTTTGCATTCAGACCTCAGTGAATCCCGCTCAAATCCGGCTCCCCCCCCAAACAGAGCTGAGCTTCCCCCAGCTCTGTTTGTGTTGCCAGTGGAAATGTGACGTCATCCATCTATAAGAGCCCCAAATCCACGGAGACTGACAGGTTCCGTGAAGTTTTTCCACTGAACAAATGATCTAATTAGTTTACTCACTCCGTCACAATGTGACGACATCTACACATGGCTTAGGTTTAGTGATTTTATTGTACAACCTCAAATCAGAAAAAAGTAAAAGAAAAAGTATCTTTGGTTTGTAGTATCTGCAATGGAGTGGAAGTCAAAGTGAATATAAGAATCAATGCCTTTTTTTAAATTTGCATTTTCCACACCATCCCAACTGTTTCTGATTTGAGGTTCTACATCAATCAATCAATCAATTTTTTTATATAGCGCCAAATCACAACAAACAGTTGCCCCAAGGCGCTTTATATTGCAAGGCAAGGCCATACAATAATTATGTAAAACCCCAACGGTCAAAACGACCCCCTGTGAGCAAGCACTTGGCTACAGTGGGAAGGAAAAACTCTACATTAATATAATTGTAGACTGTCCACAAGATTTCAGTGTTCTTATGACCAGGGATGGAGATATATGAAGAAAAAAGGAAAGAAAGGAAAAAATAAAAAAGAAAGAATGTAAATCAAGTTTGATAACCTAATGTTTGCCACTCATTGTTAACAGTAGCAAAAACCAGCAATATCACATTTGCAAATTTGACTTTTTTATGTTAGTATTCACAATTGAAAGTGTCTTAATATAACTGGCAATATAACATTGGTATTCCATGACTGAGCAGATTGTCCAGTTGCAATGAATTACTACCCCCCCCCCCCCCCCAAAAAAAAAAACCAAACAAACAAATGTCTGGATACACCCCTACCGACAACTCTGGGTGACTTTGGAGAAACTGCACAGTGCAACTATTTCTTTTGTATTACCAGCTGCACAACTTAATGTTGGATACTTTATATAGCAGTTCAGCTACAGTTTGTCAGAGGGCACATGGGATACTCGAGCTGAGATCTGACCCACCTGACTTATTGGTCTCGACTCTGTTGCTTCCTTCCTTGGTTTGCTTTTCACAGAATCCCTGAAAATCCACCCGTCTTCTTCAGATGGTGCTGAAGAGTTAAAATGAAGACGGCTTATGGGTGTTTCTGTGTCCATGTCTGCGCCAGAACCGGCCACACAGAATCTGGAGGAGAAAAAGCCAAAATCCAGCATTGGGATTGACTGCCGCCATGACGACAACACGGACAGACCGCTGATATTTGCTAACAATTGAACACCGCAGTCTTGTTTGAACACTTGCGTGATATCGCAGGATTTGACCACTTCTGGGGACAGCCTGCACAAACACAGCATCACTTTGAACGGAAAGATGGTGTGCGGTTTTGTTTTTGGCTGCAATCACCAAAGCAGTTGCGAAACGTGGTTTTATTTCGGCTCCCAGTGGAGAAGGGAAGCTGAGGTGGTTGTGTCAGTAAGTTTTAGCGTGATTTAATGTGAATAATGATACTGGGGCTGTCCCCGGAAACACATCATATGCTCTCTCATTTAACCCCTTTATCACGCCCCCCCCGCAAATGAGACTACGGTTCTCTATTATTAAGTTCCGTGAAAATGTAGACATAATTCCACAGATGGACGTCCACGTCCCCTAGTGTCTACAGTAGCAGAGACGTACTGCACGTGCTGATGAAACCGTTTACAGAAAATTGAGACCTTCTTTAACTTTGTCGACTTTGGCGTCACACCAAGTGTCCGATTTTCATGCTGTTACCGTAAAGCTGTCTCACCCTCGCCCCCTCGGGGTCTCCATCCCGTGTTAAGTGATATTTCTTGCTGGATGTTCAGTGACCATTCTGCTTAGAAACCTTCAATTTTCTTTCCAAGATACAGACAGAGTCAAAACATTAATTCACATGATTGAGTGTGAGCACTTATTGAAGCGGACCGAAACCCGGAGGACAAGCCAAGCTGCACTGTGAGTGTGCAACGACTGTGAACAGACATTATTTGGTGCGTCGCAGCAGCTGCACTGTAAACTGAAACCTCACGTAACTTAAAACCCCAAAATTCAGAAGAACATAAAGTCGACACGCTGCCTCTTATTCAGCACCAGATCAGTTTAACGCCAAGTTGTAAAACAGCACAAAACCCCCGGTGTTCTGCGTGTGGCACCGAATGGAAGCTCAGCGGGTTGAGCACTTTGTCCGTCAGCCAAACAGCTGTTGGTTTGATTCCTGTCCATATGTTAAAGTGTCCTTGAGCAAGACACTAAACCCGAAATTGCTCTCAGGGTGTGATGCTGTTTGAGAGATCAAAGACGGAAAGGTGCTTGAGAAATGCAGCCAATTTACTATTGGTGGCACTACAGACCCTGTGGAGTCATGTGACCTTCACTGTTGCCATTTTGAAGGCCACAAAAAGATGCTGGAGTAACTCCCCAGGAGGCCGGGACACAAAACAGCCTGCTGCTATCAGAATGCAATGCACAAGTACAAATCACACCCTCTCCTATAATGTACATTAGTGTTCAGAATAAAAGTAGTGCTATGTGACTAAAAATTAATCCAGGTTTTGAGTATATTTCTTATTGTTACATGGGAAACAAGGTACCAGTAGATTCAGTAGATTCTCACAAATCCAACAAGACCAAGCATTCATGATATGCACACTCTTAAGGCTATGAAATTGGGCTATTAGTAAAAAAAAGTAGAAAAGGGGGTGTTCACAATAATAGTAGCATCTGCTGTTGACGCTACAAACTCAAAACTATTATGTTCAAACTGCTTTTTTAGCAATCCTGTGAATCACTAAACTAGTATTTAGTTGTATAACCACAGTTTTTCATGATTTCTTCACATCTGCGAGGCATTAATTTTGTTGGTTTGGAACCAAGATTTTGCTCGTTTATTCGTGTGCTTGGGGTCATTGTCTTGTTGAAACACCCATTTCAAGGGCATGTCCTCTTCAGCATAAGGCAACATGTCCTCTTCAAGTATTTTGACATATCCAAACTGATCCATGATACCTGGTATGCGATATATAGGCCCAGCACCATAGTAGGAGAAACATGCCCATATCATGATGCTTGCACCACCATGCTTCACTGTGTTCACTGTGAACTGTGGCTTGAATTCGGAGTTTGGGGGTCGTCTCACAAACTGTCTGCGGCCCTTGGACCCAAAAAGAACAATTTTACTCTCATCAGTCCACAAAATATTCCTCCATTTCTCTTTAGGCCAGTTGATGTGTTCTTTGGCAAATTGTAACCTCTTCTGCACATGTCTTTTATTTAACAGAGGGACTTTGCGGGGGATTCTTGAACGTCCCATTTTCCTCAGGCTTTCAAAGAGAAAAGCATGTTCAACAGGTGCTGGCTTCATCCTTAAATAGGGGACACCTGATTCACACCTGTTTGTTCCACAAAACTGACAAACTCACTGACTGAATGCCACATTACTATTATTGTGAATACCCCCTTTTCTACTTTTTTTTTTACTAATAGCCCAATTTCATAGCCTTAAGAGTGTGCATATCATGAATGCTTGGTCTTGTTGGATTTGTGAGAATCTACTGAATCTACTGGTACCTTTTTTCCCATGTAACAATAAGAAATATACTCAAAACCTGGATTAATCTTTTTAGTCACATAGCACTACTATATTTCTGAACACTACTGTATTTTTCAGAGTTTAAATCATGGTGTTTTTTTTTTTACTAGTTTGGGAAGTCCTGCGACTTATACTCCACTGTGAAAAATCACACATTCGTTGTTGATAAAAACAATTAGAAAAAGAGCAATTTGCAATTTCTGATGTCCACCAATCCAGATCACTTCCACAATTGAATGGAGTCTTCCATGGCCTAATATCTATCTGTGGTGAAAATTTCCTCAAAATCCATGCAGTAGTTTTGACGTAATCCTGCTAAAAGATGGACAAATAAATTAATAAATTCCGTCCTTGGTGGATGTAATGACTGTTTATATACAACCCCTGGCAAAAATTATGGAATCACCGGCCTCTGAGGATGTTCATTCAGTTGTTTAATTTTGTAGAAAAAAAGCAGATCACAGACATGACACAAAACTAAAGTCATTTCAAATGGCAACTTTCTGGCTTTAAGAAACACTATAAGAAATCAAGAAAAAAAGATTGTGGCAGTCAGTAACGGTTACTTTTTTAGACCAAGCAGAGGAAAAAAATATGGAATCACTCAATTCTGAGGAAAAAATTATGGAATCACCCTGTAAATTTTCATCCCCAAAACTAACACCTGCAACCCCAGGTTTCTTTTCAGCACTGTAGCCAGGCTGACAAAGAGTCAGAGCTCTATTGAGCCGAGTATTCCTTTAACTTTAACTAGTAATGACTTCATGACTTTCTTTGCTAATAAAATTTTAACTATTAGAGAAAAACTTACTCATAACCATCCCAAAGACGTATCGTTATCTTTGGCTGCTTTCAGTGATGCCGGTATTTGGTTAGACTCTTTCTCTCAGATTTGTTGTGAAAGTGTAGTGACACGGACCCACCACAGGGGGCGCAAATGAACAGTCAATAGATGAGCCAAAAAGTAACAATTTAATGTTGTGAAGGTGCACAACGAATACACAGACAATCTCAGAATATGATAACAGTCAACCCACAAAGGTGATGTGTGGGCAGGCTCGAGGATAGAAGACGTCTGTCCTGAGAAGAGCCGGAACCACATGATTTCCGCTGCCAACGCACCTGGTGAATACTGGAGCCGCCAAGTCCCGAATTCCCAGGTGATCACCGTCCCCGACTGTCGGATCTGGTGCTGCTGGCGAAGAACAAAGACAGTCAAGTGTGGGTGTGTGTACACCCCGTAACAACAATGGTGGGAATGCCACCTCCACCTCTAACACACACTCGTGCAGCATCTGTTTAACCACTTATCTGACGGACGTAGGACGAAACAGTCGCGACCCACGCCGGTCCTCTGGTTGAGAGCTGCAAAACAATAACTCTTAGAATCGATTACTACAGGCAGAGAAAGTTACCTCCATTGAAGTACGATATCTCGGCAATGAGGTGGAGATGACGTCTGGTCTTTATGGAGTGAGATGATGTAGAGTAGATGGGTGACAGCTGTCAAGAGATAATGAGTGACAGCTGTCACCCCCGGCTGTTTCCATGGCAGCAGCGCCCTCTCGTGCCTGAAGCCCGCACTTCAGGCAGGGTGTCCACTGGTGGTGGGCCAGCAGTACCTCCTCTTCTGGCGGCCCACACAACAAGATTGTTCTGTCTGAGTTATTTTCATTAGTTACTTCATCCAAAACCATCAACATGTCTATTAGACCCCATTCCTACCAGGCTGCTCAAGGAAGCCCTACCATTATTTAATGCTTCGATCTTAAATATGATCAGTCTATCTTTATTAGTTGGCTATGTACCACAGGCTTTTAAGGTGGCAGTAATTAAACCATTACTTAAAAAGCCATCACTTGACCCAGCTATCTTAGCTAATTATAGGCCAATCTCCAACCTTCCTTTTCTCTCAAAAATTCTTGAAAGGGTAGTTGTAAAACAGCTAACTGATCATCTGCAGAGGAATGGTCTATTTGAAGAGTTTCAGTCAGGTTTTAGAATTCATCATAGTACAGAAACAGCATTAGTGAAGGTTACAAATGATCTTCTTATGCCCTCAGACAGTGGACTCATCTCTGTGCTTGTTCTGTTAGACCTCAGTGCTGCTTTTGATACTGTTGACCATAAAATTTTATTACAGAGATTAGAGCATGCCATAGGTATTAAAGGCACTGCGCTGCGGTGGTTTGAATCATATTTATCTAATAGATTACAATTTGTTCATGTAAATGGGGAATCTTCTTCACAGACTAAGGTTAATTATGGAGTTCCACAAGGTTCTGTGCTAGGACCAATTTATTCACTTTATACATGCTTCCCTTAGGTAGTATTATTAGACGGCATTGCTTAAATTTTCATTGTTACGCAGATGATACCCAGCTTTATCTATCCATGAAGCCAGAGGACACACACCAATTAGCTAAACTGCAGGATTGTCTTACAGACATAAAGACATGGATGACCTCTAATTTCCTGCTTTTAAACTCAGATAAAACTGAAGTTATTGTACTTGGCCCCACAAATCTTAGAAACATGGTGTCTAACCAGATCCTTACTCTGGATGGCATTACCCTGACCTCTAGTAATACTGTGAGAAATCTTGGAGTCATTTTTGATCAGGATATGTCATTCAAAGCGCATATTAAACAAATATGTAGGACTGCTTTTTTGCATTTACGCAATATCTCTAAAATTAGAAAGGTCTTGTCTCAGAGTGATGCTGAAAAACTAATTCATGCATTTATTTACTCTAGGCTGGACTATTGTAATTCATTATTATCAGGTTGTCCTAAAAGTTCCCTGAAAAGCCTTCAGTTAATTCAAAATGCTGCAGCTAGAGTACTGACGGGGACTAGAAGGAGAGAGCATATCTCACCCATATTGGCCTCTCTTCATTGGCTTCCTGTTAATTCTAGAATAGAATTTAAAATTCTTCTTCTTACTTATAAGGTTTTGAATAATCAGGTCCCATCTTATCTTAGGGACCTCATAGTACCATATCACCCCAATAGAGCGCTTCGCTCTCAGACTGCAGGCTTACTTGTAGTTCCTAGGGTTTGTAAGAGTAGAATGGGAGGCAGAGCCTTCAGCTTTCAGGCTCCTCTCCTGTGGAACCAGCTCCCAATTCAGATCAGGGAGACAGACACCCTCTCTACTTTTAAGATTAGGCTTAAAACTTTCCTTTTTGCTAAAGCTTATAGTTAGGGCTGGATCGGGTGACCCTGAACCATCCCTTAGTTATGCTGCTATAGACTTAGACTGCTGGGGGGTTCCCATGATGCACTGAGTGTTTCTTTCTCTTTTTGCTCTGTATGCACCACTCTGCATTTAATCATTAGTGATTGATATCTGCTCCCCTCCACAGCATGTCTTTTTCCTGGTTCTCTCCCTCAGCCCTTGGCCAGTTTTTGCGGACGACAACGAGCGCCCGTACTTTGTATACTCAATTCATGCGCAATTGATCCTCTCCCCAGTGGGACAGGGCCCTTAAAGTCATTATACAGAAGGTTATGGTCTTTAACAGGCAGCAAAGCATGAATATGAATGGCTTATTGTACAAATTATTTTACAAATACATTTTTTTCCTAATAACAGAGAAACTAATGTTCAATTTCAGTGGGAACAGTGTTGTTGTTCTCCCATTTTTGCCAGTGCATCAAAGTCTGGGGTTAGCTTTGTTGTGGCAATTGTCAGGATGTATCTGAGGTGCTGGTCAGTTAACTTGGATCTGTGACAGGTTTTGTTGATGGTCATGATGCTGAACATCTGCTCACACAAGTAGGTCGAGCCAAACAACACCAGCATCTTCTGTGCCATCCTCCGGAGATTTGGAAACTTAAGTGAAGCATAAAAGTCTTTCAGTTTTAGAGAGTGAAACTTCTCCTTTAAGATGGTGTCAGACTGAAGGTCGATCACTTCCAACTGCAGGTCATGTGGTTATGAGTGTAGCTGCTACACTCATAACAATCAACAAATTAAATTTAAAATTAAACAAATTCAACCTTTCAATACAAACCGCACCCACAAAACAGACATGCACTTCTGTGCAAGTTCGTAACGAGGCATTACGTGCACAAACACATCGGTGACACTCTGCCCTCACCTGTACTGATGCACCAAAGGGGGTGGGTGGGGGGGGGGGGGGGGGTTGGTCTGGTTCACAATATCACAAGTAATATTGCACACTGACAGTGCAATAGTTCTGAGTCATAGTACAAAAGCTCCTCATCTCACCCAGACTGCGCGGATAAAATTAGTTTTCCCAATCCCTGAAGTGACTGGGAGGCGGTTTGGAAAAAGAGCTGAATCCGCAGCCGGAGCACAGCCGAGAGGTTGTTCCCAGGTTGAAAGAAATCCCTAAAAAAAATGAAATAAATCCCTTCCTTTCCTTTTTGCTATGTCGTTCATTTCTCTTGCTCCCAATAAATGTCAATGTGATGACGGGAGCCGCGAGGAAAGAACAGTCGCAGCCTGTTAATTTAAAAACAGCACATTTAATTTACAGAGTGCAAT
Source organism: Thalassophryne amazonica (assembly GCF_902500255.1). Taxonomy (NCBI): domain Eukaryota; kingdom Metazoa; phylum Chordata; class Actinopteri; order Batrachoidiformes; family Batrachoididae; genus Thalassophryne; species Thalassophryne amazonica. The sequence goes on from NC_047114.1 coordinate 4,965,580, forward strand.
ATTGGGGTTCTTCACACGTTCAAAATAAACAGGCTGGGAGTGTTTTATTGGAGCGTTACCTCAGGTTGTTGCAGACTTTTTCAGTGTGCCTGCTTCAGGGGGAAAGTACAGAGTCTCTCCATTAAAACGACAACAGGTTCTCTATTATTGGCTGGAAGTGAATTGGCCACTACGGGCTGGAGCAATGAATGGGGCTTTGACTGGTTCAACTGAATACACGGAGCAGCGATGAGTCCCCCTGGAGCGAGACCAAGAATGAAGTTATGTGTGAGAATGAGGAGTATGTGGGCAACAGACCAATAAATCTGATACTGGAACCTTAAACACAATCTGCATTGAATAACAATTTGTCACAATCCATCAGACGCTTCAACAACACGTCTGCTCACAAATCCTCAGGCTTTGTAAAAACATATATGCATTTATAGCTGTTTGATTAAGAAAGCAAGAAAGAACAGATACTGGGCTCAGGATGGACAAAAACAAAGGAGAAAATTAACAGGTAAGATTTCATGTCAAAAATCTCTCATATCGCACAATTCATGTTCAAAACGTAGGTAAAAAAAGCCTGTTTTAGACTCCTGTGCCATATGCTGCAGTATGTTTCCAATCGGACCTCTTTCCCGGACGGACTGACTGACTCCTCATCGGCACTCTTCTAATTAATACAAGGTTGTAATCGTTTATTTCTGTTTCCTGTGCATCACTTTGTTTAGTTTTTATGTGCAAGCGCTACAAATTTTAGCTCATTATTTTACTCCTGTGTGAATCTTAGGAGTGATTAGCTTTTTGTTAGTGTTTAAATTGTGCTAGCTTTTGCTGCTACATGTTTAGGTTCTTTTAGTGCACAATAGTTGGGGAGCACAGCCAACCATAAACTTAGCTTCGATAACCAGTAACTGAAAAGTTAACTTTCATAACGCCAAACTGATAAACTGCTAAAAACTTTAGCAGAAGTTACAGATAATCGCTAACTTTTAGTATTGACTGTCAGCTACTGATGAGCCAGTTTTGAGTTTAACCACTGCAAGTGCTGCTGGGTAAATTCAAAGGCGATCACAAACAAGCCAGCGGTTCTCTCCTTATGCACCCGGCCCGCTGCTACAAAAAAAAAAAAAAGCTTCATTTACTTTCAACATGAATCAACTCAGACATTGGGCAGGAGACATGAAATGTAAAGCACATTTCATTTATGGTTAAATTTAAAAACAACTAATTATAGACAGTATATCGACATTAACGGCAACTCTGTCATTTTTATGAAGTCAAAATACAGCACATACCTTTTAAAGTCATGCGCTAATTCTGAAGGTTTGAACGTTAACAGACACGTACGCCAAAAGGCATTATGGGAAAATGAGTCTCATCTCAATCAGTGGTTGGCTGGTTTATTTATTAGTAAAAACCAACACACAAGTTATTGGAATGTGTGTGTTGATTTTTACAAATAAATGTGTATTTGTAAATATGTCATTTTTTTTCATTTGTAAAAAACGGCATTTGCAAAACTGAAAATTCTGTTTGTGAAGTGTGATTCACCGCATTGAATAGCAGCATGGATGTGTATCAGTTACTTACTTTAAATTTGGACAAGACTGAAATGATGGGCCTCGATCCAGGAATACATCAACACCAGATGAACCAGCTAACGCTCAGCTTAGGCTCATGCATCATACATCACTGACAAAGTGAGGAACCTTGGGGTGATTTTTGGTCCCACATTGTCCTTTGAGATACTACGAGGACTGCTTTCTTCAGCCTGTGAAACAGATCCATCCCTTCCTGTCTATGGTTGATGCTGAGACCCTGATCCATGCATTTGTCTCTTCTAGACTGGACTACTGCAATGTTCTATTTTCTGGTTTATCGCAGTCCAGCATTAGATGTCTCCAATTGGTTCAAAATGCTGCTGCCTGAATTTTGACAAGAAGCTGAAATTTCAACCACATTACACAAATTTTTGGCCTCCCTTCATTGGCTTCCTGTCTCTGGGCTCTGTGTTCTCAAGCTGCACGACTACTTTAGGTCCCTAGGGTGAATAAAAAGTCTGCAGGCCACAGAGCCTTCTCTTATCATGCACCTGTTTTGCAGAATAGTCTCCCTATGGAGATAAGACAGTCAGATTCTGTAGAGACATTCAAGTCCAGACTAAAGACTGTTAGGTTTGGTTTTATAAACTGTCTGACAGAACCCCAAAATGCAGGCAGTAAGAGGCAGGTGGTAAGTGCAAAAACCAGGTTTATTATATATAGATATATATATAGAGATATATAGATTTATTGCGCAAATAGCCAAAACTCCAAACACTGTCAAAAAGTGAGGCATGGGAAAAAGGTCCAAAAACACTAAACAGAGTCTAAATTAAGTCACAAGGAAATAAAAACCAAAAAACCCCAAAACACTTGGAATAACAAAGCAGCAAAGTCAAACTCTGAAAACTCAAAGGAAGCAGGAGGCAGCGTGACACAACTGGCAAACAATCAGGAAGTGAGGCATTGTTTAAATGCAAAAAGAACTGATGAGAAAATAAAAGACAGGTGTGTGCAAACGTCAAGTTCAATGGAAAACAAGACGGTGGCAAAACCCTAACAGCATGGAAGGTGAGAAAGGGATAAAATATAATTAAACTACAAGAAAGATGTCAAAAACCACAGAACCAAAATATAAATCCAAGTGCACAAAAGTAAAAATCACCACGGTACTCAACAATGTAAAAAGTGTAACATAAGAGAAAATTCACAAAAAGAACTAATACATGAAAAGAGGCAATCAAAGTGCACAAACCACAAACTAAACAAGAACATAGATGACGGCTGTGCCCCACAGGGTGCTGGACTGACCAGGAGTTACCCTGGCAGAAGCTGATGCAGCGGCCTGTGGACCACCTTGCTGAAGGTGAAGGGACCTTTCTGAACCACTAAAGTCTGCTTTTGGAATGCAGTCTCCCATGAAGACAGCTTTTGCAAGAGTGCAACTAACAAGGTGACGGATGGACACTGGCCTGCTCTCCAGGGTGCCAGACTTATGTCACATCTCCCTGCCTGTGGCACCAGTGACTGTGTGCTCACCTCAATGCACTTTGTTTTTTATGCTATTCTGGTTTTTCTGTTTCTCCAACTTGGTGAAACTTTGTAAAAACCTTGTAACCAGTAGAATGGCATTAAGCAGTGGGTCATCCCTCTGAGTCTGGTCTGCTTGAGGTTTCTTCCTCAGCATCATCAGAGGGAGGTTTTCCTTACTCAATGGGAAATGGTAATGCCCTGTTTGCCCTAACTGACACCTATGTAAGAGCTACAAGACCATGACATGTTGTCAACTCTCACAAGTCCTGGGTCTCCAGTTTAATCTGTTATTTACGAGGTCTGTTAGAAAAGTATCGGACCTTTTTATTTTTTTCAAAAACCTGATGGATTTGAATCACGTGTGCTTGCATGAGCCAACCTTGAATCTTAGATTACTCGTTACTAAAAAAAAGTGGTCAGATTAGAGTAACGCGTTACTAAGTAACGCATTACTAAGTAACGCATTACTAAGTAACGCGTTACCGGCATCACTGTATATATATATATATATATATATATATATATATATATATATATATATATATATATATATATATATATATATATATATATATATATATATATATATGTGTGTGTGTGTATATATATAAATTTTTCTCAACGCAGTCTGACTCCATTAAACCAGAGCTAAAGAAGTTGCCTCTCCACTGTGAGCACTGAAGGACAGACAGACAGTGGATTCGAACCACCCACAGCCAGCGCCCCTCACTGACCCTCACTGACCCTCACTGACCCTCACTGACCCCTATTTGTCAGGTCACACACCATCTGGTCCAGCAGGAGGCATCAAGTAAAGCAAGCAAAAAGTTTTCCACTACATCAGAGACAAACCTTCACCTCCACCGTGCACACAGAGACACAGACGGAGCCTTCACCTCCACCGTGCACACAGAGACACAGACGGAGCCTTCACCTCCACCGTGCACACCACGACACAGATAGAGCCTTCACCTCCACTGTGCACACCACGACACCGATGCAGCCTTCACCTCCACCGTGCACACCACGACATAGATGCAGCCTTCACCTCCACTGTGCACACAGAGACACAGATGGAGCCTTCACCTCCACCGTGCACACAGAGACACAGATGGAGCCTTCACCTCCACCGTGCACACAGAGACACAGATGGAGCCTTCACCTCCACTGTGCACACAGAGACACAGATGGAGCCTTCACCTCCACCGTGCACACAGAGACACAGATGGAGCCTTCACCTCCACTGTGCACACAGAGACACAGATGGAGCCTTCACCTCCACCGTGCACACCACGACATAGATGCAGCCTTCACCTCCACTGTGCACACAGAGACACAGATGGAGCCTTCACCTCCACCGTGCACACAGAGACACAGATGGAGCCTTCACCTCCACCGTGCACACAGAGACACAGATGGAGCCTTCACCTCCACCGTGTACACCACGACACCGATGCAGCCTTCACCTCCACCGTGCACACCACGACATAGATGCAGCCTTCACCTCCACCGTGCACACAGAGACACAGACGGAGCCTTCACCTCCATCATGCACACCACGACACTGATGGAGCCTTCACCTCCACCGTGCACACCACGACACCGATGCAGCCTTCACCTCCACCGTGCACACAGAGACACAGATGGAGCCTTCACCTCCACCGTGCACACCACGACACCGATGCAGCCTTCACCTCCACCGTGCACACCACGACATAGATGCAGCCTTCACCTCCACCATGCACACAGAGACACAGATGGAGCCTTCACCTCCACCGTGCACACCACAACACAGATAGAGCCTTCACCTCCACCGTGCACACAGAGACACAGATCAAATCAAATCAATTTTATTTATATAGCGCCAAATCACAACAAACAGTTGCCCCAAGGCGCTCTACACTGTAAGGCAAAGCCATACAATAATTACGGAAAAACCCCAACGGTCAAAACGACCCCCTGTGAGCAAGCACTTGGCGACAGTGGGAAGGAAAAACTCCCTTTTAACAGGAAGAAACCTCCAGCAGAACCAGGCTCAGGGAGGGGTAGTCTTCTGCTGGGACTGGTTGGGGCTGAGAGGAGAGAACCAGGAAAAAGACATGCTGTGGAAGAGAGCAGAGATCAATCACTAATGATTAAATGCAGAGTGGTGCAAACAGAGCAAAAAGAGAAAGAAACACTCAGTGCATCATGGAACCCCCCAGCAGTCTAAGTCTATAGCAGCATAACTAAGGGATGGTTCAGGGTCACCTGATCCAGACCTAACTATAAGCCTTAGCAAAAAGGAAAGTTTTAAGCCTAATGTTGAAAGTAGAGAGGGTGTCTGTCTCCCTGATCTGAATTGGGAGCTGGTTCCACAGGAGAGGAGCCTGAAAGCTGAAGGCTCTGGCTCCCATTCTACTCTTAAAAACCCTAGGAACTACAAGTAAGCCTGCAGTCTGAGAGCAAAGCACTCTATTGGGGTGATATGGTACAATGAGGTCCCTAAGATAAGATGGGACCTGATTATTCAAAACCTTATAAGTAAGAAGAAGAATTTTAAATTCTATTCTAGAATTAACAGGAAGCCAATGAAGCGAGGCCAATATGGGTGAAATATGCTCTCTCCTTCTAGTCCCCGTCAGTACTCTAGCTGCAGCATTTTGAATTAACTGAAGGCTTTTCAGAGAACTTTTAAGACAACCTGATAATAATGAATTACAGTAGTCCAGCCTAGAAGAAATAAATGCATGAATTAGCTTTTCAGCATCACTCTGAGACAAGACCTTTCTAATTTTAGAGATATTGCGCAAATGCAAAAAAAAAGCAGTCCTACATATGTGCTTAATATGCACACTGAAGGACATATCCTGATCAAAAATGACTCCAAGATTTCTCACAGTATTACTGGAGGTCAGGGTAATGCCATCCAGAGTAAGTATCTGGTTATACACCATGTTTCTAAGATTTGTGGGGCCAAGTACAATAACTTCAGTTTTATCTGAGTTTAAAAGCAGGAAATTAGAGGTCATCCATGTCCTTATGTCTGTAAGACAATCCTGCAGTTTAGCTAATTGGTGTGTGTCCTCTGGCTTCATGGATAGATAAAGCTGGGTATCATCTGCGTAACAATGAAAATTTAAGCAATACCGTCTAATAATACTGCCTAAGGGAAGCATGTATAAAGTGAATAAAATTGGTCCTAGCCCAGAACCTTGTGGAACTTCATAATTAACTTTAGTCTGTGAAGAAGATTCCCCATTTACATGAACAAATTGTAATCTATTAGATAAATATGATTCAAACCACCGCAGCGCAGTGCCTTTAATACCTATGGCATGCTCTAATCTCTGTAATAAAATTTTATGGTCAACAGTATCAGAAGCAGCACTGAGGTCTAACAGAACAAGCACAGAGATGAGTCCACTGTCTGAGGCCATAAGAAGATCATTTGTAACCTTCACTAATGCTGTTTCTGTACTATAATGAATTCTAAAACCTGACTGAAACTCTTCAAATAGAGCATTCCTCTGCAGATGTTGAGTTAGCTGTTTTACAACTACCCTTTCAAGAATGTTTGAGAGAAAAGGAAGGTTGGAGATTGGCCTATAATTAGCTAAGATAGCTGGGTCAAGTGATGGCTTTTTAAGTAATGGTTTAATTACTGCCACCTTATCTGAGCTAAGCACTAAGTCAGACAAAAGGTCTGAAAGTTCACAGAGAAACTCACAGTAACGACCAGGTGGACGATAGATAACAATAAATAAAACTGGTTTTTGGGACTTCCAATTTGGATGGACAAGACTAAGAGTCAAGCTTTCAAATGAATTAAAGCTCTGTTTGGGTTTTGGATTAATTAATAAGTTGGAATGGAAGATTGCTGCTAATCCTCCGCCTCGGCCCGTGCTATGAGCGTTCTGGCAGTTAGTGTGACTCGGGGGTGTTGACTCATTTAAACTAACATATTCATCCTGCTGTAACCAGGTTTCTGTTAGGCAGAATACATCAATATGTTGATCAATTATTATATCATTTACTAACAGGGACTTAGAAGAGAGAGACCTAATGTTTAATAGACCACATTTAACTGTTTTAGTCTGTGGTGCAGTTGAAGGTGCTATATTATTTTTTTCTTTTTGAATTTTTATGCTTAAATAGATTTTTGCTGGTTATTGGTGGTCTGGGAGCAGGCACCGTCTCTATGGGGATGGGGTAATGAGGGGATGGCAGGGGGAGAGAAGCTGCAGAGAGGTGTGTAAGACTACAACTGTGCTTCCTGGTCCCAACCCTGGATAGTCACGCTTTGCAGGATTTAAGAAAATTGGCCAGATTTCTAGAAATGAGAGCTGCTCCATCCGAAGTGGGATGGATGCCGTCTCTCCTAACAAGACCAGGTTTTCCCCAGAAGCTTTGCCAATTATCTATGAACCCCACCTCATTTTTTGGACACCACTCAGACAGCCAGCAATTCAGGGAGAACATGCGGCTAAATATGTCACTCCCGGTCCGATTGGGGAGGGGCCCAGAGAAAACTACAGAGTCCGACATTGTTTTTGCAAAGTTACACACCGATTCAATGTTAATTTTAGTGACCTCCGATTGGCGTAACCGGGTGTCATTACTGCCGACGTGAATTACAATCTTACCAAATTTACGCTTAGCCTTAGCCAGCAGTTTCAAATTTCCTTCAATGTCGCCTGCTCTGGCCCCCGGAAAACAATTGACTATGGTTGCTGGTGTCGCTAACTTCACATTTCTCAAAACAGAGTCGCCAATAACCAGAGTTTGATCCTCGGCGGGTGTGTCGCCGAGTGGGGAAAAACGGTTAGAAATGTGAACGGGTTGGCGGTGTACAGAGGGCTTCTGTTTAGGACTACGCTTCCTCCTCACAGTCACCCAGTCGGCCTGCTTTCCCGGTCTGCTCGGGATCCGCTGGAGGGGAACTAACGGCGGCTAAGCTACCTTGGTCCGCACCGACTACAGGGGCCTGGCTAGCTGTAGGATTTTCCAAGGTGCGGAGCCGAGTCTCCAATTCGCCCAGCCTGGCCTCCAAAGCTACGAATAAGCTACACTTATTACAAGTACTATTACTGCTAAAGGAGGCCGAGGAATAACTAAACATTTCACACCCAGAGCAGAAAAGTGCGGGAGAGACAGGATAAGCCGCCATGCTAAATCGGCTAAGAGCTAGTAGCTGCGCTAAGCTAGCGGATTCCTAAAAACACACAAAGTGAATAATGTGTAAATAATTTAGAGGTGATTCAGCAGAGGGAGTGATTTAGTTAAGGCACGTGAAGATTACACTGTGAAACAAATCGTTATCTAGTTAACTAGATCAATCTAACTGCGCAGATTAAACAGCTAACAGATACAGAAAAACACAGCTGTGCTCCGGAACAGGAAGTGATACAATACCGCAGTGAGAGCCAACCACCAGTAGAGGCAGTAGAGTAGCACACAGACAGAGCCTTCACCTCCACTGTGTCCAGAAAAAATGTTTAATTAAAATTTTTGCAAATGTAGCTTTTATATTGCACTGTCATGAAACTTTTATTTTGTCATTAGTGTCTTGTGGCATGTTTTCCTCAGCTTAATCCCAGCATGTGTGGTGAGGACCTCAGAGACCAGACATGGCAGATTGATGGCGGCTTTTGGTTGATAGGATGGACCACCAGCCAGGCAAAGACTTATAGCATCAGTTCATCCTGTTTGGCCTCATTTGGACACTGTTTTTCCAACTTCTTCCAAACTTCCATTGCTCTCTCTATGAACTTTTAAATTTTCCTCACAGTTGTGTCCAATAATCCACACCGTCTTTCCTGATCACCACTGCACATTAGCTGCAGCTATAATATTTTGATTATGAATGCGGCCTTTGATCATCCTCTTCTTATAGTTTTCATTCAGTGCTTTTAGTGACGACGTCCAACACCTGCACTTCTGTTCTGTTTACTCTGACTCTCAAATGCATCTCCTCCTCCTTAGCTCTCTTTAGCTTCTCTTATGCAAACAGACGCTATCAGCCATAGGAAATGTTTTGTCTTGGATCCATTAGCTGGTGCATGTGGCAGCTTCAAGATGCAACGCGTCACAGCCTAAAAAATTCCACTCCGTTCCATCACTGACATTCCTGATGATCACACTTCAGTCTGAAAGCTGCATTTTCCATAACAAAATTAATTCAACACGTGTGGTGTGTTCAGGAAAGGAGCCGTTTCACACCAACACTGTATTTAAAACTAAGAGTCGAGACGTAGTATATTTATAAAGATGGCCTCCAGCTGGTGGTCCATTCTAACGTCAGCGCTCACACAAACACGTATATACTGTAGCTACTGGTTATCGTCTTTACTGATTTAAAGTACTTCCAGGATTAAGCATTAAGTCTTTTGGCTTGTGCCATTTGTTCAGGGTCACTACAGCGGATCTAGTATAGATGTATATATTTCAAGGTAAAATTACAAAATAATATTGCTGTAAGTGATTTATTTTGATTTAATTCAACAATGTGGATTAACTGATTCAAACTGTTGTATCACCAAAGATTCTCTGGAAGAGTTTCTCTGGGATCCTCATGTTACAGGAGAATAAATCTCCGTCTTGAGTGTCCTGATGTTTCCTGTCGTACTTCATGGTTGTGAGACTTGGATTCTAAACAGTGGCCTATGGGGCCTAGATGTCTTTGGTACCAGGTCTCTTCTGAGGACTCTTGGGTACCGCTAGAATGACTTGATTGCAAACAAGCAGTTACATGTGATGGACCATCAGCTACAACACCTTGGACAAGTGGCACGTTTCTCTGGACCTTCGGTGTTGAGGAGCCCAACACCTGGGAAAAGTTAAGGACACACCCACATTTCACCTGACTGGGGGAGCCAGATGGTTACTCTCGAAAGGTGGGGATGGTCTGGTTGTTTGCCTGGATGTCTGCCACCCAGGACTCAAAAGGGTTCCGTTGGGTGTTAGATGTGGCAATGGTGGTAATTTGTTTTAAAGTGGATTTAAATGGTCATGAAATTCAAACTCATATGAAATGCACTGATGTGGGACATCCAGGTCAAATTTGGAGAAAACCACCAACAAAAAAATGAAAAAAAAAGTTCATGTTATCATGCACAAGAAAGTGTGACTGGTGCACGACAGACAGACACGTGGAAGGGATGGAATTCTGCATAAAACCAAACAGTTGCTAATGACGTCATTCATAAAATGTGGTGTTTCTAACAACTGCTGGCAGATGTTTTGACTGTATCTCTATCTACAGTAGTGGTAAAGTTGGTATTCCACAGGCCAGAATATTCTTGGTCATGGGCTGCATCCAGCCCTGGGGTCTCCAATTTAAGACCTCTGTTTTAAGAGATCAAGAACACAAGAACATGTCTTCGAGATCAATTCCAATGCCGTGAAACCAGCCTGATAATTATTAAAAACACCCTGAAATATCTTTTAAAAACAAACACTAAAAGTCTGCATCCACATTCTGCACAATCAGGATCTGGACTCAGACTGTCTTCCACCTCAGGCCAAACTCGCCTGATTTACGTCTCTTACACGGAACATAATCTCCCATTTTTATCCACCAGTAGAAGTAATTAGTGTCCACATTTGCTTTTGCATCAACATTCCCAAGCTGACAGGTTGCTTCCTCCAAAATGCAACGACCATGTGTGTTTGCGCTCCCGTTTCCAACGCTTCCTTTGCTTTAGTGGATGCCTGCGAAGTCTGAAAGCTGTCAGTGTGCGTGCACCTTTCACACACACACACACTCGAGACTGCAGACGGGAAAACATCTGGTTGCTATGCAACAGTTTGTGGTGGAAGACCAACATCACGTTCTCCGTCTCTACAACATGCACCGAAAAGTCACACAAAACTGTAACTTATCTGCTGCTCAGACCGTCGACCTGCCAGATTACACACAAAAAACTGATTTTTCTAACACCTTAGCGTGCAGCTCTCATAACGTTTTAGTAATTTCACAAAAACGTGCAAACTGTTCCCGAGAAACACCTGTGCATCAACTCCAAATGTGATCTTATTAAATACTGTGATGAAAGTCGGATGAAGCCCCTCTCTCACAGAGGGCGTGTTTGTGGCGTTTGGAGGTGCACACAGCACTTGCCACACAGTGTTTTTCTCATGTTCAAAACACTCAACTTCGCAACTTCACTCGTTGTAAGGTTACACCCCCCCCACCACACACACACACACACACACACACACACACACCCACACCACACACACCACACACACACACACACACACACACACACACACACACACACACACACACACACATACCACTATGTGTTGTGTGTTGGGGGGGGTTTGGCTGGACAAGGTTGGGTTGTTTTGTGTTTGTTTCCTTCCCAGGTGATTTGGGGCTGTTCTCTGAGGAAAATGTGCTGCAGAAGAGTCTCTCTCCTCTGTTACGATGATTGGCTGCACCTGCTGCATTCTCGTGCGGCTCTCTATCAGGACAATCCACGACACCTGTGATGTTCACGTGCAGATCTGAGGACTTCCAGCTGGTACCAATGTAGTGATGAAGAACTACATTTAAACCAGCAGTGAGTTGGATAAGATTGCCAGAGAATACGACGTTGTGACGACCGTGTGGGGACGCTGAGGGCCGTTTCAGAGTCTGACATCGCGCCTGTGAAGGAGGACAAGGAAGAGAGGCAAACGTTGTCAGCACACGACAGAGGTGAATATTCTGAAAAGTTTATCCGTGAATGTAAATTGGCGTTTATACGCAGCTATAAGTAATTATTGGTGGAAATTGTTTGGCGTGCTCCTCACAGCAGTGGCGTGCGGATTAATGATCCTCCACTAGTTGTGAGCAGCACAAACTTTGAACTAAGTTTTGAAACCAGACCTAAACGTGTAGCTGATAAGTTTGCCTCTAAACAATATTTCGTAGTAATAAGTGTTGAATAATCTCATCTCTGTTCCCCCTTCGCAGAGTACAGTCTGGGAAAGTCACCTGGGGGGGTGTCGGCGGAACTCCTGAGTCCTGAACGTTCGGACTCCGACTGTTGAGACGCTGAGAGAGCGCGCCGCCTTTTCACCTCACCAGAACTATAATTATTTAGTATTTCATGTATAGCACAAAGGGAGAAAAATAAATGTGTTTTCTTTTTGGAACTGCTTCTGATTATTTCATGCTGGGTTCAGTCAGATACTGGACTGCTCCTCAATCCGCGTCTTATCCATAACACTATGGCCCAGTTTAGACTGGGGTTGGCAATCCAGTTTGAGCCGGATTCCCACCAGATTACCTTCTAGCCAGACAGCACATGCACCTGGTTTTCTTGAATCTGGCTCAAGCTAGAATCAAGTCATTTGGATATTTAACACTCTGTTGGTGTTAATTTTGATCATTGGTGAGAGATAAAGCATTTTCCTGAGTCGCGCTCCAACTGAAGAGACGTGAAGCCAGCGTGGAAGCAAAGGTAATGTTCTGTTTGTGTGTATTTGACAGACACAACAGAGGAAAAGAAATGACACGCAGCCACGATCACATACGGGATTCAAACCTACGTTCACTCATTCACAGCCTGCTGTCAACGAGAAACGCTGCAGCAGCTGAAATCCAGATAACACTGGTAACCAGAGGGTTCATGTGTCACAAGTCAACCAGACTGGATCAGCATAGAATTGAGGATGCTAGTGTGCACGCACATGCACATGCACATGCACGTGTGCCACGTTGATTTTGTGTGTCTGTGTCAATCATGGAGGCGTGTTTAGTGTTTATCAGTCGTATTTTGAGGTGTCAGTCTCCATCTGAAGCACATTTGTCTGCTGACAGGAGAACAGCGTGACAAAGCAGCAGAGATTGGCATCCGTCACTCACACCCCCAACACCCTCCAAAACCCCCCACCCCCCACACACCCCGCCCCCCCACCACCCTCGCTAAGCACGCCACTCAGCGCTGTGCGTACTTTAAATTCTTCACCTAAGAAGAACTCCAACGCTCCTTTCTTCCAAAGCTCACGCTGTCTTCTGACCGCAGGACCGTCACTGTTAGGGTGGGGGTGGGGTGTGTGTGTGTGTCTGACCCTCAGTCAGTGGGTGGAGCTAATTAAGTTTATTAACTAATGTAACTTCTTCACAAGAACATTTGTATTAAAGATGTTAATGTTATGTTGGTGACAGAAAGCACTCGATAACTTGGAGCGAAGGTTTAATAAAGCTGAAATAAAAACTTACCAGGTAATCACACACACACACACACACACACACACACACACACACACACACACACACACACACACACACACACACACAACACACACACACACACACACACACAATGTGAAAGTTGATCAGAAGATTCCTTTCACGATCAGATCTGGCAGATGGCAAGTAGTTTGCATAAAGGCATGAAACCAAATCTGTGGGGCACCTGCACCATAGAAGACGGGCCGCGACTGAAAACCAACACCAGCTCCTCAAAAGAGACCAAAGAACCAGAGGACGACCAGCCCTCTGACAACGAACAAACGGACGTCTTTTGTCTGGACTCGGCCTTGACGAGTTCAGATTCTTCTGCACAGCATCTGTGTGGACAAAGTGACTTGTTGTGTGATGATGTTGTGCGACAACTTTCTAGCGGAGTCATTTTCACGTTCAGCGGGCACGTTGTACCAGTACGGCATGCACCTGTGGGTGTGTCGGTCTTACAGCAATGTTGGGTCAGGTGCAGATACACTCTGCCAAACTGAACACAAATATTACACACACAGTAATAGCAAACACTATGTGACGTCATGAGACATCTAACTTGGGACCACAAGGGGGCAGTGCAGTGCAACTGGGGGAAATTACACACTGGATTTGTCAAAACTAAAAATTTTATTCACAGTTCAACTAAAACCTCTTGGGGAACAACTCAAGGATATTAATTTCATGGGTTTTATTTTTTTTTATTCATTCATTTTTCGTGCGCTCTTATGTGTTTGTGATCCTTGAATTTACCCAGCAGCAAAAAGTGAAAGAAGCCGACAGTGGAATCTGATGTGGCCGCGTCCAAACTAATACTAAAAGTGATCGGTTATCTGCAATGAAGATAAATTTTTTAGCAGTTTATCAGCTTAGCGTCATAAAAAGATAACTTTTCAGTTATCAGATTAATGGTTATCAAAGCTAACGTATTGGTTTGCTGTGCCCACCACTGGTTATAAGTAAGTTATGGTTATTAGAAATGTTTCCAAAATGTTTTTTCTAACGTTATTACTTCTTTTTGTATATACTGACAAGTCGTTACTAGTTGAGAGAAATTTGACAAATGCACTGAACAAAAATATAAATGCAACACCTTTATTTTTGCTCCCATTTTTCATGAGCTGAACTCAAAAATCTAAAACATTTTCTATATACACAAAGGAATTATTTCTCTCAAATGTTGTTCACAAATCTGTCTTAATCTGTGTTTGTGAGCACTTCTCCTTTGCCGAGATAAGCCATCACACCTCACAGGTGTGGCAGACCAAGATGCTGGTTAGACAGCATGATTATTGCACAGGTGTGCCTTAGGCTGGCCACGATAAAAGGCCACTCTGAAATGTGCAGTTTTGCTTTTTTCTTGGGTTGGGGAGAGTCAGAAAACCAGTCAGTATCTGGTGAGACCACCATTTGCCTCAAACAGTGCATGCAGAGTTGATCTTCAGTGAAAGATAAAGCGTTTTCCTGAGTCATGATCCACCTGTTTGTGGCCTGTGGAATGTTGGTCCAGTCCTCTTCAATGGCTGTGCGAAGTTGCTGGATATTGGTATATGCTCTGGAACACACTGTTCCAGAGCATATACCAATCCAGAGCATCTCAAACATGCTCAGTGGTAAGTAAGTAAGTAAGTAAATGTTATTTATATAGCACCTTTCACAGACAAGAGCCACAAGGTGCTTCACAACATAAAAGCAGAGTACACCACACAAAACATCAGACAATGGCCGAGACATTTAAAAACATAACATAGGACAGCAAAGCAGCCCAAAAGCTAAGCAAAAGCTTGTGTAAAAAAGAAGGTCTTAAGTTGGCTTTTAAAAGTGACGACAGAGTCCAGTGAGCGCAGAGAGAGCGGGAGACCATTCCAAAGCCTGGGAGCAACAGCCTAGAAGGATCGCTCTCCTCTGGTTGCAAAACAGGTGCGAGGAACCATCAACAAATTTTTGTCCACAGACCTCAACGCCCTGGCAGGGGCATAAGGCTGGATGAGGTCACAGATATAGGGAGGCGCCTGGCCATGTAGAGCTCTAAAAGTTAAAACCAAAATTTTAAAATTGATCCTGAAGGACACTGGCAGCCAATGAAGCTCCTTTAAAACTGGGGAAATGTGAGTCCTTCTGTTAGCTTGTGTCAGAATTCTTGCTGCAGAGTTCTGTACCAACTGCAGTCGACGCAACTCCTTCTTGTTTAGACATGAAAACAAACTGTTACAGTAGTCTAAACGTGTTGACACAAAAGCATGAATAATAAGCTCTAAATCATTTCATGACACCATTTTCCTGAGCTTAGAGATGTTTCTTAATTGAAAGAAGCAATTCCTCGTCAGCTGTTTACAATGCTGTACCAAAGACATGTCTTTGTCAAAGATGACACCCAAGTTTCGAAGACATGATTTAGCAGACTGGCCCAGGTCTCCCAAGTACTGCTGAATACCTGGAATATGGGCATCAGGGGCAATAACCAATGTCTCTGTTTTGTCTGCGTTGAGCTGAAGAAAGTTATTCATTAGCCATTGTTTTATTTCCGCCAAACAATGGAGGAGGGAATCAAGCCTCTTAATCTCAGATGGCTTAAAGGAACAATAAAGCTGGATGTCATCCGCAAATAACTGGCAAGAGACATCAGTAAATCTTTGAATGATCCTACCTAAAGGGATCAAGTACAATAAAAACAAAATGGGGCCCAATACAGAACCCTGAGAGACTCCGCATAACAGGTCTGCAGACTCTGACCTTATCTGGTTAGCAAAAATGCTAATGCTACGCCCGGACAGATATGAGAAAAACCACAGAAGAACTGACCCCGACAGTCCGACATGATCCCTCAATCTATTCAGCAGGACCTGGTGGTCAACAGTATCAAAGGCAGAGGACAAATCCATAAGAACCAAAACGGTGGATTTCCCAGCATCAGCAGACATCATAATGTCACTGGACACTTTCAAAAGAGCCGTTTCCGTAGAGTGTTGTCTACGAAAACCAGACTGAAACCTGTCATGAATGTTATTCTGATCCAGGAAGAGTGTCAGTTGGTCTGAAACCACCCTCTCAAGGATCTTAGACAGGAATGGGAGCTTAGAAATAGGTGGGTGGCATGGGTGACATGTCTGTTGAGTATGCTGGCCATGCAAGAACTGGGATGCTCATGGATGAATGGCACAACAATGAGCCTCAGGATCTCATCATGGTACCACACAATGTCTGCCAACTGCCCTGGATAGTGAAAACCAAGATTCATCTGTGAAGAGAACACCTCTCCAATGTGCCATCCGCCATCCAATGTGAGCATTTACCCACTCAAATTGGTTACGGTGACAAACTGCAGTCACGTCGACACCCCGATGAGGACAATGAGCATGTAGATGAGCTTCCATGAGATGATTTCTGACAGTTTGTGCAGAAATTCTTTGGTTCTGCAAACCGATTGTTGCAGCAGCTGTCCGGGTGGCTGGTTTCAGACAGTCTTGGAGTCTTGGAGGTGAACATGCTGGATGTGGAGGTCCTGGGCTGGTGTGGTTACACGTCTGTGGTTGTGAGACCGGTTGGATGTTCTGCCAAATTCTCTTGAATGCCTTTGGAGACAGCTTATGGTAGAGAAAGATTCAAATCACGGGCAACAGCTCTGGTGGACATTCCTGCAGTCAGCATGCCAGCTGCACGCTTCCTCAAAATGTGCCACATCTGTGGCTTTGTGCCATGATAAAACTGAACATTTCAGAGTGGCCTTCTATTGTGGATCTTGATATGTCACACCTGTGTTGAAGTGTACCTATGATAAACATTACAGACCACTCCGTTCTTTGCAGGTGAGAAAATTACTGTGGGTGGGTGGGAAAATCAACAGTGGATCAAATGTAGAGAAGCTTGAATCTTCGACTGGACTGGGTTGCTTGACGTGAGGACGTTTCGCTTCAAATCACAGAAGCTTCCTCAGCTAAAATTCTTGCTCTGGTAGTCTGACTTCTGTCTTGACTCTTGTAGAGAAAAATAAACCAGAAGCCAACAAAAGCTGGAGTTTTTAACCTAACCAGACCCCTCCTACCAAGAGGCCGACTGCTATAGGCTAGTGACTAAATAATAGCTCTAGTTAGCACTCTCCTAATGATGGGATGGAAGCCTCCCCTGATGGCTCCCTTGATGACTCTCCTGATGACGTGAATGTCTCATTACCATGAACAAAAGACTGAAACTGCTTTGACCTGAGTACCCCATTGTAAACAGGGGACAAAGCGTGTCTGAGACCCGCCCCCTGGTTAAGGCTGGGTTTCAACTGTTTTACAAAGAATGCTTCCTTGACACCTCTCTCAAACCATTTCTTCTCTCTGGCTAAGATTTTAACTTCCTTGTCCTCAAACGTGTGGTTAGTGTCTTTAAGGTGGAGATGAACTGCAGACTGAGGTCCACTGGATCCAGTGGATCAGTCCAGTGGATCAAATGCTTATTTGCCTCACTGTAGGTCTTTTGTGTATATAGAAAATGTTTAAGATCTTTGAGTTCAGCGCATGAAAAATGGGAGCAAAAACAAAAGTGTTGCATTTATATTTTTGTTGAGTGTATGTATGAATGGATATTCATAGGTAGGCATTTATTTATCTTATTTAGGTTGATTCTATTATGTAATATTTATTGAGAAAATTCACTTAAATTGGGTAAATTAATATCACCATTGCCTTATCTAACTTACAGCACTGCTTTGATAAAGTATTATCGTTGTTAGAAACGCTGTTGGTTGTGAAATTTTGTGAGTGAATCAAGTGTACGCAGGGTACCTTAATTTTTCCCTCCCGGGCTCTTGCATGTGTCCATCATGATGGTTTCTGTGCACTTGAGATAAAATAAGTGATGTAAATGAAATTTCTAGCAAGAAAATGCGTAACAGTATTTTTGTCAGTGGAAGTGGATAAATTCCTGAAGTAACATTAGAATTTGACATTTTTACCTCAATGCGTGGAAACGGATGACAGATGACAATATGGCGTGGGGGATTCATAATTTGAGTCATGCCCCCCCACCATCACAGAGATATGGTCTTTTGTTTATTCAACTTCTTGACTTCATTTTTTTTTTTTGTTATGTGACATCTGGATGTGGTTTCCTTGTTGTTGTAACAGATCATTCAGACCAATTATCTCAGCTTCTCCCAGATTACACCTTTTAATCCTCTCTTTGTTAGCAGTTCTTAATACTGTCTTTGTTTTATGAACAGTTGATTTTTTTTTTTTTTTTTTGCTAAGTTAATTGTGGTGTGTGCAAACTTCAAATAAAAAAGACAAAGAAGTTGTCAGTAAGTTGAAAAGTTCTTTATTTCCAAAACGAAGCACTGCTGACAGGTTATAATAGTCCTGAAGAATTTTCTTGATCTTGGTTTATATTATAGATTCTATAGATCCTACATGTCTTTATTTATTTATATACAGCCAACATTATGATCATATTTGACAAACGTTCTTTTAATGTTTTGGTAACTTTATTTTGTTAGCTGGGCAGTGGCTCTCTTTTTCCCTTTTTATTCTGTCTCCACAGCTCTCCACCACTGCTACAATCACAAATCTCAGTGCACGTCTTCAGTAGCATCACTTGAGAACATGGCGCCATTTTGGGTCCAACTGTGCTGAACTACTGAATGAACCTTTTATATTTTCAAACTTTTTTCTTTATTATTTAACCACATACAGCAACACATCCAGGTACAGTTACTATCAAAATAAATATAAAAATAGTTAAGCTGTCAAATTTACAATTAATGATAATTTATTTAATTAATTTAATTGATTAATTAATTGATTTATGCAGCTGCAGCTCTGTAACTCCGTGTGTGACAGTTTTAAAGTTCTCCGTCGCTGGATTATGCTTTATTATGGACTAATTTGACCCCCGACACGCTTTTCTTTCTTTCTTTCAATTCAAAGGTAAGCTGTACAATTTCCAATTTTTGCCGTCTCTGTGTTGTAAATGTGTGGACTTTTCTGATCCATTTGTAATCAGTGTGCACACTGTAAAAACTATTAAAATATGATGGCAGACGAAGGTGTGAAAGCAGAAAAGTGTCAAATCACAGCCTTTTGTGTGTGATTTAACAGGTGCACGTCAGGCTGCGGCTCAGAGTCTGAACAGTGTGAAAAAATAAACGGTCGAGCTTTTAATCACAGAAATGACTCCGGTCCCACATGCGAGGGTTTTAATGGAAATACATTGCAATCGGACGGGACATTTTATCTAATGTGTTGTACAAAATTTGTTATATATGGTCTTTATTATACAGAAAACAATACGAAAACATTGGGACTTTTTTGTGTGTCTCTTTTTGACTGTGAATGTCTGGTTTATATGATGACAGTTTAGTTGAGTTTTACTGTACATGGGACTGACGATGATGTCAGCTTCCATCCCACACGTTTGACTTTATGTAGCAGCTGCACTCTGTGTTGTATTGTTATGACTCCGCCCATTCGCTCCCCTCGGGACGTGAACTCACGAGCTCCTGCATGGGAGGCGGATTCTCTAACCAGAAGGCTAAAACCCAGGGTTCTGGCCTTGTGACCAGAGAATCCTTTTGAGCTGTTGGGAGTGAGGTTTACTAACTACATCTGCACAGCGACACCTGCTGGCCTCCGTTACATTTATTTTACCAAATTTTACTTCTGTGCAGATCTGAAGGGAATCTGTACATCTTGAAGCTCCTGTTGTGTCTATTTGTGCCCCCAAATGCACAACAACCTGACATTTTACAGTGAATAAATAAATAAAATAGCTGGATTTACATGCAGACAGATTAACAGCGAACACTATTTTGAACACAAGATGGCACCATGAGTCATGTGACCTTTTTTTTTTTTGGCTCGTCATGTCGCTACTCTCTCAGCTAAGCGACCACCCTGCTCAGCGCGCCGCTCTCACTGGAGCAACAACACACAGAATGTGTCTCTTTGTCCCAGATTGATCTCTTTCAGTGCAGCTTCTTGTTCTGACTTTAACATGAACTTAACACCCAAATCTTTCATCACCAACTGTAAATGATAATGAAAACATTCCAATCGTATCTTTCTGAACTCTTCTGCAACAAACTGCATCGAGTCAATGTTTACAATGTGCTTGAGCGATAACAGGTGAAGTTACTCATAAACTTTAAGTTTCTTAAATATTTATTACGGCCACTCTTAAAACTTCATTTATCTTTATGATTCTATTATACTGGTAAATTTTAGAATTTATTTAGATGAGATATACTCATGATCTCACAGGAACTACTTTTAAAACAGGAATTCATCAAGCACGTCGGCCGCGGGCGCATACTAACACAGAATACCCCAAAACTGGCTAGAAGTTCAGCCAAAAGGAGAGCGTCCACTTTTAGCTTGCCATAAGCTAAGCTAGTGGCGCTCGTGAGAGTGTGCTAAGCGACTCTACTCTTCAGTGGACTGCTGCATTCTGGGAACAATATAGCATTTCTGCATCACCTGTCCCCTGCACACACACACACAAAAGATCAACTTTGTATCTTCATTAACTATCAGCTGCTTATTGGGTTCCAGGTCACCGGGGCAGCAGAGCAAGCAGCTCAGTCCACACTTCCCCATCCTTTGGCCAAATGCTGTAACTCTTCAGGGTGGGGGGGATCCCAAGGCGATCCCAATCCAGCTGGGAAATATAATCTCTTCAGCGTGTCCTGGGTTTTCCCTTGGGCCTCCTCCTGCTTGGACGTGCCTGAGGCATGTATCTGCATGTTAACGTGTCTAAACAGCCGTCTGTTTTAACTTGGATCAGAACACATTGTTTCTGCATCTGTAGCTTTAAATGCCTGTATCGGTATCTGACCGCGCCCCTCCCTGGAAGCGGACGTGGTTCAGGCTTTCCGGTATGGGGAGGCAGGTGTAATATAGCACCAGCGCTGACGAGGGAAAAAGATGTGCACTGTGAGGAGGAGTCAGTGGGCAGAACCAACACCTGGCTGGGGGGGTGTCACCGCCTGGTGTCACCGCCTGGTGTCACCGCCTGGTGTCACCGCCTGGAGGAGGAGAGAAGATCTCCCTGATCAGCCTGTATGAGCACAAGTCCAGTCTGGGAGCATTCACTAGTGCCACGCTTCAACCCATCCACAACACCCCTGGATGGTAACCACCGAGACAAATCAAATCAAATCAATTTTATTTATATAGCGTCAAATCACAACAAACAGTTGCCCCAAGGCGCTTTATATTGTAAGGCAAGGCCATACAATAATTACGTAAAAACCCCAATGGTCAAAACGAGCCCCTGTGAGCAAGCACTTGGCGACAGTGGGAAGGAAAAACTCCCTTTTAACAGGAAGAAACCTCCAGCAGAACCAGGTTCAGGGAGGGGCAGTCTTCTGCTGGGACTGGTTGGGGCTGAGGGAGAGAACCAGGAAAAAGACATGCTGTGGAGGAGAGCAGAGATCAATCACTAATGATTAAATGCAGAGTGGTGCATACAGAGCAAAAAGAGAAAGAAACACTCAGTGCATCATGGGAACCCCCCAGCAGTCTAAGTCTATAGCAGCATAACTAAGGGATGGTTCAGGGTCACCTGATCCAGCCCTAACTATAAGCTTTAGCAAAAAGGAAAGTTTTAAGCCTAATCTTAAAAGTAGAGAGGGTGTCTGTCTCCCTGATCTGAATTGGGAGCTGGTTCCACAGGAGAGGAGCCTGAAAGCTGAAGGCTCTGCCTCCCATTCTACTCTTACAAACCCTAGGAACTACAAGTAAGCCTGCAGTCTGAGAGCGAAGCGCTCTATTGGGGTAATATGGTACTACGAGGTCCCTAAGATAAGATGGGACCTGATTATTCAAAACCTTATAAGTAAGAAGAAGAATTTTAAATTCTATTCTAGAATTAACAGGAAGCCAATGAAGAGAGGCCAATATGGGTGAGATATGCTCTCTCCTTCTAGTCCCCGTCAGTACTCTAGCTGCAGCATTTTGAATTAACTGAAGGCTTTTTAGGGAACTTTTAGGACAACCTGATAATAATGAATTACAATAGTCCAGCCTAGAGGAAATAAATGCATGAATTAGTTTTTCAGCATCACTCTGAGACAAGACCTTTCTGATTTTAGAGATATTGCGTAAATGCAAAAAAGCAGTCCTACATATTTGTTTAATATGCGCTTTGAATGACATATCCTGATCAAAAATGACTCCAAGATTTCTCACAGTATTACTAGAGGTCAGGGTAATGCCATCCAGAGTAAGGATCTGGTTAGACACCATGTTTCTAAGATTTGTGGGGCCAAGTACAATAACTTCAGTTTTATCTGAGTTTAAAAGCAGGAAATTAGAGGTCATCCATGTCTTTATGTCTGTAAGACAATCCTGCAGTTTAGCTAATTGGTGTGTGTACTCTGGCTTCATGGATAGATAAAGCTGGGTATCATCTGCGTAACAATGAAAATTTAAGCAATACCGTCTAATAATACTGCCTAAGGGAAGCATGTATAAATTTTTTTATATATATATATATATATATATATATATATATATATATATATATATATATATATATATATATATATATATATATATATATACGAGGTCTGTAAGAAAAGTATCCGACCTTATGATTATTTTCAAAAACCATATGGATTTGAATCACGTGTGATTACATCCGACAATCACGATAATAATAATACAATACAATAAGCACATCTGTCTTAATGTGCCAGAAAAGTGCTGATGTCCACGTCTTTTCACAATTCCTGTGCTAGTCAGATGACATACTGGATCAAGACAGCGTCCAGTTTAAAAATGAACAGCACATTTCACTGTTACAGGAGTTTTTGTCATGGAAAGAGAAGCGGCTCCACCGCGCGTCGCGGTGCAGCCGCTCGGCGCAAAGCAATGCCGTGATGAAGCCTCATGGGGCATGTTCTGGCATGTCCTTCTCATGCACAATCACAATCGGATATTCACACGACTGGAAAGCAACCGGAATCCGTCTGAAATCTGCCTGAAAGCTGTCCTGCGAGACCAACACCGAGGTGGTTTTGTCCCGCGTAATGAACGGCTCCGTGGCGCGTCCCTCCGCTTTTCTTTCCATGAAAAAAACTCCTGTAATGGTGGAATGTGCCGGAAGAAGTGCTGATGTCCACATCTTCTGCCTTTTTGTGAAAGTCAGACGAGGTCCCGGATCAACAAAGCTTTCATGTTGGAAATGATCTGGTTGTTCCAGCGGGGTGTCAGCCTGTCGATGGGGGCTGGGAGCACGCCGCGCTCTCAGCAGTTGTGGGCCATCCTTAAAGCGGCAGTAACACCCCGTAATCTGCTTAATCCCCATAAAATCGTCCCTGAAAGCCATATTAATTTTTCGAACGGTGTCCACCTGGAGGTCTCTCACAGTTTCTGGAAAAAAATTGATGCAGCAAAGATCCAAATTGTTCAGACATTTATTCACAATAAAAAATAGACGAGAGGGGTGGACCACACCTCACTCAAAGCCTGCTCACAGGTGAATGACGCAACCGACAGGCATGAAAGAACTCATGCATGCGCACGAGGGTTCAAGCTTGCCTGACGCAATCACACGTGATTCAAATCCATATGGTTTTTTAAAAAAATAATAAGGTCGGATACTTTTCTAACAGACCTCGTATATATATATATATATATATATATATATATATATATATATATATATATATATATATATATATATATATATATATATATGAAAGTGGACTGGGACACGCCCCACATGCACTTTCACTATGTGTTGCACACTGCGCACTATAGATCGCCAAAATAGGGCACAGAGGGAATTGTGAAAAAAAAGTTTGTCACTAATAACTGTACACAAAAAATAATTAGCCCTCACTAATAAAGTTGCATTTTATTAAAAAATTCCAGCAAAGAAATGTTGGATGAGGATATTTATATCCCAATACTCCTACATGTTAATGACTTTTGTCTGTTAGCCTTCCCTTCTTTTTTTAACCACCACATATTTAATTCATTCCTGTTTTACAGACGGTGCGTCAATTATTTGTCAGGCTCACAGCCATTCAGCATAAGCCCCTTCACCGCGGAGAACCTCGGGCATTAGTCCTCATTCTGTCCTCAGATTTGCAAAAGACACAGTCCCATATGCCTCATTGTGTGCTGGATTAGACCTGCTTCCACTCATCTGAACCTTGAGAGTCAACTTCTTGGCCGCCTCCGAGCCATTGGAAGCAACCCAATTAGAATCAATTGGCGGTATTCTCTGGGGTGATTAGCATACCCGTGCCACTCGTGGGGCTTTGACAGATATTGAAGCTGTCCGATTCGAGTGCCGTCTGTACGGCTGCTTTGTCAACTTGGTAACCGCGGGTGATAATGATCAGGCCTAATGAGGTGGCTTTAATGGGACACGCTAAAACGGACCATGAATCTGTGTGTTATAAATGCGTATTTAAGAACTATTGCTATTCACAATTACATTTTTTAAGAAAACCCCACTGATTTTGCTTTACTGAAAGCACATTACTGTATTTACCTCAATCATAAATCATACTTTTTTTATGGATTATTTGTTCTTTAATTTGGGGTTTTTGTGCATTGTTATGCTGTATGTCTTATTATTGGCATTTATTCTTTTATTTTGTTTAGTGCTTTGATTAATGGGAATGTCCTTTCTAAATAGCCAGTATCATAATTATTTTTAATAAGTTGGACCGGAGTATAAGTTGCACATTTTTTTTTCTGTATTATCATCTCTTTAATTTGGGATTTTTGTGCATTGTAGTGTATTTTTATTATTGGCATTTATGCTTTTATTATTACAATTTATTTTGTTTAGTGGTTTGATTCCTGGGAAAGACCAATATACTTTAAGTATATTGGACTTTAATATATTGGATTTAATATATTGGATATTAATAATTACTGTTATTAATCATGAATATGATTTTATTTTGGTATATAAATCACAGGATCTCCAAACCTTGTAAAAAAAAAAAAAAACATGACTTATACTCTGGAAAACACAGTATATTATTCATGCTGTGTGTGTTTTCAAACACAGCGAGGAACAAACTGAAACCAACATTTGCTCCAGAGATAAGCGTTGTTGTCTCACCTTATGGTCACATGAGCTACAAATGACGCCGACTTCCATCGAACATTACTAACATCTCCGTAAGTTGTCTTGTAAATCACTTCAGAGGTGTTATCTGGTTACAAAAATAGCATTTACAAGTTTATATTTCTCACTAACCTTTACAAATCTATGAGAAACATTTTAGAATACAGAAATCAGCTGATTAGTTTATTCAAGACATCATTTTCTGCCATCTTGAATTGCTGAATTGTTTTATCCAAGTGAACAACCGGCTGACGTTACGCTGCCTGTTCACTCGGGTCACTCAGTTTATCTGTGGTGCTTTGATAAACTCTGCAGTGTTAAAAGCGTTCCACACAGCTCTCTTTTTTAACCCACTGTGACACTATGCATGGGTCAAAACAGCTGATTTGCTTCACTTTAAAGTGAAGTAAATCACTTTAAAGTCATTTTCAGATGAAAATTAGCAGACCTTTGCACACCACAATCATTTAAGTCTTTACAGTCAGTAATTAAACACATGCCAAACATGTGAAACTGTGCAAAAAACTTTGTTTCATTACATTTTCATGCAGATTTTAATTTTCATGGAGGAGACTTGAAAATGCTCAAAATAATCTAATTATTAAAAGGGTCATGTAGTGCAATATCTGTTTAAACTACTGTATTTTCTGGAGTATTAAGTCACACCAGTCAAAAAGTGCTTCTTCAAGAGGAAAATAAACACCATTTTCTATTATCAGCTCTTTAATTTAGGTTTTTTTTTGTGCATTGTTGAAGTTGGTACAGTCAGTTGCCCAGTTCCATATCACCTTTTTTAAAGTCCCACTATACGGAGCCATAATGCAACTGAATGTCCTTTATTGTGTATTGTTGTATTGGGTATTTGGATGTTATTTAGCTGAAAAAGTCTGGGTGGAGTAGTGCTTCTACTTAAAGTGTGAAGCCACATTATGTGTGGTGCAAATATTTGCCAGAAATGGATCACTTTGCCGGTTCTGGATCACAACATTCTGTGTCACTTTGGGGTCATTCCTGGCATCTGGCTGGAGCCCTTCTAATGCAGAATGATACACACTGTGCCCAAGAATGTGTTTGAACACAAAATGATAGAAATTATACTTATTAAATGAGAATTTACTTAGTTTTGCAAGGAGCCGTTATGCGTTTTTACAAGCAAAAAATGAAGTGTGGAGGTGAGATTTCTCCCGAATTAAAAAGTAAAAGTCCCCACATTCCTGCCCATTCGTGATGTTGAGATGACCCCCAAAGTCCACATGGCTCACAAGTATTGACACGAGGCTGCTGCTTCAGTGATCTGCAACCAGCAAATTTTCACGTCGGAGATAAATCCGTGCAGCAATTAAACAGCAAAACATAACACACTGACATTTTCTACCCATGTAAGTAAGTATTTTCCCACTCTAGAACCAAAAACACCAAACAGTAACTCACCTTTGCTACTTAATAGAGATCGTTACTTTCAAACTTGCAGGAATGAGTGAGTCAGAAAAAGCGCGCACACCATGGAGACCAGATGTTTTGATTCCTCTGCTGATCACAAGGACGGCTTGATCCAGTCAAGCTTGTGGTCGTTTGTAGACTAAAGATCAGTCTTTCCATTGGTACCAAGTATTAGCTTATTCGCGCTGATTACGAGTAACGGCGGCACAAATACTACAGCAGTGATCCGGAACAGCCAATGATCCGGAACTGAGCAAGTGACTGTATTTATTCTGGGGGGGTATCCTAGGATATCTTCATTAGAACTTTAGAACATTAGAGTCCCAACTGGTGTTGAACTACACGGCAAGAGACCCCACAATAAGTGAAGATCAAACATATTCAAAAGAACAAAGTCCCTGGAGCAGAGTCTTCTCTACCCTGCAAAAATCAGTTTTCTTCTTATGATACAGCAGTGGTGGGCACAGTTCCGCTAATCTGCTAACCGATAATTATCAAAGATAATGTTTTCATTATCAGATTATCTTTTCAGATAACTTTGAAAACCATCATCGGACCAATTATCTTCTGACAAGTTTTGGTCCGATAATTCTTAAGAGGTCTGTCAATAAAGTAACGGCCCTTTTTATTTTTTTCAAAAACTATATGGATTTCATTCATATGTTTTTACGTCAGACATGCTTGTACCCTCGTGCGCATGCGTGAGTTTTTCCACACCTGTCGGTGACGTCATTCGCCTGTGAGCACGCCTTGGGAAGGAGTGGTCTCGCCCCCTCTTCGGATTTTCATTGTCTGGAAATGGCGGAATGAAAAGGACTTTTTTTCCATTTTTTCAGAAGCTGTTAGAGACTGACACCTGGAAACCATTCGAAAAAATTTTCTGGCTTTTGGTGAAAATTTTACAGACTTCACAGAGAATAAGGACTGTTACTACAGCTTTAAGCACACTTTTAAGGACGCTCGGCATGCCGCGCTCCGAGCTGCGATGATGCGGCACAAGCCAATGGACCATTTCTAAACGGATCGCTCTGTGGATATGAGACCATCGTGTGCTCTTTCTCTGGTTATCACAAAAGCTGGACATCAGCCATTTTACGGCAGATTTCACTTTTAACAAGAGATTTTGTCATGGAAAGCCACGCGAAGGCTTTGCGCGTAAAGACCGATTCGCTTTGGAAGCGAGATAACGGAACACCTCCATTTCGGCGTGTCAGAGGACAAGTTTGGACATGCCTATCTCTGCTTTCAATGCTTACCAGTCCAGTAAGTATCAGAGAATTTGTGGAGAGCTGGACATGTGTGGAAAAACTCACGCATGCGCACGAGGGTTCAAGCATGTCTGATGTAAAAACATATGGATGAAATCCATATAATTTTTGAAAAAATAAAAAGGACCGTTACTTTATTGACAGACCTCGTAGACTGCTAACATTTTTGCAGATGTAGTTTTTTGTAGTAGATATGCAGTTCTATCCTCTACAAACAGAAGAGCTGGTTCCAGAATAAACTACTCTACAGATGGCACCTCTGCAGGCAAAGGAGAAAAAAAACTAATTTCTTTTGACCCCATACTAATATGCTGGCAATATCACCCAAGTCATCCAGAGGCATACCGTTTTAACTTATGGTTAGAATTTTAACCAACCTAATTTCAGACAAGTTATTTAAATTAATGTCACGTCTGAAGTTTTATGAAAGTGAAAATATCAGATATATGTTTTAGTTTTAAAGTAATGCACTAATTTTGTTATAGATTTTCCTACACCACCAAAACCAGTCTTTGTGCAACTGACATCATTATTCAAGCATTCAAAAGGCGATTCCTATCGCCACACAATTCCAACACACGAGAAAGTTTTTGACAGTTCTTGTTACTGAAAGAAACCTTGTCTCCCTAACCGGATAGAGTTGTGATGTCATCATGTGTGCGCTTAGGTGCTGTCTAGCGGGATCTTGGAAATTTCTTTCTTTTTTTTATACAAATGAGAAAAATGGCATATTTTACAAAAGCACATTTACTTGTAAACACCAACACGTTACATTGATTCACTTCTGTTGGTTTTTACATCGCATGAATGAATCAACCAATCAGTATGAGTGGAGGCTTAGTTTACCCATAATCCCCTCTGGGCATCTATGTATTAATGTTCAAATCTTCAGAATTAGTGCATTCTTTTAAAATTAACAAATATGTGTTATATATCACTTTGTACATTTTAAGAGTTTACATAACATAGTCTTATTACATGTAACAAAAGTTATATAATTTGGTCAACCTAAGCATTTTGGGAAAATGGACGCGGTTCTCCCGTTATATATAACATTTGAAATTCCCACCACTGAAAAATGTGCACGCCCTGTGACCAGCTTCCCGCTGAGCACCAAGCCTAAAATACATCACTACATGTAGACCATATCGGCTTGCGCGCCTGGCAGCCATTGTTTACACTTTTTTAAGCGGCAGAAACTTTGATTAAACACAGCTCTCAGGGACTTGTTTGTCGATATGCCTGACCAGTGTGTTGCAGCATATTGCACAAACACAATGGCGAAAGGTTTTAGCCTTTTCAAGTCCAGGCAGATTGATCGAAAGCCGTGGTGTTGTGTGATGCACGAAATGTCCGGCTGCCGCTCGCTCCGCTCGCACACCCACATTTGCTCCCGACAGCAGACACTTTCCTCTACCGTCTCCATGTTCTCACCGCTCACAGGAACACATAAAATGTCAACCCCAAATAATATGTTCACAATAATCTTGAAATGGTCAAGGAACTTAAAAATATCAGTGCAATACGTAGTAAACACGGTGGCGCCATGTTCACTGTTGTTTTCGGTGATCTTTTTTGAAACTTTCACCGTTTATTTCCTATTCTTTTGTGAAAATAACGTAACTAAACACGGATGAATGCAATGCCAGGCACTCGAAAACAGCAAAAACCCGAAGGTAATGACAGTGGTCCACAAGTAGTAGCTACACTATCGCGGCTCCGGAACAATAACAAAGGCAGTAAAGACGCTGCAACAAAAATCAAAGCCTCCCTTACCATTCCATATTCTGCAGCCTTTCAAAATCCATCGGAATTGGCACGTCTCTTACCTCTGCTTCGGCTCCGCCATATTATTATTATTTTATTTTCCAGAATGCTCCTGGTTTGAATGTTCGTCTGAAAGATACGGCTCCAATCTGTAGGGTCTAATCACTGCTGTGACATCCTCAGGATCCGAGTCAGAAATAATCCACACTTGAATAGTCAGAAAAGTTCTCGATCTCATCACTGTCCATGCTGAGGTCCATCTGTTCCTGTTGTCAGTCAAACAGACAAAGACTGGACTCTACACATTGTGACGTCACGGCATCACGTGACCACTGATGGAACGCTACCAGCATGCTTTCCAAGAAACACACTTTTGAGAAACGGTACAAACTTTATTTCTCAGTGATAATGATTAAAACCACTTTCAACTTACTACACTGTTTGTATATTTTGATATTTATATCAGTTTTACCTCATTTTTTAGGTGTCATATCCACTTTAATGTAATTATTCTATCCGGAATAATTGTATTTTTAAAGCAAAACCATAATTCAAACCTGCTTTCTATTTCAAGACCACTGTTATGTGTCGGACGCAGCCCGGGGGAACCGACCAGCATTTGAAGGACCCAGTATAAAATAAGCAGAGCACGGTACAAAGGATAACAGAGTTTAATGAACATAACAGTGCTGTGAAAAAAGTGCGCGGCCTGGCATGGTGGTTTTGCGGTGTGCTCCCAGCAGCGCTAACGGTCCGGAGCCAGAACCAATTCAGACCCAAGGACCCCGCCGACACCCCCCAGGTGGCCGCGACAAACCGAGTCTCAGGAAGTGTGCTGACGAGCGTGAGACCTCACCCCCTCCTCTTTCACAGACCATGCATCAAACCTGGACGTTCTCTGCATCCACTGATGATGAGATGGCTCCCGAGACGACGATCTCACCCGTCTGGTCACAAGGTCGAGTCTCTGGCAAATACACACTGTGTACTCCAGTCTTAAATGCCACCATGTTCCAATCCATGTAGATGCACCACAGCTGTGAGTCCTGACGAGCCGCAGGTGATCAGCCTCAGGTGATCAGGGTGAGGTCCTGATAAACTCAGCTACACAGCTACTCAGTCCCAAATGCAAGCCACCTGGAAGGAAAAACAAAAGACAGGACAAAAGACAGAAACAAAAAGGCAGCCAGCCCCCCCCAGCCATACAACAACCTCTACCTCATCTCAGGACCACTGTATCCTGTCAGGGTAAATGATGTTCTTCTACAGCAGGGGACAGAGCGCACAAAGACAGAAGCGCTGGCTCATTGGCTGTTTGGGTTTGTGATCGCCGTTGGTTCTGTTAGAAGCTTTGGCGGTGTTTAAACTCAGAATCAGCTTCTTAGTAGCTGAGACCATATGGGAGACAAAATTTAAAGTTATCGGTTATCTGTAGCTTCCGATAAGTTTTTAGACAGTTTATCGGTTTAGCGTTAAAAAAGATGACTTTTCAGTTAGCTGATTACCAGTCATCGAAGCTAACTTTTTGGTTAGCTGTACCCACCACTGTGATACAGACAGTATGATAATAAGCAAACAACACATTTATATTAGTTTTTCAACACCCAGTATAATAGCAATAGTTTGCTGTAATGAACATTTTACTTATAAAGTTTTATCTATTTGTAATCATCTAACTATATTCTGCTAGTATTAATATAATCATAAAATATTATCAATTTGGTGTGCTACACAACATGTTTTACTGTAATCTGAAGTTTGATGTAATTTAGGTGACATTTGAGCTCGAGCGAAACCCTGAAAGTCAAGGTCAATCACTTATCCCAGGTAACTTATGGGCAGGGGCTATGACTATGTTCATGCCAAATTTGGAAGCAAAATTTCAAAAATTGTGACCAGGGAAGTTGTTTAGTTGAATTTAGTGTTTGACCTTCCTGTAACCTTGACCTTTGGCCTTGAGCTTGATCCTTTAGTGTACTGAAAGGTACCTTACTAGGGCTGCTATATGTGAAGCTGCAAGAGTCTGCGATGTAAACTGTGTGCTGCACAGCGAGTTAAAGGTGAAATATGCAATGCATAAATACTGACTAACAAACTTGCAAAATATATTAATTTCTAATATTGCACCACAAACGTCAGTGTTTCAATGTTTCTGAACTATTTGGAAATGAAACCACATTTATTTCAGCTGCAGATGAATGTTGTTCAGTGGTAAAAAGCCAAAGGCTATTAACTGGAAGAGACTTAATACAACAATGACCAGCTAATTAAATGACAGTACTGCTTCCACTAAATACACGGTGTGTCAATAACACGTTAATCAGCTAAATAAGGAGCCTTCAGCTCATTGTGTGCCAAAGCCTTCAAATTTCCTGGGATCTGTGCTGGCTGATAATGTGGATCCAGTGGCCTCGGGCATAAATGCAAGCATAATGAATCATGGGAGCCCTCAAGAGGACAGTGCGATAGATGTTTTCCAGTCAATCTTCATTAGCCTCCATCCAGCTGAAACATCTGTCACTTGAGTGTCTGGCGCGCTCCCTGCGGCAATTAGTGAGCCACTCGCAACAGGTTTTGCTGGTAGATACAGAGCTGTAAAAAAACCCCCCAAAAATAAATAAAATAATAATAATAATAAAAAAACTCTACACACATAGCAGCTCCCAAAGACTGCATTTAAAAAAAAATGGAAAAATTAAGCCAAACAGTCTTTATCTCCCCCATAGTGGTGAGTTACTGTTAGCAGTATTAAGAGATTAGTGCGACAATTTGTCCCCAGAGAACTCGTGTTATGTTATGCTCCCCTAATCATGTATCTGAATGTCAAAATGTTATTTCAATAATCTCTAGCATTTAATTATTTTTCAAAGGGTGTGGCCTGATGCATTTTAAACATTCAGTTCAGTTTAGTTACACTTATAGTGCCCGTAGGAAGTTTGTATTCCTACAGAAAATTGGGAGGTTAAGTAGATTTTTCATGGACGGTATATAAGCTTTTAAAATAACTGAATACAGTTATTTTAAGAAAAAGATGGACATTCATTCAACATGGCCAGACACATATACTGTAAATGGGGAACCGCGAAACATTCCACCTGCGGTCAAGACACACACACACGGTCAGACAGGCGTGCACGATACTGCAGTGATGGTTTCAAGGATGCTCAAGCGTGTGCACCACATCGGGTCACTGCTGTGAGGAATAAAAAAACCCACACACCAAACCCCCCCCCCTCCAGCAATTTCTAATATTTAATTCCTCTTACTGAGTGGACAATACAAGTATGATTCTTCTGTTCCTCTGTATATGACCCATGGTCATACACATCAAGTCATGAAATGACATGAATGAAGCAGTGTGCCCTCATCATGTCCACATCTGCTGGCCCTACATGTCCAGCCAGCCCTGCGCACGTGTCCAGCGAGCAGTGCGCCGAAGGACACTGCATCATGTGGATCATAGCTCACGTGGGTGATGTGATATTCAGATCACCAGCTGAGTGTACAACTAATCAGACAGTGCTTTTCATCTGCCACAGCCTGCTGATGAGCACGCTGACACAGTCGCTCCAGTCTGTTCCAATGTCGATATATGTTTGTATGTATTTCCACATGAGGACAGCAAGCACACAAACACGCCTCATAGTGGACAACATATGTAACATAATGTCTGTCATAACACGGTACGTGTTCTCCAGCTGTGACTTGCAGCTTGACAGATCCCAAAAGCTGCTGCTGTTTGCAGACACACCCATCTGAACAAAGTGTCACTCTCTGTTTCTTTGTTCTGTGATTATTTATTTTAGTTATTTGTTATCAAATCAAATCAATTTCATTTATATAGCGCCAAATCACAACAAACAGTTGCCCCAAGGCGTTATGTAATTATGTATGTAGGTATTGTTGTATTTATTTATATACTTGTCCTGGGTGTGTTCTCTGTGTTTTTATTTAACACATCCTGTGCACTGAGCCGTCATTTCCAGCTGTCAGTGAGTGGCTGGCCAGTGATCAGCTGAGAGGTGCCTTGCTGTGCTGTGTGTGCTCAGACATGGCTGGACGGTCCCCATGTGATCTTGTCTGTACATAACTATCAGCATGTCATGCAAGTGTGCTCCCCCGCCGCACACCACATGTGTTGGCCGGGGACACGCGACACACACGCACGCCACATGTGTTGGCTGGGGGAACGCGACACACACGTACGCCACATGTGTTGGGGGAGCCCACTTGCCTGACAAATGTGTTGCTTGGTAATGCCACACTCATGTCAGCATGTCATGTAAGTGTGCTCCCCCGCCGCACACCACATTTTAACACAATTTTCACAGACAGCTCAAATGTGGTCATCTGCACTCTACTCTCGTGCTGGGAGCGTGAATAGCCACACCTTTTCTAAGTGCCCAGCGAGCAGTGTTGGATGTTTGTGTGTGGCCTCTGGAATTTGGCTCACCCCTGCTGAGAGGGGGGTTGAATGGGCACTTGCAGGGCACTCGCTGTCTTTTTCGGTGTGTGTGAGTGGTTGTAGCGACAGTTGACAGCTGAGGCGTTTGAGGTGGCTCCGAATTTTTCAACGACTGGCATGCAATTCCTCCTTTGTGTGCCAGTCGGTTTCAATCGTGTTATGTGTGAAAGGGGCCTTAAAATTGGAACCTCCATCCAGTTTTGGCGGTGGAGGAAAATCTATAACAGAAAAATGAGAGTGACTGAGGCACTTTTGATTGAGATGTAATCCAAAGTGCATACCAAAGGGGCTTTTCAGTATTAAATTCAAATGTCCACAAATCCCACAATCCGGATCCTGATCAAACTTTCTCAGGTGATAGTGAGCGCCAGTCTGCACCTCACCTTGAAATATGAGAGTGATTGGGGCACATTTGATTCAGATACAATGTAAAATATACATTAAATGTGGTTTTCAATGGTCCCAAAATCTGTAATCCAGATCAGTTCTAGATCAATAATCAATGTCAACAATATCAATAAGATCAATAATAATAGTCGATCAAGGATACCATCCCAGATAATGCTGTCAGATATGAAAGAAATTTGATCTTTTTTGACAGATGAATTTTTGAAGATTTGTTCAATGTTAAAGGATAGGACAGGGATCGGGACATTGCTGGCAGAGGTAACAAAACAAAAAAACAAAGACAACCAGACTTTTAAGGACAGAGTTATTTTTGAAAAGAAATCCCATCATGCCTAGAAAGGAGATGGCCAGAGTACAAGTCGTGTGTTTTGAGAGCTGCTTGAAGTGGTTCAGAGTCGACCCCCTTCATCCACCTCCTCCCGTTTCCCTCCATCTCCTCTGAGCAACACAAAGAATCAACAGAGCAGAGCGAGAGGGCGACTTAAGAGCTCAAACCAAACACCGCCGCCTCTCAGAGTGCAGCGCCGCATACCTGAGGCAAAGGTAAAAGGACGTCTGGATCAAACAAGAGCTTGTTGCTCTAATGGATGTCAGAGTAGGTTAAGGTGTTAGTTTATGGGCTTAGTGTGTGTGTGTGTGTGTGTGTGTGACACACACACACACACACACACACACACACACACACACACACACACACACACACACACACACACACACACAAATATACAGTGAGGAAAATAAGTATTTGAACACCCTGCGATTTTGCAAGTTCTCCCACTTAGAAATCATTGAGGGGTCTGAAATTTTCATCTTAGGTGCATGTCCACTGTGAGAGACATAATCGAAAAAAAAAAAAAAAATCAGGAATCACAATGTATGATTTTTTAATAATTTATTTGTATGTTACTGTTGCAAATAAGTATTTCA
Organism: Thalassophryne amazonica; assembly: GCF_902500255.1. Lineage (NCBI taxonomy): Eukaryota > Metazoa > Chordata > Actinopteri > Batrachoidiformes > Batrachoididae > Thalassophryne > Thalassophryne amazonica. The sequence goes on from NC_047114.1 coordinate 5,001,202, forward strand.
ACACCTGTGAAAATCAATGTTAATATTTGGTACAGTAGCCTTTCTTTGCAATTACAGAGGTCAAACGTTTCCTGTAGGTTTTCATCAGGTTTTCACACACTGCAGCAGGGATTTTGGTCCACTCCTCCATACAGATCTTCTCTAGATCTTTCAGGTTTGGAGTTACAGCTCCCTCCAAAGATTTTCTATTGAGTTCAGGTCTGGAGACTGACCAGGCCACTCCAGGACCTTGAAATGCTTCTTACGGAGCCCCTCCTTAGTTTCCCTGGCTGTGTGTTTGGGGTCATTGTCATGCTGAAGACCCAGCCATGACCCATCTTCAATGCTCTTACTGAGGGAAGGAGGTTGTTTGCCAAAATCTTGCAATACATGACCCCATCCATCCTCCCTTCAATACGGTGCAGTCGTCCTGTCCCCTTTGCAGAAGAGCACCCCCAGAGTATGATGTTTCCACCCCCATGCTTCACGGTTGGGATGGTTTTCTTGGGGTTGTTCTCATCCTTAAACATGGTAAATGGAGCTGATTCCAAAAAGCTCTATTCTGGTCTCATCTGACCACATGACCTTCTCCAATGCCTCCTCTGGATCATCCAGATGGTCACTGGTGAACTTCAAACGGGCCTGGACATGTGCTGGCTTGAGCAGGGGGACCTTGCTGCCCTGCAGGATTTTAAACCATGACAGCATCATGTGTTGCTAATGTAATCTGTGTGTCTGTGGTCCCAGCTCTCTTCAGGTCATTGACCAGGTCCTCCTGTGTAGTTCTGTGCTTTCTCAGAATGATCCATACTCCACAAAGTGAGATCTTGCATGGAATCCCAGACCGAGGGAGACTGACAGTCATCTTGTGTTTCTTCCACTTTCTAATAAATAATCATGACAGTTGTTGTCTTCTACCAAGCTGCTTACCTGTTGTCCTGTAGTCCATCCCAGCCTTGTGCAGGTCTACAGTTTTGTCCCTGGTGTCCTTAGACAGCTCTTTGGTCTTGGCTAAGTTGGACAGGTTGGAGTGTGATTGATTGAGTGTGTGAACAGGTGTCTTTTATACAGGTAACAAGTTTTTTTAGATTATGTCTCTCACAGTGGACATGCACCTAAGATGAAAATTTCAGACCCCTCCATGATTTCTAAGTGGGAGAACTTACAAAACCGCAGGGTGTTCAAATACTTATTTTCCTCACTGTGTATATATATATATATATATATATATATATATATATATATATATATATATATCAATTCAAATCAAATCAATTTTATTTATATAGCGCCAAATCACAACAAACAGTTGCCCCAAGGCGCCTTATATTGTAAGGCAAAGCTATCCAATAATTACGGAAAAACCCCAACGGTCAAAACGACCCCCTGTGAGCAAGCACTCTAGAATTTGTCAGAATTGAAGGGTCACCCCCTTTTAATAATGGGAAGACATAAGCCATTTTCCATAGAGATGGTATGTCATTTCTTTCCACTGTGAGGTTAAAGTCGGCAGCCAATTTCAAAAAATAAGGATCTATCAAATCTGGGCCAGAGGGTTCAGTCCTTGGGCCATTGTTGGTTCTTTTGTATATTAATGATATATGTTTGGTTTCCAAGTACGTAAGTTGTATTTTATTTGCAGATGATATGAATGTGTTTTGTAGTGGGGATCATTTGGGACAGCTCCTGGACAAGATGGAGAACGAACTGCATGAATTTAAACAATGGTTCGATTTAAATCAATTATCACTCTATTTTGATAAAACTAAGTGTATCATATTTGGGAATAAGTCCAGGAGCTTAAGCAAAAATCTTTTATTACATGATATTGCAATTGAAACTGTAACAGATACAAAATTTCTTGGTGTTTATATTGACGATAGATTAAGCTGGAAAACACATATTAACTATATTAAATCTAAAATGTCAAAAGCCATTGCAATTCTGCATAAATCAAATCAAATCAATTTCATTTATATAGCGCCAAATCACAACAAACAGTTGCCCCAAGGCGCTTCATATTGCAAGGCAAAGCCATACAATAACCACAGAAAAACCCCAACTGTCAAAACGACCCCCTGTGAGCAAGCACTTGGCGACAGTGGGAAGGAAAAACTCCCTTTTAACAGGAAGAAACCTCCAGCAGAACCAGGCTCAGGGAGGGGCAGTCTTCTGCTGGGACTGGTTGGGGCTGAGGGAGAGAACCAGGAAAAAGACATGCATGGGTGATATGGTACTATGAGGTCCCTAAGATAAGATGGGACCTGATATTTCAAAACCTTATAAGTAAGAAGAAGAATGCCAATTCAACATGCAGATCCACCTTGGATTTGCTGTGGCGACCCCGAGTGCAAACAAGGGAGAAGGCGAAGGGACTTACTTACTATTCTAGAATTAACAGGAAGCCAATGAAGAGAGGCCAATATGGGTGAGATATGCTCTCTCCTTCTAGTCCCTGTCAGCACTCTAGCTGCAGCATTTTGAATTAATTGAAGGCTTTTCAGGGAACTTTTAGGACAACCTGATAATAATGAATTACAATAGTCCAGCCTAGAGGAAATAAATGCATGAATTAGTTTTTCAGCATCACTCTGAGACAAGACCTTTCTGATTTTAGAGATATTGCGCAAATGCAAAAAAGCAGTCCTACATATTTGTTTAATATGCGCATTGAATGACATATCCTGATCAAAAATGACTCTAAGATTTCTCACAGTATTACTAGAGGTCAGGGTAATGCTATCCAGAGTAAGGATCTGGTTAGACACCATGTTTCTAAGATTTGTGGGGCCAAGTACAATAACGTACAATAATGTAAGACAATCCTGCAGTTTAGCTAATTGGTATGTGTCCACTGGCTTCATGGATAGATAAAGCTGGGTATCATCTGCGTAACAATGAAAATTTAAGCAATGCCATCTAATAATACTGCCTAAGGGAAACATGTATAAAGTGAATAAAATTGGTCCTAAAACAGAACCTTGTGGAACTCCATAATTAACCTTAGTCTGTGAAGAAGATTCCCCATTTACATGAACAAATTGTAATCTATTAGATAAATATGATTCAAACCACCGCAGCGCAGTGCCTTTAATACCTATGGCATGCTCTAATCTCTGTAATAAAATTTTATGGTCAACAGTATCAAAAGCAGCACTGAGGTCTAACAGAACAAGCACAGAGATGAGTCCACTCACTGTCTGAGGCGATAAGAAGATCATTTGTAACCTTCACTAATGCTGTTTCTGTACTATGATGAATTCTAAAACCTGACTGAAACTCTTCAAATAGACTATTCCTCTGCAGATGATCAGTTAACTGTTTTACAACTACCCTTTCAAGAATTTTTGAGAGCAAAGGAAGGTTGGAGATTGGCCTATAATTAGCTAAGATAGCTGGGTCAAGTGATGGCTTTTTAAGTAATGGTTTAATTACTGCCACCTTAAAATCCTGTGGTACATAGCCAACTAACAAAGATAGATTGATCATATTTAAGATCGAAGCATTAAATAATGGTAGGGCTTCCTTGAGCAGCCTGGTAGGAATGGGGTCTAATAGACATGTTGATGGTTTGGAGGAAGTAACTAATGAAAATAACTCAGACAGAACAATCGGAGAGAAAGAGTCTAACCAAATACCGGCATCACTGAAAGCAGCCAAAGATAACGATACGTCTTTGGGATGGTTATGAGTCATTTTTTTCTCTAATAATATATAATATTAGCAAAGAAAGTCATGAAGTCATTACTAGTTAAAGTTAAAGGAATACTCGGCTCAATAGAGCTCTGACTCTATTGTCTTGAAGTTGTCTTCAATGAGGATGTAAAACTATTGACGAGATACTCTATCTCACTCACAGAGTTTAGGTAGCTACTCTGCACTGTGTTGGTATATGGCATTAGAGAACATAAAGAAGGAATCATATCCTTAAACCTAGTTACAGCGCTTTCTGAAAGACTTCTAGTGTAATGAAACTTATTCCCCACTGCTGGGTAGTCCATCAGAGTAAATGTAAATGTTATTAAGAAATGATCAGACAGAAGGGAGTTTTCAGGGAATACTGTTAAGTCTTCAATTTCCATACCATAAGTCAGAACAAGATCTAAGGTATGATTAAAGTGGTGGGTGGACTCATTTACATTTTGAGCAAAGCCAATTGAGTCTAATAATAGATTAAATGCAGTGTTGAGGCTGTCATCCTCAGCATCTGTGTGGATGTTAAAATCACCCACTATAATTATCTTATCTGAGCTAAGCACTAAGTCAGACAAAAGGTCTGAAAATTCACAGAGAAACTCACAGTAACGACCAGGTGGACGATAGATAATAACAAATAAAACTGTTTTCTGGGACTTCCAATTTGGATGGACAAGACTAAGAGTCAAGCTTTCAAATGAATTAAAGCTCTGTCTAGGTTTTTGATTAATTAATAAGCTGGAGTGGAAGATTGCTGCTAATCCTCCGCCTCGGCCCGTGCTACGAGCGTTCTGGCAGTTAGTGTGACTCGGGGTGTTGACTCATTTAAACTAACATATTCATCTTGCTGTAACCAGGTTTCTGTAAGGCAGAATATGTTGTATGGCTGGGGGGGCCTGGCTGCCTTTTTGTTTGTTTTTTGTCCTGTCTTTTGTTTTTCCTTCCAGGTGGCTTGCATTTTGGACTGAGTGGCTGTGTAGCTGAGTTTATCAGGACCTCACCCTGATCCCCTGAGGCTGATCACCTGCGGCTCATCAGGACTCACAGCTGTGGTGCATCTACATGGATTGGAACATGGTGGCATTTAAGACTGGAGTACACAGTGTGTATTTGCCAGAGACTCGACCTTGTGACCAGACGGGTGAGATCGTCGTCTCAAGAGCCATCTCATCATCAGTGGATGCAGAGAACGTCCAGGTTTGATGCATGGTCTGTGAAAGAGGAGGGGGTGAGGTCTTACGCTCGTCAGCACACTTCCTGAGGTACGTTAGATTTTGTGACTAACATTTATACAGTCAGTAAATGTGGTGTCCCTCACACCTTATTATATTGAGCTGTATGTTGGTCGTTTAAATCAGCTTCCACTGCAGTGGAGTTTTGTGAACAGGGTGTTCTATGCCTGCAGGGTGGGAAGCTGATTTGCAATTAAGCCAGGAAGTGTTTTCTGTTTGTACACCTTTGAGTGGTCTCTGTGTGTGTTGAGTGTGGACTCCCATAATGATTTCTTCTTTCACAGACTCGGTTTGTCGCGGCCACCTGGGGGGTGTCGGCGGGGTCCTTGGGTCCGAACCGGTTCTGGCTCCGGACCGTTGGCGCTGCTGGGAGCGCACCGCAATCCACCATGCCAGACCGCGCACTTTTATATTTTTCACATCACTGTTATGTTTATTAAACTCTGTTATCCTTTGTACCGTGCTCTGCTTATTTTATACTGGGTCCTTCAAACGCTGGTCGGTTCTCCGGGCTGCGTCCGACACATAACAGAATAAATCAATATGTTGATCAATTATTATATCATTTATTAACAGGGACTAAGAAGGGAGAGACCTAATGTTTAATAGACCACATTTAACTGTTTTAGTCTGTGGTGCAGTTGAAGGTGCTATATTATTTTTTCTTTTTGAATTTTTATGCCTAAATAGATTTTTGCTGGTTATTGGTGGTCTGGGAGCAGGCACCATCTCTACGGGGATGGGGTAATGAGGGGATAGCAGGGGGAGAGAAGCTGCAGAGAGGTGTGTAAGACTACAACTCTGCTTCCTGGTCTCAACCCTGGATAGTCACGGTTTGGAGGATTTAAGAAAATTGGCCAGATTTCTAGAAATGAGAGCTGCTCCATCCAAAGTGGGATGGATGCCGTCTCTCCTAACAAGATCAGGTTTTCCCCAGAAGCTTTGCCAATTATCTATGAAGCCCACCTCATTTTTTGGACACCACTCAGACAGCCAGCAATTCAAGGAGAACATGCGGCTAAACATGTCACTCCCGGCCGATTGGGGAGGGGCCCAGAGAAAACTATAGAGTCTGACATTGTTTTTGCAAAGTTACACACCAATTCAATATTAATTTTAGTGACCTCCGACTGGCGTAACCGGGTGTCATTACTGCCGACGTGAATTACAATCTTACCAAATTTACGCTTAGCCTTAGCCAGCAGTTTCAAATTTCCTTCAATGTCGCCTGCTCTGGCCCCCGGAAGACAATTGACTATGGTTGCTGGTGTTGCTAACTTCACATTTCTCAAAACAGAGTCGCCAATAACCAGAGTTTGATCCTCAGCGGGTGTGTCGCTGAGTGGGGAAAAACGGTTAGAGATGTGAACGGGTTGGCGGTGTACACGGGGCTTCTGTTTAGGACTACGCTTCCTCCTCACAGTCACCCAGTCGGCCTGCTTTCCCGGCTGCTCGGGATCTGCTGGGAGGGAACTAACGGCGGCTAAGCTAGCTTGGTCCGCACCGACTACAGGGGCCTGGCTAGCTGTAGGATTTTCCAAGGTGCGGAGCCGAGTCTCCAATTCGCCCAGCCTGGCCTCCAAAGCTACAAATAAGCTACACTTATTACAAGTACCATTACTGCTAAAGGAGGCCGAGGAATAACTAAACATTTCACACCCAGAGCAGAAAAGTGCGGGAGAGACAGGAGAAGCCGCCATGGTAAACCGGCTAAGAGCTAGTAGCTGCGCTAAGCTAGCGGATTCCTAAAAACAGGCAAAGTGAATAATGTGTAAATAATTTAGAGGTGATTCATCAGAGGGAGTGCTTTAGTTAAGGCATGTGAAGATTACACTGTGAAATAAATCGTTATCTAGTTAACTAGATCAATCTAACTGCGCAGATTTAACAGATACAGCAAAACACCGCTGTGCTCCGGAACAGGAAGTGATACAATACCGCAGTGAGAGCCAACCACCAGTAGAGGTTCAAGGTGTGGATAAAGCTCAGGACTTCCTCACCCAACATGCATTAACCACTTTATATCATGCATTACTTGTTCCATATATGGCATATTGTGTCGAGGTTTAGGGAAATACATATATAACTAATACTAAACCAGTTTCTCTGTTGCAAAAGAAAGATATAAGAATTATCAGTAATAAATCATATCGAGAGCCAACAAATCCGTTATTTGATTGTCTGCAAATTCTAAAATTCTGGGTCTTGGTTGATTATATTACAATGCAGATTATGAATGAAGTCAAAAATAACCTTTTGCCTCTACATGTGCAGGATCTGTTTAAAATGAGGGTTTCCAGCTACTGTTTGAGAGGAACATTATTATTTGAGAAATTGAAGATCCGTACTACTGATAAAAGTCATTGTGTTTCCATCAGGGGTGTTAACATTTGGAATAATTGTCCTGATAATATTAAAATACTTGGTACATTGGTTGGTTTTAAAAGGCTTTACAAAAAGAACATATTTACCCGTTATAGTTTGAAGGATTAGGTTTACATTTTTGTCATTGTTCACTATTACTTGTTTGGTTGCGTTTTGAAATTTCAGTGATTGAATAAGTTAAATTGTTCATGCACTTTCATCTCTAATCACTCACTTATTGGGTTTACAGTTTCACTGCTGTGTTTAGTGGAACAAGAACCTTATTTATCACTGTGGTGACACATCAACTCCTCAACTATGACTGAACTCGAAGCTCAACTGCCTGATACCTTAGCTTCACCTTTGGAAAATGCCTACTACTACTACTGCAGTGTTCTATTTTCTGGTTTACCGCAGTCCAGCTTTAGGGCTCTCCAGTTGGTTCAAAATGCTGCTGCCGGACATTTGAAAGGAAGCAGTAAGTTTTACCACATTACACCCATTTTGGCGTCTCTTCACTGGCTTCCTGTCCCTGTGAGATCAGATTTTAAGGTTCTGCTACTAACCTATAAAACTATTCACGGACTGGCACCTCCCTACTTAGCTGACCTGCTTAAACCCTACGTACCGGCCCGGGCTCTGCATTCTCAGGGTGCAGGACTACTTTGTGCCCCTAGGGTGAATAAAAAGTCTGTGGGTCACAGAGGTTTCTCTTATCGTGCATCTGTTCTGTGGAATGATCTCCCTGCATCAATAAAACAGTCAGATTCTGTAGAGACTTTCAAGTCCAGACTTAAGACACACTTATTTTCCCTTTCGTATGGCTAGCATACTGGCATAGTATGTTATTATGCTTTTAACTCTTTTGAATTCAATTCATTAGGAAACGGAGAGTGCCATGGCATCAACTTTATCTAAATTCTGGGTCTTTTAAGAAGATTAGGGCTAGTGCCCGGCGATCACCTTCGTACTTTGTCTGTTTTTCTTGTTGCTTAATGCTGACAAATTATACTGTATTTGTTGTCTTTCCAATGCTTGGTTCTGTTTTTTTCTCTCTGTTTGAGGTGCAGCTGCATCCAGAGATGGAAGTGGTGTCTGTTTCTTCAACCCTCCCGTCCTGTGCAACGGCAAAATTTACTGTATATTCATTTTGTAAATTGTTTTGTCAATTGTTTTGTCAGTTCTGTTAGTAGCATGGCCCAAGCAGAGGGTCACCCCTTTGAGTCTGGTCTGCTTGAGGTTTCTTCCTACAAAATAACAGAGGGAGTGTTTTCTTACCACTGTGGCCTGTATGCTTGCTCAGGGGGGCTGGTGAGGTTAGACCTTGCACATGTGAAGTGCCTTGAGGCAGCATTGTTGTGATTTGGCACTATAACTGAATTGAGGAAGCAGAAAGCGGTTGCACCATAGTCCATTATGTCATAGGTATCAAGCTGATTCCAGAAAAGAGGGTACAGGTTTTCAAAGGCTGAATACACACAAAACTGTGGCGTATGTTCTTCTCCACTCTAACCTATACATGTATCAAAAGTGAAATGGCCTTGGAAATGTGCAGTGCACCACTCCAAAGTCCATGGCTGGCGTACGCACGTTTATACAGCTATTGGTCCACTGGCTACAGGTAGAGGTGATGCTGGGAAATGGTTAATAGTTAATAGACCAAGAAGTCATCAGAGTGATGTACACATCAGAGACACACTTACGAGCAGTTAACAGCTGTGCGCAGAACTGCAGCCAGCCCAGAGCACAATATGGCGAGGAGCCAGGGGTTGTCTGTGGACACACAGGTGCTGACCACGCTGGGCTTCCTGGCAACCGGGGCATTCCAGCTTGAGCTGGCCGATCAGTCAGGAATGTGCCTGTCAACCTTGAGCCGAGCCAGCTGTGTGGAACGCAGTCACTCGAATGTCATCCATGTACATCACATCCCAACATTAAAGTGCAATTTGCAGCGAGAGCTGGTTTCCCGAATGTGATCGGAGTTATTGACTGCACACATATTACTATAACTGAAGGATATTTTTGTGCCTACACCAGTTTCTGGGTTTTGGCATACACCATGTTTCAGTAGGAAGTCCATGCAAGTCCTTGTACATGAGGCCTCTGGTGAGTTCATTGATGAACTCATCCCATCTGCTCAAAGTGATGTTAATCAGTGAAATCACCCGAAGGAGTTGGTGGTTACAAAGAGAACCTGCCCCCTCTTGGCCCTTTCTGGAAGCAGTTTGACACCTATGCCTTACGTACATGTGCTTAGCTTAGACATTTTGGTTTAAACTCAGTGCCTCAAAGCTTCATCTGTTTCTGTTAAACTTTGAACTGGTTCCAAAACAAGAACTGAAAATTGCTGTTATAAGACACGTTCCAGTTGCTATTGATGCTGTGACCCCATTGGCAGGTTTGATGATGTTGAACAGGTTAAAACAGCTTTGGGAAGGTAGATGAAATTTGGGCTCCTTGTACCATCTTTTGGGGGACTTTTGATGTGATTTTCAGAAATGCTGTGACATTGTCAGGTTTTCGGTGTGTGTCCTTGGCTGCGGCGTTGCCATGAAGTTTTAGCCTCAGTGGACTCTGAAGTTTAAAGCTGAATACTGGTTTTGTTCTGTACCTGTAACTGATAACTGGGTTGATTTGCTCGCTTTGACCACAGCCTCATCCAGAAAAAAAAAAATCACCTGAATCACAACTTATTTATTCACAACGCGCTGTGAAATACAGAGATAATTTTATCTCCAGCACCCTCATCAACATTTCCCCTTCACACTTTAATCTGATGCAGACTGCAGATACAAAACGGTGCTCAGTGCACGACGCATAAAGGCAGATACGGCGCTCAGCCTGTCTGTCTCCCTGCGTGCTTACATGCTGGTCTCCAGTGTTCCAGTTTATCAGCAGGATCTGGGAGTCTGTGTGCCGGAGGACAATAACAAGCTACCGTCCTGAATTATAAGAAAGACTGGACCACTACTTCTTTTCTCCAATTGGGAAAAATGTTTTCAGTCTAAACCTCCATTTAGTACATGAGCCAGTAGTCAATTTTGACCTAATCAGTACCAGCCTCAGTGTACCATGACCACCGCTGGACTGACAGTATTGCACACCGGGCATTTGCCCGCTGGCCTGATGGCCTACTGGCCTACGGATTTTTATTTATTTATTTATTACGAAGTAAAGCGAGCTGTGAGCTTTTCATCCGCGTTTTTTTTTTTTTTGTAGCAGCTACGACTCGTCGTCACCTCGTAAGAGAGGTGATAACAGCACACCTGCACTGAGCTTTACAAAGACATTTTTATGCTTTTTTCCTCCTTTATTTAGAATTCCGTATCTGTACGTTAAAACAGCTGATCCTCCGCGACACGTCAACAACTAACACTATTTTCCACTCAAATGCAGCTAAACTCTCTTTCTGAGGACCACATGATGTGAAAACGCAATAAAACTTTCTGACCTGTAAATCTGGTCATGTTTTCTGCATAAATAAATGTTATCCATTCTTTGTGCTCAAACGCCAAAGCAGGGATGAATCCAGATCGAATGTGGGTGTGGGGCAAGGATGTCCCCCCCTCACAACACCCCTAGATTAAAGGTCCAGTTTTGAAGCCTTTTTTTACTACAACTACTAATACTACTTAAAATAATAATAATTTCAACAAGTAAAACGTTTAGAGAAAATTTAAATGTTAGAAAAATGTTAGAAAGAATTTAATAGTTACATTTATTAACAATGTAGGTTAGAAACTACAAGTTTTACTGTTACAGTGCTGTCAACAGTTAAATATGAGGTCAAGAAAGAGGTCTTTATTTTACTTTTTATAAAATAAGTATATATTTTCATTGAAGTCAAGAAAGGGTGACTATAAAGTGAGGCGGGGACCACTACGGCCATGACGGTAAGTGAAGGTTAACTTCAGCTATTAATTGATGAACAGCAACCTAACTTGTTCATAAATCAGACATCTGTGTGTGAGAGAGACATTCTGATCTTCTGGTCCAAAGTAAAGTGCTGTCTAACTGGGTCACTCAGATATGAATTAAGGTTGGATAGAATTTTGATTCGTGCTAACTCTGCCAGTCACGTAACTTAGCCTAGCAATGTAACCTGTGCAAATGGTGTGCATGGCTAGCTACCATGCTGTCGCCGCCAGGTTGTTTCTTTATTCTTTATTCTATTTGTGTGACGGTCGTGCGTCGGTCATACGAAGTATGCTGTTGCGGTGGCGTGGCATAACGGCGTCCCTGTCTAAAATGTATTTTCCCAATTCCTGGCATAATTTCACATACCTAACATTTTACTTTAAATTGAGAGTCATTCTCTAAGTTGATTAGCAACACAAATTGGTAATAAAAGAAATCCTTGAGGTTACTTGTAGCTTGTAGTGAGATAGACAACTGTCTCCATTGTTATATGGCTGGGGGGGCCTGGCTGCCGGTTTGTTTCTGTCTTTTGGTTTTCCTCCCAGGTGGCGTGCGTTTGGGACTGAGTGGCTGTGTTGCTGAGGCTGTCAGGACTTCACCCTGATCACCTGCGACTCGTCAGGACTCACAGCTGTGGTGCATCTGGATGGATTGGAACATGTTGGCATTTAAGACTGGAGTGCACAGTGTGTATTTGCCAGAGACTCGACCTTGTGACCAGACGGGTGAGATCGTCGTCTCGGGAGCCATCTCATCAGCAGCGGATGCTGAGAACGTCCAGGTTTGATGCACAGTCTGTGAAAGAGGAGGGGGTGAGGTTTCACGCTCGTCAGCACACTTCCTGAGGTACGTTAGATTTTGTGACTAACAGTTATACAGTCAGTAAATGTGGTGTCCCTCACACCTTATTGTATTGAGCTGTTTGTTAGTCATGTATCAGCTTTCACTGCAGTGGAGTTTTGTGAACTGATTGTTCCATGCCTGCAGGTTGGGAAGCTGATCAGTAATCAAGCCAGGAAGTGTTTGCTGTTTGTACACCTTTAAGTGTTCTGTGTGTAGAGTGTGGACTCACATAATGGTTCCTTCTTTCACAGACTCGGTTGTTGCGGCCACCTGGGGGGTGTCGGCGGGGTCCTTGGGTCCGAAACAGCTTCTGGCTCCGGACCGTTAGCGCTGCTGGGAGCGCACCACGCCAGGCCGCACCTTTTGTTATTATATTATCACTGTTATGTATTAAATTCAGTTAGCCTTTGAACCGTGCTCTGCTTATTTCATACTGGGTCCTTCAAACGCTGGTCGGTTCTCCGAGCTGCGTCCGACACATAACATCCATCTTGTGGTCTTTTTGTGTATTGCAGTTTCAAAAGTTCAACCTTTGTATCCAGTCATTGGTCTAGTCATCCAGTCATTTCTTGCTTTATATGATGAATTGTATCACACAAGTAATGATATATTATTTATAGTATAGTCTACAGTATTTCTATAACAAATGTTTTTATAGAATTTCTATTTCTAAATTTAAGTAACAAGGCTGAATGAAATGACGGCTTATTATGTCTAAAAAGTAATGTGACCTACTGTCAATAGATCGTACTTTTGATAAGCCTTTGCCTCTACTGGTGGTTGGCTCTCACTGCGGTATTGTGTCACTTCCTGTTTTTCTGTATCTGTTAGCTGTTTAATCTGCGCAGTTAGATTGATCTAGTTATCTAGATTACGATTTGTTTCCCAGTGTAATCTTTACGTGCCTTAACTAAAGCACTCCTTCTGCTGAATCACCTCTAAATTATTTACACATTATTCACTTTGCGTGTTTTTAGGAATCCGCTAGCTTAGCATAGCTACTAGCTCTTAGCCGATTTAGCATGGCGGCTTCTCCTGTCTCTCCCGCACGTTTCTGCTCTGGGTGTGAAATGTTTAGTTATTCCTCGGCCTCCTTTACCAGTAACGGTACTTGTAATAAGTGTAGCTTATTCGTAGCTTTGGAGGCCAGGCTGGGCGAATTGGAGACTCGGCTCCGCACCGTGGAAAATTCTACAGCTAGCCAGGCCCCTGTAGTCGGTGCGGACCAAGGTAGCTTAGCCGCCGTTAGTTACCCCCTGGCAGATGCCGAGCAGCCGGGAAAGCAGGCTGACTGGGTGACTGTGAGGAGGAAGCGTAGCCCTAAACAGAAGCCCCGTGTACACCGCCAACCCGTTCACATCTCTAACCGTTTTTCCCCACTCGACGACACACCCGCCGAGGATCAAACTCTGGTTATTGGCGACTCTGTTTTGCGAAATGTGAAGTTAGCGACACCAGCAACCATAGTCAATTGTCTTCCGGGGGCCAGAGCAGGCGACATTGAAGGAAATTTGAAACTGCTGGCTAAGGCTAAGCGTAAATTTGGTGAGATTGTAATTCACGTCGGCAGTAATGACACCCGGTTACGCCAATCGGAGGTCACTAAAATTAACATTAAATCGGTGTGTAACTTTGCAAAAACAATGTCGGACTCTGTAGTTTTCTCTGGGCCCCTCCCCAATCAGACCGGGAGTGACATGTTTAGCCGCATGTTCTCCTTGAATTGCTGGCTGTCTGAGTGGTGTCCAAAAAATGAGGTGGGCTTCATAGATAATTGGCAAAGCTTCTGGGGAAAACCTGGTCTTGTTAGGAGAGACGGCATCCATCCCACTTTGGATGGAGCAGCTCTCATTTCTAGAAATCTGGCCAATTTTCTTAAATCCTCCAAACCGTGACTATCCAGGGTTGGGACCAGGAAGCAGAGTTGTAGTCTTACACACCTCTCTGCAGCTTCTCTCCCCCTGCCATCCCCTCATTACCCCATCCCTGTAGAGACGGTGCCTGCTCCCAGACTACCAATAACCAGCAAAAATCTATTTAAGCATAAAAATTCAAAAAGAAAAAATAATATAGCACCTTCAACTGCACCACAGACTAAAACAGTTAAATGTGGTATATTAAACATTAGGTCTCTCTCTTCTAAGTCCCTGTTGGTAAATGATATAATAATTGATCAACATATTGATTTATTCTGCCTTACAGAAACCTGGTTTACAGCAGGATGAATATGTTAGTTTAAATGAGTCAACACCCCCGAGTCACACTAACTGTCAGAATGCTCGTAGCACGGGCCGAGGAGGAGGATTAGCAGCAATCTTCCATTCCAGCTTATTAATTAATCAAAAACCCAGACAGAGCTTTAATTCATTTGAAAGCTTGACTCTTAGTCTTGTCCATTCCAAATTGGAAGTCCCAAAAACCAGTTTTATTTGTTATTATCTATCGTCCACCTGGTCGTTACTGTGAGTTTCTCTGTGAATTTTCAGACCTTTTGTCTGACTTAGTGCTTAGCTCAGATAAGATAATTATAGTGGGCGATTTTAACATCCACACAGATGCTGAGAATGACAGCCTCAACACTGCATTTAATCTATTATTAGACTCTATTGGCTTTGCTCAAAAGTAAATGAGTCCACCCACCACTTTAATCATATCTTAGATCTTGTTCTGACTTATGGTATGGAAATAGAAGACTTAACAGTATTCCCTGAAAACTCCCTTCTGTCTGATCATTTCTTAATAACATTTACATTTACTCTGATGGACTACCCAGCAGTGGGGAATAAGTTTCATTACACTAGAAGTCTTTCAGAAAGCGCTGTAACTAGGTTTAAGGATATGATTCCTTCTTTATGTTCTCTAATGCCATATACCAACACAGTGCAGAGTAGCTACCTAAACTCTGCAAGTGAGATAGAGTATCTCGTCAATAGTTTTACATCCTCATTGAAGACAACTTTGGATGCTGTAGCTCCTCTAAAAAAGAGAGCTTTAAATCAGAAGTGCCTGACTCCGTGGTATAACTCACAAACTCGTAGCTTAAAGCAGATAACCCGTAAGTTGGAGAGGAAATGGCATCTCACTAATTTAGAAGATCTTCACTTAGCCTGGAAAAAGAGTCTGTTGCTCTATAAAAAAGCCCTCTGTAAAGCTAGGACATCTTTCTACTCATCTAATTGAAGAAAATAAGAACAACCCCAGGTTTCTTTTCAGCACTGTAGCCAGGCTGACAAAGAGTCAGAGCTCTATTGAGCTGAGTATTCCATTACTTTAACTAGTAATGACTTCATGACTTTCTTTGCTAACAAAATTTTAACTATTAGAGAAAAAATTACTCATAACCATCCCAAAGACGTATCGTTATCTTTGGCTGCTTTCAGTGATGCCGGTATTTGGTTAGACTCTTTCTCTCTCTTCTAGCTAATTATAGGCCAATCTCCACCTTCCTTTCTCTCAAAAATTTTTGAGAGGGTAGTTGTAAAAACAGCTAACTGATCATCTGCAGAGGAATGGTCTATTTGAAGAGTTTCAGTCAGGTTTTAGAATTCATCATAGTACAGAAACAGCATTAGTGAAGGTTACAAATGATCTTCTTATGGCCTCAGACAGTGGACTCATCTCTGTGCTTGTTCTGTTAGACCTCAGTGCTGCTTTTGATACTGTTGACCATAAAATTTTATTACAGAGATTAGAGCATGCCATAGGTATTAAAGGCACTGTGCTGCGGTTGTTTGAATCATATTTGTCTAATAGATTACAATTTGTTCATGTAAATGGGGAATCTTCTTCACAGACTAAAGTTAATTATGGAGTTCCACAAGGTTCTGTGCTAGGACCAATTTTATTCACTTTATACATGCTTCCCTTAGGCAGTATTATTAGACGGTATTGCTTAAATTTTCATTGTTACACAGATGATACCCAGCTTTATCTATCCATGAAGCCAGAGGACACACACCAATTAGCTAAACTGCAGGATTGTCTTACAGACATAAAGACATGGATGACCTCTAATTTCCTGCTTTTAAACTCAGATAAAACTGAAGTTATTGTATTTGGCCCCACAAATCTTAGAAACATGGTGTCTAACCAGATCCTTACTCTGGATGGCATTACCCTGACCTCTAGTAATACTGTGAGAAATCTTGGAGTCATTTTTGATCAGGATATGTCATTCAAAGCGCATATTAAACAAATATGTAGGACTGCTTTTTTGCATTTACGCAATATCTCTAAAATCAGAAAGGTCTTGTCTCAGAGTGATGCTGAAAAACTAATTCATGCATTTATTTCCTCTAGGCTGGACTATTGTAATTCATTATTATCAGGTTGTCCTAAAAGTTCCCTAAAAAGCCTTCAGTTAATTCAAAATGCTGCAGCTAGAGTACTGACGGGGACTAGAAGGAGAGAGCATATCTCACCCATATTGGCTTCTCTTCATTGGCTTCCTGTTAATTCTAGAATAGAATGTAAAATTCTTCTTCTTACTTATAAGGTTTTGAATAATCAGGTCCCATCTTATCTTAGGGACCTCGTAGTACCATATCACCCCAATAGAGCGCTTCGCTCTCAGACTGCAGGCTTACTTGTAGTTCCTAGGGTTTGTAAGAGTAGAATGGGAGGCAGAGCCTTCAGCTTTCAGGCTCCTCTCCTGTGGAACCAGCTCCCAATTCAGATCAGGGAGACAGACACCCTCTTTACTTTTAAGATTAGGCTTAAAACTTTCCTTTTTGCTAAAGCTTATAGTTAGGGCTGGATCAGGTGACCCTGAACCATCCCTTAGTTATGCTGCTATAGACGTAGACTGCTGGGGGGGTTCCCATGATGCACTGAGTGTTTCTTTCTCTTTTTGCTCTGTATGCACCACTCTGCATTTAATCATTAGTGATCGATCTCTGCTCCCCTCCACAGCATGTCTTTTTTCCTGGTTCTCTCCCTCAGCCCCAACCAGTCCCAGCAGAAGACTGCCCCTCCCTGAGCCTGGTTCTGCTGGAGGTTTCTTCCTGTTAAAAGGGAGTTTTTCCTTCCCACTGTAGCCAAGTGCTTGCTCACAGGGGGTCGTTTTGACCGTTGGGGTTTTACATCATTATTGTATGGCCTTGCCTTACAATATAAAGCACCTTGGGGCAACTGTTTGTTGTGATTTGGCGCTATATAAAAAAATTGATTGATTGATTGATTGATAAGCCTATGATAACTGTATTTCGGGAGAACTTTTCATAATGCTTCTTATAGTGTTAAAATGTATGTGTCTCCTGGTGCACATTGATCAGTTAAGGGACCAAAAAAAAAAAAAAAAACACTGTCACAGCAGGCTTAATTTTTTTCCCCTTCGATACCTGGTGGTGGCCTGGTCTTGGTTAAAAATGCCCGGCCTGAAAAATTTCCCCAGTCCAGCCCTGACCATGACCTACATAAAATGTATGGTGGCCATCCCAGGGTGGTAGCTGCAGCCACATAGGGGTCAAAACTTAAATATGCTCCAATCATATTGGAATGTTTACCACATTATTTGTCTGTTCATAAAGATTCCAAAAAAGTATAGTTTGGACTAACTTTGACTGAATGTTGTGGAGTTATGGAGTAAAAACTGCAAAAACACTGACAAAGGTCAATTTTAGTTTGTGCAAGGGTCAAAAGTTAAAGCTGCTCCAATTTTGATCAAAAGTGATGAAAATTATTGATTGAGCCACCAGGATTAATAAATGGAATAGTTTTAACCATGCTGAATGTTTGGTCTCCAAAGTAAAGGTCGACCAGGGTCCTTTGGAGTTTATGACATATGACACACGTTAAGTTATAACTTGATAACTAAACATGGCAGATGGTACAAACTGCTCCTGTTTAAAACCCTATTAACTCAACCAATGACTGTAAAACATCAGGCATCCTGAGGACTCTGGGACATCCTGAGAATTTGTGGGCTCCCCAAGAAGCTATTGGACATCATATCCAGCCTATATACAGATGCTGTGAGTGTTGTGTGGAGTGGAGGCTGAGAGTTTTCCCAGTGAAAACCGGAGTTCCTCAGGGGTGTGTTCTGTCTCCAAAACTGTCAAATGCTTGCATGGACTGGATGTCTATGAAACCATTGAACACTGTGCTTTGAATAGTGACTGTAGTTGTGGAAACCAGTGACTTGGTTGTTTTTGTTGGTGAGGAAAGGTTTACTGACTTTGACTTTGCAAACAATGCTGTGATCTATAGTCAATGGATACTCTGATTGGAGCACTTGAGAAGCTGAGTGAGGAGTCAGAGTGTCTGGGTTTGAGACTGTCATGAATCAAGAGTACGATTCAGGACAGTCTCAAACCCAGACACACCGATTCCTCATGTAGTGGTGGTCGCCATTACCAACTTCCTGGACTCAGCTGTCACAGGAGTATCAGTATGTGGTGAAGGATTTGAACTTGTGGAGGCATCCACTTATCTTGGCGGTGATATTCATGTCTCTGGGTGCTCAGTCTTTGAGATCGAGAGGTGCCTGAGAAGAGCTTATGGAGTCATGAGATCACTGGATTGAGGCGTTTGGTGATGCTAATGTCTTTTCTGGAAAACAAAGGTCCAAGTCTTTAGGGTCCTGGGGCTGACTGTCTTGCTGTACGAGTGGGATGTTAACCAATGACCTAAGGCGATGACTGGATGTCTTTGCTATTAAGTGTGTTTGAGGGATCCTTGGGTACCGCTGGAATGACTTGGTATCAAACAAGCAGTTAATCAGGGCGATTAAGATGAGGAGGATGACTTGCATTGGACATTTTGTCCATGTGGCCCGTTTGTCTGTACATGATCCAGCACATAGGTGTCTGAGTGTTGAGGACCACAGTTAGCTGGAGAAGGTCAAGAGGACATTCACTTTTCACCTGGCTGTGACAGATAGATGGTTACTTTAGTGATGTGTAACAGAAAACATCAGATGGACATGGATTACTGACCCACAGCATCAGAAACATGACAATAAAAATCAGGACTTTATCTGATTTTTTTTATAATGATAACTTTATTTAGGGTGTTCCCAGGAATTGGTGCACAAAAGAAAAGAAACTTCAATAATAAAAATATACTACAACCATGCACAGAAATCCTCAATTAAAGAGCTGATTTGAAACAAATATATATCAAAAATATTATGTTGTTGTTGTTTAATTAGATATATTTTATTTATACAGTGACAAATTACAACAAAGCTGCCTCAAGGTACTTCACTCAAGTAAGGTCTAACCTTACCACCCCCAGAGCAAGGACAAAGGTGAAAGTGGTAAGGAAAAAACTCCCTTTGATGATACTGAGGAAGAAACCTTAAGCAGACCAGACTCAGAGGGGTGACCCTTTGCTTGGGCCATTCTAACAATTACAAGGTTTTGACAAAGCTTTACAAAGGTGAAGAAACAGAAAAGTACTGTCAAGAATCTGGCAGCAGCATTTTGAACCAGTTGGAGACCCCTAATGGAGGTGTAACAGGACATCTTCCCCCCTGGATATCCAGGGGGGTATATCCTAAGATATCCTAGGATATCCGGGGGGGAGATATAATGTTACACCTGAGTACGGTAAACCAGAAAATAGAACATTTCAGTAGTCCAGTGTAGAAGAGACAAATGCATGAAACAGGGTCTCAGCATCATCCATAGACAAGATGGGATGAATCTTCTCTGTATTTCGCAGGTGGAAGAAAGCAGTCCTCGTAATATCTCTGACGTGCAGGTCAAAGGACAGTGTGGGATCAAAAATCACCCCAAGATTCCTCACTTTGTCAGTGTGATGTATGACACACAAGCCTAGGTTAAGGGTTAACTGCTGAAGAACCATCATTTCAGTCTTGTCCCAGTTTAGAAGTAAGAAATTGCTAAGCATCCAGCTTTTTACTGACGGAAGGTAATCCTCTAAGAATTTTACGTGTATGAGCTTACCAGCAGTTATCGGCATGTACAACTGAGTATCATCAGCATAGCAATGAAAGGTAATCCCAAAACGCCACAATACGTGCCCAAGTGCTGCTATATAAAGGGAGATAAGCAGGACCCCATATTTCATGTCATATTTCATGTCACCAAGGTGCTGTTGTACAGGACACAGTGAGAATGACTGGTTAGGTTTTCTTTAAATCAGAAGTGCCTGACTCCGTGGTATAACTCACAAACTCATAGCTTAAAGCAGATAACCTGTAAGTTGGAGAGGAAATGGCGTCTCACTAATTTAGAAGATCTTCACTTAGCCTGGAAAAAGAGTCTGTTGCTCTATAAAAAAGCCCTCCGTAAAGCTAGGACATCTTTCTACTCATCACTAATTGAAGAAAATAAGAACAACCCCAGGTTTCTTTCAGCACTGTAGCCAGGCTGACAAAGAGTCAGAGCTCTATTGAGCTGAGTATTCCATTAACTTTAACTAGTAATGACTTCATGACTTTCTTTGCTAACAAATTTTAGCTATTAGAGAAAAATTACTCATAACCATCCCAAAGACGTATCGTTATCTTTGGCTGCTTTCAGTGATGCCGGTATTTGGTTAGACTCTTTCTCTCCGATTGTTCTGTCTGAGTTATTTTCATTAGTTACTCATCCAAACCATCAACATGTTTATTAGACCCCATTCCTACCAGGCTGCTCAAGGAAGCCCTACCATTATTTAATGCTTCGATCTTAAATATGATCAATCTATCTTTGTTAGTTGGCTATGTACCACAGGCTTTAAGGTGTCAGTAATTAAACCATTACTTAAAAAGCCATCACTTGACCCAGCTATCTTAGCTAATTATAGGCCAATCTCCAACCTTCCTTTTCTCTCAAAAATTCTCGAAAGGGTAGTTGTAAACAGCTAACTGATCATCTGCAGAGGAATGGTCTATTTGAAGAGTTTCAGTCAGGTTTTAGAATTCATCATAGTACAGAAACAGCATTAGTGAAGGTTACAATGATCTTCTTATGGCCTCGGACAGTGGACTCATCTCTGTGCTTGTTCTGTTAGACCTCAGTGCTACTTTTGATACTGTTGACCATAACATTTATTACAGAGATTAGAGCATGCCATAGGTATTAAAGGCACTGCGCTGCGGTGGTTTGAATCATATTTGTCTAATAGATTACAATTTGTTCATGTAAATGGGGAATCTTCTTCACAGACTAAAGTTAATTATGGAGTTCCACAAGGTTCTGTGCTAGGACCAATTTTATTCACTTTATACATGCTTCCCTTAGGCAGTATTATTAGACGGTATTGCTTAAATTTTCATTGTTACGCAGATGATACCCAGCTTTATCTATCCATGAAGCCAGAGGACACACACCAATTAGCTAAACTGCAGGATTGTCTTACAGACATAAAGACATGGATGACCTCTAATTTCCTGCTTTTAAACTCAGATAAAACTGAAGTTATTGTACTTGGCCCCACAAATCTTAGAAACATGGTGTCTAACCAGATCCTTACTCTGGATGGCATTACCCTGAGCTCTAGTAATACTGTGAGAAATCTTGGAGTCATTTTTGATCAGGATATGTCATTCAAAGCGCATATTAAACAAATATGTAGGACTGCTTTTTTGCATTTACGCAATATCTCTAAAATCAGAAAGGTCTTGTCTCAGAGTGATGCTGAAAAACTAATTCATGCATTTATTTCCTCTAGGCTGGACTATTGTAATTCATTATTATCAGGTTGTCCTAAAAGTTCCCTAAAAAGCCTTCAGTTAATTCAAAATGCTGCAGCTAGAGTACTGACGGGGACTAGAAGGAGAGAGCATATCTCACCCATATTGGCCTCTCTTCATTGGCTTCCTGTAATTCTAGATAGAATTTAAAATTCTTCTTCTTACTTATAAGGTTTTGAATAATCAGGTCCCATCTTATCTTAGGGACCTCGTAGTACCATATCACCCCAATAGAGCGCTTCGCTCTCAGACTGCAGGCTTACTTGTAGTTCCTAGGGTTTGTAAGAGTAGAATGGGAGGCAGAGCCTTCAGCTTTCAGGCTCCTCTCCTGTGAACCAGCTCCCAATTCAGATCAGGGAGACAGACACCCTCTCTACTTTTAAGATTAGGCTTAAACTTTCCTTTTTGCTAAAGCTTATAGTTAGGGCTGGATCAGGTGACCCTGAACCATCCCTTAGTTATGCTGCTATAGACGTAGGACTGCTAGGGGGTTCCCATGATGCACTGTTTCTTTCTCTTTTTGCTCTGTATGCACCACTCTGCATTTAATCATTAGTGATCGATCTCTGCTCCCCTCCACAGCATGTCTTTTTCCTGGTTCTCTCCCTCAGCCCCAACCAGTCCCAGCAGAAGACTGCCCCTCCCTGAGCCTGGTTCTGCTGGAGGTTTCTTCCTGTTAAAAGGGAGTTTTTCCTTCCCACTGTCGCCAAGTGCTTGCTCACAGGGGGTCGTTTTGACCGTTGGGGTTTTTTACGTAATTATTGTATGGCCTTGCCTTACAATATAAAGCGCCTTGGGGCAACTGTTTGTTGTGATTTGGCGCTATATAAAAAAATTGATTGATTGATTGATGTCAACCATGCAAGGACATTCCCAGTAATCCCAAATGATTCTTCAGCCTATCAACTAGAATACGGAAATCCACCGTATCAAATGCAGCGCTAATGCTTGTTGTTGTTGTCGTCATTGTAGGGTTGTTGGCCAAGTGGTTAAGAGCACTTGATTCCTACAGAAGGTTCTTGGTTCGAACTCACCCCTGCCCATTTGCTACATGATGTGGAGTTGCATCAGGAAGGGCATCCGGCATAAAACATGTGCCATTTTAACATGTAGATCCTGCTCTGGTGACCCAGAGTGAAAAACAAAAGAGAGACTGAAGGTACATACTAATGTTATTTTTAAAACATGCATTGTTTTTCAGTACATGTCGCACCGGAGTATAAATCTATAAAATAGTAAACTATGGAATTTAAAAATATCCAGACTTTGAATAGCACTCATCCCTGAGACTATCATAGGAAGATGGTTCTCACATCTTGATAGTATGCAAAACCCCTGTCACATCTTGATGATTTAGCCACCATATGTTACCATTATATTGAAATTCGCTGGGCATACACTGGCTTAAGTCTAATAAGTTCTGGGTAAGTTTTGTGTAAGTTAAGAGCACATTGAAGCACGCTGATATACATCCTCATACGCCAAGTACCTCAAAAAATTCTTGGACATGCAAAATATTTTCGATGTATGTCAGCGTATGATTCATACGTCCTGCATGCAGGACGTATGTTGTAGGTAAGTTACGCAGGGATGTAGCACCAAATTCTGGGCCCTAGGTACTAGCCATATTGAAGACCCCCCCCCACTGTTATCTTCTTTTTTATTAACGCAAACACCAAATTTCTAATGCGTAGTCAAACCAGGTCTAACCCTTTTTAAAGTTGGGGGAGCAATATTGAAAGGCACCATTTTTCTAGAAAATGGTGCCATTTGGTCCCCCAGACCCCCCAACCTTGTAACAAAGTTATGATGTTATATTCTCGTCAAAAACATACCTGGAGTAGTGTTTTGTTTTATTTTGCACATACATACATCACCGACACACCACAAAGAGATTTCTATCAGGTTTAATGCCTACAGCAACTATCTCAATCAATGACAACATATTACAGCAAGAGTCCACACAAGTATTTTAAAGGATGACGAAAGTGTAATATGTTATATTTAATAAGATATTTTCATGAAAAAAGACACAATGTGCAGTTTTATTGCATTTTATTTTTTCCTGTGTAAAAACACAGCTTAGATGTGGTTTGACTGAAAGAAATTGTCATTAAACTTAATAAAACAGGGATGAAGTGGAGGTTTAAGAGTCACTAGGTGTTCACAGGAAACAGTTATTTCTATATTTATGTTCATTGTTAGTTGGTTTAATATTTTCTGTTTTGTTTAATCAGATTCTTTTTGTCTGTTTCTCTAAAACTGTATTGTGGCATTGTTATTATTACTATTATTGTTTTTTCTATTATTATTGATACATAAATAAAATAATCAATCAATCAATCAATCAATCAATTTTTTTATATAGCGCCAAATCACAACAAACAGTTGCCCCAAGGCGCTTTATATTGTAAGGCAATGCCATACAATAATTATGTAAAACCCCAACGGTCAAAACGACCCCCTGTGAGCAAGCACTTGGCTACAGTGGGAAGGAAAAACTCCCTTTTAACAGGAAGAAACCTCCAGCAGAACCAGGCTCAGGGAGGGGCAGTCTTCTGCTGGGACTGGTTGGGGCTGAGGGAGGAGAACCAGGAAAAAGACATGCTGTGGAGGGGAGCAGAGATCGATCACTAATGATTAAATGCAGAGTGGTGCATACAGAGCAAAAGAGAAAGAAACAATGCATCATGGGAACGCCCCAGCAGTCTACGTCTATAGCAGCATAACCTAAGGGATGGTTCAGGGTCACCTGATCCAGCCCTAACTATAAGCTTTAGCAAAAGGAAAGTTTTAAGCCTAATCTTAAAAGTAGAGAGGGTGTCTGTCTCCCTGATCTGAATTGGGAGCTGGTTCCACAGGAGAGGAGCCTGAAAGCTGAAGGCTCTGCCTCCCATTCTACTCTTACAAACCCTAGGAACTACAAGTAAGCCTGCAGTCTGAGAGCGAAGCGCTCTATTGGGGTGATATGGTACTACGAGGTTCCTAAGATAAGATGGGACCTGATTATTCAAAACCTTATAAGTAAGAAGAAGAATTTTAAATTCTATTCTAGAATTAACAGGAAGCCAATGAAGAGAGGCCAATATGGGTGAGATATGCTCTCTCCTTCTAGTCCCCGTCAGTACTCTAGCTGCAGCATTTTGAATTAACTGAAGGCTTTTTAGGGAACTTTTAGGACAACCTGATAATAATGAATTACAATAGTCCAGCCTAGAGGAAATAAATGCATGAATTAGTTTTTCAGCATCACTCTGAGACAAGACCTTTCTGATTTTAGAGATATTGCGCAAATGCAAAAAAGCAGTCCTACATATTTGTTTAATATGCGCTTTGAATGACATATCCTGATCAAAAATGACTCCCAAGATTTCTCACAGTATTACTAGAGCTCAGGGTAATGCCATCCAGAGTAAGGATCTGGTTAGACACCATGTTTCTAAGATTTGTGGGGCCAAGTACAATAACTTCAGTTTTATCTGAGTTTAAAAGCAGGAAATTAGAGGTCATCCATGTCTTTATGTCTGTAAGACAATCCTGCAGTTTAGCTAATTGGTGTGTGTCCTCTGGCTTCATGGATAGATAAAGCTGGGTATCATCTGCGTAACAATGAAAATTTAAGCAATACCGTCTAATAATACTGCCTAAGGGAAGCATGTATAAAGTGAATAAAATTGGTCCTAGCACAGAACCTTGTGGAACTCCATAATTAACTTTAGTCTGTGAAGAAGATTCCCCATTTACATGAACAAATTGTAATCTATTAGACAAATATGATTCAAACCACCGCAACGCAGTGCCTTTAATACCTATGGCATGCTCTAATCTCTGTAATAAAATGTTATGGTCAACAGTATCAAAAGCAGCACTGAGGTCTAACAGAACAAGCACAGAGATGAGTCCACTGTCCGAGGCCATAAGAAGATCATTTTAACCTTCACTAATGCTGTTTCTGTACTATGATGAATTCTAAAACCTGACTGAAACTCTTCAAATAGACCATTCCTTTGCAGATGATCAGTTAGCTGTTTTACACTACTCTTTCAAGAATTTTTGAGAGAAAAGGAAGGTTGGAGATTGGCCTATAATTAGCTAAGATAGCTGGGTCAAGTGATGGCTTTTAAGTAATGGTTTAATTACTGCACCTTAAAAGCCTGTGGTACTAGCCAACTAACAAAGATAGGTTGATCATATTTAAGATCGAAGCATTAAATAATGGTAGGGCTTCCTTGAGCAGCCTGGTAGGAATGGGGTCTAATAAACATGTTGATGGTTTGGATGAAGTACTAATGAAAATAACTCAGACAGAACAATCGGAGAGAAAGAGTCTAACCAAATACCGGCATCACTGAAAGCAGCCAAAGATAACGATACATCTTTGGGATGGTTATGAGTAATTTTTTCTCTAATAGTTAAAATTTTGTTAGCAAAGAAAGTCATGAAGTCATTACTAGTTAAAGTTAATGGAATACTCAGCTCAATAGAGCTCTGACTCTTTGTCAGCCTGGCTACAGTGCTGAAAAGAAACTGGGGTTGTTCTTATTTTTCTTCAATTAGTGATGAGTTGAAAGATGTCCTAGCTTTACGGAGGGCTTTTTTATAGAGCAACAGACTCTTTTCCAGGCTAAGTGAAGATCTTCTAAATTAGTGAGGACGCCATTTCCTCTCCAACTTACGGGTTATCTGCTTTAAGCTACGAGTTTGTGAGTTATACCACGGAGTCAGGCACTTCTGATTTAAAGCTCTCTTTTTCAGAGGAGCTACAGCATCCAAAGTTGTCTTCAATGAGGATGTAAAACTACTGACGAGATACTCTATCTCACTTACAGAGTTTAGGTAGCTACTCTGCACTGTGTTGGTATATGGCATATGAGAACATAAAGAAGGAATCATATCCTTAAACCTAGTTACAGCGCTTTCTGAAAGACTTCTAGTGTAATGAAACTTATTCCCCACTGCTGGGTAGTCCATCAGAGTAAATGTAAATGTTATTAAGAAATGATCAGACAGAAGGGAGTTTTCAGGGAATACTGTTAAGTCTTCTATTTCCATACCATAAGTCAGAACAAGATCTAAGATATGATTAAAGTGGTGGGTGGACTCATTTACTTTTGAGCAAAGCCAATAGAGTCTAATAATAGATTAATGCAGTGTTGAGGCTGTCATTCTCAGCATCTGTGTGGATGTTAAAATCGCCCACTATAATTATCTTATCTGAGCTAAGCACTAAGTCAGACAAAAGGTCTGAAAATTCACAGAGAAACTCAAAGTAACGACCAGGTGGACGATTGATAATAACAAATAAAACTGGTTTTTGGGACTTCCAATTTGGATGGACAAGACTAAGAGTCAAGCTTTCAAATGAATTAAAGCTCTGTCTAGGTTTTTGATTAATTAATAAGCTGGAATGGAAGATTGCTGCTAATCCTCCGCCCCGGCCCGTGCTACGAGCATTCTGACAGTTAGTGTGACTCGGGGGTGTTGACTCATTTAAACTAACATATTCATCCTGCTGTAACCAGGTTTCTGTAAGGCAGAATAAATCAATATGTTGATCAATTATTATATCATTTACCAACAGGGACTTAGAAGATAGAGACCTAATGTTTAATAGACCACATTTAACTGTTTTAGTCTGTGGTGCAGTTGAAGGTGCTATATTATTTTTTCTTTTTGAATTTTTATGCTTAATAGATTTTTGCTGGTTATTGGTAGTCTGGGAGCAGGCACCGTCTCTACGGGGATGGGGTAATGAGGGGATGGCAGGGGGAGAGAAGCTGCAGAGAGGTGTGTAAGACTACAACTCTGCTTCTGGTCCCAACCCTGGATAGTCACGGTTTGGAGGATTTAAGAAAATTGGCCAGATTTCTAGAAATGAGAGCTGCTCCATCCAAAGTGGGATGGATGCCGGTCTCTCCTAACAAGACCAGGTTTTCCCCAGAAGCTTTGCCAGTTATCTATGAAGCCCACCTCATTTTTTGGACACCACTCAGACAGCCAGCAATTCAAGGAGAACATGCGGCTAAACATGTCACTCCCGGTCTGATTGGGGAGGGGCCCAGAGAAAACTACAGAGTCCGACATTGTTTTTGCAAAGTTACACACCGATTTAATGTTAATTTTAGTGACCTCCGATTGGCGTAACCGGGTGTCATTACTGCCGACGTGAATTACAATCTTACCAAATTTACGCTTAGCCTTAGCCAGCAGTTTCAAATTTCCTTCAATGTCGCCTGCTCTGGCCCCCGGAAGACAATTGACTATGGTTGCTGGTGTCGCTAACTTCACATTTCTCAAAACAGAGTCGCCAATAACCAGAGTTGATCCTCAGCGGGTGTGTCGTCGAGTGGGGAAAAACGGTTAGAAATGTGAACGGGGTTGGCGGTGTACACGGGGCTTCTGTTTAGGGCTACGCTTCCTCCTCACAGTCACCCAGTCGGCCTGCTTTCCCGGCTGCTCGGGATCTGCCAGGGGGTAACTAACAGCGGCTAAGCTACCTTGGTCCGCACCGACTACAGGGGCCTGGCTAGCTGTAGAATTTTCCATGGTGCGGAGCCGAGTCTCCAATTCGCCCAGCCTGGCCTCCAAGCTACGAATAAGCTACACTTATTACAAGTACCGTTACTGCTAAAGGAGGCCGAGGAATAACTAAACATTTCACACCCAGAGCAGAAAAGTGCGGGAGAGACAGGAGAAGCCGCCATGCTAAATCGGCTAAGAGCTAGTAGCTACGCTAAGCTAGCGGATTCCTAAAAACACGCAAAGTGAATAATGTGTAAATAATTTAGAGGTGATTCAGCAGAAGGAGTGCTTTAGTTAAGGCACGTAAAGATTACACTGTGAAACAAATCGTTATCTAGTTATCTAGATCAATCTAACTGCGCAGATTAAACAGCTAACAGATACAGAAAAACACAGCTGTGCTCCGGAACAGGAAGTGATACAATACCGCAGTGAGAGCCAACCCACCAGTAGAGGCAAGCAAGAGACAAGACCAGCAGCCTTTGGATAACCTTATATAATAAATAAATAAATGAATAAAATATTACAATTTGTAATACATTTGACTCTTTTGCGACAACAAACATTGAGCCATGAATTATTATACAGAAAACAAATGTGCTGACAGCTGCAACAGCTTAATGCTAACTTTAAAACTGAAAACGCCATAGACATGCTAACATGTTAGCATCGGTCCCGTTTTTTAAGTTGTAAATACATCTATCAAGTGTTTCAGAAGACCATGACAGGTCAGATTAACATAAAAAGGTAATATTACTCACAGACATATGCTCTTTGGGGTTTTAGTGGCGAAAAATTAAGATTAAGCGAAATAAAACATTGAATCAACAAAACACCAGATGGAAGTACTGCTTCGATCTGCGAATCACTGCCACTGAACTCTACACTACATGGAATTGCCATCACGGCTGAGTGAGTGAAGCCCAGCCGCTGCATTGTCGGCCATCTTGCGCTCCCAAAAGGCGCAAACGGCGCACAGTGGAATCAGGTCGATAGTATAGGGTCAAACTCACCAATTTCTGCAGAATGAAGCCCTTTGTCGAGTTGTTATGTAATATTATTAAGCTCTGTTAAGGCCATTTATAAGACTTGTACATGTAGTGTAGTTTTTGATAGATTAATAAAGTAAATAGCAACAAAAACTTATTAAATCTATGGACATTATAAGCTCTTGCAATGCAACACTATTTGAATACTTTCTATCATATTATACGCTTGTAAACACGCACAAAGCCGCCCCCCCCCCCCCACACACACACATAATGTTCATTTGACACAACACACACACACACACACACACACACCACACACACACACACACTCAGTCAAAACACTCCCCAAACGGTGCACATCAACCACAATTCAAATGCACAAACACTTTTTAATGTTGTGCACACACAAAGAAAGGCACACAGGTAATTGGTCAATCAGTTAAAATAAATATTAGAATGTTTTTTAGTTTTGCAGAAGTAGGAACATTACAACAAATCACAATCACAGTTGATGTAAAGCAGTCAATCCATTCACATGTCAATGTGCACGCTATCAAATTGAAAATGAACTATGTGACAGCTTTAGTGTCTGAAACAACAAAATACAACAAAATACAACTACAGCGATGGCCCAATTTTAAATGAGTTGTTTACATTTCAAAACTTTACAGCATCTGATTAATATCCATCCATCCATTTTCTTCTGCTTTATCCGCAGTTGGGTCGTGGGGGCAGCAGCTCAAGCAAAGCCGCCCAGACCTCCCGATCCACACACACCTCCCCCAGCTCCTCCGGGGGAACCCCAAGGCGTTCCCAAGCCAGCCGAGAGATGTAGTCCCTCCAGCGTGTCCTGGGTCTTCCCCGGGGCCTCCTCCCAATGGGATGCCTGGAACACCTCTCCAGCGAGGCGTCCAAGGGGCATCCGGAAAAGATGCCCGAGCCACCTCAGCTGACTCCTTTCGACGTGAAGGAGCATCGGCTCGACTCCAACCTCCTCCCGAGTGACCGAGCTCCTCACCCTATCTCTAAGGGAGCGCCCAGCCACCCTGCGGAGGAAACTCATCTCGGCCGCTTGTACTCGCGATCTCGTTCTTTCGGTCATGAGCCAAATCTCATGATCATAGGTGAGGATCGGAATGTAGATCGATCGGTAAATCGAGAGCTTTGCCCCCCTACTCAGCTCTGTCTTCACCACGACGGTCCGATACAGCGACCGCATCACTGCAGACGCTGCACCGATCCGTCTATCGATCTCACACTCCGTCCCTCACTCGTGAACAAGACCCCACTGCAGAAACGGTCTTGTTCATGAGTGAGATCTGATTAACACATTTTGAAAAATACCTTTTTCTGTATGTACAGAGTGTGTATTCACTTTCTTCATCAGATGGAGCAGCATCTTATCTGGATCCAAAATAAAAAATAGTATAGTAATATTATTTGATAATACTCTATAGAAGTTGACATTTTCAAAGAAGCCAGACCAAGTTACAGGCAGAAAATTTCAAAATGTATATTACTGCCTTTTTGCATTTACGTAATATCTCTAAAATCAGAAAGGTCTTGTCTCAGAGTGATGCTGAAAAACTAATTCATGCATTTATTTCCTCTAGGCGGACTATTGTAATTCATTATTATCAGGTTGTCCTAAAAGTTCCCTAAAAAGCCTTCAGTTAATTCAAAATGCTGCAGCTAGAGTACTGACGGGGACTAGAAGGAGAGAGCATATCTCACCCATATTGGCCTCTCTTCATTGGCTTCCTGTTAATTCTAGAATAGAATTTAAAATTCTTCTTCTTACTTATAAGGTTTGAATAATCAGGTCCCATCTTATCTTAGGGACCTCGTAGTACCATATCACCCCAATAGAGCGCTTCGCTCTCAGACTGCAGGCTTACTTGTAGTTCCTAGGGTTTGTAAGAGTAGAATGGGAGGCAGAGCCTTCAGCTTTCAGGCTCCTCTCCTGTGGAACCAGCTCCCAATTCAGATCAGGGAGACAGACACCCTCTCTACTTTTAAGATTAGGCTTAAAACTTTCCTTTTTGCTAAAGCTTATAGTTAGGGCTGGATCAGGTGACCCTGAACCATCCCTTAGTTATGCTGCTATAGACGTAGACTGCTGGGGGTTTCCATGATGCATTTTTCCTTTTGCTCTGTATGCACCACTCTGCATTTAATCATTAGTGATCAATCTCTGCTCCCCTCCACAGCATGTCTTTTTCCTGGTTCTCTCCCTCAGCCCCAACCAGTCCCAGCAGAAGGACTGCCCCTCCCTGAGCCTGGTTCTGCTGGAGGGTTCTTCCTGTTAAAAGGGAGTTTTTTCCTTCCCACTGTAGCCAAGTGCTTGCTCACAGGGGGTCATTTTGACAGTTGGGGTTTTACATAATTATTGTATGGCCTTGCCTTACAATATAAGCGCCTTGGGGCAACCTGTTTGTTGTGATTTGGCGCTATATAAAAAAATTGATTGATTGATTGATTGACATGTATTATATGTATTATATATGTATTATTATATTATTGTTATATCATATTACATATAATATATAATATAATATATATATAATATAATATATGTTTTACTGTATATGTATTATATTATATGTATATTACTGAATACTGTATTTTACTGAATCTGGCCTGTCAACTTTATTTAAAACTCATAATAATAAAGCAAAACTGAAAATCCTGAAAGTCCTCTCCCACGATTTTCACGAGTATCACGATTCGTGCAGTTAATTTGCACTGCAAGACGGCATTTTGCAGTGCAAACAAAGCTAAATCAAATCAAACAAAGCTAAATCAGCGATTATTAATCTAAATTGTGTGTGTGCGACAAGTGTCTTTTTTATATCGGCGTTTGAAGTTCTGAGGGACACAAAATGGCATTTTCTGTATTTCCGCCGGCTTCACGCCTCAGCGGCCAATCAAGGTACAGTGATTGATCGGGCCCATTCCACGTAGTGTAGAGTTCAGTGATCACTGCTTCCATTGGTTCAAGGTTCAAAGGAAAGCCTTGCTGCAGAAACGGTTGATTTATATGGAACAAACGAAACATTTGCGGGTAAAACAAAGTTATTTAACAACTAACTGATGACTAAATTAGTTGACAACTATTTTAATAAACAATCAAATTGATTAGTTGTTTCAGCACTACGAAACACCTCCTCTTCTGTGAGATCCTGTTTGCGATGTGTGTGTGTGTGTGTGTGTGTGTGTGTGTGTGTGTGTGTGTGTGTGTGTGGCACACACACACACCTGTGCGCCTGGACTAAACCATTGTACAACTGTGCAGGGGTGGAAGGGCCCTCAGAGATCTTTCAATATTATTGTTAGAGCAGAATTATGTTTTGCAACATTCATACATTCATTCTAATTATATTCTTTTACAACATGAATTGTATGGACATTAATAACATGCAAAACAAAAATGTATTTAATGCCAGTTTTTTTGTGCCCCCCCCGCTCTGGGCCCTGGGCCTGGCCCTTTACCCCCCCAGTCCAATGCCCCTGAAATTATGCAACTGTTAACATGTTTTTGTAATTTACTCACAAGTCAAAATACATCCATTAATGCTGGCCATTGATTGGCTGAAAGCTGCAGTCCTCATGCGAACAGAGTGTTTCAAATATTAAAACCATTCACACACAGAGTAAATATAAAGTCTTAATCTGACCTGTTCGTGTAAGTCAGATTCATCATGACAGCCTGATGAAAACATATCCACATAAAGCTCCTGATTTTGGGAAAACGATGTCTGAAAATACTTTAATTTCTGGAAACGTAGCATTTTAAAGCAAGTCCCTCAGTGGTTTTTTCTGCTCTAAGTGTGTTTCGCAGCCTGTGGATGCTGTGTCGCAGTCTGAGGGGGCACAGGCGGAAAAAGTCATAGCACTTCATTCATTCACATCAGCGTTTACCACAGACATCAGTCAACTCTTCAGCATTCTGCACACAATTAAAATAAATCCCACCATCCACCAAGACAAAAATAAAATAAAATGAAATGAATAATGTTAAATTACTCTGTTTTGCCTCCATGTGGAGGGGAAACGCTGCGTGACAGCGTACATGCTGAATGACGTGCTCGTTAATATTTAAGTGTTCCACCTGCCAAACAAAAGGGTTTTTGCCTGCTGTAGAACCGCAAACCAAGCCAGACTTAACCGCTCTGACCCGCACCACACATGTAGTACCCGACTCAAACCACTCGGTGGAAACGGGGCTGTCAGCATACGCTGGATAAATCGTCAAGGTGTGACTGGGCCCCAACATCAGTCTGATTTCTCTGTGGTTTCCACAGTCCTAACATCTCCTCAAGGGTGTTCTCATCAACCAAAAGCCGAACATTTCAACATAATTGTTGTGGCTGGCGTGCCTGGCTGGCTTTTGTTTGTCTTTTGTTTCTGTCTTTGGTTTTCCTTCCAGGTGGTGCGCATTTGGGACTGAGTGGCTGTGTGGCTGAGATATCAGGACCTCACCCTGATCACCTGCGGCTCGTCAGGACTCACAGCTGTGGTGCATCTAAATGGATTGGAACATGGTGGCATTTAAGACTGGAGTACACAGTGTGTATTGCCAGAGACTCGACCTTGTGACCAGACGGGTGAGATCGTCGTCTCGGGAGCCATCTCATCATCAGTGGATGCAGAGAACGTCCAGGTATGATGCATGGTCTGTGAAAGAGGAGGGGGTGAGGTCTCACGCTCGTCAGCACACTTCCTGAGGTACGTTAGATTTTGTGACTAACATTTATACAGTCAGTAAATGTGGTGTCCCTCACACCTTATTATATTGAGCTGTATGTTGGTCGTTTAAATCAGCTTCCACTGCAGTGGAGTTTTGTGAACGGGGTGTTCTATGCCTGCAGGGTGGGAAGCTGATTTGCAATTAAGCCAGGAAGTGTTTGCTGTTTGTACACCTTTGAGTGGTCTCTCTGTGTGTTGAGTGTGGACTCACATAATGATTTCTTCTTTCAGAGACTCGGTTTGTCGCGGCCACCTTGGGGGGTGTCGGCGGGGTCCTTGGGTCCGAACTGGTTCTGGCTCCGGACCGTTTTGTGCTGCTGGGAGCACACCGCAAATCCGCCACGCCAGACCGCGCACTTATTTGTTTTGTATTTTTTTCACATCATGTTATGTTCATTAAACTCTGTTAGCTTTGTACCGTGCTC
Source organism: Thalassophryne amazonica (assembly GCF_902500255.1). Taxonomy (NCBI): domain Eukaryota; kingdom Metazoa; phylum Chordata; class Actinopteri; order Batrachoidiformes; family Batrachoididae; genus Thalassophryne; species Thalassophryne amazonica. The sequence goes on from NC_047114.1 coordinate 5,035,568, forward strand.
TGCTTATTTTATACTGGGTCCTTCAAACGCTGGTCGGTTCTCCGGGCTGCGTCCGACACATAACAATAATCTCCTGAATCTGCTGCCGGCCTTCATGTGGTTTTTTGGTGGTTTTCTTTCCTCATGGATTAAAAATGTCTCACAGTGATCTCTGTTTAGCTGAGATTTTGTTTTGCAGATTCCAGCGCTGTTTATTTTCTTGGTCTTTTGTGGCGTTTTCAGAGAGTTGGAGGTCAGGGCGTGTGTCTGCCTGTCGGCCTCACTAAACCATGTGGCTTTTTGTTTTGTTTGCTTTTGTCTCTTCCTTGTGTATGTGTGTAGTGTGTGTGTGTGTGTGTGTGTGTGGTGTGTGTGTGTGTGTGTGTGTGTGTGTGTGTGTGTGTGTGTGGATAATGATCGTGCATTTCACACTGTCTATTGACAGCTTCCTACCACACACACACACACACACACACACACACACACACACACACACACACACACACACACACACACACACACACACATATATATACACTCAACAAAAATATAAACGCAACACTTTTGGTTTTGCTCCCATTTTGTATGAGATGAACTCAAAGATCTAAAACTTTTTCCACATACACAATATCACCATTTCCCTCAAATATTGTTCACAAACCAGTCGAAATCTGTGATAGTGAGCACTTCTCCTTTGCTGAGATAATAATTGGCACGTTGGAGAGGTGTTCTCTTCACGGATGACTCCCCAGTTCCACACTGTCCAGGGCAGATGGCAGACAGCGTGTGTGGCGTCGTGTGGGTGAGCGGTTTTCTGATGTCAATGTTGTGGATCGAGTGGCCCATGGTGGTGGTGGGGTTATGGCAGGGGTGGGCAATGAGGGCCGAGACACCTGCGGTTTTCCTTGCAACCAATCACCTCACCAGGTGGGTTGCTGATGAGCTTCTCCCCTGCACATAAACACCTGGTCATCAATGAAATCACCTGCGAAGGTGATTGGTAGCAAGGAAACCTGCAATGTCTTGGCCCTTTATGGCACATGATTGCATAAAGGGCGGTTCTTTCCCTCAGCCCCAACCAGTCTCAGCAGAAGACTGCCCCTCCTGAGCCTGGTTCTGCTGGAGGTTTCTTCCTGTTAAAAGGGAGTTTTTCCTTCCCACTGTGGCCAAGTGCCTTGCTCATAGGGGGGTGTTTTGATCGTTGGGGTTTTTCATAATTATTGTATGGCCTTGCCTTACAATATGGAGCGCCTTGGGGCAACTGTTTTGTTGTGATTTGGCGCTATATAAGAAAAAGTTGATTGATTGATTGATTGATTGCCCACCCCTGGGTTATGGTATGGGCAGGCGTCTGTTATGGATAAGAACACAGGTGCATTTATTGATGGCATTTTGAATGCACAGAGATACCGTGACGAGATCCTGAGGCCATTGTTGTGCCATACAATCCAAGAACATCACCTCATGTTGCAGCAGGATAATGCACGGCCCCATGTTGCAAGGATCTGTACACAATTCTTGGAAGCTGAAAAGTCCCAGTTCTTGCATGGCCGGCATACTTACTGGACATGTCACCCATTGAGCATGTTTGGGATGCTCTGGACCGGCGTATACGACAGCGTGTACCAGTTCCTGCCAATATCCAGCAACTTCACACAGCCATTGAAGAGGAGTGGACCAACACTTCCACAGGCCACAATTGACAACCTGATCAACTCTATGCGAAGGAGATGTGTTGCACTGCATGAGGCAAATGGTGGTCACCCAGATACTGACTGGTATCCCCCCTCAATAAAACAAACTGCACCTTCAGAGTGGCCTTTATTGTGGGCAGTCTAAGGCACACCTGTGCACTAATCATGGTGTCTAATCAGCATCTTGATATGGCACATCTGTGAGGTGGGATGGATTATCTCAGCAAAGGAGAAGTGCTCACTATCCACAGATTTAGACTGGTTTGTGAACAATATTTGAGGGAAATGGTGATATTGTGTATGTGGAAAAAGTTTTAGATCTTTGAGTTCATCTCATACAAAATGGGAGCAAAACCAAAGTGTTGCATTTATATTTTTGTTGAGTGTAGTTAGGGCTGGATCAGGTGACCCTGAACCATCCCTTAGGTGTGATTTACGTGTTGGTTTACGTGTTGGCATCAGAATTTTGGCTCTCTGTTGGGACTGTTTACACAGAGACTGCTACCTGCTGCTTTGGACTTGAATTAACAGTCTTTTTCAAGACTTTTTTACCTTTTTACTTTTTTATTTTTTTACTGTGCTCCAACGCCTAAGGAAGACCTCTATCGGTCGAAACATCGCGACGGAGCACTTTTATCAGCTAACTTTCATCAGCGTTGGCAAGCTAACTAGCTTGCTAACGCTTTCGTTTTTTATTTTTTTTATTTTTTTTTTATTTATTTTTTTCCTCTTTTAGCACTGTTGTCGTGCGTTATCTGTGCTGCTCCACAGCGTGTTTAGTTGATTTTTATTTATTTTAGCACCGTTGTCGTGTGTTCGCTGTTGTGCGTTTGCCTGTGCTGCTTCATGGCCTGTTTGGTGCCTTGATTGGGGCATCCCTTCTGCGGAATCACCTTTAAAATTATTTACACATTATTCACTTGTGTGTTTTTAGGAATCCGCTAGGTTGCGTAGCTACTAGCTCTTAGCCGATTTAGCATGGCGGCTTCTCCTGTCTTCTCCCGTACTTTTCTGCTCTGGGTGTGAAATGTTTAGTTATTCCTCGGCCTCCTTTAGCAGTAACGGTACTTGTAATAAGTGCAGCTTATTCGTAGCTTTGGAGGCCAGGCTGGGGCGAATTGGAGACTCGGCTCCGCACCGTGAAAATTCTACAGCTAGCCAGGCCCCTGTAGTCGGTGCGGACCAAGGTGCTTAGCCGCCGCTAGTTCCCCCCCTGGCAGATCCCAGGCAGTCGGGAAGCAGGCTGACTGGGTGACTGTGAGGAGGAAGCGTAGCCCTAAACAGAAGCCCCGTGTACACCGTCAACCCGACACATCTCTAACCGTTTTTCCCCATTCGACGATACACTCGCCGAGGATCAAACTTGGTTATTGGCGACTCTGTTTTGAGAATGTGAAGTTAGCGACACCAGAAAGAAAAAGAAAAAAGAAAAAATAATATAGCACCTTCAACTGCACCACAGACTAAAAACAGTTAAATGTTAAACATTATTATTAAACACTATTAAACATTAGGTCTCTCCTCTTCTAAGTCCCTGTTGGATAATGCTATAATAATTGATCAACGTATTGATTTATTCTGCCTAACAGAAACCTGGTTACAGCAGGATGAATATGTTAGTTTAAATGAGTCACACACCCCGAGTCACACTAACTGTCAGAATGCTCGTAGTACGGGCCGGGGCGGAGGATTAGCAGCAATCTTCCATTCCAGCTTATTAATTAATCAAAAAACCCAGACAGAGCTTTAATTCATTTGAAAGCTTGACTCTTAGTCGTGTCCAGTCCAAATTGGAAGTCCCCAAAAACCGTTTTATTTGTTATTATCTATCGTCCACCTGGTCGTTTACTGTGAGTTTCTTTGTGAATTTCTGACCTTTATCTGACTTAGTGATTAGCTCAGACAAAATAATATAGTGGGCGATTTTAATATCCACAAAGATGCTGAGAATGACAGCCTCAACACTGCATTAATCTATTATTAGACTCTATCGGCTTTGCTCAAAAAGTAAATGAGTCCACCACCACTTTAATCATATCTTAGATCTGTTCTGACTTATGGTATGGAAATAGAAGACTTAAACAGTATTCCCCTGAAAACTCCTTCTGTCTGATCATTTTTTAATAAACAGTTACATTTACCATGATGGACCTTACCCTGCAGTGGGGAAATAAGTTTCATTACACTAGAAGTCTTTCAAGAAAGCGCTGTAACTAGGTTTAAGGATATGATTTCCTTCGTTATGTTCTCTAATGTCATTATACCAACACAGAGCAAGAGTAGCTACCTAAACTCTGTAAGGGAGTTAGAGTATCTCGTCAATAGTTTTACATCCTCTTTGAAGACAACTTGGATGCTGTAGCTCCTCTGAAAAAGAGAGCTTTAAATCAGAAGTGTCTGACTCCGTGGTATAACTCACAAACTCGTAGCTTAAAGAGATAAACCCGTAAGTTGGAGAGGAAATGGCGTCTCCACTAATTAGAAGATCTTCACTTAGCCTGGAAAAAGAGTTTGTGCTCTATAAAAAAGCCCTCCGTAAAGCTAGGGACATCTTTCTACTCATCACTAATTGAAGAAAATAAGAATAACCTCAGGTTTTCTTTTCAGCACTGTAGCCAGGCTGACAAAGAGTCAGAGCTCTATTGAGCTGAGTATTCATCACTTTAACGAGTAATGACTTCATGACTTTCTTTGCTAACAAAAATTTTGACTATTAGAGAAAAAATACTCATAACCATCCCAAAGATGTATCGTTATCTTTGGCTGCTTTCAGTGATGCCGGTATTGGTTAGACTCTTTCTCTCGGTTGTTCTGTCTGAGTTATTTTCATTGGTTGCCTTCGTCCAAACCATCGGCATGTATTATTGGACCCCATTCCTACCAGCTGCTCAAGGAAGTCCTACCATTATTTAATGCTTCAATCTTAAATATGATCATCTATCTTTGTTAGTTGGTTATGTACCACAGGCCTTTAAGGTGGCAGTAATTAAACCAGTACTTAAAAGCCATCACTTGACCCAGCTATCTTAGCTAATTATAGGCCAATTCCAACCTTCCTTTTCTCTCAAAGATTCTTGAGAGGGTAGTTGTAAAACAGCTAACTGATCACCTGCAGAGGAATGGTCTATTTGAAGAGTTTCAGTCAGGTTTTAGAATTCATCATAGTACAGAAACAGCATTAGTGAAGGTTACAAATGATCTTCTTATGGCTTCGGACAGTGGACTCATCTCTGTGCTTGTTCTGTTGGACCTCAGTGCTGCTTTGATACTGTTGACCATAAAATTTATTACAGAGATTAGAGCATGTCATAGGTATTAAAGGCACTGCGCTGCAGTGGTTTGAATCATATTTGTCTAATAGATTACAGTTTGTTCATGTAAATGGGGAATCTTCTTCACAGACTAAAGTTAATTATGGAGTTCCACAAGGTTCTGTGCTAGGACCAATTTTATTCACTTTATACATGCTTCCCTTAGGCAGTATTATTAGACGGTATTGCTTAAATTTTCATTGTTACGCAGATGATACCCAGCTTTATCTATCCATGAAGCAGAGGATACACACCAATTAGCTAAACTGCTGGATTGTCTTACAGACATAAAGACATGGATGACCTCTAATTTCCTGCTTTTAAACTCAGATAAAACTGAAGTTATTGTACTTGGCCCCACAAATCTTAGAAGCATGGTGTCTAACCAGATCGTTACTCTGGATGGCATTTCCCTGATCTCTAGTAATACTGTGAGAAATCTTGGAGTCATTTTTGATCAGGATATGTCATTCAAAGCGCATATTAAACAAATATGTAGGACTGCCTTTTGCATTTACGCAATATCTCTAAAATCAGAAAGGTCTTGTCTCAGAGTGATGCTGAAAAACTAATTCATGCATTTATTTCCTCTAGGCTGGACTATTGTAATTCATTATTATCAGGTTGTCCTAAAGTTCCCTAAAAAGCCTTCAGTTGGTTCAGAATGCTGCAGCTAGAGTACTGACGGGGACTAGAAGGAGAGAGCATATCTCACCCGTGTTGGCCTCTCTTCATTGGCTTCCTGTTAATTCTAGAATAGAATTTAAAATTCTTCTTCTTACTTATAAGGTTTTGAATAATCAGGTCCCATCTTATCTTAGGGACCTCGTAGTACCATATCACCCCATTAGAGCGCTTCGCTCTCAGACTGCGGGCTTACTTGTAGTTCCTAGGGTTTGTAAGAGTAGAATGGGAGGCAGAGCCTTCAGCTTTCAGCTTGGTTATGCTGCTTTAGACGTAGATTGTGGGGGGGTTCCCATGATGCACTGTTTCTTTCTCTTTTTGCTCCGTATGCATCACTCTGCATTTAATCATTAGTGATCGATCTCTGCCCCCTTCACGGCATGTCTTTTTCCTGTTTTTTCCCTCAGCCCCAACCAGTCTCAGCAGAAGACTGCCCCCCTGAGCCTGGTTCTGCTGGAGGTTTCTTCCTGTTAAAAGGGAGTTTTTCCTTCCCACTGTTGCCAAGTGCTTGCTCATAGGGGGTCGTTTTGACCGTTGGGGTTTTTCATAATTATTGTATGGCCTTGCCTTACAATATAAAGCGCCTTGGAGCAACTGTTTGTTGTGATTTGGCGCTATAAGTTATGCTGCTATAGACTTAGACTGCTGGGGGGGTTCCCATGATGCACTGAGTGTTTCTTTCTCTTTTTGCTCTGTATGCACCACTCTGCATTTAATCATTAGTGATTGATCTCTGCTCTCCTCCACAGCATGTCTTTTTCCTGGTTCTCTCCCTCAGCCCCAACCAGTCCCAGCAGAAGACTGCCCCTCCCTGAGCCTGGTTCTGCTGGAGGTTTCTTCCTGTTAAAAGGGAGTTTTTCCTTCCACTGTCGCCAAGTGCTTGCTCACAGGGGGTCGTTTTGGCAGTTGGGGTTTTTCTGTGGTTATTGTATGGCTTTGCCTTGCAATATGAAGCGCCTTGGGGCAACTGTTTGTTGTGATTTGGCGCTATATAAATGAAATTGATTTGATTTGATTCATGCAGAATTGCAATGGCTTTTGACATTTTAGATTAATATAGTTAATATGTGTTTTCCAGCTTAATCTATCGTCAATATAAACACCAAGAAATTTTGTATCTGTTACAGTTTCAATTGCAATATCATGTAATAAAAGATTTTTGCTTAAGCTCCTGGACTTATTCCCAAATATGATACACTTAGTTTTATCAAAATAGAGTGATAATTGATTTAAATCGAACCATTGTTTAAATTCATGCAGTTCGTTCTCCATCTTGTCCAGGAGCTGTCCCAAATGATCCCCACTACAAAACACATTCATATCATCTGCAAATAAAATACAACTTATGTACTTGGAAACCAAACATATATCAAATATACAAAAGAAACAACAATGGCCCAAGGACTGAACCCTCTGGCCCAGATTTGATAGATCCTTATTTTTTGAAATTGGCTGCCGACTTTAACCTCACAGTGGAAAGAAATGACATACCATCTCTATGGAAAATGGCTTATGTCTTCCCATTATTAAAAGGGGGTGACCCCAATTCTGACAAATTCTAGACCAATATCCAATTTTCAATTTTGGCCAAAATTCTTGAAGCTCTTGTTAGTGAGCAAGTGAAGGAGTTTGTATGCAAATGACATCCTATCAAAACATCAATCTTCAGAAAAAAAACACAGTACTATTACAGCAGCAATGAAGGTGGTAAATGACAAAACAACAACACTGTGCATCTCTTTTATTGATTTGTCAAAAGCTTTGACACTGTTGATCATGACATTTTAAAACTTAGATTGCGTCATTCAGGATTTTCAGAGCACACAGTTGCTTGGTTCTCAAATTATCTCAGTAACAGGTCTCAGTGCATTAAATATGATGATCTGTGTTCTGAATTTGTTACTGTTCATAAGGGGTGCCACAGGGTTCTGTACTGGGCCCCCTCTTATTATTATTTATATCAATCACTTGGGTCTAAATGTCCGATGCAAATGTGCATTTCTATGCTGACGACACAGTTATTTACAGTGGACCAACTCTTGTTCAGGCTGTAGAATCTTTGCAGAAAGCTTTTGTAGCTGTTCAGCACTCTCTAATACACTTGAAACTTGTTCTTAATGCTGAAAAAACAAAGCTTATGTTATTCTCTAACTGCAAAAAGCCTCAAATGGTACCCACTGTGTCCACTCTTGAGGGCAGTGAAATACAGGTGGTTCATATGTATAATATTTAGGTGTCTTGATTGATGATTCACTCACTTTCAAGCCACATATAGAAAATCTTGTTAAGAAGCTGAAGCTAAAAATTGTTTTTATTTTCGTAATAAGTGTGTTTTTCTTTTAATGTGAAAAAGCGTCTTCGCTGCAACATTTGTATCTGTGTTGGATTATGGAGATCTTCTGTACATGAATGCTGCCTTGAGGTTCATTACGAACTGTAAAATGTCACTCACCACTGTGAATTATACACTCGAGTAGGATGGTCTGCTCTGGCCACTCGAAGGGCTAGTCATCTCTACACTTTTTTATAAGGCAATTTTGGATTGCTGCCTTCATACATTTGCTCATTATTACTCTGAGAAATGTTGAATCCTATTCTCTTCGTTCGTGTATTTGTTGCTTTCTGTCCCCTTTGCTCGGACGGAATTGGGCAAAAGAGCCTTTGTTTATTCTGCACCTTATGCGTGGAACATGCTACAGAAAGACTGGAAACTAACTGAATTAATTTCTTTGAGCACTTTAAATCCAAACTAAGAGTTACTGAGGCCAATTGTACTATATGCACTTGTTTCTCATAATGTGTTTATAACTTCTGTGTTTTTACTGTATAAATATGTAACTGTATTTTGTGTTTGCTGCTGCCATTTTGGCCAGGACTCCCTTGAAAAAGAGGTTTTTAATCTCAATGGGATATTTTCTGGTTAAATAAAGATTAAGTAAGTAGTAAGGCACCCCACAAGTAATCTTCAAGAGCTCGGAATTTGTCCACCAAAGTGGACACACTGATACCTACTGTCTAAGTAGCTTGCTATCCAGTTATGTGCCAATGCCCTGATACCATACTTCTGTAATTTGTCCAGTAGCAAGTTATGATCTATAGTATCAAATGCTTTCTGTAAATAAAAAAAAACCCCTGCAGTATATTGCTATTTTAAATCGTGTTGGAAATTTCTTCAAAGAAATCCATCACAGCCAGTGAAGTAATGTGATTCTTTCTAAAACCGTATTGCTGCTCGCTAAGAATACAATGTTTAGTTAAAAAAAAAAACATTTAACCTAATTACAAATACCTTTTCCAAAACCTTAGAAAATTGTGGGAAGGTGAGCATGGGCCAGTAGTAGGGTGTAATTAGGTTCGCTAGGTAGGAAGGTACTAATCCATGAATAATTTTGTATATTAAGACAGAACCTTAAAATCATATCTCACAAAGACAGGAATAACTAAACATTTCACACCCAGAGCAGAAAAGTGCGGGAGAGACAGGAGAAGCCGCCATGCTAAATCGGCTAAGAGCTAGTAGCTACGCTAAGCTAGCGGATTCCTAAAAACACGCAAGTGAATAATGTGTAAATAATTTAGAGGTGATTCAGCAGAAGGAGTGCTTAGTTAAGGCACGTAAAGATTACACTGTGAAACAAATCGTATCTAGTTATCTAGATCAATCTAACTGCGCAGATTAAACAGCTAACAGATACAGAAAAACACAGCTGTGCTCCGGAACAGGAAGTGATACAATACCGCAGTGAGAGCCAACCACCAGTAGAGGCAAGCAAGAGACAAGACCAGCAGCCTTTGGATAACCTTATATAATAAATAAAATAAATGAATAAAATATTACAATTTGTAATACATTTGACTCTTTTGCGACAACAAACATTGAGCCATGAATTATTATACAGAAAACAAATGTGCTGACAGCTGCAACAGCTTAATGCTAACTTTAAAACTGAAAACGCCATAGACATGCTAACATGTTAGCATCGGTCCCGTTTTTAAGTTGTAAAATACATCTATCAAGTGTTTCAGAAGACCATGACAGGTCAGATTAACATAAAAAGGTAAATATTACTCACAGACATATGCTCTTTGGGGTTTTAGTGGCGAAAAATTAAGATTAAGCGAAATAAAACATTGAATCAACAAAACACCAGATGGAAGTACTGCTTCGATCTGCGAATCACTGCCACTGAACTCTACACTACATGGAATTGCCATCACGGCTGAGTGAGTGAAGCCCAGCCGCTGCATTGTCGGCCATCTTGCGCTCCCAAAAGGCGCAAACGGCGCACAGTGGAATCAGGTCGATAGTATAGGGTCAAACTCACCAATTTCTGCAGAATGAAGCCCTTTGTCGAGTTGTTATGTAATATTATTAAGCTCTGTTAAGGCCATTTATAAGACTTGTACATGTAGTGTAGTTTTTGATAGATTAATAAAGTAAATAGCAACAAAAACTTATTAAATCTATGGACATTATAAGCTCTTGCAATGCAACACTATTTGAATACTTTCTATCATATTATACGCTTGTAAACACGCACAAAGCCCCCCCCCCCCCCCCCACACACACATAATGTTCATTTGACACAACACACACACACACACACACACACACACACACACACACACACACTCAGTCAAAACACTCCCCAAACGGTGCACATCAACCACAATCAAATGCACAAACACTTTTTAATGTTGTGCACACACAAAGAAAGGCACACAGGTAATTGGTCAATCAGTTAAAATAAATATTAGAATGTTTTTTAGTTTTGCAGAAGTAGGAACATTACAACAAATCACAATCACAGTTGATGTAAAGCAGTCAATCCATTCACATGTCAATGTGCACGCTATCAATTGAAAATGAAACTATGTGACAAGCTTTAGTGTCTGAAACAACAAAATACAACAAAATACAACTACAGCGATGGCCCAATTTTAAATGAGTTGTTACATTTCAAAACTTTACAGCATCTGATTAATATCCATCCATCCATTTCTTCTGCTTTATCCGCAGTTGGGTCGTGGGGGCAGCAGCTCAAGCAAAGCCGCACCAGACCTCCCGATCCACACACACCTCCCCCAGCTCCTCCGGGGGAACCCCAAGGCGTTCCCAAGCCAGCCGAGAGATGTAGTCCCTCCAGCGTGTCCTGGGTCTTCCCCGGGGCCTCCTCCCAATGGGATGCCTGGAACACCCTCTCCAGCGAGGCGTCCAAGGGGCATCCGGAAAAGATGCCCGAGCCACCTCAGCTGACTCCTTTCGACGTGAAGGAGCATCGGCTCGACTCCCAACCTCCTCCCGACGTGACCGAGCTCCTCACCCTATCTCTAAGGGAGCGACCAGCCACCCGGCGGAGGAAACTCATCTCGGCCGCTTGTACCTCGCGATCTCGTTTCTTTCGGTCATGAGCCAAATCTCATGATCATAGGTGAGGATCGGAATGTAGATCGATCGGTAAATCGAGAGCTTTGCCCCCCTACTCAGCTCTGTCTTCACCACGACTGGTCCGATACAGCGACCCGCATCACTGCAGACGCTGCACCGATCCGTCTATCGATCTCACACTCCGTCCCTCACTCGTGAACAAGACCCCACTGCAGAAACGGTCTTGTTCATGAGTGAGATCTGATTAACACATTTTGAAAAATACCTTTTTCTGTATGTACAGAGTGTGTATTCACTTTCTTCATCAGATGGAGCAGCATCTTATCTGGATCCAAAATAAAAATAGTATAGTAATATTATTTGATAATACTCTATAGAAGTTGACATTTTCAAAGAAGCCAGACCAAGTTACAGGCAGAAAATTTCAAATGTATATTACTGCCTTTTTGCATTTACGTAATATCTCTAAAATCAGAAAGGTCTTGTCTCAGAGTGATGCTGAAAAACTAATTCATGCATTTATTTCCTCTAGGCTGGACTATTGTAATTCATTATTATCAGGTTGTCCTAAAAGTTCCCTAAAAAGCCTTCAGTTAATTCAAAATGCTGCAGCTAGAGTACTGACGGGGACTAGAAGGAGAGAGCATATCTCACCATATTGGCCTCTCTTCATTGGCTTCCTGTTAATTCTAGAATAGAATTTAAAATTCTTCTTCTTACTTATAAGGTTTTGAATAATCAGGTCCCATCTTATCTTAGGGACCTCGTAGTACCATATCACCCCAATAGAGCGCTTCGCTCTCAGACTGCAGGCTTACTTGTAGTTCCTAGGGTTTGTAAGAGTAGAATGGGAGGCAGAGCCTTCAGCTTTCAGGCTCCTCTCCTGTGGAACCAGCTCCCAATTCAGATCAGGGAGACAGACACCCTCTCTACTTTTAAGATTAGGCTTAAAACTTTCCTTTTGCTAAAGCTTATAGTTAGGGCTGGATCAGGTGACCCTGAACCATCCCTTAGTTATGCTGCTATAGACGTAGACTGCTGGGGGTTTCCCATGATGCATTTTCTCCTTTTGCTCTGTATGCACCACTCTGCATTTAATCATTAGTGATCAATCTCTGCTCCCCTCCACAGCATGTCTTTTTCCTGGTTCTCTCCCTCAGCCCCAACCAGTCCCAGCAGAAGACTGCCCCTCCCTGAGCCTGGTTCTGCTGGAGGGTTCTTCCTGTTAAAAGGGAGTTTTTCCTTCCCACTGTAGCCAAGTGCTTGCTCACAGGGGGTCATTTTGACAGTTGGGGTTTTACATAATTATTGTATGGCCTTGCCTTACAATATAAAGCGCCTTGGGGCAACTGTTTGTTGTGATTTGGCGCTATATAAAAAAAATTGATTGATTGATTGATTGACATGTATTATATGTATTATATATGTATTATTATATTATTGTTATATCATATTACATATATTATATTATATATATATTATATTATATATTATATGTTTTACTGTATATGTATTATATTATATGTATATTACTGAATACTGTATTTTACTGAATCTGGCCTGTCAACTTTATTTAAAACTCATAATAATAAAGCAAAACTGAAAATCCTGAAAGTCCTCTCCCACGATTTTCACGAGTATCACGATTCGTGCAGTTAATTGCAGTGCAAGACGGCATTTTGCAGTGCAAACAAAGCTAAATCAAATCAAACAAAGCTAAATCAGCGATTATTAATCTAAATTGTGTGTGTGCGACAAGTGTCTTTTTTATATCGGCGTTTGAAGTTCTGAGGGACACAAAATGGCATTTTCTGTATTTCCGCCGGCTTCACGCCTCAGCGGCCAATCAAGGTACAGTGATTGATCGGGCCCATTCCACGTAGTGTAGAGTTCAGTGATCACTGCTTCCATTGGTTCAAGGTTCAAAGGAAAGCCTTGCTGCAGAAACGGTTGATTTATATGGAACAAACGAAACATTTGCGGTAAAACAAAGTTATTTAACAACTAACTGATGACTAAATTAGTTGACAACTATTTTAATAAACAATCAAATTGATTAGTTGTTTCAGCACTACGAAACACCTCCTCTTTCTGTGAGATCCTGTTTGCGATGTGTGTGTGTGTGTGTGTGTGTGTGTGTGTGTGTGTGTGTGTGTGTGTGTGTGTGTGTGTGTGTGTGGCACACACACACACCTGTGCGCCTGGACTAAACCATTGTACAACTGTGCAGGGGTGGAAGGGCCCTCAGAGATCTTTCAATATTATTGTTAGAGCAGAATTATGTTTTGCAACATTCATACATTCATTCTAATTATATTCTTTTACAACATGAATTGTATGGACATTAATAACATGCAAAACAAAAATGTATTTAATGCCAGTTTTTTTGTGCCCCCCCCCGCTCTGGGCCCTGGGCCTGGCCCTTTACCCCCCCAGTCCAATGCCCCTGAAATTATGCAACTGTTAACATGTTTTTGTAATTTACTCACAAGTCAAAATACATCCATTAATGCTGGCCATTGATTGGCTGAAAGCTGCAGTCCTCATGCGAACAGAGTGTTTCAAATATTAAAACCATTCACACACAGAGTAAATATAAAGTCTTAATCTGACCTGTTCGTGTAAGTCAGATTCATCATGACAGCCTGATGAAAACATATCCACATAAAGCTCCTGATTTTGGAAACGATGTCTGAAAATACTTTAATTTCTGGAAACGTAGCATTTTAAAGCAAGTCCCTCAGTGGTTTTTCTGCTCTAAGTGTGTTTCGCAGCCTGTGGATGCTGGTGTCGCAGTCTGAGGGGGCACAGGCGGAAAAAGTCACAGCACTTCATTCATTCACATCAGCGTTTACCACAGACATCAGTCAACTCTTCAGCATTCTGCACACAATTAAAATAAATCCCACCATCCACCAAGACAAAAATAAAATAAAATGAAATGAAATAATGTTAAATTACTCTGTTTTGCCTCCATGTGGAGGGGAAACGCTGCGTGACAGCGTACATGCTGAATGACGTGCTCGTTAATATTTAAGTGTTCCACCTGCCAAACAAAAGGGTTTTGCCTGCTGTAGAACCGCAAACCAAGCCAGACTTAACCGCTCTGACCCGCACCACACATGTAGTACCGACTCAAACCACTCGGTGGAAACGGGGCTGTCAGCATACGCTGGATAAATCGTCAAGGTGTGACTGGGCCCCAACATCAGTCTGATTTCTCTGTGGTTTCCACAGTCCTAACATCTCCTCAAGGGTGTTCATCATCAACCAAAAGCCGAAACATTTCAACATAATTGTTGTGGCTGGCGTGCCTGGCTGGCTTTTGTTTGTCTTTTGTTTCTGTCTTTTGGTTTTCCTTCCAGGTGGTGCGCATTTGGGACTGAGTGGCTGTGTGGCTGAGATATCAGGACCTCACCCTGATCACCTGCGGCTCGTCAGGACTCACAGCTGTGGTGCATCTAAATGGATTGGAACATGGTGGCATTTAAGACTGGAGTACACAGTGTGTATTTGCCAGAGACTCGACCTTGTGACCAGACGGGTGAGATCGTCGTCTCGGGAGCCATCTCATCATCAGTGGATGCAGAGAACGTCCAGGTATGATGCATGGTCTGTGAAAGAGGAGGGGGTGAGGTCTCACGCTCGTCAGCACACTTCCTGAGGTACGTTAGATTTTGTGACTAACATTTATACAGTCAGTAAATGTGGTGTCCCTCACACCTTATTATATTGAGCTGTATGTTGGTCGTTTAAATCAGCTTCCACTGCAGTGGAGTTTTGTGAACGGGGTGTTCTATGCCTGCAGGGTGGGAAGCTGATTTGCAATTAAGCCAGGAAGTGTTTGCTGTTTGTACACCTTTGAGTGGTCTCTCTGTGTGTTGAGTGTGGACTCACATAATGATTTCTTCTTTCAGAGACTCGGTTTGTCGCGGCCACCTGGGGGGTGTCGGCGGGGTCCTTGGGTCCGAACTGGTTCTGGCTCCGGACCGTTTTGTGCTGCTGGGAGCACACCGCAAATCCGCCACGCCAGACCGCGCACTTATTTGTTTGTATTTTTTCACATCACTGTTATGTTTATTAAACTCTGTTAGCCTTTGTACCGTGCTCTGCTTATTTTATACTGGGTCCTTCAAACGCTGGTCGGTTCTCCGGGCTGCGTCCGACACATAACAATAATCTCCTGAATCTGCTGCCGGCCTTCATGTGGTTTTTGGTGGTTTCTTTCCTCATGGATTGAAAAATGTCTCACAGTGATCTCTGTTTAGCTGAGATTTGTTTAGCAGATTCCAGCGCTGTTTATTTTCTTGGTCTTTTGTGGCGTTTTCAGAGGAGTTGGAGGTCAGGGCGTGTGTCTGCCTGTCGGCCTCACTAAACCATGTGGCTTTTTGTTTTGTTTGCTTTTGTCTCTTCCTTGTGTATGTGTGTGTGTGTGTGTGTGTGTGTGTGTGTGTGTGTGTGTGTGTGTGTGTGTGTGTGTGTGTGTGTGTGTGTGTGGATAATGATCGTGCATTTCACACTGTCTATTGACAGCTTCCCTACACACACACACACACACACACACACACACACACACACACACACACACACACACACACACACACATATATATACACTCAACAAAAATATAAACGCAACACTTTTGGTTTTGCTCCCATTTTGTATGAGATGAACTCAAAGATCTAAAACTTTTTCCTCATACACAATATCACCATTTCCCTCAAATATTGTTCACAAACCAGTCGAAATCTGTGATAGTGAGCACTTCTCCTTTGCTGAGATAATAATTGGCACGTTGGAGAGGTGTTCTCTTCACGGATGAATCCCAGTTCACACTGTCCAGGGCAGATGGCAGACAGCGTGTGTGGCGTCGTGTGGGTGAGCGGTTTTCTGATGTCAATGTTGTGGATCGAGTGGCCCATGGTGGTGGTGGGGTTATGGCAGGGGTGGGCAATGAGGGCCGAGACACTGCAGGTTTTCCTTGCAACCAATCACCTCACCAGGTGGGTTGCTGATGAGCTTCTCCCCTGCACATAAACACCTGGTCATCAATGAAATCACCTGCGAAGGTGATTGGTAGCAAGGAAAACCTGCAATGTCTTGGCCCTTTATGGCACATGATTGCCATAAAGGGCTGGTTCTTTCCCTCAGCCCCAACCAGTCTCAGCAGAAGACTGCCCCTCCCTGAGCCTGGTTCTGCTGGAGGTTTCTTCCTGTTAAAAGGGAGTTTTTCCTTCCCACTGTGGCCAAGTGCTTGCTCATAGGGGGTTGTTTTGATCGTTGGGGTTTTTCATAATTATTGTATGGCCTTGCCTTACAATATGGAGCGCCTTGGGGCAACTGTTTGTTGTGATTTGGCGCTATATAAGAAAAAAGTTGATTGATTGATTGATTGATTGCCCACCCCTGGGTTATGGTATGGGCAGGCGTCTGTTATGGATTAAGAACACAGGTGCATTTTATTGATGGCATTTTGAATGCACAGAGATACCGTGACGAGATCCTGAGGCCCATTGTTGTGCCATACATCCAAGAACATCACCTCATGTTGCAGCAGGATAATGCACGGCCCCATGTTGCAAGGATCTGTACACAATTCTTGGAAGCTGAAAATGTCCCAGTTCTTGCATGGCCGGCATACTTACTGGACATGTCACCCATTGAGCATGTTTGGGATGCTCTGGACCGGCGTATACGACAGCGTGTACCAGTTCCTGCCAATATCCAGCAACTTCACACAGCCATTGAAGAGGAGTGGACCAACATTCCACAGGCCACAATTGACAACCTGATCAACTCTATGCGAAGGAGATGTGTTGCACTGCATGAGGCAAATGGTGGTCACACCAGATACTGACTGGTATCCCCCCCAATAAAACAAAACTGCACCTTTCAGAGTGGCCTTTTATTGTGGGCAGTCTAAGGCACACCTGTGCACTAATCATGGTGTCTAATCAGCATCTTGATATGGCACATCTGTGAGGTGGGATGGATTATCTCAGCAAAGGAGAAGTGCTCACTATCACAGATTTAGACTGGTTTGTGAACAATATTTGAGGGAAATGGTGATATTGTGTATGTGGAAAAAGTTTTAGATCTTTGAGTTCATCTCATACAAAATGGGAGCAAAACCAAAAGTGTTGCATTTATATTTTTGTTGAGTGTAGTTAGGGCTGGATCAGGTGACCCTGAACCATCCCTTAGGTGTGATTTACGTGTTGGTTTACGTGTTGGCATCAGAATTTTGGCTCTCTGTTGGGACTGTTTACACAGAGACTGCTACCTGCTGCTTTGGACTTGAATTAACAGTCTTTTTCAAGACTTTTTTACCTTTTTACTTTTTTATTTTTTTACTGTGCTCCAACGCCTAAGGAAGACCTCTATCGGTCGAAACATCGCGACGGAGCACTTTTATCAGCTAACTTTCATCAGCGTTGGCAAGCTAACTAGCTTGCTAACGCTTTCGTTTTTATTTTTTTTTATTTTTTTTTTATTTCTTTTTTTCTCTTTTAGCACTGTCGTCGTGCGTTATCTGTGCTGCTCCACAGCGTGTTTAGTTGATTTTTATTTTATTTTAGCACCGTTGTCGTGTGTTCGCTGTTGTGCGTTGCCTGTGCTGCTTCATGGCCTGTTTGGTGCCTTGATTGGGGCACTCCTTCTGCTGAATCACCTTTAAATTATTTACACATTATTCACTTTGTGTGTTTTTAGGAATCCGCTAGGTTGCGTAGCTACTAGCTCTTAGCCGATTTAGCATGGCGGCTTCTCCTGTCTCTCCCGTACTTTTCTGCTCTGGGTGTGAAATGTTTAGTTATTCCTCGGCCTCCTTTAGCAGTAACGGTACTTGTAATAAGTGCAGCTTATTCGTAGCTTTGGAGGCCAGGCTGGGCGAATTGGAGACTCGGCTCCGCACCGTGGAAAATTCTACAGCTAGCCAGGCCCCTGTAGTCGGTGCGGACCAAGGTAGCTTAGCCGCCGCTAGTTCCCCCCTGGCAGATCCCAGGCAGTCGGGAAAGCAGGCTGACTGGGTGACTGTGAGGAGGAAGCGTAGCCCTAAACAGAAGCCCCGTGTACACCGTCAACCCGATCACATCTCTAACCGTTTTTCCCCATTCGACGATACACTCGCCGAGGATCAAACTCTGGTTATTGGCGACTCTGTTTTGAGAAATGTGAAGTTAGCGACACCAGAAAGAAAAAAGAAAAAAGAAAAAATAATATAGCACCTTCAACTGCACCACAGACTAAAACAGTTAAATGTTAAACATTATTATTAAACACTATTAAACATTAGGTCTCTCTCTTCTAAGTCCCTGTTGGTAAATGATATAATAATTGATCAACGTATTGATTTATTCTGCCTAACAGAAACCTGGTTACAGCAGGATGAATATGTTAGTTTAAATGAGTCAACACCCCCGAGTCACACTAACTGTCAGAATGCTCGTAGTACGGGCCGGGGCGGAGGATTAGCAGCAATCTTCCATTCCAGCTTATTAATTAATCAAAAACCCAGACAGAGCTTTAATTCATTTGAAAGCTTGACTCTTAGTCTTGTCCATCCAAATTGGAAGTCCCAAAAACCAGTTTTATTTGTTATTATCTATCGTCCACCTGGTCGTTACTGTGAGTTTCTTTGTGAATTTTCTGACCTTTTATCTGACTTAGTGCTTAGCTCAGACAAAATAATTATAGTGGGCGATTTTAATATCCACAAAGATGCTGAGAATGACAGCCTCAACACTGCATTTAATCTATTATTAGACTCTATCGGCTTTGCTCAAAAAGTAAATGAGTCCACCCACCACTTTAATCATATCTTAGATCTTGTTCTGACTTATGGTATGGAAATAGAAGACTTAACAGTATTCCCTGAAAACTCCCTTCTGTCTGATCATTTTTTAATAACATTTACATTTACCCTGATGGACTACCCTGCAGTGGGGAATAAGTTTCATTACACTAGAAGTCTTTCAGAAAGCGCTGTAACTAGGTTTAAGGATATGATTCCTTCGTTATGTTCTCTAATGTCATATACCAACACAGAGCAGAGTAGCTACCTAAACTCTGTAAGGGAGTTAGAGTATCTCGTCAATAGTTTTACATCCTCTTTGAAGACAACTTTGGATGCTGTAGCTCCTCTGAAAAAGAGAGCTTTAAATCAGAAGTGTCTGACTCCGTGGTATAACTCACAAACTCGTAGCTTAAAGCAGATAACCCGTAAGTTGGAGAGGAAATGGCGTCTCACTAATTTAGAAGATCTTCACTTAGCCTGGAAAAAGAGTTTGTTGCTCTATAAAAAAGCCCTCCGTAAAGCTAGGACATCTTTCTACTCATCACTAATTGAAGAAAATAAGAATAACCTCAGGTTTCTTTTCAGCACTGTAGCCAGGCTGACAAAGAGTCAGAGCTCTATTGAGCTGAGTATTCCATTAACTTTAACTAGTAATGACTTCATGACTTTCTTTGCTAACAAAATTTTGACTATTAGAGAAAAAATTACTCATAACCATCCCAAAGATGTATCGTTATCTTTGGCTGCTTTCAGTGATGCCGGTATTTGGTTAGACTCTTTCTCTCCGGTTGTTCTGTCTGAGTTATTTTCATTGGTTGCTTCGTCCAAACCATCGGCATGTTTATTGGACCCCATTCCTACCAGGCTGCTCAAGGAAGTCCTACCATTATTTAATGCTTCAATCTTAAATATGATCAATCTATCTTTGTTAGTTGGTTATGTACCACAGGCCTTTAAGGTGGCAGTAATTAAACCATTACTTAAAAAGCCATCACTTGACCCAGCTATCTTAGCTAATTATAGGCCAATTTCCAACCTTCCTTTTCTCTCAAAGATTCTTGAGAGGGTAGTTGTAAAACAGCTAACTGATCACCTGCAGAGGAATGGTCTATTTGAAGAGTTTCAGTCAGGTTTTAGAATTCATCATAGTACAGAAACAGCATTAGTGAAGGTTACAAATGATCTTCTTATGGCTTCGGACAGTGGACTCATCTCTGTGCTTGTTCTGTTGGACCTCAGTGCTGCTTTTGATACTGTTGACCATAAAATTTTATTACAGAGATTAGAGCATGTCATAGGTATTAAAGGCACTGCGCTGCAGTGGTTTGAATCATATTTGTCTAATAGATTACAGTTTGTTCATGTAAATGGGGAATCTTCTTCACAGACTAAAGTTAATTATGGAGTTCCACAAGGTTCTGTGCTAGGACCAATTTTATTCACTTTATACATGCTTCCCTTAGGCAGTATTATTAGACGGTATTGCTTAAATTTTCATTGTTACGCAGATGATACCCAGCTTTATCTATCCATGAAGCCAGAGGATACACACCAATTAGCTAAACTGCTGGATTGTCTTACAGACATAAAGACATGGATGACCTCTAATTTCCTGCTTTTAAACTCAGATAAAACTGAAGTTATTGTACTTGGCCCCACAAATCTTAGAAGCATGGTGTCTAACCAGATCGTTACTCTGGATGGCATTTCCCTGATCTCTAGTAATACTGTGAGAAATCTTGGAGTCATTTTTGATCAGGATATGTCATTCAAAGCGCATATTAAACAAATATGTAGGACTGCCTTTTTGCATTTACGCAATATCTCTAAAATCAGAAAGGTCTTGTCTCAGAGTGATGCTGAAAAACTAATTCATGCATTTATTTCCTCTAGGCTGGACTATTGTAATTCATTATTATCAGGTTGTCCTAAAAGTTCCCTAAAAAGCCTTCAGTTGGTTCAGAATGCTGCAGCTAGAGTACTGACGGGGACTAGAAGGAGAGAGCATATCTCACCCGTGTTGGCCTCTCTTCATTGGCTTCCTGTTAATTCTAGAATAGAATTTAAAATTCTTCTTCTTACTTATAAGGTTTTGAATAATCAGGTCCCATCTTATCTTAGGGACCTCGTAGTACCATATCACCCCATTAGAGCGCTTCGCTCTCAGACTGCGGGCTTACTTGTAGTTCCTAGGGTTTGTAAGAGTAGAATGGGAGGCAGAGCCTTCAGCTTTCAGCTTGGTTATGCTGCTTTAGACGTAGATTGTGGGGGGGTTCCCATGATGCACTGTTTCTTTCTCTTTTTGCTCCGTATGCATCACTCTGCATTTAATCATTAGTGATCGATCTCTGCCCCCCTTCACGGCATGTCTTTTTCCTGTTTTTTTCCCTCAGCCCCAACCAGTCTCAGCAGAAGACTGCCCCTCCCTGAGCCTGGTTCTGCTGGAGGTTTCTTCCTGTTAAAAGGGAGTTTTTCCTTCCCACTGTTGCCAAGTGCTTGCTCATAGGGGGTCGTTTTGACCGTTGGGGTTTTTCATAATTATTGTATGGCCTTGCCTTACAATATAAAGCGCCTTGGGGCAACTGTTTGTTGTGATTTGGCGCTATATAAGAAAAAAGTTGATTGATTGAGTTGATTAGTTATGCTGCTATAGACTTAGACTGCTGGGGGGTTCCCATGATGCACTGAGTGTTTCTTTCTCTTTTTGCTCTGTATGCACCACTCTGCATTTAATCATTAGTGATTGATCTCTGCTCTCCTCCACAGCATGTCTTTTTCCTGGTTCTCTCCCTCAGCCCCAACCAGTCCCAGCAGAAGACTGCCCCTCCCTGAGCCTGGTTCTGCTGGAGGTTTCTTCCTGTTAAAAGGGAGTTTTTCCTTCCCACTGTCGCCAAGTGCTTGCTCACAGGGGGTCGTTTTGACAGTTGGGGTTTTTCTGTGGTTATTGTATGGCTTTGCCTTGCAATATGAAGCGCCTTGGGGCAACTGTTTGTTGTGATTTGGCGCTATATAAATGAAATTGATTTGATTTGATTCATGCAGAATTGCAATGGCTTTTGACATTTTAGATTTAATATAGTTAATATGTGTTTTCCAGCTTAATCTATCGTCAATATAAACACCAAGAAATTTTGTATCTGTTACAGTTTCAATTGCAATATCATGTAATAAAAGATTTTTGCTTAAGCTCCTGGACTTATTCCCAAATATGATACACTTAGTTTTATCAAAATAGAGTGATAATTGATTTAAATCGAACCATTGTTTAAATTCATGCAGTTCGTTCTCCATCTTGTCCAGGAGCTGTCCCAAATGATCCCCACTACAAAACACATTCATATCATCTGCAAATAAAATACAACTTATGTACTTGGAAACCAAACATATATCATTAATATACAAAAGAAACAACAATGGCCCAAGGACTGAACCCTCTGGCCCAGATTTGATAGATCCTTATTTTTTGAAATTGGCTGCCGACTTTAACCTCACAGTGGAAAGAAATGACATACCATCTCTATGGAAAATGGCTTATGTCTTCCCATTATTAAAAGGGGGTGACCCTTCAATTCTGACAAATTCTAGACCAATATCCAATTTTTCAATTTTGGCCAAAATTCTTGAAGCTCTTGTTAGTGAGCAAGTGAAGGAGTTCTTGTATGCAAATGACATCCTATCAAAACATCAATCTTCAGAAAAAAAACACAGTACTATTACAGCAGCAATGAAGGTGGTAAATGACAAACAACAACACTGTGCATCTCTTTTCATTGATTTGTCAAAAGCATTTGACACTGTTGATCATGACATTTTAAAACTTAGATTGCGTCATTCAGGATTTTCAGAGCACACAATTGCTTGGTTCTCAAATTATCTCAGTAACAGGTCTCAGTGCATTAAATATGATGATCTGTGTTCTGAATTTGTTACTGTTCATAAGAGGGTGCCACAGGGTTCTGTACTGGGCCCCCTCTTATTTATTATTTATATCAATCACTTGGGTCTAAATGTGTCCGATGCAAATGTGCATTTCTATGCTGATGACATAGTTATTTACAGTTGTGGACCAACTCTTGTTCAGGCTGTAGAATCTTTACAGAAAGCTTTTGTAGCTGTTCAGCACTCTCTAATACACTTGAAACTTGTTCTTAATGCTGAAAAAACAAAGCTTATGTTATTCTCTAACTGCAAAAACCCTCACATGGTACCCACTGTGTCCACTCTTGAGGGCAGTGAAATATAGGTGGTTCATATGTATAAATATTTAGGTGTCTTGAATGATGATTCACTCACTTTCAAGCCACATATAGAAAATCTTGTTAAGAAGCTGAAGCTAAAAATTGTTTTTTATTTTCGTAATAAGTGTTTTTCTTTTAATGTGAAAAAGCGTCTTATCGCTGCAACATTTGTATCTGTGTTGGATTATGGAGATCTTCTGTACATGAATGCTGCCTTGAGGTTCATTACGAACTGTAAAATGTCCACTCACCACTGTGAATTATACACTTGAGTAGGATGGTCTGCTCTGGCCACTCGAAGGGCTAGTCATCTCTACACTTTTATTTATAAGGCAATTTTGGCATTGCTGCCTTCATACATTTGCTCATTAATTACTCTGAGAAATGTTGAATCCTATTCTCTTCGTCTCTTTGTTTGTATTTGTTGCTTTCTGTCCCCTTTGCTCGGACGGAATTGGGCTAAAGAGCCTTTGTTTATTCTGCACCTTATGTGTGGAACATGCTACAGAAAGACTGGAAACTTACTGAATTAAGTTCTTTGAGCACTTTTAAATCCAAACTAAGAGTTACTGAGGCCAGTTGTACTATATGCACTTGTTTCTCATAATGTGTTTATAACTTCTGTGTTTTTACTGTATAAATATGTAACTGTATTTTGTGTTTGCTGCTGCCATTTTGGCCAGGACTCCCTTGAAAAAGAGGTTTTTAATCTCAATGGGATATTTTCTGGTTAAATAAAGATTAAGTAAGTAAGTAAGGCACCCCACAAGTAATCTTCAAGAGCTCGGAATTTGTCCCACCAAAGTGGACACACTGATACCTACTGTCTAAGTAGCTTGCTATCCAGTTATGTGCCAATGCCCTGATACCATACTTCTGTAATTTGTCCAGTAGCAAGTTATGATCTATAGTATCAAATGCTTTCTGTAAATAAAAAAAAACCCCTGCAGTATATTGCTATTTTAAATCGTGTTGGAAATTTCTTCAAAGAAATCCATCACAGCCAGTGAAGTAATGTGATTCTTTCTAAAACCGTATTGCTGCTCGCTAAGAATACAATGTTTAGTTAAAAAAAAAAACATTTAACCTAATTACAAATACCTTTTCCAAAACCTTAGAAAATTGTGGGAAGGTGTAGCATGGGCCAGTACGTAGGGTGTAATTAGGTTCGCTAGGTAGGAAGGTACTAATCCATGAATAATTTTGTATATTAAGACAGAACCTTAAAATCATATCTCACAAAGACAGAAAGACAATGCAGGGAGGCTAAAATTGGTGAAATGTGGTCAAACCTTCTGCTTCTAGTCAAAATTCTGGCAGCAGCATTTTGAACCCTAATGCTGGACTGCAGTAAACTGGAGAAGAGAACACTGCAGTAATCCAGGCTAGAAGAGACAAATGCATGGATCAGAGTCTCTGCATCAGACAGGATGGGATGAATCTTCACTATGTTACGAAGGTGGAAGAAAGTAGTCCTAGTCGTTCCTGTGATGAGTAGGTCAAAGCCCATTGTGGGATCAAAAATCACCCCAAGGTTCCTCAGATCTGATCCCCAACTCTCCCAGCATGGCAAATGACCTCCAGGGCTAAGCACAGAGCCTCATTTTGGGGTATTTGGGTTATTTGGTGTCAACCGCTAAAAAAAACAAACCCTGTACTTATGTTGAGCAACAGCGCTTGAACAAAGTAGCTTTTAGTGGCAGAACACAGTGATGACAGATTGACATCCTCAAAGTCTCCATTTGGCTAAATTGTCTGTTGCTGAAAATTCCAGCAGTCAGGGAGTGAATGAATGCATCCATATACGTCATCCTCTCCCTTTCCTGTCAATTTTCCTTTTCCTGTGTGCCGTCTCGGCATCTCTGAGCACTAACAAATCCCCTCTTCCCCCCGTGGAGCACTCATTTTATTTTCGTTCACTTTAACTCACCTGGCAGATTTATGTGTGGAATCCAGCGGGTTGTTTGATTCAGGAAATGGACGGGATCAGCGGGGGGAATTACAGGCTAAAGTATACACACACTGCAAATACCTACACGAGGACGGACACATATTTACACACAAAGCATGTGGAGGAAACTCACATACACAGAGCAGCATTCACACATTCAGGAAACTGTCAACCACAAATGGCCGGACCCACAGCCAGAGCTCAGGAGGTCTGATGAAGAAAAGTGCTCCATCAACATGATTCCTTCCTGAGGTTCACCGCAGACGTGACATGCCTGCTGCTGCGTGGCAGGGCTGCTAACAGGACTGCTAACAGGGTCGCTAACAGGGTCACTAACAGGGCTGCTAACAGGGCCGCTAACAGGGTCACTTACAGGGCTGCTAACAGGGCCGCTAACAGGGTCACTTACAGGGCCGCTAACAGGGTCGCTAACAGGACTGCTAACAGGGCCACTAACAGGGCTGCTAACAGAGTCACTTACAGGACTGCTAACAGGACCGCTAACAGGGTCACTTACAGGGCTGCTAACAGGGCCGCTAACAGGGCTGCTAACAGGGCCGCTAACAGGGTCGCTAACAGGACTGCTAACAGGGCCACTAACAGGGCCGCTAACAGGGTCACTTACAGGGCTGCTAACAGGGTCGCTAACAGGACTGCTAACAGGGCCACTAACAGGGCTGCTAACAGGGTCACTTACAGGGTCGCTAACAGGGCCACTAACAGGGCCGCTAACAGGGCCACTAACAGGGCTGTTAACAGGGTCGCTAACAGAGCTGCTAACAGGGTCGCTAACAGAGCTGCTAACAGGGTCACTAACAGGGCTGCTAACAGGGTCACTTACAGGGTCGCTAACAGGGCCGCTAACAGGGCCACTAACAGGGCTGCTAACAGGGTCACTAAGAGGGCTGCTAACAGTGTCACTAACAGGGTCACTAACAGGGCTGCTAACAGGGCTGCTAACAGGGTCCCTAACAGGGCTGCTAACAGAACCGCTAACAGGGCTGCTAACAGGGCCACTAAAAGGGCTGCTAACAGGGTCGCTAACAGGGCCGCTAACAGGGCTGCTAACAGGGTCACTAACAGGGCTGCTAACAGGCCTGCTAACAGGGTCGCTAACAGGGCTGCTAACAGGGTCACTAACAGGGCTGCTAATAGGGCTGCTATAACAGGGTCACTAAGAGGGCTGCTAACAGGGTCACTAAGAGGGATGCTAACAGGGTCACTAACAGGGCCACTAACAGGGCTGCTAACAGGATCCCTAACAGGGCTGCTAACAGAACCGCTAACAGGGCTGCGGACAGGGCCACTAAAAGGGCTGCTAACAGGGTCACTAACAGGGTACTAACAGGGTCACTAACAGGGCTGCTAACAGGGTCGCTAACAGGGCTGTTAACAGGGTCACTAACAGGGCTGCTAACAGGGTTGCTGACAGGGCTGCTAACAGGGTCACTAACAGGGAGGTTAACAGGGGCATCAACAGGCCAGCTACCAGGACCGCTAACAGTGCTGCTAACAGGGCCTCCAACAGGGCCGCTAATAGGGCTGCTAACAGGGTCGCTAACAAGGCTGCTAACAGGGTCACTAACAGGGCTGCTAACAGGGTCACTAACAGGGCTGCTAACAGGGTCACTAACAGGGTCACTAATAGGGCCGCTAACAGGGTCACTAACAGGACTGCTAACAGGGCCACTAACAGGGCTGCTAACAGGGTCGCTAACAGGACTGCTAACAGGGCCACTAACAGGGCTGCTAACAGGGTCACTTACAGGGTCGCTAACAGGGCCACTAACAGGGCCGCTAACAGGGCCACTAACAGGGCTGTTAACAGGGTCGCTAACAGAGCTGCTAACAGGGTCGCTAACAGAGCTGCTAACAGGGTCACTAACAGGGCTGCTAACAGGGTCACTTACAGGGTCGCTAACAGGGCCGCTAACAGGGCCACTAACAGGGCTGCTAACAGGGTCACTAAGAGGGCTGCTAACAGTGTCACTAACAGGGTCACTAACAGGGCTGCTAACAGGGCTGCTAACAGGGTCCCTAACAGGGCTGCTAACAGAACCGCTAACAGGGCTGCTAACAGGGCCACTAAAAGGGCTGCTAACAGGGTCACTAACAGGGCCGCTAACAGGGCTGCTAACAGGGTCACTAACAGGGCTGCTAACAGGCCTGCTAACAGGGTCGCTAACAGGGCTGCTAACAGGGTCACTAACAGGGCTGCTAATAGGGCTGCTATAACAGGGTCACTAAGAGGGCTGCTAACAGGGTCACTAAGAGGGATGCTAACAGGGTCACTAACAGGGCCACTAACAGGGCTGCTAACAGGGTCCCTAACAGGGCTGCTAACAGAACCGCTAACAGGGCTGCGGACAGGGCCACTAAAAGGGCTGCTAACAGGGTCACTAACAGGGTACTAACAGGGTCACTAACAGGGCTGCTAACAGGGTCGCTAACAGGGCTGTTAACAGGGTCACTAACAGGGCTGCTAACAGGGTTGCTGACAGGGCTGCTAACAGGGTCACTAACAGGGAGGTTAACAGGGGCATCAACAGGCCAGCTACCAGGACCGCTAACAGTGCTGCTAACAGGGCCTCCAACAGGGCCGCTAATAGGGCTGCTAACAGGGTCGCTAACAAGGCTGCTAACAGGGTCACTAACAGGGCTGCTAACAGGGTCACTAACAGGGCTGCTAACAGGGTCACTAACAGGGTCACTAATAGGGCCGCTAACAGGGTCACTAACAGGACTGCTAACAGGGTCCCTAACAGGGCTGCTAACAGAACCGCTAACAGAGCTGCTAATAGGGTTGCTAACAGGGCTACTAACAGGGTTGCTAACAGGGAGGCTAACAGGGGCATCAACAGGCCTGCTACCAGGACCGCTAACAGTGCTGCTAACAGGGCCACTAACAGGGCTACTAACAGGGCCTCCAACAGGGCCTCTAACAGGGACGCTAACAGGATCTCCAACAGGGCCTCCAACAGGGCTGGTAACAGGGCCACTAACAGGGCTACTAACAGGGCCTCCAACAGGGCCTCTAACAGGGACGCTAACAGGATCTCTAACAGGGCCTCTAACAGGGCCGCTAAAAGGGCTGCCAAGGTGGGGGGTGGGCTATGATACGTATTTAAAGTTGGGGGGATAGGATATGTGTTTAAAGTTGGGGGGATACGATACGTGTTTAAAGTTGGGGGGATACCATACGTGTTTAAAGTTGGGGTGATACGATACGTGTTTAAAGTTGGGGGATATGATATGTGTTTAAAGTTGGGGGGATATGATACGTGTTTAAAGTTGGGGGATATGATATGTGTTTAAAGTTGGGGGGCTATGATACGTATTTAAAGTTGGGGGGTAGGATATGTGTTTAAAGTTGGGGGGATAGGATATGTGTTTAAAGTTGGGGGGATAGATACGTGTTTAAAGTTGGGGGGATAGGATATGTGTTTAAAGTTGGGGGGATACGATACGTGTTTAAAGTTGGGGGATAGGATATGTGTTTAAAGTTGGGGGGATACGATACGTGTTTAAAGTTGGGGAGATAGGATATGTGTTTAAAGTTGGGGGGCTATGATACGTGTTTAAAGTTGGGGGGATAGGATATGTGTTTAAAGTTGGGGGGATACGATACGTGTTTAAAGTTGGGGGGATACCATACGTGTTTAAAGTTGGGGTGATACGATACGTGTTTAAAGTTGGGGGATATGATATGTGTTTAAAGTTGGGGGGATAGGATATGTGTTTAAAGTTGGAGAGATATGACATGTGTTTAAAGTTGGGGGATATGATACGTGTTTAAAGTTGGGGGGATAGGATATGTGTTTAAAGTTGGGGGGATACGATACGTGTTTAAAGTTGGGGGGATACCATACGTGTTTAAAGTTGGGGTGATACGATACGTGTTTAAAGTTGGGGGATATGATATGTGTTTAAAGTTGGGGGGATAGGATATGTGTTTAAAGTTGGAGAGATATGACATGTGTTTAAAGTTGGGGGGATATGATATGTGTTTAAAGTTGGGGGGATAGGATATGTGTTTAAAGTTGGGGGGATACGATACGTGTTTAAAGTTGGGGGGATACCATACGTGTTTAAAGTTGGGGTGATACGATACGTGTTTAAAGTTGGGGGATATGATATGTGTTTAAAGTTGGGGGGATAGGATATGTGTTTAAAGTTGGAGAGATATGACATGTGTTTAAAGTTGGGGGGATATGATACGTGTTTAAAGTTGGGGGATATGATATGTGTTTAAAGTTGGGGGGATACGATACGTGTTTAAAGTTGGGGCATACGATACGTGTTTAAAGTTTGGGGATATGATACGTGTTTAAAGTTTGGGGATATGATACGTGTTTAAAGTTGGGGGGATACGATACGTGTTTAAAGGTGGGGGATATGATACGTGTTTAAAGTTAAGGGGATACGATACGTGTTTAAAGTTGGGGGATACGATACGTGTTTAAAGTTTGGGGATATGATACGTGTTTAAAGTTGGGGGGATATGATACGTGTTTAAAGTTGAGGGGATACGATACGTGTTTAAAGTTGGGGGATACAATACGTGTTTAAAGTTTGGGGATATGATACGTGTTTAAAGTTGGGGGGATATGATACGTTTTTAAAGTTGGGGGATATGATACGTGTTTAAAGTTGGGGGATATGACACGTGTTTAAAGTTGGGGGGATATGACACGTGTTTAAATTTGGGGGATATGATATGTGTTTAAAGTTGGGGGGATATGATACGTATTTAAAGTTGGGGGGATATGATACGTGTTTAAAGTTGGGAGGATATGATACGTGCTTCTAAACAGACTTGTTCCCTCCATAGTAGAGGACCACCTCCCAAAGAGTCAGTGTGGTTACAGAGCCAACAGAGGCACTACTGACATGGTAGTCGTCCTTCGGCAACTCCAGGAGAAATGCCGGGAGCAGAACAAAGGGCTGTACATGACGTTCATCGACTTGACGAAAGCTTTTGACACTGTGAGCAGAAAGGGCCTATGGCAGATCATGAAACGCCTCGGCTGTCCACCTAAGTTTCTCAGCATGGTCATCCAGCTCCATGAAGACCAGAATGGCCAGGTTCGATACAGAAACGACCTTTCTCAGCCTTTCCCCATCCCCAATGGGGTGAAACAGGGTTGCGTGCTTGCACCGACTCTCTTCAGTATTTTCTTCAGCATGACGCTCCAGCAGGCCTTTGAAGACCTTGACGATGTCGATGGCATCTACATACGATTCCGCATGGATGGCAGCCTGTTCAATCTGAGGCGCCTGCAAGCCTACACAAAGACACAGGAGCAACTAGTCCGAGAGCTGCTGTTTGCTGACGATGGAGCACTTGTTGCACATACTGAACCAGCGTTACATCGGCTCACTTCCTGCTTTGCAGAAGCCGCACAGCATTTTGGACTTGAAATCAGCCTGAAGAAGAGTGAAGTGATGTATCAGCCTGCCCCCAAGGAGGATTACCACCCACCTCACATCACCATTGCCAAGACAGGGCTGAAAAATGTCCACCAGTTCAGCTACCTGGGATGCACCATTACATCTGACGCCAAGATCGATAAAGACATCGACAGTAGGCTGGTTAAAGCAAACTGCGCATTCAGCAGGCTCCACAAGCGGGTGTGGAACAACAAAAACCTGAAGAAAGGCACCAAGATTGCTGTGTACAGGGCAATCATACTTACAACACCCTTGTACGGCGCTGAGTCGTGGGTTACCTACCGCCACCACCTACAACTCCTGGAACGCTTTCATCAGCGCTGTCTCCGCTCCATCCTCAACATCCATTGGAGTGACTTTGTTACAAACAACAAAGTTTTGGAGCAGACTGGGATCATCAGCATTGAGGCAATGCTCTTGAGAATACAGTTACGCTGGGCTGGACACGTCTCCAGAATGGAAGACCATCGCCTACCCAAGATTGCAATGTACGGAGAGCTGTCCACTGGCCACCGGAACGTAGGGGCTCCGAAGAAGCGCTACAAAGATTGCCTAAAAAAGACCCTCGCCTCCTGTTGGATCGACCACCGCCAGTGGTCCTCTATTGCTGCTGACCGGGACGCCTGGAGACACTGTGTCAACCAAGCAGTCTCCTCCTTCGAAAGTTCACGCAGAGTTCATGGCATCGAAGAAAAGAGAAGAAAAAGAAAGAACCGTGAGGTCTCAACACCAGACAACCCTGATAAGACCTTCCCTTGCAGCCGCTGTGGCCGGGTCTGTCTGTCCCGCATTGGACTAGTCAGCTACCAGCGAGCCTGCAACAGGCACTGACGTCCTTCATAAATCTTTGTTCGCAAAGTCAAGCCATGAATGATACATGTTTAAAGTTGGGGGGATATGATACGTGTTTAAATTTGGGGGATATGATATGTGTTTAAAGTTGGGGGGATACGATACATGTTTAAAGTTGGGGGGATATGATATGTGTTTAAATTTGGGGGATATGATATGTGTTTAAAGTTGGGGGGATATGATATGTGTTTAAAAGTTGGTGGATATGATATGTGTTTAAAGTTGGGGGATATGATATGTTTTTAAAGTTGGGGGGATACGATACGTGTTTAAAGTTGGGGGATATGATACGTGTTTAAAGTTGGGGGGATATGATATGTGTTTAAAGTTGGGGGATATGATACGTGTTTAAAGTTGGGGGAATACGATACGTGTTTAAAGTTGGGGGATATGATACGTGTTTAAATTTGGGGGATATGATACGTGTTTAAAGTTGGGGGGATATGATATGTGTTTAAAGTTGGGAGGATATGATACGTGTTTAAAGTTGGGGGATATGATATGTGTTTTAAAGTTGGGGATATGATATGTGTTTAAAGTTGGGAGGATATGATACGTGTTTAAAGTTGGGGGATATGATATGTGTTTAAAGTTGGGGGATATGATATGTGTTTAAAGTTGGGGGATATGATACGTGTTTAAAGTTGGGGGATAGGATACGTGTTAAAGTTGGGGGGATATGAT
Organism: Thalassophryne amazonica; assembly: GCF_902500255.1. Taxonomy (NCBI): domain Eukaryota; kingdom Metazoa; phylum Chordata; class Actinopteri; order Batrachoidiformes; family Batrachoididae; genus Thalassophryne; species Thalassophryne amazonica. The sequence goes on from NC_047114.1 coordinate 5,067,596, forward strand.
ATGTGTTTAAAGTTGGGGGATATGATACGTGTTTAAAGTCGGGGGGATATGATACCTGTTTAAAGTTGGGGGATACGATACATGTTTAAAGTTGGGGGATACGATATGTTTAAAGATGGGGGGATATGATATGTGTTTAAAGTTGGGGGGATATTATTATGTGTTTAATTTTGGGGGATATGATACGTGTTTAAAGTTGGGGATATGATACGTGTTTTAAAGTCGGGGGGGATAAGGTAAGTGGGCGATACTGTTTAAAGTTGGGGGGATATGATATGTGTTTAAAGTGGGGGATATGATACTTTTAAGGGGGATATGATACGTGTTTAAAGTTGGGGGATACGATATGTGAAAGTGGGGGATATGATATGTGTTTAAAGTTGGGGGATATGATACGTGTTTAAATTTGGGGGATACGATACCTGTTTAAAGTTGGGGGTTATGATATGTGTTTAAAGTTGGGGGGATATGATATGTGTTTAAAGTTGGGGGATATGATATGTGTTTAAATTTGGGGGATATGATATGTGTTTAAAGTTGGGGGATATGATACGTTTTTAAAGTCGGGGGGATACGATACCTGTTGAAATTTGGGGGATATGATATGTGTTTAAAGTTGGGGGATATGATACGTGTTTAAAGTCGGGGGGATACAATACCTGTTTAAATTTGGGGATATGATATGTGTTTAAAGTTGGGGGATATGATATGTGTTTAAATTTGGGGGATATGATATGTGTTTAAAGTTGGGGGATATGATACGTGTTTAAAGTCGGGGGGATACGATACCTGTTTACAGTTGGGGGATACGATACATGTTTAAATTTGGGGGATACGATATGTGTTTAAAGTTGGGGGGATATGATATGTGTTTAAATTTGGGGGATAAGATATGTGTTTAAAGTTGGGGGATATGATACATGTTTAAAGTTGGGGGATACGATACGTGTTTAAAGTTGGGGGGATATGATATGTGTTTACATTTGGGGGATATGATATGTGTTTAAATTTGGGGGATATGATATGTGTTTAAAGTTGGGGGGATATGATATGTGTTTAAATTTGGGGGATATGATACGTGTTTAAAGTTGGGGGATACGATACATGTTTAAAGTTGAGGGATACGATACATGTTTAAAGTTGGGGGGATACGATACATGTTTAAAGTTGGGGGGATATGATACGTGTTTAAAGTTGGGGGGATATGCATCAGATCTGAGGTCTGATTCACTGTGTGTTCATGTGGCCCAGCCATAATTTAAAAGTAAAGTTATTAACTTTCGTTCATTTATTTCCTGCTGCTTATCCGGGTCGAGTCACGGTGATGGTTTCTCCAGCATGTCCTGGGTCGTTCCTGGGGACTCCTCCCAGTTGGACATGCCTGGAAGACCTCCCCAGAGAGATGACCAGATGGAAAGCTCACCAGATGCCAGGACCACCTCAGCTGCCTCCTTTCAATGTGAGAAAGCAGCGGCTCTAATCCTCGTCCCTCCCAGATATTCGAGTTTGTCCACCTGTCCCAGAGTGTAAGTGTAGATACCCAACGGAGGAATCGAATTTCTGCTGCATGCAGCCACAACCTTTTTCTTTCAAGTCAAGTCTGGGTGCATCTGCTGGTGCTGCGCTTTGCCACATCCACAACACTATGGAATTGCTTTGGGTCCTGGATGGCAAACACCCAGACAGACAAGTGGTCCACTTCCACATCTCTAAAATGTTGTTTATGAGTAAAACCATAAGGGAAAAGTGTGTTGCGTTTACCCCACTTTGCCTATCTTTTTGCATGTTGAAAGTAAATGACTTTATTTAAAACCTGGTCTTGTTAGGAGAGACGGCATCCATCCCACTTTGGATGGAGCAGCTCTCATTTCTAGAAATCTGGCCAATTTTCTTAAATCCTCCAAACCGTGACTATCCAGGGTTGGGACCAGGAAGCAGAGTTGTAGTCTTACACACCTCTCTGCAGCTTCTCTCCCCCTGCCATCCCCTCATTACCCCATCCCTGTAGAGACGGTGTCTGCTCCCAGACCACCAACAACCAGTAAAAATCTATTTAAGCATAAAAATTCAAAAAGAAAAAATAATATAGCACCTTCAACTGCACCACAGACTAAAACAGTTAAATGTGGTCTATTAAACATTAGGTCTCTCTCTTCTAAGTCCCTGTTAGTAAATGATATAATAATTGATCAACGTATTGATTTATTCTGCCTTACAGAAACCTGGTTACAGCAGGATGAATATGTTAGTTTAAATGAGTCAACACCCCCGAGTCACACTAACTGCCAGAATGCTTGTAGCACGGGCCGAGGCAGAGGATTAGCAGCAATCTTCCACTCCAGCTTATTAATTAATCAAAAACCCAGACAGAGCTTTAATTCATTTGAAAGCTTGACTCTTAGTCTTGTCCATCCAAATTGGAAGTCCCAAAAACCAGTTTTATTTGTTATTATCTATCGTCCACCTGGTCGTTACTGTGAGTTTCTCTGTGAATTTTCAGACCTTTTGTCTGACTTAGTGCTTAGCTCAGATAAGATCATTATAGTGGGCGATTTTAACATCCACACAGATGCTGAGAATGACAGCCTCAACACTGCATTTAATCTATTGTTAGACTCAATTGGCTTTGCTCACAATGTAAATGAGTCCACCCACCACTTTAATCATATCTTAGATCTTGTTCTGACTTATGGTATGGAAATTGAAGACTTAACAGTATTCCCTGGAAACTCCCTTCTGTCTGATCATTTCTTAATAACATTTACATTTACTCTGATGGACTACCCTGCAGTGGGGAATAAGTTTCATTACACTAGAAGTCTTTCAGAAAGCGCTGTAACTAGGTTTAAGGATATGATTCCTTCTTTATGTTCTTTATGTTGTTATGCCATATACCAACACAGTGCAGAGTAGCTACTTAAACTCTGTAAGTGAGATAGAGTATCTTGTCAATAGTTTTACATCCTCATTGAAAACAACATTGGATGCTGTAGCTCCTCTGAAAAAGAGAGCTTTAAATCACAAGTGCCTGACTCCGTGGTATAACTCAAAAACTTGCAGCTTAAAGCAGATAACCCGTAAGTTGGAGACTTAGCCTGGAAAAAGAGTCTGTTGCTCTATAAAAAAGCCCTCCGTAAAGCTAGGACATCTTACTACTCATCACTAATTGAAGAAAATAAGAACAACCCCAGGTTTCTTTTCAGCACTGTAGCCAGGCTGACAAAGAGTCAGAGCTCTATTGAGCTGAGTATTCCTTTAACTTTAACTAGTAATGACTTCATGACTTTCTTTGCTAATAAAATTTAACTATTAGAGAAAAGATTACTCATAACCATCCCAAAGACATATCGTTATCTTTGGCTGCTTTCAGTGATGCCGGTATTTGGTTAGACTCTTTCTCTCCGATTGTTCCGTCTGAGTTATTTTCATTGGTTACTTCCTCCAAACCATCAACATGTCTATTAGACCCCATTCCTACCAGGCTGCTCAAGGAAGCCCTACCATTAATTAATCCTTCGATCTTAAATATGATCAATCTGTCTTTATTAGTTGGCTATGTACCACAGGCTTTTAAGGTGGCAGTAATTAAACCATTACTTAAAAAGCCATCACTTGACCCAGCTATCTTAGCTAATTATAGGCCAATCTCCAACCTTCCTTTTCTCTCAAAAATTCTTGAAAGGGTAGTTGTAAAACAGCTAACTGATCATCTGCAGAGGAATGGTCTATTTGAAGAGTTTCAGTCAGGGTTTAGAATTCATCATAGTACAGAAACAGCATTAGTGAAGGTTACAAATGATCTTCTTATGGCCTCAGACAGTGGACTCATCTCTGTGCTTGTTCTGTTAGACCTCAGTGCTGCTTTTGATACTGTTGACCATAAAATTTTATTACAGAGATTAGAGCATGCCATAGGTATTAAAGGCACTGCGCTGCGGTGGTTTGAATCATATTTATCTAATAGATTACAATTTGTTCATGTAAATGGGGAATCTTCTTCACAGACTAAGGTTAATTATGGAGTTCCACAAGGTTCTGTGCTAGGACCGATTTTATTCACTTTATACATGCTTCCCTTAGGCAGTATTATTAGACGGCATTGCTTAAATTTTAATTGTTACGCAGATGATACCCAGCTTTATCTATCCATAAAGCCAGAGGACGCACACCAATTAGCTAAACTGCAGGATTGTCTTACAGACATAAAGACATGGATGACCTCTAATTTCCTGCTTTTAAACTCAGATAAAACTGAAGTTATTGTACTTGGCCCCACAAATCTTAGAAACATGGTGTCTAACCAGATCCTTACTCTGGATGGCATTACCCTGACCTCTAGTAATACTGTGAGAAATCTTGGAGTCATTTGTGATCAGGATATGTCATTCAAAGCGCATATTAAACAAATATGTAGGACTGCTTTTTTGCATTTACGCAATATCTCTAAAATTAGAAAGGTCTTGTCTCAGAGTGATGCTGAAAAACTAATTCATGCATTTATTTCCTCTAGGCTGGACTACTGTAATTCATTATTATCAGGTTGTCCTAAAAGTTCCCTGAAAAGCCTTCAGTTAATTCAAAATGCTGCAGCTAGAGTACTGACAGGGACTAGAAGGAGAGAGCATATCTCACCCATATTGGCCTCTCTTCATTGGCTTCCTGTTAATTCTAGAATAGAATTTAAAATTCTTCTTCTTACTTATAAGGTTTTGAATAATCAGGTCCCATCTTATCTTAGGGACCTCATAGTACCATATCACCCCAATAGAGCGCTTCGCTCTCAGACTGCAGGCTTACTTGTAGTTCCTAGGGTTTGTAAGAGTAGAATGGGAGGCAGAGCCTTCAGCTTTCAGGCTCCTCTCCTGTGGAACCAGCTCCCAATTCAGATCAGGGAGACAGACACCCTCTCTACTTTTAAGATTAGGCTTAAAACTTTCCTTTTTGCTAAAGCTTATAGTTAGGGCTGGATCAGGTGACCCTGAACCATCCCTTAGTTATGCTGCTATAGACTTAGACTGCTGGGGGGTTCCCATGATGCACTGAGTGTTTCTTTCTCTTTTTGCTCTGTATGCACCTCTCTGCATTTAATCATTAGTGATTGATCTCTTCTCCCCTCCACAGCATGTCTTTTTCCTGGTTCTGTCCCTCAGCCCCAACCAGTCCCAGCAGAAGACTGCCCCTCCCTGAGCCTGGTTCTGCTGGAGGTTTCTTCCTGTTAAAAGGGAGTTTCCTGTTAAAAGGGAGTGCTTGCTCACAGGGGGTCGTTTTGACCGTTGGGGTTTTACATAATTATTGTATGGCCTTGCCTTACAATATAAAGCGCCTTGGGGCAACTGTTTGTTGTGATTTGGCGCTATATAAAAAAAATTGATTGATTGATTGATTGATTGAATTTTTAGCATGTAATTAGTTGACATAATAACACACACAGAACTCTGGCTAACTGTAAGACACGAGTAGAGACAAGATGATGTTTTTCCAGAAACAGCTGCATGCACACAGACACAGCACACACACATATGTGCACATATGGTCTTGGAGGAAAATCCCGGGCAGGAGGACGGAGAGATGAGTTTATCATCTGCGGCGCTGACAGATCCTGCTGATGTGTGACCACAAACCAAACGATCATCAATCTCTGCGCTGCAAGAGGAGGACGACGGCCGAGAGGACGGTGAAGAGCTTTACATGCAAAGGTCTAAACACGCGGGAGTATTCAGCTGGAGTTTGAGTGAGCGCGCACACACACGTCTCTGGAAAGGCCTAAGTGGTGTCATTTATCAGGAGGACAACTGTGGATTTTTTACAATGAATCAACACTGAAAGAGGAAATTCTGTTGTGTATTCAAACCTCAGTCCGTTTTATCACACTCGAGAAAAGTCCTGTCATCTGATGTCAAAACTCTGTCCACAACCCACTGATGTTTACCAACAGCTATGACACTGTGACACGTAAGGACAGCCACATACCGTATCCACACATCGGAGCACCCAGAGCATCAGTCTGCCTCCTTTTTTAAAGAATGTTGATTAAATGCTCACCGTAAATTAAATAATTTCTTGAACGCAACACTAACAAGACATTACGACACATTAAAGACACACGTTTGAGGACAAGGAAGTTAAACTCTTAGCCAGAGAGAAGAAATGGTTTGAGAGAGGGGTGAAGGAGGTATTGTATGTGAAACAGTTGAAATCCAGCCTTAACCGGGGAGGGGGTCTGAGACACGCTGTGTCCCCTGTTTACAATGGGGAACTCAGGTCAAAGCAGTTTCAGTCTTTTGTTCATGGTAATGAGTCATTCACGTCATCAGGAGACACGTCAGGTGAGCCGTCAGGAGAGGCATCAGTCCCATCATTAGGAGGGACAGCTACCCTGTCATTAGGAGGGTGTTAACTAGAGCACAATAGGTGCTAATTAAGCAATTGTTTAGTCACTAGCCTGTGGCAGTCTGCCTCTTGGTAGGAGGGGTCTGGTTAGGTTTAAAACTCCAGCTTTTGTGGCTTCTGTTTGTTCCGTCTCTACAAGGGTCAAGACAGAAGTCAGACTACCAGAGCAAGAATTTTAGCTGAGTAAGCTTCTGTGATTTGAAGCAAAACGTCCTCGCGTCAAGCAAACCAGTCCAGTCAAAGATTCAAGCTTCTCTACTATGGAAACCACCTGGACAACTGAGAGCCTACACAGAAACCCAACAAATTGTAAAAAGCAAAAAAATAATAAGTTTTCACAATGTTCTTCTCATCTCCTCCATGTCTTAAATGTGACAATATCATCAGTGTGCACTGCCAGTGGAAATGATTATGTTGAAATGTGCTCTTATTTTGAAAGACTCATGCAAGAAAACAGGAAGTGTTCTGAGGCAGTGGCTAGCTTTGTAAAGGTTAAGCCGGAATTCTGCTGTGACGGTTTTTATGCTGCTGATGTGAGAAAGAGGGTGAACGTTGACTGGACGTCCACTAGCAGCGACAAACAAGAACAGCACAAAACTAACATACAACCATCGGGAACGCACCCCGTCTTTAACCGTATGACTGCTGGGATCGAGTCCAGCCCCACTGTGACCCTTGACTGGAGTAAGCAGGTATAGAAAATAAATGAATGAAGGAGTTGTGATGTTGGCTGTTTCTGTACGATGATTTATTCCACACGGGACAACTCCTGCCAGCTGTAGAGCCCCCTGAGCGTGGCCCGGCCCCAGAGTTCTTTCTGCCTTGCTAAAAATATTACACCCTGACAACAGTGCACCTGATTCATGAGCAGGGTGTGCAAGAGATTGCAAAAGAATTTCACACTTCAGAATGTCACCAACAAACACTGAGAACGTCTGTGCTGGGACACAACAGGGTTGACTACATTTGTACGAGAGAAACACAATCAAATGTACTGCACTTTTTCCTATAGAGAGATATCTGTAGTATACGTATTTAAATATTACGCCAAGCCAAAATACCCTCAGCTGTATGAGCATAAAAACAGGACAGAGAATGTGACCTTTTGACCTCTTAAAATCGGTCAAGGTTAACCATCTTTGAACTTGTCCAAGGTCTGTGTCCCAAGAATGTTTCCTGTGAATTTGAAGACTGTGGGAGTAACAGGACTGGACTTATGCTGAGCGCAGACAGACAGACAGATGGACAGACAGATGGACAGACAGAAGACAGATGGATGGGCAGAAGGACAGATGGATAGACAGAAGACAGACGGATGGGCAGAAGGACAGATGAACAGAAGGACAGACAGATGGACGGACAAGCAGAAGGACAGACAGATGGACAGACAGAAGACAGATGGATGGGCAGAAGGACAGATGGACAGAAGGACAGACAGACAGACGGACAGGCAGAAGGACAGACAGGCAAAAGGACAGACAGAAGGACAAATGGATGGACAGACAGAAGGACAGACAGAAGACACATGGACAGATAGAAGGACAAATGGAGGGACAGAAGGACAGACAGGACAAACAGATGGACAGACTGAAAGACAGATGGACAGACAGAAGGACACATGGATGGACCGACAGAAGGACAAACAGATGGACAGACTGAAAGACAGAAGGACAAATGGATGGACAGACAGAAGGACAAACAGATGGACAGAAGGACGGACGGACAGACAGAAGACAGACGGATGGGCAAAAGGACAGACGGACAGACAGACAGACGGACAGGCAGAAGGACAGAAAGATGGACAGACAGAAGACAGACAGATGGACAGAAGGACAGACAGACAGACAGACAAAAGGACAGACAGAAGGACAAATGGACAGACAGAAGGACAAATGGATGGACAGACAGAAGGACAGATGGAGGGACATAAGGACAGACAGACAAAAGGACAGACAGAAGGACAAATGGACGGACAGACGGAGGGACAGAAGGACAGCTGGAGGGACAGAAGGACAGACAGACAGACAAAAGGACAGACAGATGGACAGACAAAAGGACAAACGGATGGACAGAAGGACAGACAGACAAAAGGACAGACAGAAGGACAAACAGATGGATAGACAGAAGGACAAATGGAGGGACAGAAGGACAGACAGAAGGACAAATGGATGGACAGACAGAAGGACAGATGGAGGGACAGAAGGACAGACAGACAAAAGGACAGACAGAAGGACAAATGGACAGACAGACGGAGGGACAGAAGCACAGATGGAGGGACAGAAGGACAGACAGACAGACAGAAGGACAGACAAAAGGACAAACGGATGGACAGACAGAAGGACAGATAGAAGGACAGATGGGGGACAGAAGGACAGATAGACAAAAGGACAAACGGATGGACAGACAGAAGGACAGACTGAAAGACAGATGGACAGACAGAAGGACAAATGGATGAACAGACAGAAGGACAAACAGATGGACAGAAGGACGGACGGACAGACAGAAGACAGACGGATGGGCAAAAGGACAGACGGACAGACAGACGGACGGACAGGCAGAAGGACAGACAGATGGACAGACAGAAGACATACAGATGGACAGAAGGACAGACAGACAGACAAAAGGACAGACAGAAGGACAAATGGACAGACAGAAGGACAAATGGATGGACAGACAGAAGGACAGATGGAGGGACATAAGGACAGACAGACAAAAGGACAGACAGAAGGACAAATGGATGGACAGACGGAGGGACAGAAGGACAGCTGGAGGGACAGAAGGACAGACAGACAGACAAAAGGACAGACAGAAGGACAGAGAGATGGACAGACAAAGGACAAACGGATGGACAGAAGGACAGACAGACAAAAGGACAGACAGAAGGACAAACAGATGGATAGACAGAAGGACAAATGGAGGGTCAGAAGGACAGACAGAAGGACAAACGGATGGACAGATAGAAGGACAAATGGAGGGACAGAAGGACGGACAGATGGACAGACAGAAGGACAAACGGATGGACAGACTGAAGGACAAATGGATGGACACACAGAAGGACAAACAGATGGACAGAAGGACAGACAGATGGACAGACAGAAGACAGACAGAAGGACAGACAGACAGACAAAAGGACAGACAGACGGACAAACAGATGGATAGACAGAAGGACAAATGGAGGGACAGAAGGACAGACAGAAGGACAAACGGATGGACAGATAGAAGGACAAATGAGGGACAGAAGGACGGACAGATGGACAGACAGAAGGACAAACGGATGGACAGACTGAAAGACAGATGGACAGACAGAAGGACAAATGGATGGACACACATAAGGACAAACAGATGGACAGATGGACAGACAGAAGACAGACAGATGGACAGAAGGACAGACAGACAGACAAAAGGACAGACAGAAGGACAAATGGACAGACAGAAGGACAAATGGATGGACAGACAGAAGGACAGATGGAGGGACAGAAGGACAGACAGACAAAAGGACAGACAGAAGGACAAATGGACGGACAGACAGAGGGACAGAAGCACAGATGGAGGGACAGAAGGACAGACAGACAGAAGGACAGACAAAAGGACAAACGGATGGACAGACAGAAGGACAGATAGAAGGACAGATGGGGACAGAAGGACAGATAGACAAAAGGACAAACGGATGGACAGACAGAAGGACAGATGGACAGACAGAAGGACATACGGAGGGACAGAAGGACAGACAGACAAAAGGACAAACGGATGGACAGACAGAAGGACAAACAGATGGACATACAGAGGACAGATGGACAGACAGAAGGACAAATGGAGGGACAGAAGGACAGAGATGGACAGACAGAAAGACAAACGGATGGACAGACAGAAGACAGACAGATGGACAGAAGGATGGACGGATAGACAGAAGACAGACGGATGGGCAGAAGTACAGACAGACGGACGGACAGGCAGAAGGACAGACAGATGGACAAACAGAAGGACAGACAGACAGAAGACAGAAGGATGGACAGAAGGACAGACAGACAAAAGGACAGACAGAAGACAAGGATGGATAGAAGGACAGACAGACAAAAGGACAGACAGAAGGACAAACAGATGGATAGACAGAAGGACAAATGGAGGGACAGAAGGACAGATGGAAAGACAGAAGACAGATGGATGGGCAGAAGGACAGACAGACAAAAGGACAGACAGAAGGACAAATGGATGGACAGACAGAAGGACAGATGGACAGACAGAAGGACAGATGGAGGGACAGAAGGACAGACAGAGAGAAGGACAAACAGATGGACAGACAGAAGGACAAACGGATGGACAGACAGAAGGACAGATGGACAGACAGAAGGACAGACAGACAAAAGGACAAACGGATGGACAGACAGAAGGACAGACAGAGGGACAGACAGACAAAAGGACAGACAAAAGGACAAACGGACAGACGCAAGACCTTCGCAATACCGATGCCCGCATTTTTTCCTCGGGCAAAAATGGAACATAAACAAATTTAACACACGTTTGTCACAAGCAGCTGCACTGAGGCACAGACACGAGATCATGGACGATACCAACGATACTCCTTCCAGGACGAGTCAAACACATATGCGTCTGTTTGTCTGCCAGGATACCTGCGTACTTTCTGCTCCGCACCGACACACGGATTTTTGTTTCAAGAACAGGCTGGGAGGAAGCAGAAGCCCCAACACGCCGGCGTGCTGAAAGCACCTCTTCAGCAGACGGCAGCTGTTCACATTTCCTGCGTATTGGATGTCGAGCGGCGGCCATCGCTCATTTACTGAGTGCATTATTAACAGATGGACTTCCCGTGCCGCGCTAATATTGGGAAATGGGAGAAATGTGGACACACACACACGCACACACACACATCTGTTGATCAGCAGTGGCAGCTGCTGTGTGTGTGCACATATTTGTTTTTCCCTCAGTGTGTATTTTTGAGTGTGCACGTACTGTGTGTGTCACTCTTTTGTGCACGAGGGTGTGTAGGCTGGAGTGAGCAGTTATGTGGTAGAAGAACTCACCTTTGACCTTTTGCCTGTTTCATTGATCCACACGGATTGATTTGATTACCGGTGACTGTCAGTGCTGTACAGGAAGCAGGTGGACGACGCGTCTGTGCCACCAGACTGCAGTTCATCAACACCGAGGGGCTGCAGAAACACGTTCTGTCCCAAATACGACAGCAAGAAAATATCATCCTTTAATACTGTTAGAAAGAACTTTCTGCGCGCCATAAATATACAATACATCCCCTTACAAATACGTATAAGTTGTTATCATAAATATGAGGATTTAATTTAGAATTACAAGATGCAAAACCTTACAACAACATATCACATAATGGGCAAAATCAGAAATATACGTTCATCTGTTGCTTCGTGATATTGTCATGAAAAGTTTAAAATTTTTGTAAGGGGAGCACAAATGTATTCTAATACATTCCGTGAGGGGTGCACAAAATTAAAAGTGTGGGGGGGCGCGGTGGGGTTGTGGTTATGGTTAGGGGGAGGGGTACACAGTAAATTTTGCTGATTAAATTTTACTCTGCTTGGATAACATTTGATCCCAGTCTACATCAAGTAAAAAACACTCTATTGTAGAGTGAAATCAGGTCTACTGGTGTCGCTGACTGAACAGTCCACCCGCCCCGCCTCCACTGCGCATGCGTCATTTCGGAGCAGAGCCGCTCTGTGGACAGACTCTCTTCACCCAAAGCGATCAAATGGATTAATGGGATTATTAACCATCAGATGACAAGGTAAGACCTCTTAAATCATTCTAAAGTCAGTTGTAAGCAGAAACAAGGTGATATGCCGTGACGCAGCTCATGTAGCCACAGCGCTCTGATTGCTTCCTCCGCCTTTTATGATGAAATAATGCTGAATTTATGGAGAAATGATTGTTGGACAAAAGCTTCAGATATCTGTCGCTGAGATAAATGATGACTGGAGGCAGTTTGAAGAAGAAACCAGGTGATAATCGGTGAACTGCGGCAGTGAAGGCAGGGTGGACTGATTTTTAGGGGGGACCGTTCAGTCTGTGACACCGTCTATGCCAGGGGTGGGCAACGAGGGCCGAGACACTGCAGGTTTTCCTTGCAACCAATAACCTCAGCAGGTGGGTTGCTGATGAGCTTCTCCCTTGAACATAAACACCTGATCATGAATGAAATCACCTGCTGAGGTGATTGGTTGAAAGGAAAACCTGCAGTGTCTGGGCCCTTCATGGCACATGATTGCCCACCCCTGGTCTATGCAATGCAAGTAGTCTTACTCCAATAAGAGTTGATTTTACACCTGTATGTTGATTTGATTTAACCCTGTGGTAGAGTATATTTTGCTCTATTTCGGCTGGGATCAAATGTTATCCTGGCAGAGTAAATTTTACTCAGCAAAATTTCCTGTGTAGGGTTAGTAATACTAAGATAAACAAAAACCCTGTCACGAAAATTTGACTAATTTTGTGATGGGAGCATGAAAAAAACTTGTGAGACTAGGTTAGAAATACAAGATACTATTGCATAAATAAGGAGATGCTTAGTTCTTGTATAACTGAAGTTCAAAGCATGACAACGTACTAAGTCACAAGTGTGTCATACTTAGTTACATACTGTATGATATGTTATATGGCTGGGGGGGCCTGGCTGCCGGTTTGTTTCTGTCTTTTGGTTTTCCTCCCAGGTGGCGTGCATTTGGGACTGAGTGGCTGTGTTGCTGAGGCTGTCAGGACCTCACCCTGATCACCTGCGACTCGTCAGGACTCACAGCTGAGGTGCATCTGGATGGATTGGAGCATGTTGGCATTTAAGACTGGAGTGCACAGTGTGTATTTGCCAGAGACTCGACCTTGTGACCAGATGGGTGAGATCGTCGTCTTGGGAGCCATCTCATCAGCAGCGGATGCTGAGAACGTCCAGGTTTGATGCACAGTCTGTGAAAGAGGAGGGGGTGAGGTTTCACGCTCGTCAGCACACTTCCTGAGGTACGTTAGATTTTGTGACTAACAGTTATACAGTCAGTAAATGTGGTGTCCCTCACACCTTATTGTATTGAGCTGTATGTTAGTCATGTATCAGCTTTCACTGCGGTGGAGTTTTGTGAACTGGATGTTCCATGCCTGCAGGTTGGGAAGCTGATCAGTAATCAAGCCAGGAAGTGTTTGCTGTTTGTACACCTTTAAGTGTTCTGTGTGTAGAGTGTGGACTCACATAATGGTTCCTTCTTTCACAGACTCGGTTGTTGCGGCCACCTGGGGGGTGTCGGCGGGGTCCTTGGGTCCGAAACAGCTTCTGGCTCCGGACCGTTAGCGCTGCTGGGAGCGCACCACGCCAGGCCGCACCTTTTTGTTATTATCACTGTTATGTATTAAATTCAGTTAGCCTTTGTACCGTGCTCTGCTTATTTCATACTGGGTCCTTCAAACGCTGGTCGGTTCTCCGAGCTGCGTCCGACACATAACATGATAATACATAAATATGAGGTGTAAAGTTACGTGTCCAGTAATAACTGCACCATGCAAAGTCTTATTTGACATAAATCATAAATGTGTGGTGTAAAATCATAAATATAAGATAGGTCTTTACAAATATAAAATGATGTGATACTAATAAATTTGGGATGCTCAGTCACATCACACCAAATTATAATTACACTACATCATATAAGACATAATATGAGATGCTTTATGATAAATACAAGATGTTAAGGAATAATTAAAGAAGCCATTGTCTCACAAGTTACAACGTCAGATGTGTATTGAGCTGAAAAGTCATAATTGTGATTATCAGGATGCAGCAATTATGACAAGGAGACTTGAGCCTCTGATGGAATCAGTGGACAACCACCGAATGCGGGCGCACAGCACTTACAGACGCAGACAGAAGACAAACAGCACACAGCTAACACTAACATCTACTGGACGTCCACTGGCAAACTCCAAACAAGTACAGGACAAAACTGTAAACAAACATGCAAACGGGCTGCTTTTATATAGCGTTTTTCCATCTGCATCAGACGCTCAAGGCGCTTTACAATTATGCCTTACATTCACCCATACACACAAACACACTCACACACCAGTGTCAGGGTGCTGCCACACGGGGCGCTCACTACACACCAGGAGCAACTGGGATTAAGGACCTTGCCCAAGGGCCCTTAGTGATTTTCCGGTCTGGGGTTCTGGGGTTTGAACCAATGATTCTCTGGTCTCAAGCCCAGCGCTTAACCACTAGTCCATCGCCTCCCATGCAACCACTGGGAGAACTCAAAGTTTTGAAAAAACCTTCAGATGGACTCGCTGGACATCAACTAACAAGAAACATTTAACGAATGAGAAAAGGTCAAAAACGGACACAAACTGGTGAGTTATTTGTGATTTATTTGACATCAGACATTTTATAGAAATATGCGATCCGATAAACGGAATATTGGCCGCACTCATGCATCCTCCCACCCCTCTACAGGCACAATTTTGTGCAAATACGGTAATCATCTATCCTAACCATTTGCTGAGGTGTAAGATTAGCATTTAGCTGCCAAAAGATTGTTGGTTGTGCCAAGTGGACATTGTGTGCCACCTTTTGGTAGTTTTATTTAAACTTCCATTTGAATCCACCAGAGGGATCTCAAAAGCATCAAATTATGAAGCTAACTCACATATATGAGCAGATGAGTTCATAATAATGGCAATAATGACGGTGTGACCAGTAATTTGACTAACGACAACTAACGAGACACTTCATCTTGCATTCAGTTTCATTTTCTCCAGCATTTGCCAGTTCAAACTGGGCAGGTAAATGTGCTGCATTTATATAGCCCTTTTCAATCTGTATCAGATGCTCAAAGCGCTTTACAATTATGCCTCACATTCACCCCAGTGTCAGGGTGCTGCCATACAAGGTGCTCACTACACACCTGGAAGCAATAGGGGATTAAAGACCTTGCCCAAGGGCCCTTTGTGATTTTCCAGTAAGGCGGGGATTTGAACCGAGGATCTTCTTGTCTCAAGCCCAACACTTTAACCACTGGACCATCACCTCCCCTGGGGCACCAGATCAGACACCCTCCTCTCTAATGTTCTTACATACCTTCTTGTACCCATTTGTCACCCTGGTATGTAAACTCAAGCACTTCCTCTGTGGAGTCATTCCCAACAAGGCTCTTATTAAGAACGACACAAACCAGGCTGCTTCCTGTGTATGTCATGTTAATTACACAGAACAGGAAGTACACAAAAGCCAGGTTTATCCGAGGCCTCTCCTGCCAGCTGAAGACATTTGTTTTAAATATCAGGCGTGGAACAAGACACTTAGACATAGTTTGCACTGCCAAACATTTTCCCATCAGGTGCCCCATTTGAAGAAGAAGAAGAAGCAGGAAAAAAACAGTTTGCTAAAATTACTGTTTGAAAGGTCATGATTAACACGGTACTTCACCAATCACTGTTTAACCCTCTGGGGTCCGAGGGCATTTTTTGGACAGTTCACTCGCCTGGCATAAATGTCTTATTATTGCTGTTAACAGTTCTCCCTGCAGCCCACAATCAAGTTTTATGTCTCTTTTTTTCAGGACAACCTGTGCTTTCAGAATATATATGTTTTTGTTGTGTTTTATAAGTGCAATAAAGGTTTACAATCAAAAATAGGCAAGGACAAAATAAAGCGAAAAAAAAAAAATTCCACACACATTTATTCAAAACACACAGCAAACTATTATAAACAACTGTCTTGGCACGTCATAAAGGTAATTTGAGGTCTTGTGTGAAAGTCTGTACAACAAAAAGGTTCAAACAGTAAACACAAATGCACATTTTGAACAATATATACAAAATGGTCTATGCATTTTATTTTGATATGGTAAACAGTGCTTTATGCAGAGAAAGCAACAGAGTTATCCAGTAACATTCACATGCAAACTAGTGGAGCAACCCTGATAGTTACACACTCTTTGTTTGTTTCGCTTGTTTCCTCCTCTGGTGTGTTGACTGTCACTCTGCTCCCACCTGCACAGTAGAGGACAGATGAGTGTCTCATTACTCATTACCACCTACATAAACAGTCTGTCCTCATGTGTCTCTTTCAGACCGGTGTCTAGTTGAGCTGTTGCCCGCTATGATGGTCTGGACCTAGCATTGACATAGTTGAGGTCAGCCAGCCCAGCGTCTGGTGCCAGCGATCCTCTTCTCCTTCTCCAGCATGCAGATAAGGGATGTGTCGTGGGAATCCAGCTCAACGAGTGTGGTGGCGCCGAGGGACGGACTCTGGTCTGTGTCTGTCCTTGCCTTGTGTCCGCACATCATACACAAGTTTCAGCTGCAACATGGTGCATCAGAGCCAAACACAGCAACAAATGCCAGGATGAAGGATCTCTACTGCGTCTCGATCTGTTAGAGGAGGAGTAACAGAGTGTCGACAAGCTGTGAATTCCTGAAGCGTTATTAATCCACACGAACAACCGCTCTGTGCTTCTGGTGCTTTCATCAACTCTCCACATACAGTTTGTAACCGGCTGCTGCTGCCGGCTGATTTATGAGCAGGATTACTGAAAAACTGATGTTTCACTGAAACCTGTGAAGCTGCTGTGGAAAAGCTGCACTGACAAAGTCCATATCAGTTAAACACAAAATTCCAATTTTCTCTCCTCATACACATCTTCATATTTGGAAGTCCAACAGAGGTCGGACTCTGCGTATCTCAGGATTGTGTATTGGGGAGGGGATGAGAATCTGGGATAAGCACCAGCACCGGTGGACCTCAGAGCCTCATCAACGGTGTGAGCTATCAGTCATGGAGCTAGGGATGACCAGCTGGAAAATGTTCAGAGTTAAAGGCTCGTTGGCCAGAAATATTCAAGTGGATTTTTAAAATAAAAACTCGCTGCTTTCCCATAAAAGAGAGAGAGAAGAAATGTGTGCACACCTCTTTTAACGTAATGAGGGACTAGATCCCAAAATAAAACCCCACCTCCTAAGAAGTTCAGATTCACAATATTCAATATGATTTCGTGCAGCAGAGACATCCAGACTCACCGTGTGTGGATGCTGGCCTGCCGGGGGTCGACTCTCTCACACAGTGATGCCTGTATCTGAAGCTCTGTTTCTGGAGCAACAGCCTTCTTCTTCTTTGGCTGGGTAACTGGCTGCAGCTGCAGGATGAAGGGCGGCTCTACATCTGAGCCAGGTCTCCTGAGATGGAATAAAACAATATATTTTATTTTCATATGATGCTATGGCGCTATGATGCTCACAGCATCATAGCGCCCCCTCTGGGACAACCATCAACAACCAAGTGAAGGTGTGAATACAGTGGGCAGAGTTCCTCCTACAGAGAGCAGCAACATGGTTTCTCTTTAATGTTTGACCTACAGCACCTTGCAAAAGTACTTTGGGCTTTGACACATTTTAATTTGTTTGTGCCATTTCAAACACACAAAAAAAGAATTCAGGCTTCACTATATTAAAATTTCTAAAATTATTCTCCTTAATTTCAAACTGAAAGCAAATCTCTACAAATTGATATGAATACGATAAAAATATCAAAGTCAAGAGAAATGTGACCCATCATGGTGCTGTTTAGTATAACACACATAAATCATCAGGTCTATTGGCGGTTTTCAGGGGATGGATACATGAACATTTCCAAGTCACTGAATATGTCTTGTGCTTCATTCCTATCAGTTATTAAGGTTGCAGCCCAGTCTCACACTTTTGTTTCGTGCTCCCATCGCATTTTCATCACGTGTTTTTTTTCTTAATTTTACTATTTCTAACCCTACCCGTTCCCCTTTCCTTAACCCAAACTATAACCAGAACCACAGCCCCCACAGACCCCCAGTGGTTTTTGTGATGGTATCATGAACCATAGATGAATTTACTTTTCATGATGCCATCACAAAACGGCGTGAGACGGGGTTGTATGAAGGCGCTGTATGTTAAATCAGCATGAAGGAGATCATTCTCCTTTTCTCACAGCTGAATGCAGCTCTTAAAGTGTTCACCTTGAACGTTTTATCTTCTGAAACAAACACTTATTTAAGGACGTCATTCACTGTGTTTGACCACAGGGAAGAAAATAGAAGCATTAAATCTGAGCTGTGTGACGCCGTCACCACTTATAGTCTCGAATTTCATTCAGTCTAATTGCCTGTATTCAAGACATATCCTTCTTATCTTATTCTCCTTAAACCGGTTTGTCACACTACCAAGATTCACACTGATTTTCATCACATCGGTGGCTAAATTTAAATAAAGTCATAATCCTTGGGGATAGAGCTCGATTCACCGTGCAGCCTCAGTACATCCGCCTCTTTGTGTTCTTTCCCAAAACCAGTCGTACTTCTTTATCTTATGAGCTTTTAGCAAGTCATATTCTCATTGTGACCCAGAAAGCCTGACAGGATTGGCTCAGAAAATCCATCTAAAACTAACCCACAACTCCCGGCGGGCAAACAGCTCCACTCCCAAACAACCGTGGTTGTTTGGCGCTGGACTCTGCAGCTCCTGGCTGATGAGTCTAGTTTTCATTAGGACCTAAACATCACAGACCCAAACACTCCTCAGCATCTTGGAGGGGTCAGTGAACTTATTTGGCTCCCTTAAAATAACAGGTTCAGGCAGAAAAGACTGATGTATGACACAAGTAGCAAACTTACAGAACAGCACAAAATGAATCAAAACCGATGGCACGCTTGACTAAAGTTTTACACGATGTAGGTCCTGACATTCAAGAGTAGCTGGATCCAGATCTCAGTCAGGTCAGGTGTGGGAGCATGAACCAGTGTTGCACATCACTTCATCCATCACAAAAACGCTTTGTCCAGGATGGCAACCACCGTGTCAGACAAATGGTCCAAGTTGCACCCAGATTCAAAAATTTCTGAGTTTTCAATTTAGACTGTCTCTCAGGTATGCTAACTCAGGTAGAGTTGTAAAGGGGCAGAAGATGTTTTGAAATATTCAAAATTTTTAACAATTTCATATGATCCAAATTGCAAATTTTCATGGTAATTAACAGAAATATATGGAAATTAATAGAAATGTACTGGAACTTTGAGGTAACTTATACAAACTGCATCATATGCAAACACAAATATAAATATTTTGTTTGGTCATAAGCAGACATCCATGCAAAATCTTATTACATTTCAAGGAGGACATGTTTGACTTGTCTGAAGAAATAGAAAACATTTTTAACTCAAGCTTCTCAAAGCACTGGTTTCTGCATTTTTCTGCCCTGGCTTCAATAGTCCTTCTGCACTGTATAGGTTTCCACATATTACCTGTCCATGTGATTGCAGAATGCATGATGTAGGGTAGAAATTCAACTAAATTTGCATTAAATGTGGTTGTTTTAACCAAGATTATGCAGTAAAATGCTTTTTAAACAACTTTAAGTTCCCTGCTACAGGCTAACCTGCAGTTTTGTACATCCACAGTTTATTTTGTTTAATTCCCATTAATCCCTATGGAAAAATTCCAACTTTAAAAATTCCAATAATTGTGCAGTCCTCGGGGACATACAGTAATGTTCAGAATAATAGTAGTGCTGTGTGACTAAAAAGCTTAATCCAGGTTTTGAGTATATTTCTTACTGTTACATGGGAAACAAGGTACCAGTAGATTCAGTAGATTCTCACAAATCCAACAAGACCAAGCATTCATGATATGCACAGTCTTAAGGCTATGAAATTGGACTATTAGTAAAAAAAAAAAAAAAGTAGAAAAGGGGGTGTTCACAATAACAGTAGTGTGGCATTCAGTCAGTGAGTTCTTCACTTTTGTGGAACAAACAGGTGTGAATCAGGTGTCCCCTATGTAAGGATGAAGCCAGCACCTGTTGAACATGCTTTTCTCTTTGAAAGCCTGAGGAAAATGAGACGTTCAAGACATTGTTCAGAAGAACAGTGTAGTTTGATTAAAAAGTTGATTGGAGAGGAGAAACTTATACGCAGGTGCAAAAAATTATAGGCTGTTCATCTACAATGATCTCCAATGCTTTAAAATGGACAAAAAAAAAAAACAGAGACGCGTGGAAGAAAACGGAAAACAACCATCAAAATGGATAGAAGAATAACCAGAATGGCAAAGGCTCACCCACTGATCAGCTCCAGGATGATCAAAGACAGTCTGGAGTTACCTGTAAGTGCTGTGACAGTTAGAAGACGCCTGTGTGAAGCTAATTTATTTGCAAGAATCCCCCGCAAAGTCCCTCTGTTAAATAAAAGACATGTGCAGAAGAGGTTACAATTTGCCAACGAACACATCAACTGGCCACACCCCCTTTTCTACTTTTTTTTTTACTAATAGCCTGATTTCATAGCCTTAAGAGTGTGCATATCATGAATGCTTGGTCTTGTTGCGTAACAATTTTCATTGTTACGCAGATGATACCCAGCTTTATCTATCCATGAAGCCAGAGGACACACACCAATTAGCTAAACTGCAGGATTGTCTTACAGACATAAAGACATGGATGACCTCTAATTTCCTGCTTTTAAACTCAGATAAAACTGAAGTTATTGTACTTGGCCCCACAAATCTTAGAAACATGGTGTCTAACCAGATCCTTACTCTGGATGGCATTACCCTGACCTCTAGTAATACTGTGAGAAATCTTGGAGTAATTTTTGATCAGGATATGTCATTCAAAGCGCATATTAAACAAATATGTAGGACTGCTTTTTTGCATTTACGCAATATCTCTAAAATCAGAAAGGTCTTGTCTCAGAGTGATGCTGAAAAACTAATTCATGCATTTATTTCCTCTAGGCTGGACTATTGTAATTCATTATTATCAGGTTGTCCTAAAAGTTCCCTAAAAAGCCTTCAGTTAATTCAAAATGCTGCAGCTAGAGTACTGACGGGGACTAGAAGGAGAGAGCATATCTCACCCATATTGGCCTCTCTTCATTGGCTTCCTGTTAATTCTAGAATAGAATTTAAAATTCTTCTTCTTACTTATAAGGTTTTGAATAATCAGGTCCCATCTTATTTTAGGGACCTCGTAGTACCATATCACCCCAATAGAGCGCTTCGCTCTCAGACTGCAGGCTTACTTGTAGTTCCTAGGGTTTGTAAGAGTAGAATGGGAGGCAGAGCCTTCAGCTTTCAGGCTCCTCTCCTGTGGAACCAGCTCCCAATTCAGATCAGGGAGACAGACACCCTCTCTACTTTTAAGATTAGGCTTAAAACTTTCCTTTTTGCTAAAGCTTATAGTTAGGGCTGGATCAGGTGACCCTGAACCATCCCTTAGTTATGCTGCTATAGACGTAGACTGCTGGGGGGTTCCCATGATGCACTGAGTGTTTCTTTCTCTTTTTGCTCTGTATGCACCACTCTGCATTTAATCATTAGTGATCGATCTCTGCTCCCCTCCGCAGCATGTCTTTTTCCTGGTTCTCTCCCTCAGCCCCAACCAGTCCCAGCAGAAGACTGCCCCTCCCTGAGCCTGGTTCTGCTGGAGGTTTCTTCCTGTTAAAAGGGAGTTTTTCCTTCCCACTGTAGCCAAGTGCTTGCTCACAGGGGGTCGTTTTGACCGTTGGGGTTTTACATAATTATTGTATGGCCTTGCCTTACAATATAAAGCGCCTTGGGGCAACTGTTTGTTGTGATTTGGCGCTATATAAAAAAATTGATTGATTGATTGATTGTTGAATTTGTGAGAATCTACTGAATCTACTGGTACCTTGTTTCCCATGTAACAATAAGAAATATACTCAAAACCTGGATTAATCTTTTTAGTCACATAGCACTACTATTATTCTGAACACTACTGTACATCATGTTAAAATAAAAGGTAGGGGAAATCCATAGACTGACTATATACTGGGCAAACCCTACATGCCGTCACTCATAGGTTTTCTTTACAGACTGGGAGACCCAATAAAATTTGCTGCACTGGGTGTTACCATGTTGGCAGTGCTTTAGCTATGTAAATATAGTACCCATAGAGGTGCACAGCGGTGAAATGGTGACACCGTGGATGCCCTAGGTATGACAAATGATGCTTGAACACATCCCCTACTTTGAGCAATAGACAAGCTAAGCTAACAGGCTAACCTCTGTTTGGTTGTTTATTAAATCATATTTTTGGGGACAGAGATGGTTGTAATAACAGTTTGCTTTGCTGTGGGCATTAAAAATTATGACCTATTTCTTTTCTCAGTACCACAGTTTAACTGGACTTAATGAATCAAGCTGCCATGTCTATAGTCTACACAAGCTATGATAGCTTCTAGCTGCTAAAAGCGAGAACACCGTCCTGTGAAATTTTCAAGAGATTTCATTTTGGATGCTAACCAAAATTAAATCTCACAACTATTTCACTCAACGGAAACACACAGATGTCAAAATGATCTGTTGGGACAGGGGTGGGCACTCAGTTCTCCCAAGGGGCCACGTGAGTATCAGAAGATACTGTGGCAGGCCGGGCCAATATACTGAACCCAATTCTGTTCCATATTAAAAGTCGCACACTCGTTTTGAGCTCATTTTTGAGCAGAAATCAGCAAAAGGTACAAGAAGATGGCGCCCACTGTGGCAGACGCCTCTACTCTCCTCACACTGATCCTTCTTTTTATTTAATTCTACCTTATTGTTAATGTTGAATGTACAGAACACCTATGTGATTGTAAGCTATAGTAGAGAGGCACTTTTAAACATCGGCGACATTCATCACAAACTTTCATTCAGCCTCTCGAACTTTGTCTTTCTTCTACATCAGGAGGATGCAGCAGCCTTCGGTGAGCTGAGCAGCTGGCAAACAAAGTGACTGAGGCGGAAACGAGACAAGAGGGGTGACCTTGCATGATTGGCTAAAAGCTAGGGCTACCAGGCCGCCGCTAACCAGCCTGATGCTGGCTAATGTCTGTTTCCTTGAAAATAAGATTGACACAAGGATCACAACTCAACGTGAGATCAGAGTGTTGCATTCTCACTTTCACGGAACCCTGGCTGACTGAAGATATGCTGGACTTGGTGATTCATCTCGAGATGCACGCTGTTCACCGATGTGACCGGACATTGGCACTGGGCAAACACAGAGGTGGCAGCATCTACTACTCTACCTCTGACCCTCAAAGCATGTGGGAAGGACTCAACACATTACAGACTTCCGGCAGAGGAGCAGCGCAGTCACATCCAGCCAAGCCACACTGCCGGATGAGCTGAAAGCAGGGAAAGATGCAGGGCAAGACTAGACTACAGGAGTCATCACTCATCGCAGAAGTGTGCAGGGTTCTGAGCAAAACAAATCCATGGGAAGCAGCTGGTCGAGAAATCATCCCTGGCCGCACCCTCAGGGTTTGCTCATCAGAGCCAGATGATGTGTTTGCTGACATATTCAATCTGTCCCTTGCACAAACCTCTGTACCCACCTGTTTCAGGTCCAACACCATAGTGCCCATCCCCAAGAGAAACACTGTCACCTACTTAAGTGACAATCTTCCCATCACACTCACTCCAATCATAATGAAGTGCTTTGAGAGGATAGTCATGACCCACATTACAGAGACTATCCCAGACACCGCACAGCCCCTACAGTTTGCATATCATCAGAACCGATCCACCGATGATGCAGTTAACACCACTATCCACACACCCCTCACACACTTACAGGGCAGAAACACGTATGTCAGAATGCAGTTCATTGACTACAGCTCAGCATTCAACACAGTCATCCCCTGCAAACTCACAGATAAGCTCCTCACACTCGGACTGACACCCTCCATGACACCCTGTCATATTTTAATTCAAGATACCAAAATCCATCGTAAATAGCATATTATATTTCTGAAGCAGACAAATTCTTAAAATTTGTAGACCAGTGTTAGTGATGGTTTCACTTGGTCTTACAACACCTGGTAGATCATCAAGAAGTCCCAACATAGGCTGCACTCTGTGAGTGAGAAAATTTGGTTTGTCAGCCAAAATTCTCAGCAACGTCTACACGTGTACGATTGAGACTGCCATCGTATCATCTGGTACAGTAACTGCACAGTCCAAAACAGGAAGTCTCTCCAGCGTGTGATTAAGACCTCACAGTACATCTCTGGGGCAGTCTTCCCCTCACTGCAGGACATTTACCAAACCAGGGTCCAATGTAGGACACACAACCTCATCAGGGACAGTACAAACACCCAACACTCACTCTTCACACTCTGACCATCAGGCAGATGCTACAGGAGTCTGAAGTCCAGGACTATTAGGCAGGGGAACAGCTTCTACCCACAGGCCATTAGGCTTCTCAATAACTCTGTGACACTTGCCCTTGCATGGCTGATGTCATACTTGACCAGTCGTTCTCACTGTGTTTTGTACAGTAACACTACCTCTAACCTTAGTGACATGAACTTTGGGGTTCCACAGGGGTCTGTCTTAGGCCCCCTGCTTTTCTCCCTTTATATAGCAACCCTTGGGCACATACTGCAGCGTTTTGAGATTACCTTTCACTGCTATGCAGATAATACTCAGTTATACATGCCAATAACTGCTGGTAATGTCGTTCACATAAAATCCTTAGAAGATTGCCTTGCAGCAGTGAGAAGTTGGATGTCTAGAAACTTCCCACTTTTAAACTCTGATAAGACTGAAATGATGGTTCTTGGTCCAGTGAGACATCGGCATCAATTTGACCAGTTAACGCTCAGCCTCGGCTCGTGTGTCATACATCACACTGACAAAGTGAGGAACATTGGGGTAATTTTTGATCCTTCGTTGTCCTTTGGCCTCCACATTAGAAATATTACTAGGACTGCGCAATATAGCGAAGATTCGTCCCATCCTGTCTATGGCTGTTGCTGAGACCCTGATCCATGCATTTATCTCTTCCAGATTGGACTACTGCAATGTTCTATTTTCTGGTTTACCGGAGTCTAGCATTAGGGGTCTCTAATTGGTTCAAAATGCTGCAGCTGGACTTTTGACACGAAGCAGAAAGTTCAACCACATTACACCCATTTTGGCGTCTCTTTACTGGCTTCCTGTCCCAGTGAGATTTTAAGGTTCTGCTACTAACCTATAAAATTATTCATGGACTGGTACCCTCCTACTTAGCTGACCTAATTAAACCTTACGTACCAGCCCGGGCTTTACGTTCTCAGGGTGCAGGACTACTTTGTGTCCCTAAGGTGAATAAGACGTCTGCGGGTCACAGAGCTTTCTCTTATCGTGCCCCTGTTCTGTGGAATGATCTCCCTGCGTCAATAAAACAGTCAGATTCTGTGGAGATTTTCAAGTCCAGACTTAAGATGCACTTATTTTCCCTTTCATATGGCTAGCATACTGGTACAGTTTTGTTTTACGCTTTTTACTCTTTTAATTAATTTTATTAGTAATTGGAGCGTGCCGCGGCCTCAACTTTACCTAAATTCTGGGTCTTTTAGTGAAGTTTAGGGCTAGTGGACGGCGAACACCTTAGTATTTCTCTGTTTTTCTTGTTGTTTAATGCTGGCAAATTATACAGTATTTCTTGTCTTTCTGATGCCTGATTCTGTGTTTTTTTCTCTGTTTAAGGTGCAGCTCCATCCAGAGATGGGAGTTGTGTTCGTGTTGGCCATCCTCCTGTCCTGTGCGCCAATAGCATTTCTTGTATATTTGTCTGTGAATTGTTCTGTGAATTGTTCTGTAATTTATGTTTTGTAGCATGGCCCAAGCAGAGGGTCACCCCTTTGAGTGTGGTCTGCTTGAGGTTTCTTCCTCAGAGGGAGTTTTTCCTTGCCACTGTTGCTCTGGGGGTTGGTCAGGTTAGACCTTACCTGTGTGAAGCGCTTTGAGGCAACTCTGTTGTAATTTGGCGCTATATAAATGAAAATAAGTTGAAATTGAATTGAAATTGACACACTGACCCCTCCTCCTTCTCCTCATCATTATTACTGTCATCCTCTAAGTATTTACTATAACAGCTCTGGTCACTGTTTATGCATCCATGCACCTTATGACTCCTGCACAGCAGGAAATGCTGCTAAACTACACAATATTGCACAAAATTGCCAATACTGCGTAAATTGCACATCCACACATCCTCTAAACTGTATATCCTTTAAATAGTGTATATAATACATTCTTCAGTCTAATAATGTGTTTTTTTAATCATCTGATGTGAACTTTCTACATGCAAATTTTCTAGGGCGAATGCACAGAATAAGAATTGGAGGTATATCGATATTAGGATCGATCTGCCCACCTCTAGTAAGAATTTCCTTGTGTGATATAACTGCCTGTTTTTACTGTGCACACGACAATAAAAAACTCTGAACTCTTAAAGTGGGTAATGGACGAGATTAAAAAAAGATAACTTGGGAGTGGGCGAGTTGGTAGAATGGTGAGCTGACCCAACAGCAGGCACCCTCTGAGCCAACAATGCTATTAAGGGCCCTGTCCCACTGGCATTTAGGAGGATTTGCAGATGGAATGCGCACAAAAGTGGCCCACATCCGCCAAACAACCGCAATATCCGTGTAACATTCCTGTATGAGTCGGCCGCCATCCGAACACGTCCGTGATCATCCGCAGAGGCACTCATGTCCGCAGCCAGGATTTTTGGAGCGGCTCAAAAATCCTGCTGCGGATGAGATCTGCATCACTGCCTGAACACATACTGAAGACATACGCAGGACATACACAACCAACGCGCCGCATATCCCCTGTCATCCGCTTATATCCGCAACCGACGGGTTGGCGCGGCTTGGCGGCGGACTGGGACAGCGTGCAAAACAGATATGACGTGTGCCCAGCACGGCCACATCACGGTCGCAAATGGTATGTCGCGCATGCAGACAGAGTGGGCACGGATGGAGCGAGTGCATCACGGCCGCTGTGCCCCTCATGGGGGCGCCTCCGTGGTCGCCTTCGCTTCTGTTCCCTGTTATATCCGCTTTTCTTCCTCATGTATTTGCTGATCCACCCCGGGGCATTTGTCATTTCCACCCACCTTTGTTGTGGACGCTCAGCTTTTGTCTCCTCATTTCATGCGCAAATCCTCCTAAACTCCAGTGGGACAGGGCCCTAACATGACTCATGGCACACCAGTGGTCACACAAGCAACCATGCCCCTGATTATGCACAACTTTATGGATTAAAAGAAATTAGAAGTTAGAAAGAAAATCCCCTCACTGGACAGTTGTATAGAGACCCTTTTTTTGGTACCAGTGTCGCAGACCAAACGCCCCCCCCTAAAAATCGGTCCGCCTTTTACATCAGCGCATGCGTCATTTCAGACCACAGCAGCACGTCTGAGACGGAGTCTCTTCACCCAAATCAATCAAATGGATTAAAGGAATATTAACCATCAAATGATAAAGGTAAAACCTCTTAAATCATGCTAAAGTCAGTTTTAAGTAGAACGAGGTGAAATTCTGTGACGCTTTGAAATGTCTGACACGCGGTGAACACATCAGCTAGCAACTCGTTTAGCCGCAGCGCTTTGATCGCTTCCTCTGCCTTTTATGATGAAGTAATGCTGAATTTATGTGGAAATGATTGTAGTACAAAAAGCTCCAGATATCTGTTGCTGAGTTAGATGATGACTGGAGGCAGTTTGAAGCAGAAACGAGATGATAATCAGTGAACTGCGTCATCAGGGGGGACCGATTTTTAGGGGGACCGTTCGGTCGGTGACACTGGACTCTAAAGTTGGACATTTTAACACAGGTGCCAGTGGGACCTTTTGGAGTCAGCATCAAATGACCAGTCAAACTGAAACTTCCTCTAGTTCTGGGATTTCTTAATTTGGGACCATCAAACCTTCCAACTTGGCAAAAACACATCATGTTTCCACAACTTTCACCATAATTAATATTGGTGAGAAGGCAAGAAACTGAATTATCTGATTGACAATGAGTCCCATCTCTCATTTGCCAGTGATTTCAAATATTTATATACAGTCTTGCTCAAAGTTTACATACTCTGGCAGAATTGATGATTTATTGCCCATTTCTCAGAGAATATGAATAATAACACTAAAACTTTTTTCCACTCATGGTTAGAGTTTGTGTGAAACCATTTACTGTCAAACAACTGTTTACTCTTTTTAAATTATAATAACAACAGAAACTGCGCAAATGACCCTGATCAAAAGTTTACATACCCCCGTTCTGAACAATGTGTTGTTCCTTTTACCATCAATGACAGCGCTGAGTCTTTTGTGGTCGTTGTGGATGAGGCTCTTTATTTGCTCTGATGGTAAAGTTGCCCATTCTTCTTGGCAAATGACTTGTTTCTTCAGGTCAGGGAACATGACCCATAATTGCCCTTTTTGGGATCAATAAAGTTGTCTGAATCTGATGATCCAGTGCTACACACCACTGCATGCACCAGGTCCTGGATACCAACCACTCAGGCAAACAACCAGTTCATCCCCACCTCTGGAAAGTAGCCATCTATCTGCTGCAGCAGGTGAAACCACGTCCTCAGCGCTGGGCACCCCATCATGATCCTGGCATCCTCAGTGTTCAGGGTCCTGCCATCTTGGAAGATGCTAAAAGTGAGCTGTGTCTTGCAAGCTGGTACAGAATAAACAAACCCAAAATCCAGATGATAGAAACGAAAGTCCTTTAGCTCCCAGGGGTCCAGAAACATAGAAACCTATTGTTTTGGACTCACTGGTAGACCCATGGACCCCAGAGGGTCAAGCCATCACTAATACACACCTAGAAACTTGACTTAAAAGGAACTCTTCCCCTAGTTTCCACTGTACTGACCCACTGGGGATGGTCAACATTCAATCCAACACTGAGCTGCTAAAGTTTATGGTGGCAATGACGTGAAGAAACCAGCATGGCTAGGAACACCTTCAAACTATTGTCCAGTGTTCTGGATCTGGTATCTAACTGCACTTAAGGATGGAAATATGAGGACTGATAACGGGAACACAACATCCACACTGTCACACATCATTGTATCACAGCGCCCCCTGCTGGGAGAAGATAGTGTAGAACTTCCCTCCAGGGTGAATTCAGACATTGAAAACCACATAATGAAAAGTAAGTAATGCCAAAACATAAAAATTTATGGCTCAGCGAAATTAATTTTGCCCTCACCATTCAGTCAGGGTGCCCATCCTACATCCTGTCACATGACTAAACTCAAGATTTATTCTGCAATAAACAAGTACGGTGAGTTAATGAAAGACAGATTGTTCTGCTGAAGACATTACTAAGGAGGGGAAATGACAGGATCCCGCCCCAGGACGTTTCTCCGGCCCCGAGGAGAAAACTTTATGGTGATTCCTTTAACATGCAGACAGGGAGCTGGAGGCTCCATTATCGCCTTCCTGGACGAAGCCGACAACCACAGCTGGTGGATAAATGTCAGATCCAGCGTTTGTAAAAGAGTGAATAAAATGGACATATTTATGATAAAGAAAGCCAAGGAGAGCAAAACATGGATCAAATTACTATGTGGCAATCTGCAGCATGAGTTAGACTTCAGGTTACAAAGGTTTTGTTTTGTGGTAGGTAGTTAGTACAGGTTGGGCTTAACTTGGTCATGGTCCAAGTCCAGTTTTTGCTCCTGATGTTTCCTGTCTTACTGTATGGTTGTGAGACTTGGATGCTAACCACTGACCTAATACGATGGCTGGATGTCTCTGGTACCAGGTCTCTTCGGAGGATTCTTGGGTACCACTGGAATGACTTACGGAGACTAAGATCGTTTGCATTCCAAAGGAGCGTCAGCATTTTGGCCATGTGGCATGTTTCTCTATACATGATCAGGTACCCACAGTGGTGGGTGAAGGTCATGTGGACATACATGCTTCACCTGGCTGCGGCAGACAGAGGGTTATTTTAGACCTATGGAGACTGACTGGTTGTCTGCCTGGGTGGTTCCGTGGTGTCATGGATGCATCATGGTGCTGAGCCATCTTATTCTGAAACTTCTGCATTGAAAAAACATACATCATGATCATGCCCTTATATAGAGGGGGTTCAGGAGGTTCAACCGAACCCCCCCCCCCGAGAGGGATTTATTATGCGAATTTTGCCAGTTAAACAAGGTCGCCCATTCAAATACCGCTATTTTAATACATAATGTACATGTACGTACATATTCATAATGTAAACGCGAATATTAATACCGCTAAATATGTTTGAAAACAAAAAACGCAAAATATAATCCCAGTGAATATTTGTACCTTTACAGTACTAATTAATTTTGTTCTTTTGTATAAAAGCGCCTACAAATTTGCGTGGGTCGCCAGGCGACGGCCGCGCCTCCTTCGCCTGGTGTATCGCTCTGCTTGGGTGGACTTTCGCTGCAAAAATTTGCTCCCAATTATTATTATGTATATGATGATATTTGTTGTACGTGCTTGTTTAAAAATGCTTATGTATTTTACAGGTATATTTGATGTAATTGTTAAGGTGTTTGTGTATAAAGTTTGCATTAATGTTATCTTGGTTCTTCCTGGGTGGTTCTTATGGCAACTGATCCAATCCCAAGCAAGGACTATTTGTATATAAAAAGGTATTTCCTAAAATGATACATTTTGGGTTTCAAATGAAATTTATGTAGCTTTTTACCCCTCGAAATCCTCAAAAAGCTTCTGCGTTAGGGCTTTTTTATTTTATGTTTGTTTTTATTAGCCCCTGGACCCCCAGCTCAAGGATTTGAACCCCCCTTTCACATTCCTATATACGGCCTTGATGATGTCACGTTTGGTATCATGATATCAAACTCTGCTTCAAGAAACAAGAAAAACAGCTCCAGTGACAATGAAAACCAATGCAGGCCTACATGCTCCCATACAGCTAATTGATCAGGAACCATTAAGGGAATCAATAAAGAATAAGACCAAAATGCAGAATTGATGAGGGCATCTTTAGCAATTCCCATCCCGAACTGTAGCTGCCCACTGCAGCTGGTGGTTGGATTCCAGTCAAGTCCAGTCCGGGGGTATATGCTGGTGCATGTGGCTGCATGGCGATGGAGTTAGGAGCGTGAGAGCTGATCAGAATTAGTTGCACCTACATAATGCATACCAGGCCAGGCCAGATAATATCTACAAGATATGCATTAACACTCCCCCTTACACCCCCACCCACACACACACACACACACACACACACACACACACACACACACACACACACACACACACACACACACACACACACACACACACACACACACACACACACACATATCCATCTCCAAACACCTCATGAGACCATGATCTCTTCCTAAGTGTCTCTGGATCTCAAAGGCCCAGGACCTCTGTCACATTTCTGCAATAATTTCAGCAGCTTCATTGAAGAATCAATTGCTTGCCAATATCACAGATACGATGCACAATACTGAAAAGGACGCAGTGTGCAAAGTGCAACATAAAATGTTGCCTTCAAGGACATTCTGTAAGATAGTGTTGCTTATGTGTGATTTCATTGCACAGGTTAATGTTGGTGTTCTATAATGTTGATTTATGTGCACGAGTCAGTTTAAAGTTTTCTCTGTCGGTACGAGTCCGTCTGAACCTGCTTTTTATGCACCATGTTAAAAAACATCCTCAGTTTGCTAACTTAAGGAGAGCCTTTTCTCCTTCCGTCTGAGACATACTGCAAAAGTAAACAAGTGCCACATGGGAGCTATTTCAGGGACAAAACCAAAGAAAATGAGTCTTTAATGATACTATGCAAAGGGCTTTGTAATTGCAAGCGAGTGGAACCCTTTGTAATTATAAGCACTTACAGGCCAATGTGTCTTACGCCTTATATAGCCTAAAATGGCCCGCTAGCTTGTGGCAAGTTGCGCGGCTACAACCACATGAGATGCAGACGACTGGAGGCTGGCAAAAGTGGTGAGGCCGTGTGTGCAGAATGATTCTAAACAAAATCAAGTGCACGAGAAATATTTCCTGTGGTTTGCACCAGTTTGAAGTGTTTCTGGTTAGCGATCAGACGACGTGACGATCGCTGCAAATAGAGCTTCCTAATTGTGGCTAGTTGGTTCCAAGTTGCAGCACATCCTAGAAAACAACTTCTGTTGTTGTTGGTTTGAAGTATTTTCTAATAGAAAATCAATTAGGATGTTTGTGCAGCCAGTACAGTCTGAGTGCGGAGCCCAGTTAAGTGAGTGTGGCTGCATCAGGAAGAGCATCCAGCGTAAAACAAAAGCCAAAATCATCATACAGGTCACAAATCGGACTTCCATATCAGATTGGTGGAGGCCTGGGTTAATAATGACTACGACCGGTGCTGGTGCCCAACAGGGTGGATGTTGGACTACTGCTGGCCAAAGAAGAAGAAGAAGAAGAGGAAGGTGTCTGTCAGCAGTGGAAGAACAGGAAAGTTCTCAGTGTGGAAGTGAAATTTGTGATGTTTGCCAGTTTTCCTGGTAGAGGGAAGGATTTGCATAAAGCATAAAAATTCAAAAAGAAAAAATAATATAGCACCTTCAACTGCACCACAGACTAAAACAGTTAAATGTGGTCTATTAAACATTAGGTCTCTCTCTTCTAAGTCCCTGTTAGTAAATGATATAATAATTGATCAACATATTGATTTATTCTGCCTAACAGAAACCTGGTTACAGCAGGATGAATATGTTAGTTTAAATGAGTCAACACCCCCGAGTCACACTAACTGTCAGAATGATCGTAGCACGGGCCGAGGCGGAGGATTAGCAGCAATCTTCCACTCCAGCTTATTAATTAATCAAAAACCCAGACAGAGCTTTAATTCATTTGAAAGCTTGACTCTTAGTCTTGTCCATCCAAATTGGAAGTCCCAAAAACCAGTTTTATTTGTTATTATCTATCGTCCACCTGGTCGTTACTGTGAGTTTCTTTGTGATTTTTCAGACCTTTTGTCTGACTTAGTGCTTAGCTCAGATAAGATAATTATAGTGGGCGATTTTAACATCCACACAGATGCTGAGAATGACAGCCTCAACACTGCATTTAATCTATTATTAGACTCAATTGGCTTTGCTCAAAATGTAAATGAGTCCACCCACCACTTTAATCATATCTTAGATCTTGTTCTGACTTATGTATGGAAATTGAAGACTTAACTGTATTCCCTGAAAACTCCCTTCTGTCTGATCATTTCTTAATAACATTTACATTTACTCTGATGGACTACCCAGCAGTGGGGAATAAGTTTCATTACACTAGAAGTCTTTCAGAAAGCGCTGTAACTAGGTTTAAGGATATGATTCCTTCTTTATGTTCTCTAATGCCATATACTAACACATTACAGAGTAGCTACCTAAACTCTGTGAGTGAGATAGAGTATCTCGTCAATAGTTTTAGATCCTCATTGAAGACAACTTTGGATGCTGTAGCTCCTCTGAAAAAGAGAGCTTTAAATCAGAAGTGCCTCACTCCGTGGTATAACTCACAAACTCGCAGCTTAAAGCAGATAACCCGTAAATTGGAGAGGAAATGGCGTCTCACTAATTTAGAAGATCTTCACTTAGCCTGGAAAAAGAGTCTGTTGCTCTATAAAAAGGCCCTCCGTAAAGCTAGGACATCTTACTACTCATCACTAATTGAAGAAAATAAGAACCCCAGGTTTCTTTTCAGCACTGTAGCCAGGCTGACAAAGAGTCAGAGCTCTATTGAGCCGAGTATTCCTTTAACTTTAACTAGTAATGACTTCATGACTTTCTTTGCTAATAAAATTTTAACTATTAGAGAAAATTACTCATAACCATCCCAAAGATGTATCGTTATCTTTGGCTGCTTTCAGTGATGCTGGTATTTGGTTAGACTCTTTCTCTCCAATTGTTCTGAGTTATTTTCATTAGTTACTTCATCCAAACCATCAACATGTCTATTAGACCCCATTCCTACCAGGCTGCTCAAGGAAGCCCTACCATTATTTAATGCTTGATCTTAAATATGATCAATCTATCTTTATTAGTTGGCTATGTACCACGGGCTTTTAAGGTGGCAGTAATTAAACCATTACTTAAAAGCCATCACTTGACCCAGCTATCTTAGCTAATTATAGGCCAATCTCTAACCTTCCTTTTCTCTCAAAAATTCTTGAAAGGGTAGTTGTAAAACAGCTAACTGATCATCTGCAGAGGAATGGTCTATTTGAAGAGTTTCAGTCAGGGTTTAGAATTCATCATAGTACAGAAACAGCATTAGTGAAGGTTACAAATGATCTTCTTATGGCCTCAGACAGTGAACTCATCTCTGTGCTTGTTCTGTTAGACCTCAGTGCTGCTTTTGATACTGTTGACCATAAAATTTTATTACAGAGATTAGAGCATGTCATAGGTATTAAAGGCACTGCGCTGTGGTGGTTTGAATCATATTTATCTAATAGATTACAATTTGTTCATGTAAATGGGGAATCTTCTTCACAGACTAAGGTTAATTATGGAGTTCCACAAGGTTCTGTGCTAAGACCAATTTTATTCACTTTATACATGCTTCCCTTAGGCAGTATTATTAGACGGCATTTCTTAAATTTTCATTGTTACGCAGATGATACCCAGCTTTATCTATCCATGAAGCCAGAGGACACACACCAATTAGCTAAACTGCAGGATTGTCTTACAGACATAAAGACATGGATGACCTCTAATTTCCTGCTTTTAAACTCAGATAAAACTGAAGTTATTGTACTTGGCCCCACAAATCTTAGAAACATGGTGTCTAACCAGAGCCTTACTCTGGATGGCATTACCCTGACCTCTAGTAATACTGTGAGAAATCTTGGAGTCATTTTTGATCAGGATATGTCATTCAAAGCGCATATTAAACAAATATGTAAGACTGCTTTTTTGCATTCACGCAATATCTCTAAAATTAGAAAGGTCTTGTCTTAGAGTGATGCTGAAAAACTAATTCATGCATTTATTTCCTCTAGGCTGGACTATTGTAATTCATTATTATCAGGTTGTCCTAAAAGTTCCCTGAAAAGCCTTCAGTTAATTCAAAATGCTGCAGCTAGAGTACTGACGGGGACTAGAAGGAGAGAGCATATCTCACCCATATTGGCCTCTCTTCATTGGCTTCCTGTTAATTCTAGAATAGAATTTAAAATTCTTCTTCTTACTTATAAGGTTTTGAATAATCAGGTCCCATCTTATCTTAGGGACCTCATAGTACCATATCACCCCAATAGAGCGCTTCGCTCTCAGACTGCAGGCTTACTTGTAGTTCCTAGGGTTTGTAAGAGTAGAATGGGAGGCAGAGCCTTCAGCTTTCAGGCTCCTCTCCTGTGGAACCAGCTCCCAATTCAGATCAGGGAGACAGACACCCTCTCTACTTTTAAGATTAGGCTTAAAACTTTCCTTTTTGCTAAAGCTTATAGTTAGGGCTGGATCAGGTGACCCTGAACCATCCCTTAGTTATGCTGCTATAGACTTAGACTGCTGGGGGGTTCCCATGATGCACTGAGTGTTTCTTTCTCTTTTTGCTCTGTATGCACCACTCTGCATTTAATCATTAGTGATTGATCTCTGCTCCCCTCCACAGCATGTCTTTTTCCTGGTTCTCTCCCTCAGCCCCAACCAGTCCCAGCAGAAGACTGCCCCTCCCTGAGCCTGGTTCTGCTGGAGGTTTCTTCCTGTTAAAAGGGAGTTTTTCCTTCCCACTGTCGCCAAGTGCTTGCTCACAGGGGGTCATTTTGACCGTTGGGGTTTTTACGTAATTATTGTATGGCTTTGCCTTACAATATAAAGCGCCTTGGGGCAACTGTTTGTTGTGATTTGGGGCTATATAAATAAAATTGATTGATTGATTGATTTGTCTGAAATGATGGGGAGGAGAAAGAGAGATATGCTGTGTATACAGAAAACCAAGTGGAAGGGAACTGAGGCTTGGAGCACTGGCGGTGAGTTCAAATTGCTGTATTATGGAATTCGGGTCATTTTAAAGAAACAGCATATTAAGGGTTGGAGGTTAAGAGATGGTGAATAAGGAGGCATGTAGTGTCCCCACATCCCTCCAGACCTGACTCGATCTGTATGTACAATTCTGATCCTGTGTTAATTTCAGAAAACTCCACATAAAGAAAAACTGGAGCACCAAAATCTTTGGGCTTTAAGTCTAAACCTGACCCAAATGTATCCTTAAAAGTTTGAGTTGGGGCAGCACAGTGGATTAATGGTTAGCACTGCTGCCTCACAGAAAGAAGGTCATGTGATCTCTTCCCCTCTGGTCCTTTCTGTGTGATGCTTGCATGTCCTCTCCGTATTGGTGGGGGTTCCCTCCGGGTACTCTGGCTTCCTCCCACTTCCCAAAACATGCAGGTTAGGTGAGCTGGTAACTGTAGGTGTGTTTCTCTGTCTACGTGTGGCCCAGTGTTAGACTGGCATCCTGTCCAGGGTGAACTCTATGACTGCTGGGATAGACTCCAGCTCAAGCTCAATCAAGATCAGTAAAGATCATCTCTTGATCAATTTTTGGATGGGATGGTGGATGCAGAGAAAATGTACAACCAGGGTTGATCTAGAGAAGCCTGTGCAAGGGGTTCGTCCTTGCATGCTGACAAACACATGGTCCTTGACAAATCCTTAGCCTAGACTGATGGATTTGAAATCCTAGATGACTGGGGTTTGAGGACCTGCTGCAGCCTTCACCTACCTTGTTGATGAAGGTGCTGTTGGGTTTGAAGTCAACACCTCCTCCACCTGATCCGCCGTTGAGGACTTCTTGTTTCACCAGAGCCTCGATAACCATCTTGTGTTCACGGTTGTTATTGAGCCTTCATGGCTACTGTAGGTCCCCACCGTCTGTCACCTCAACAGCCAATCCTCTACTGACCCTACATGACCCAGGTGTGAGAGCAACAATCCTGCAGCCTCGGAGGGTTAAAAAACAGGTAGCTGACTGGTTGGGTGAGAATCTGCACTCATTAGACTAAAATTCTCATCTGTTCTACCAACAATTAGTCAGTAAAAGTAAAACAACTCCCTTGTCAAAAAGCTTCTTCCAGGTCCCTCGGTGTGACGTCCAGCTCAAATGGATTGTGTTATTTTTGACTGGCACAGTTTGTGTTGATGTGGTAAAGATCCCAGTTTGTTTGCCATTTTAGCTTCCATCCATTCAGTCTGCGGTCGGGAGGATAACTACTGCATCACCGCCGTGGCCGAGGTTAAAGCAGACGCTGCAGCTACCGGGTCAATAGAGCCGTCAGTGGAAAACACGCTAGTTGATTTATGTGTCCAGGTTCAGTGCACGTGCTCAGCGCGCACAAAGATGAGTTGCAGCTGGATGATATTGTGTCTTCAGAGCAGCTTTTAGCAAACTCAACATGTCGGTGGTGAAAAACTGTCCAAGAAGACGACAGTGGAGCGAGAACAGATGTTAAGTCAGCGTCTGGAGAGACGGGACGTAAAGTTACGGAATTTAAAACATTCACTTTAAAAACATAAACATCAAGTGCTGGATTACATCGTGATACAGTTTTTCCTGTTGCATGCAGGAAAAACTGACCCACATCTGTTTGTTTTTTTAGCCTATAAACGCACTTCCTTTCAGCATTATTACAGTGATGATTTTTGCTTAGCAACGCCTGCTTCATGTGCTTTATTTTGTCATTATTTTTAGCGTTGTTTACGGTTGCTTTCACATAAATTATTTCCAAGTCTGTCCTCATGGAGGAGTGTGAAAATTTCAGGAATGTGACAGTCCTGTGCGCTGAAAACATGTCTCACCATACAGCCCAGTGTCATGTTGTTTTTTTTTTGTAATACTATCACAAAATGCATTACATTTTCGTGATGCAGTCACCCTTCGCTCACTTATTTTAACCCTACACCCATCATGAAATTTGGGGTGACACAGTCATGAAAATTGACTCCATTTTGTGACAGTATCACAAAATAATAGATGAAATCACTTTTTTGACAGCATTACAAACTTGGTGTGAGATGGTGTTGCATTGTGAGGGCATTCCCTGCGGTGGAAAATTACGCTGGGAGCCGATGAGTCTCAAGGAGAAAGCTGCAGAGGTTTATCAGATTTTGGAGAAGTATGACCACGACGAATCGGACAGAAATCGGACGTGACTGTGGGTCAGGACGCTGGATGGCTCTGTTCATGATCTGTGACATGGATGCAGGACTTGGAATGGTGACCAGATGTCTGTATTAGCGACGTTACCGGCTCATTGCCTGTGGACAGACAAATGAAAGTATCAAGCAAAACAAATGTGACAACGGCTATCAGATGTTTACTGACCGTCATGTGGAGCTCGTACAATTTGGACATATCGAAGAGGACAACGATTTTCTTGACATATGAAGCCGTGTGGAACCGGAACAGCGACAGACAGCAGAACGATATTCTACATGACTGCTGTGTGCGAACACAGGAAAAGGAACATCAGCGGGATGTGGTTGTGTTTCAGGGTTTGTATTTATTACAACTTTATGTTTATCCAACCTTATTTAGACATATTTGATGTTTTTTTGAAGGTATGTTAGGGCCCTGTCCCACTGGGGAGAGGATTAATTGCGCATGAATTGAGTATACAAATTGCAGGCGTTCATTGTCGTCCGCAACAAAAATGGCCAAAAATGACAAATGTCCCAGTATGAATTACGGATATATTAATAATATATAGCGAATATATGATGAACAATCACAGTTATATAACACATGTAGTGAGGAAACTGATCTGACACATTGAGATTATCACGGCAGTATTACGGGTGTATTATGAATGCATCGCGCACGTGTTGCGCGTGCACGGCATCTGCATTGCGGTCATAAAATAAGCGTACTTGCTCTTTTCGGCATCACTATTCACACCAACAATACAGCCTCTGGAGCATTAGCTGGACTTGGACAAGTTGACCACAGAGTTAATGTTCATTTTGGCATGCGAGGGTTAACTGTTCATGAGTTTGGGGAGTGGGAGGGGTGTGAGATGGTGTTTTTTTTTTTTTGAGAGTGTCACAGAAAACAGACTTCAGCGTGAGTTGTGGCTAAACAGCAACTCTTCCTTTTGTTGGTGTTAAATAAAAGTCCTGGATTGCAGCAGCTACGTCTTTGTGGATCTACATAGCCGGACCGGCACTGACTGGCAGGTATGTCACTTTCTGCCACATATAGTACTTTGGGTTTACGTGACGTGTTTGTTATGCATTCACAGATTGTCCGCAAATCAGCTGCAAAGCAGATGTAATAAAAACACTTTATTTGTGGCCAATCTGTATGCATTTGCTACAACATATTTTAGTTTGTGATGTGGACATGATGGGCACGATATATATCTGTTTTACACACTGTCCTGGTCCACTGCCAAGCCGCAAATCCTCGTCAGTTGTGGATATCAGCGGTTAACAGCAGCGCATAGAGTGAGTATGTATTGTGTATGAATTGAGTATGTATGGAGTATGTGAGGCGGATGTTATCCCCAGCCAAATTTTTGAACAGCTCAAAAATCCTGTCTGTGGACATGTGTGCCTCTGCGGATGATCACGGGCGTGTTTGGATGACGGCCAACTCATACAGGCATGTTACACAGATATTGCGGATGTTTGGCGAATATGGGCCAATTTTGTGCGCAATCCATACGCAAATCCTCCTAAACGCCAGTGGGACAGGGCCCTAAGTAGTTCATCATAAAAACAGTGAAACTAGCCAAATGCAACGAAAATTACGACCAAATTTGTTAACAACAAACAAAATTATACTATCCGGAATGTTCTGATTTAATGTCTGGCTGCAACTTTTAAATAGAACTCACAATCACAAATGGATCGAGGTTTTTGAAGTTGCAGAAGTCTTGCTTTTGAATGTTTTTAGCGTCTGGTGGATTTACAGCAAGTCGGTGGGATGGATGACTTCGTGTCTCTTTGGGAGTTTGAGATGAATCGTATTTGGCCGTCACCCAGACAGCCCACGCCTTCTCCCCGCGACCGACCAGACTATTGTTAGAAAACAGCCCACCTGGGACCCGACACTCATAAATTAAAGACATTTAGCTGAGCCAGCTTTCAAATAGGAGCTGACAGCGCCAGGCCTCCAGGCTTTTAGGTTCCTTTCTGCTCTCTGATTGGCTCTTCTCTTATTTTATTTTTTTTTTTTGGGGGGGGGGGGGGGGGGGTCTTTCTTGATCCTAATTTCTTTGGTCGTTACTTCTCTCTGAAAGTCATGTTTTTATTGACAGCAGAACCAGAATCAGTTATCATGATACTTGCTGAAATGTCTGGGCCTGACAGCGGTAAAAGCACCCGCAAACTTCCGTTTCACAATAAAAGCATGTGAGACAACAAAAGTTTCTCTTTGTATCTTTTTTTCAAAATTTTGATGATGGTCTTTGGGTCATTTTGGGGGCTGTGTCTCTTTGTCAATTTAACATTGCGAGCTTATTCATTTGAATCAGAATCAGATCATAGTCTGATTCACTACTAATAATAAATAAATAAAAACTTGGTGTGAGAATTTATTTTTGCTGCCATTCCTTGTTTTTTATTTGTAAGACTCAACAGAAAAAGGCCACATGTCGATGTTATAACATAAAGAACTGGACAAGAATAAGAAGAGACCCAGAAAAGTTGTTGTTGGTGTAAACTGAATGTAAAAGTGATTATATTCCGTTTCTATTAATAATATGTATTTCACGGCTTCTTTCTTCGTTGTTAAAGTTTATCTTAGGCTTTTCTTGGTTTGTGCTGCCACCTCTTGGCCACAAGGTGATACTGTCACATTCCATTTGTGTTTATTTTCTAAAATCTACACGTTTCTCAAATACACTGGAGTAAAAGAAAGTTAAAAAAGAAACCAATATTCAAAATGCATTCAAATACATGTGTAATTACGTCCATTAAGGAGATCACATTTGTTTATTTGTTGGCAGAATAATCCAAAACCACTTCCTGACCAGGACCACGATTTTGATCATCACACTTGACCCCATTTGGCTTTTTGTTCTATCTCACTGGGTTTTGAGCACTACAGCTGTGCAAAAAAGAGATCTGGATCTCAATAGGACTAACCAAGTTAAATTAAATATGTTCAATTTCCAATTGTTTCTGAGTGTTAAAGTGTCATTAAACAAGACATCTAAACACTGAAACTGCTGCACATCGGTCCACATCCACCCAAAAAACAGGAAGTGGAAAACAGCAGGTTTATAAATGCACTTCATAATAACAGCGCAACATGCTCAGAAATTGCAGGCCTTTATTCTGAAAGTGCTGATGTTTGAAATTAGCTTCCTAATTTAATAATAACATCAAAAAGTGTGTCTAAAGACAGAATCAATCAATCAATCAATTTTTTTATATAGCGCCAAATCACAACAAACAGTTGCCCCAAGGCGCTTTATATTGTAAGGCAAGGCCATACAATAATTAATAATTAGCTGGCACTATTCCTGCTAGGACTGGCAGGTAGAACATGGGGGTAGGTTTCAGGCAGCCAGTTATGATCCGGAGGGTCGTATCGACCTTCTTAACATGTGGGCTTCTGCTCCAGGTTGGAGCACAGTACTCGGCTACAGAGAATACAAGAGCTTGTGTGGAGATACGTAGTACCTTGGCAGAGGCCCCCCAGGTTGTGCCAGCAAGGTGACGGATGAGTGAGACCCTTGCTGTTACTTTGGCACTCACAGGTAACATGAGATTGGTGTACAGATCGGAAAGCCACTCAGCTACCTGCTTCACAAAAAACACTGAGCCACCTGCATGAGATCATCATCCAGCAGGCCAGCAGCCACAGAGAGAAAGTGGATGCCAATTTGTGGGCAACTGTAGGATGAAATATGCAGCGGAAAATCCCAATTAAAGAGCAAATTCCTCTGTACCAAACATTTAGATCTTTATGGCAAATTACTGATGGCACACTTCACAACGCTTTTTGGAACATTTTGAAACTTTTGCAACAGTCCATAGTCCATATCCAAAGGAGGATATACCTGCTGTGCTAAATGGCACCTCATTGAGCCCAAAAGTTCCAGTTGACTTGCGCCCCCTGGTGCTGAAAATGCAAGTGAATGTACTCAGATCACAACATGTGATTCATAAACAACGCTGAAATAACAATGAAAAACATCAGTAAAAGTTGAATTATTATGGAAAAGCTGCAGGCAGTGCAGTTTTTCCATAAAAAAATTAAATAATATGAAATGTCACATACGCACATATGCATATGTGCACATATGCATATTTGTCACATATGCAGTGAAATAAGATGCGCACTAACATGCACACATCTTATTTCACTGCATGTGTGACAAAGCACCAACAAACAAGAGCAACCAGAATAAATAATAATTACTGAATGCTTAAAAAAAAAAAAGTGGATTTATTGTGATTACTGTGGAATCTGCAGGAGGAAGGAAGAGGTAGGTGTTCTACAGGCTGTGAGGCTGCATAAATGTCCATTAACATATTTTGACAGAGACACTTTCATTCTGATGAATTTATGTTTCTCAAAAAAAAAACAAAAAACTTTTATCAGTATTTGAGGGACTTAAATGCTTGAAATATTCAAATATTAGTTTTTTCC
This sequence comes from Thalassophryne amazonica, assembly GCF_902500255.1. NCBI lineage: Eukaryota > Metazoa > Chordata > Actinopteri > Batrachoidiformes > Batrachoididae > Thalassophryne > Thalassophryne amazonica. The sequence continues at coordinate 5,110,416 of NC_047114.1, forward strand.
TGGAATGTGTTAAACCCCCTCAAATGATTTCTAAATGTAATTATTGGAAAGTCACACACACTCATCTTCAACCGCTTAGTCCAATGAAGGGTCGCGGGGGGCTGGAGCCTATCCCAGCAGTCACAGGGCGTGAGGCGGAGTCGGGACGCCAGTCTGTCGCAGGGCCACATACAGACAAACAAACATCCACACCCACAGAAAATTAAAAGTTTCCAGTCCACCTAACCTGCGTGTCTTTGGATGAGGGAGGAAGCCGGAACACCCAGAGAGAACCCACACAGACAGAGGGAGAACATGCAAACTCCACACAGAAAGGACACAAGTGGGAATCGAACCCATGACCTTCTTGCTGTGAGGCAACAGTGCTAACCACTAATCCACCATGCTGCCCATTACTGGAAACTTTCAGATTTTAAATAATTCTCACTCTTATGCCACTACGGCACTCATCCAACAGGTGGCGCCACAACATAAGAAAATAGCGTTGTTGCTGTTTCTGTCCTGTTTTCTCGGTGACTGGTGACTGAAGTGTGTGCACTCTCACTTCTGAGTGGTTTGCATTTCTGAGGCTTCTCAGATAAACCCCAAATTACAGCATTCCGCATATTTTAAGGACACTCTTTGCCACAAACATTACAGTTTAAGTGCAGAACATTTTTGCAGCATAACGTAACATTTCATGGAGCATGCAGACAATGTGGGCTGTGAGGGCCTGTCATCTGCACGTGGGGCTGTCAGCCATTCTTCTCTACACCAGTTGCTGCAGTCCTGGTAATTTATTACAGTGGCGGCTCCAGAGGGTGTTTGTCTGATTGCACATTTCTAATAAATATGCATACTATACACATGCTGATGTCTTATAAATATAATAGTTAACGGGCTAAAGTTTGTCCAGCAGAACTATAAGAGGTGGACTCTCCAAACTAAATGGACATACTTGGTTAAAAGAAAAACACATTTGAAGTCCTTCATGCAGACTTTGTTTTGCAATCAAATTTATATCAAAATTACACACAAAAGGTAGGTAACAGTAAATGTAAATATCATCCATCCATCCATCCATCCATTTTCTTCCGCTTTATCCGGAGTCGGGTCGCAGGGGCAGCAGCTCAAGCAAAGCCGCCCAGACCTCCCGATCCACACACACCTCCCCAGCTCCTCCGGGGGAACCCCAAGTCGTTCCCAAGCCAGCCGAGAGATGTAGTCCCTCCAGCATGTCTTGGGTCTTCCCCGGGGCTTCCTCCCAATGGGACGTGCCCAGAACACCTCTCCGGCGAGGCGTCCAGGGGGCATCCGGAAAAGATGCCCGAGCCACCTCAACTGACTCCTTTAGACATGGAGGAGCAGTGGCTCGACTCCAAGCTCCTCCCGAGTGTCCGAGCTCCACACCCTATCTCTAAGGGAGCGCCCAGCCACCCTGCGGAGGAAACTCTTCTCGGCCGCTTGTACTCGCGATCTTGTTCTTTCGGTCATGAGCCAAATGTCATGACCATAGGTGAGGATCGGAACGTAGATCAATCGGTAAATCAAGAGCTTTGCCCCCCTACTCAGCTCTATCTTCACCACGACAGTCCGATACAGCGACCGCATCACTGCAGATGCTGCACCGATCTGTCTATCGATCTCATGCTCCATCCGTCCCTCACTTGTGAACAAGACCCCGAGATACTTAAACTCCTCCACTTGAGGCAAGGACACTCCACTGACCTGAAGAGGGCAAAGCACCTTTTTCCGGTCGAGAACCATGGCCTCAAATTTGAATGTGCTGATTTTCATCCCGGACGCTTCACACTCGGCTGCAAACCGCCCCAGTGCACGCTGAAGGTCCTGATTTGACGAAGCCAACAGAACCACATCGTCCGCAAACAGCAGAGAAGAGAGTCTGTGGTTCCCAAACTAGACTCCCTCTACACCCTGGCTGCGCCTAGAAATTCTGTCCATAAAAATAATGAACAGAACCGGTGACAAAGGGCAGCCCTGGCAGAGGCCAATGTGCACTGGAAACAGGTTTGACTTACTACCGGCAATGCGAACCAAGCTCCTGCTGCGGTCGTACAGGGACCGGATAGCCCTTAGCAAAGGACCCCGGACCCTGTACTCCCGGAGCACCCCCCACAGGGTGCCCCGAGGGACACAGTTGAACGCCTTCTCCAGATCCACAAAACACATGTGGACTGGTTGGGCAAACTCCCATGAACCCTCGAGCACCCGATGGAGTGTGTAGAGCTGGTCCAGTGTGCCGCGACCAGGACGAAAACAACACTGCTCCTCCTGAATCTGAGGTTTGACCACTGGTGAAATTCTCCTCTCCAGTACTCTGGAATAGACCTTACCGGGGAGGCTGAGGAGTGTGATCCCCCTATAGTTTGAAAACACCCTCCAGTCCCCTTTCTTAAACAGAGGGACCACCACCCCGGTCTGCCAATCCAGATGTTGCAGAGGCGTGTCAACCAAGACAGTCCCACAACATCTAGAGACTTAAGGTACTCAGGACGGATTTCATCCACCCCAGGAGCCTTGCCACCGAGGAGCTTTCTAACCACCTCGGTGACTTCGGCCTGGGTAATGGATGAGTCCACCTCTGAGTCCCCAGTCTCTGCTTCCTCTTTGGAAGACGTGACGATGGGATTGAGGAGATCCTCGAAGTATTCATTCCACCGCCCGACATCCCCCCAGTCAGGGCCAACAGCTCCCCACCTGCACCATAAACAGTGCTGGTGGAGAGCTGCTTCCGCCTCCTGAGACGTGGGACGGTTTGCCAGAATCTCTTTGAGGCTGACCGATAGTCCTCCTCCATGGCCTCCCCGAACTCCTCCCAGACCCGAGTTTTTGCCTTTGCGACCGCACGCTTGGTCTGCTGATACCTGTCAGCTGCCTCCGGGGTCCCACCTACCAGCAAAGATAAGTAGGACTTCTTCTTCAGCTTGACGGCATCCCTTACTTCCGGCGTCCACCACCGGGTTCGGGGATTTCCGCCGCGACAGGCACCAGAGACCTTGTGACCACAGCTACGAGCGGCTGCATCGACAATGGAGGTGGAGGACATGGTCCACTCGGACTCCATGTCTCCAACCTCCCCCGGGATCTGGGAGAAGCTCTCCCGGAGGTGGGAGTTGAAGACCGCACTGACAGAGGGTCCGCCAGCCGTTCCCAGCAGACCCTCACGATACGTTTGGACCTGCCAGGTCTGACCGGCTTCCTCCCCTCCCAGCGGATCCAACTCACCACCAGGTGGTGATCGGTCGACAGCTCTGCCCCTCTCTTCACTCGAGTGTTCGAGACACGTGGCCAAAGGTCAGATGATACGACTACAAAGTCGATCATCGACCTCTGGCTCAGGGTGTCCTGGTGCCACATGCACTTATGGACACCCTTGTGCTCGAACATGGTGTTTGTGATGGAGAAACTGTGACTAGCACAGAAGTCCAACAACTGAACACCACTCGGATTCAGATCGGGGAGGCCGTGCTTCCCAATCACCCCCCTCCAGGTCTCACTGTCGCTGCCCACGTGGGCATTGAAATCCCCCAGGAGAACAATGGAGTCCCCTGTCGGAGCACTATCTAGTACCCCTCCCAGGGACTCCAAGAAGGTTGGGTACTCTGCACTGCTGCTCGGCCCATAGGCCGAGACAACGGTGAGAAACCTGTCACCGACCCGAAGGCGTAGGGACGCGACCCTCTCGTTCACTGGAGTGAACTCCAACACATGGCGACTGAGCTGGGGAGCAATAAGCAATGCGACCCCAGCTCTCCGCCCCTCCCCGTGGGCAACGCCAGAAAAATGAAGCGTCCAGCCCCTCTCCAGGAGTTGGGTACCAGAGCCCAAGCTGTGCATGGAGGTGGGCCCGACTATCTCTAGTCGGTATCTCTCAACCTCCCACACAAGCTCAGGCTCCTTCCCCCCAGGGAGGTGACATTTCACATCCCAACAGCCAGGGGCTGTGAGCATGGACCGGGCCACCGGGCCACCCGCCCTTGATCGCCACCCAATCCTCTCTGCACCCGACCCCCATGGCCCCCTCTGCAGGTGGTGAACCCACAGGAAGGCGGGCCCACATCGCTCTTTTGGGCTGAGCCCGGCCGGGCCCCATGGGTTAAGGCCCGACCACCAGGCGCTTGTGCGCGAGCCCCAACCCCAGGCCTGGCTCCAGGGTGGGGCCCCGGCTGTGCCATACTGGGCGACGTCTCGGTCCTTGATTCTTTTACTGGTCATGGAGGTTCTGAACTGCCCTTAGTCTGACCCGTCACCTAGGACCTGTTTGCCTTGGGAGACCCTACAAGGGGCACAAAGCCCCCGACAACGTAGCTGCTAGGATCATCCAGGTATGCAAACTCCCCCACCACGATAAGGTGGCAGCTAGAGGGGGAGATGTAAATGTCAATGAATCAAAATTGAGGTAGTGGTGTATTTCACTGTTTTTACATTGTAATTTTACAAACATAAAATGAATGTATTCAGACAGGAAGGAAAACTGGGTTGTACAGGACAGTGAGGTGTTTAACAGTTGAGAACATAAAGTAGCTGAAGAAAGGGAATAAATAAACAGAGATGGCCAACACATATACAGGGCTGGAAATTTGAATCTGCCTGGTCATACCCACAGCCGGCTATTTTGGGGTTAATTTTCAGTTCAACTTTTTAAAAAAAATGGTACCAGTTTGTTCCCCATGTCATGAGGAATCGGAATATATATAGTTTTTAGGGCTACATATTATAGTAGTTTGGGAGTTTATCCCGGACAGACAGAAAGACAGACAGAAGTGGCAGCATGAAAAACATATGGTACAACACTGTATGGTCTTACATATATGGCTATTTTGAGGGTAATTTTCAGTTCAACTTTTAAAAAATGGTACCAGTTTGTTTCCCATGTCATAAGGATTCAGAATATATATAGTTTTTAGGGCTACATATTATAGTTTGGGAGTTTATCCTGGACAGACAGACAGACGTAGCCCTTTATGTATATACGAGGTCTGTCAATAAAGTAACGGCCCTTTTTATTTTTTTCAAAAACTATATGGATTTCATTCATATGTTTTTACGTCAGACATGCTTGAACCCTCGTGCGCATGCGTGAGTTTTTCCACGACTGTCGGTGACGTCATTCGCCTGTGAGCACGCCTTGGGAAGGAGTGGTCCCGCTCCCTTGTCGGATTTTCATTGCCAGGAAATGGTGGAATGAAAAGGACTTTTTTTCCATCAGAATTTTTTCAGAAGCTGTTAGAGACTGGCAGCTGGAAACCATTACAAAAATTTATCTGGCTTTCGGTGAAAATGTTACGGGCTTGGTAGAGAATAAGGAGTGTTACTGTCACTTTAAAGACGGCCCCCAGCGGCTGTGGGGCACGCCGTGCTCCGAAGCTGCCATCGACAGGCTGAACGACCATTTCATTTCTAAACGGATGGCTCTGTGGATCCGTGACCATCGTGTGCCATTTCTCTGGTTATCACAAGAGCTGGACATCAACCATTTTCCGGCAGATTTCACTTTTAACAAGAGATTTTGTCATGGAAAGCCGAGTGGAGGCTTTGCGCGTCACGATGGATTCGCTACTGGAGCGAGACAAAACCACCTCCATTTTGGTCTCACAGGACAGCTTTGAGATAGCTTTCAGACAGCTGTCGGTGGTTTTTCCATCGAGTGATTATCCAAGAAATTGTGGATGTGCCTGGACATGCCAGAACATGTCCCGTGAGGCTTCATCACGTCGTTGCTTTGCGCCATGCGGCACCGCCACGACGCGCGAAGCCTCCGCTCCTCTTTCTATGACAAAAACTCATGTAACAGTGGAATGTGCCGTTCATTTCCAAACTGGACGCTGTGTTTTATCCGGGACGTCATCTGACTAGCATAGGAATTGGGAAAAGACGTGGACATCAGCACTTTTTCGGCACATTGAGACAGACGTGCGGAGGAATTCCGCGAAATCTCTTGTTAAAAGTGAAAACTGCCGGAAAATGGTTGATGTCCAGCTCTTGTGATAACCAGAGAAATGGCACACGATGGTCACGGATCCAGACAGCCATCCGTTTATAAATGAAATGGTCGTTCAGCCTGTCGATGGCGGCTTCGGAGCGCGGCGCGCCCCACAGCTGCTGGGGGCCGTCCTTAAAGCGACAGTAACACTCCTTATTCTCTACCAAGCTCGTAACATTTTCACCGAAAGCCAGATAAATTTTTCTAATGGTTTCCAGCTGTCAGTATCTAACAGTTTCTGAAAAAATTCTGATGGAAAAAAAGCCCAAATCATTCCGCCATTTCCTGGCAATGAAACAATGCTGACGGGGTGGACCACTCCTCACTCAAAGCCTGCTCACAGGCGAATGATGCAACCAACAGGCGTGGAAAAACTCACGCATGTGCACGAGGGTTCAAGCTTGTCTGATGCAATCACACGTGATTCAAATCCATATGGTTTTTGAAAAAAATAATAAGGTCGGATACTTTTCTGATAGACCCCGTATATCAATCAATCAATTCAATCAATTTTATTTATATAGCGCCAAATCACAACAAACAGTTGCCCCAAGGCGCTTTATATTGTAAGGCAAGGCCATACAATAATTACGTAAAAACCCCAAAGGTCAAAACGACCCCCTGTAAGCAAGCACTTGGCGACAGTGGGAAGGAAAAACTCCCTTTTAACAGGAAGAAACCTCCAGCAGAACCAGGCTCAGGGAGGGGCAGTCTTCTGCTGGGACTGGTTGGGGCTGAGGGAGAGAACCAGGAAAAAGACATGCTGTGGAGGGGAGCAGAGATCAATCACTAATGATTAAATGCAGAGTGGTGCATACAGAGCAAAAAGAGAAAGAAACACTCTGTGCATCATGGGAACCCCCCAGCAGTCTAAGTCTATAGCAGCATAACTAAGGGATGGTTCAGGGTCACCTGATCCAGCCCTAACTATAAGCTTTAGCAAAAAGGAAAGTTTTAAGCCTAATCTTAAAAGTAGAGAGGGTGTCTGTCTCCCTGATCCGAATTGGGAGCTGGTTCCACAGGAGAGGAGCCTGAAAGCTGAAGGCTCTGCCTCCCATTCTACTCTTACAAACCCTAGAAACTACAAGTAAACCTGCAGTCTGAGAGCGAAGCGCTCTATTGGGGTGATATGGTACTATGAGGTCCCTAAGATAAGATGGGACCTGATTATTCAAAACCTTATAAGTAAGAAGAAGAATTTTAAATTCTATTCTAGAATTAACAGGAAGCCAATGAAGAGAGGCCAATATGGGTGAGATATGCTCTCTCCTTCTAGTCCCTGTTAGTACTCTAGGTGCAGCATTTTGAATTAACTGAAGGCTTTTTAGGGAACTTTTAGGACAACCTGATAATAATGAATTACAATAGTCCAGCCTAGAGGAAATAAATGCATGAATTAATTTTTCAGCATCACTCTGAGACAAGACCTTTCTAATTTTAGAGATATTGCGTAAATGCAAAAAAGCAGTCCTACATATTTGTTTAATATGCGCATTGAATGACATATCCTGATCAAAAATGACTCCAAGATTTCTCACAGTATTACTAGAAGTCAGGATAATGCAATCCAGAGTAAGGATCTGGTTAGACACCATGTTTCTAAGATTTGTGGGGCCAAGTACAATAACTTCAGTTTTATCTGAGTTTAAAAGCAGGAAATTAGAGGTCATCCATGTCTTTATGTCTGTAAGACAATCCTGCAGTTTAGCTAATTGGTGTGTGTCCTCTGGCTTCATGGATAGATAAAGCTGGGTATCATCTGCCTAACAATGAAAATTTAAGCAATGCCATCTAGTAATACTGCCTAAGGGAAGCATGTATAAAGTGAATAAAATTGGTCCTAGCACAGAACCTTGTGGAACTCCATAATTATCCTTAGTCTGTGAAGAAGATTCCCCATTTACATGAACAAACTGTAATCTATTAGATAAATATGATTCAAACCACCGCAGCGCAGTGCCTTTAATACCTATGACATGCTCTAATCTCTGTAATAAAATTTTATGGTCAAAAGTATCAAAAGCAGCACTGAGGTCTAACAGAACAAGCACAGAGATGAGTCCACTGTCCGAGGCCATAAGAAGATCATTTGTAACCTTCACTAATGCTGTTTCTGTACTATGATGAATTCTAAACCCTGACTGAAACTCTTCAAATAGACCATTCCTCTGCAGATGATCAGTTAGCTGTTTTACAACTACCCTTTCAAGAATTTTTGAGAGAAAAGGAAGGTTGGAGATTGGCCTATAATTAGCTAAGATAGCTGGGTCAAGTGATGGCTTTTTAAGTAATGGTTTAATTACTGCCACCTTAAAAGCCTGTGGTACATAGCCAACTAACAAAGATAGATTGATCATATTTAAGATCGAAGCATTAAATAATGGTAGGGCTGTCATTCTCAGCATCTGTGTGGATGTTAAAATCGCCCACTATAATTATCTTATCTGAGCTAAGCACTAAGTCAGACAAAAGGTCTGAAAATTCACAGAGAAACTCACAGTAACGACCAGGTGGACAATAGATAACAACAAATAAAACTGTTTTTTGGGACTTCCAATTTGGATGGACAAGACTAAGAGTCAAGCTTTCAAATGAATTAAAGCTCTGTCTGGGTTTTTGATTAATTAATAAGCTGGAATGGAAGATTGCTGCTAATCCTCCGCCCCGGCCCGTGCTACGAGCGTTCTGACAGTTAGTGTGACTCGGGGGTGTTGACTCATTTAAACTAACATATTCATCCTGCTGTAACCAGGTTTCTGTAAGGCAGAATAAATCAATATGTTGATCAATTATTATATAATTTACTAACAGGGACTTAGAAGAGAGAGACCTAATGTTTAATAGACCACATTTAACTGTTTTAGTCTGTGGTGCAGTTGAAGGTGCTATATTATTTTTTCTTTTTGAATTTTTATGCTTAAATAGATTTTTACTGGTTGTTGGTGGTCTGGTAGCAGGCACCGTCTCTACAGGGATGGGGTATTGGGGGGATGGCAGGGGGAGAGAAGCTGCAGAGAGGTGTGTAAGACTACAACTCTGCTTCCTGGTCCCAACCCTGGATAGTCACGGTTTGGAGGATTTAAGAAAATTGGCCAGATTTCTAGAAATGAGAGTTGCTCCATCCAAAGTGGGATGGATGCCGTCTCTCCTAACAAGACCAGGTTTTCCCCAGAAGCTTTGCCAATTATCTATGAAGCCCACCTCATTTTTTGGACACCACTCAGACAGCCAGGAATTCAAGGAGAACATGCGGCTAAACATGTCACTCCCGGTCCGATTGGGGAGGGGCCCAGAGAAAACTACAGAGTCCGACATTGTTTTTGCAAAGTTACACACCGATTGAATGTTAATTTTAGTGACCTCCGATTGGCGTAACCGGGTGTCATTACTGCCGACGTGAATTACAATCTTACCAAATTTACGCTTAGCCTTAGCCAGCAGTTTTAAATTTCCTTCAATGTCGCCTACTCTGGCCCCCGGAAGACAATTGACTATGGTTGCTGGCGTCGCTAACTTCACATTTCTCAAAACAGAGTCGCTCGCCAATAACCAGAGTTTGATCCTCGGCGGGTGTGTCGTCGAGTGGGGAAAAAGTTAGAAATGTGATCGGATTGGCGGTGTACACGGGGCTTCTGTTTAGAACTACGCTTCCTCCTCACAGTCATCCAGTCGGCCTGCTTTCCCGGCTGCTCGGGATCTGCCAGAGGGAAACTAACAGCGGCTAATCTACCTTGGTCCGCACCGACTACAGGGGCCTGGCTAGCTGTAGAATTTTCCATGGTGCGGAGCCGAGTCTCCAATTCGCCCAGCCTGGACTCCAAAGCTACGAATAAGCTACACTTATTACAATTACCATTACTGCTAAAGGAGGCCGAGGAATAACTAAACATTTCACACCCAGAGCAGAAAAGTGCGGGAGAGACAGGAGAAGCCGCCATGCTAAACCGGCTAAGAGCTAGTAGCTGCGCTAAGCTAGCGGATTCCTAAAAACACACAAAGTGAATAATGTGTAAATAATTTAGAGGTGATTCAGCAGAGGGAGTGCTTTAGTTAAGGCACGTGAAGATTACACTGTGAAACAAATCGTTATCTAGTTATCTAGATCAATCTAACTGCGCAGATTAAACAGCTAACAGATACAGAAAAACACCGCTGTGCTCCGGAACAGGAAGTGATACAATACCGCAGTGAGAGCCAACCACCAGTATTGGAAGAGCAGAGGAAGGTCACATTAAAGACTCTACTGACCACAGAATGCCAAACTTCAATGGTCACACAAGATGTGCACCCTTCAGAATCTTCACCACAGGCCTCTTGTTCCTCCTACAAAGGTGATATGGACTTTTTTGCTTTTGAAGATGACAGTCCAGCTTCTCGCAACTGTGAAGGTGAAGTCTTTAGTTATTTACAGTCAGGTTGCGAAATAGACATTCTCCACCAGTTTCCTAACATTAAAGCTTTATTCCTAAAACTGAACACTCCAACACCTTCAAGTGCCCCAGTAGAGAGACTTTTCAGTCTGGGTAGCCTGGTGCTAACTCCAAGAAGGAATAGGCTGTCAGCCAAACGATCTGAGAAGCTATTGCTACTCAGGTACAACCATTACTTTGATAAACATTAAAGGAAGCATGGGATACTACAACAGTTCACTGTTACCTTTTGCACTGTTAACTAGATCAATCTAACTGCGCAGATTAAACAGCTAACAGATACAGAAAAACACCGCTGTGCTCCGGAACAGGAAGTGATACAATACCGCAGTGAGAGCCAACCACCAGTAGTCAACAGGATAACAGCCTGTTATGTTTTTCCAGTATATGAAAAACATGTTATATAAACACATAAGTGAAGCAGCTTTACAGAGACCAGCCACTGACATCACAGTGCTGCCCAACTCTGATTGGCTGTCAAACAGAATGAAACAGAATTAAATGTTTAGGTTCTTCTTATCATATACATGCTATTATTATTATTATCATTATTATTATTATTATTATTATTATTATTATTATTATTATTATTATTTTAGTTTGTTTTATTATTACTTCCATTTTGTCATTTGATTTTTAAATGGACCACAATGGAAATAAGTGTTTTCACTTTCTTGTGCCATCCATGTATTTTTAATGTATTTACAATTATATTATGTGCTTATGTAACGGAGGCCAGCAGGTGTCGCTGTGCAGATGTAGTTAGTAAATCTCACTCCCAACAGCTCAAAAGGATTCTCTGGTCACAAGGCCAGAACCCTGGGTTTTAGCCTTCTGGTTAGAGAGTCCGACTCCCATGCCAGAGCTCGTGAGTTCACGTCCCGAGGGGAGCGAATGGGCGGAGTCATAACAACACAACGCAGAGTGCAGCTGTTACACTTACATGGAACTTACTGAATAAAATCACGCATGCACTCACACACATTTTTAATATATAGATGATTTACTGCCCCCTGTTGGAATGACGTGTGTGTCAAGAATGTAAATATCAATTCCATTGTTCAGTGTTGTTAGCTAATATCCATAGTTTCTCCAAAAATATTTGTCCTATC